>NW_026913295.1:1200000-1800000 GCF_034315485.1 Pezoporus occidentalis
CAGCACAGAGGCAGTAACAACTCTTTGGAGGGCATCATGGGCAGCAGCAGTGTTACCTCGTCCCTGGTCCCAAGGGTAGGCAATGTTTCTGCTTCCAGCAGAGAGGCAGCTGATGGCACTGGATGGTGGCCATCCCCTGGAAACACACAGGGTGCATATCCAAGTGTCTCATCCCACAGGCTGATCCATCCCACACACCTACACTGTGGAGTGCCAGGGGACAGCTGGGCAGTAAGTGCTGTTGAGAGAGGGAGATGTGGAGCTGCAGGGACAGGGATGCTCTCATGAAGCCATTCTCCCTCCACTGCTGAGGCTGGTTCAGGGGTTTCCCACCCTGGTGTATTTGGCTGTCCCCACACTGCACAGTCATGGCCTGGCCAGGCCACAGCAGCTGGAAGAGGCCAGTTGGGGTCTCAACCAGATGGACAGAAACTAAAGATCTGGGCAAAAAGCTCCTTGAGGAGGGAGCCACAGCTCCTGTGTCCTGCTGGCACGGCTGGGAGCTTGCTGGGCAGCACTGGGAGCTGGGGGAGACCACTGTCCTGCTCCCTGTCTCATTACTGCAGACAGTTGTTGAGGGGTCTCACAGTCGATAACTCTTCCTTCCCCTATGAGGGAACAAAAGCCAATTTTGAGGAGCTCAGATACTCCTGAGATGGTTGTTCTGCCCGGCCTCAGGGACTCTGTGAATGCCAACAGTGTCATCTGGCAGCCTTAAGCTGGGACACTGTAAATGCTTCAGTGCTTAGGCAGCTACCCATGGCAGTGCAAGTGAAGCGGTAGCAAAACCCAAAGCTTTCTGGTTGCACATCCCTGCACCCTGGCTTTCCATGGCACTTCAGGCAGAGGTCTGGGATGGCTGGCTGAGGGCACACAGGCTGCAGCTCATAGCTTCTGCTCTGGCTTAATGCTTGCTCATAAGTTGCATGTTGCTCACCAGGCTGGACTTGGGTCACTTACAGCAACCTCAAAGACACATGCTGCTCCTGCAGGGCTTCCCCTGGCAGCTAGAGACTTGCTGGCAATGACGAGCCTAGCACCGTGGAGTCTTCTTCAAGCAGGAGCACCTTCTCTCACCTTCTCCACTGGTCCTTCTCCTACCACCTCAGCATGCTGAGTCCCCTTCCCCTGAGAAGATTGACTTCCAGCTCCAGGTTCTCTCTTGAAAGCAGCTGTCACACCCCCTTCATCAGAAAAGCTGTCCATGGTGTTGGTAGTTCTGTGCTCCACTTCCCACTAAGGAGCCCTTGTCTGATGTCCTAGCCCAAGATCCTCCAACACCCGATGAGTATCCTGGAGTTCCCTGTGGAACCCAGCCTTTGTGTCCCTCTGTTAGGCACATCACATCACTCCACCCTGCAGCTCAGCTCCTTACAGCTCAGCCCGAGCAGCCTTGCCCAAGCCAGCAAGCCTCACCTCCCCAGCAAAAGAGAGGTTTGCATCTCTGCTTCTCATTGCACAGGGGTGGGGAGATGGTGGCGAGGAGAGGACAAGTCCTGACAGCTACTGCTATGGGCTGGATCACATCTCTGCACATACAGAACTCGGCAGTTTGCAGCCTTGCTTCTCTGCTTTTCTCCCTATTGCCAGCAAGCCATGTTGGGAATCCATGGAGAAAGAAGCTCTTTTGCAAAGTGGGAGAGAGATGAAAGCAAGGAGTGGGGGGAGAGAAAAGACCAGATGAAATTTCCTAGACCTTATGCGCCCAGGTTGTGTTCCTGTATGAGAAATCCTTGTCTTAGGCATCACTCACAGTGTGACTTGCAAATGCTGCTCTTAGTGCACATCATGCTCCTGTCTCCCAGGGGCCTGTGAAGCTGCTGTTTGCAAAGACATCTCAGCACTTGTGTCCTGGAGCAAATTGTACTCATGGTTACTATGATCCCACTCATCCGCTTTTAGCACTGTCATGAATTGCTGAGTGGCTGCAGTGTTCCAGCCCAGAGCAGCTGTGCTCAGGTGGTGGCTGCTCACCATTTAGAGCAATGGTTTTTTCCAAGTGTGCTACAATCCTCTGTAAGATGCCATGTTCATTCACTGTCAACTCTCACCATGCAGACGTGTCTACGCTGCTGGCCGTGGCTCCTCGCTGAGCTGTGCTGTGCTCTGGGGAAGCAGTGCAGCATCGCAGCCCCAGCACTGTACAGCTGCAGCATGGCAGGGAGCCTCTCCATGGAATTATGGCACTTTCATCACCCATTTTTATGACTGCCAGACCCAGCCTTTGCATTCCGGTCAGGAGCTAATGAATCACGACTCATCACTTCACTTGCAGAATGCAAAATATCCAGGAGAGAAGAAACAGGAAAATCCCAGGGCTGGCTCAAGGGTCAGTTCTCAACCTGCCTCCAGTGAGCAACACAGAGAGATGCTGGTGTTCACCCCGGAACCCAGCTGTGTGCCAGGGGATGCTGCCTCTGGACACTGCTCTGCCTCAGCTCATCAGGCTCAAGGGGATCTCAGGGTGTCACTGAAGCCACTGCAGGCTGCCATCAGAAGAGACTCCTATCTCCAGCCATCTCCCACTCCAAAGGCATCACTTTTCTTTCCTGTTTTCCTCTTACCTAGTGGGTTTCAGAACCTCACTGGGTGGCTTGTCAGGAATTCTCCTAATTCCCAGCCCAAATCTATTTGTGATCAGACCGGATCTTGGACGTGCTCTGCCCTCATTGCTCCTTAGCACAAGAGACATTCATTTAGCATTAAAAAGGAAAAATGTACATCTTCAGTTCTTTTGACCCATGTAAAATCCAGAATTGTGAAGCCAAAAGTTAGAAAAACAATCATGACAGTAAGAGTCAGGGTCTGTTGACATCAATAAATAGGAATTACTTATTAAATTAATAAGTGCATCGTTGCCACCAAAAATTGGCAGGCCCATTAAAATCTGAGCTCCAGAGTTCATTCAGAAGCTGTGCCCAGCTCCCTAAGAGCAGGCAAGACCTCATGTGGAAAGTGAAGGATGCCTTTGCTGTGGCTTTGGGCTGTCCCACGCAGCAGGAAGCTGGTTCTGACTGTGGGGACAGAACCTGGGACCTGAGGGACATCTTGGTCCTTCCCTGCCATGCATGGGTGCCATGTGCAGACGAGGGCTGCTCTGAAATGGGAAATGACTCTCTGATAACTGTGCTGTGTTGCCAAGAACTTTGCAAAAGGATGTTCCCCCAATTCTTGTCTTCTCCCTCCTGCTACCAGTGCTGGGTGGGGAGCAGATCTCTCTGAAGGCAAACCCTGGCATCTGCCAGGCTGCTGGCAAAGCAGAGAGCAGCAGAAAGAGCAGGGTGTGATGAAGATAGCGAGCCCTATTAGCTGCATGTGTGCAGGTGGGGACCGGGAGGAGAGATTCCCAAATCCCAGTGAGTCCCTGCTGAGCTTTTCAGAGCAAACAAACCTGATCCAAACAGTACGGAAAACCCAGTGGCATTTTAGGCAGGAAGAACCAGAAGCTGCCAATCTGTGGATGCAGAGGGTGGGCTGTGACCACAGGTACTCTTAGGAAAGCTGTCTGTGGAAAGCAGTGCAGCCGGTTTGTGGAGCATGGGGTTAACCTGCATCCGGGCAGAGCAAGTCAAGGGGATCCAGGATCAGTTTATGGGAATGACACATATCCCAGGAGCACTGATCCACAGAAGAAATCCGAGTGTCTTGGAGGCACTGAGCTTTGGAGCACACTGCGAGACTTTCATTCCTGGATGTCAGGGCTGCAGAACATCCCTTCCCACATCCCTTCCCACATCCCTCCTGGGAAGGATCTGGGAGGAAGAGGGAGAGATGAGATCAGACTTTCAATGAACTTTCCCTGATGGAAAAGGCAAAGCAATTACATTAGCCCTTTTGAATTGTGCTCCTGCTTACCAGGGCTAAGGGCTTTCTCTTTCAAATGCAGATGAAAGCACTGCCTGGTGCCTTTCCCTGGGTGAAGGTGGTGAGGGGAGGGCTGTCCACTCTCGTGCAGGCTGCCAGAGCACCCTCTTGGCTTTTGGGGTACAGCAGACAACACTGCGGGGCTGCTCTGCCTGGAGAGCACTGAGGGAATACCTGTGCCCAGTGCATTCCATTGCCGGGACCCACCACAGGCTCCCCAGAGCAAGAAAGCCACTGAGCAGATGTGGAGCGGCTCTTAAGAGCCCAGGTACTCTCCCTTGTAACAGATGTTGGCTCAGATCCATAGCAGCCCATTCCCGTCAAGAACGCTGATTTTACAGCTCTGCCCAGACCTTTGGTGCTCCATAACCATTGGAAGAATCCTCTTTTCCATGCCGCACCAAGTGCATGGTGCTGCCGAGCCTGTTTTCCGCAGACACACGCCCGAAGCCGGGCAGATGGGCAGAGGCGCATGGATGGAGCGCATCCCATGGCAGAGAGGAGCTCGCCATCTAATGGACACTTCGTTGCTGTGCACCTGCGGCTGGACCGCGGCAGCTTTGCGCTGCTAACGGGACATCAGCCGGGCTGAGACCCTGCCCCAGGGGCCGTGGAACGTGATCACAGCTGAAATGCTTGTATTTATGAACATCGAGTGCTACCTGATGGCTCCCTGCAACTGCCTGAGAGGAGGATGGAGCCAGGAGGGGCTGGGCTCTGCTCCCAAGGAACAAGGGATGGGACAAGAGGAAACGGCCTCAAGCTGCACCAGGGCAGGTTTAGATGGAGCTGAGGAACAATTCCTGCCCCAGAGGGTGCTCAGGCATTGGAACAGGCTGCCCAGGGCAGGGCTGCAGTCACCGTCCCTGCAAGTGTTCACACAGCGTGGGGACGAGGCCTCAGTGCCATGGGTTAGGGGTGGCCTTGGCAAGGCTGTGGAACGGTTGGACTGGATGAGCTTGAAGGGCTTTTCCAGCCCAGTTGATTCTATGGTTCTAAGTGCATCCATTACTGAGCACAGGCTATTGGTTAGCTGATTTCAGGTGATTTCAGCTCGCAGGAAGGTGTTCCCCATGGAGGTGCGAGGTGACAGGGCTGTAGAAGGACAAAGAGCTGCTCAGGTTGCTCCTCCCTGGCTGCCCAGGAGCAAGGTCTCCTCTCTTAGAAGTGTCTCCACAGTAAGTTTTGCAGCTCGTCTCTTGGTGCAGAGGGAGTCACCTTCCTCAAGGGATCTGCTTTGCATCTGGACTACGTACACTGCAGTGTGTCAGCACCATCTGGACAGCAACTTACCACAGCACTGAAGGGGGGAAAGCAGATGGAGAATAAAACAGGGAAACGGGAGAAGGAAAAAAGGGCTTCTCTGCACTGGGAAAATGTCCTGCACGTTATTGCTGTACCCTGCAAGAATGACTTTGCTATTCAGGGAACTTTTCTCCTTCTTTCTCCCGGTTTCTCAGTCCATGAAATAGGGGATTTCCCCCAAACTCTGGAGGACTTTTGGAGCCAACACATAGAAAAAGGGATGCCCAAATATCTACAGCTTAACTTGGTGATCTGCTTTGAGGAAAGGAAGCATGGGCTCAGTCTGTCTCTGTGGACCTTGAGAGGAGTCCAGTCCAGCACAGGGGAGGCAGCTCCAGATATCTGTCCATGAGATTACTCCAAAATGCTCGCTCTCAAACTGAACCCTTAACTTACTGCATATTTGTTCTTCAGGGGAGTGCTATAGAGAGGAGCTTGCACGGTATGGTCAGTGTGGTTTTGCAACCAGCCTTTTGCAGTCCTACCACCACAGCACATCTTGCTTGGCTTCATCTGTAGTTCAGCTTTCTTTGTCCTCTGTTTCACATCTTTACTGAACCCCCTCTCCAGGGACAGCCCCCCCAGTAAGCAGTGTGATTGCAAGGGATTCATGTCTCAGGGATAGTTGGTCCAAAGGCTGCGGATTCAGAAGGATGCAGTTGCACTCCTTTGCTCCATTGGCAATGCTTTGGTCCAGTTGGGCCAAGATTTTCCTTCAGCTCCAGGGTGGTCCTTGGGCAGTTGTTGAACTAGAGGGTTTTGAAGGCTTTCAGAGGGTTGTAAGTCATGAGAAAGTTTGGACAAACCCCATTTTTCGTATTGAAATGCAGTTGTGTTCCTTACTCTGTAGACATGGACCATGTATGTGCTCATGGAATTTTTGTCCCTGCAGCAGCTTCATATTTGGACCAGAATCACTGAAGTAAAGCAGTCACTAAGCACACCACATCAGCCCCTTCAATGTGACATAAACCTCATTCACCTCTGAAGAGGGCAGCTGCATCCTTGCTCTGATCTCCATCTGCTCACCGTGCCTCTCACCCTGGTGCAGAAGGGGAGATCAGGAACCTGACCTAGCCCAAAACTGACCTGGATAAGGAAAACAAACAAAAGCAGTGGGAATTTTCTGCAAGATCTTAAATATCCTAAGACAGGCACAAGAGAGGCAGGAGAATCACATGGCTGAGAGCTGAGGAGGCAGCAAGACCATCTCCTTCAGTAGCATCACTCACTCACATCCAATTCATACGACCACAGAACTGCTTTGCTTGGCCTTAGTGAACTTGGTGCAGAGACAACATAAAATCAAAACGCAATAAAAAAGCCATGCTCCAGAAAGCATTGAATCTGCTAACAGGAGTATTCCCATAGAAGGCACGGAGTGAGTAAATAAAGAGGAATTGCTTTACCTACTGGAGAGTAGTTCGTACTGTTATAAATACTGCACTCTGCCATACTGCCAGGTTTCAGTACAGAAAGGTAGTAAATACTGCATAAGTTACGAGGGGAGCTTCAATATTACCAAGGACATGTGGTAAAGGAACCACAAATGAGTTCTGAAAACAAAGCTGAGGTTCGATTAAAATCCACAGTCCATATAAATAAATGTTGATGCCTTGTGCTTGCCTTTTGCCTTGGGGGCCTTCAAGGGGCAAAGTGCTGCTGCTGCCTCTTCTTTACCAAAAAGGAGGAAGCGATCCCCCTTTAATGGAAAGACAGAGGAAATCCCTGCTCATCACATGATTCAAGACCCTGGGGCTTTAAAGTTTTGTGATAAATACTGCACTTCTGCTGAAATTGGGAGAATTGGACACACCAGCATTTGTGTCAGGGGATGCTCATTTGCTACAGAAAGAGGTACCGGGATGCCACAACAAGCAGTGATGGTTTTAAAGATGTTACTTCAGTATTTACTATAGGATTTCCCAAAACAGGACCTGTTTAAGCAAACCCAAATACATGATAAATACTGTAACTTACTGCCAGCATAGATCCATGGGACAAGGAGGGATGGCACTCAACCCCTGCATGTGTACAACTCCACCCTGCTTTCCCGAAAAAGAAAGCAAGTTCCTCTAAGCACATCCAGATTTTCTCATTCCAAATGACTTTTTTTTGGTCCCCCGTAACAGGAATCCAATTTTCCCCACATCAAAGTTGCTCTGAGAATTACAAACATGCAACAAGAAAATGATTTAAAGAAATCCAGTTGTTTTATCATCTCAGCTGGTTTTGACTTGGCCAAGCAGAAACTGATCACAACACATGGAAAAGGGCTTTTTAAGGAGGTATTTATTAAAAATATACCAATAAAATAATAAGCATGCATAAAATAAGCAGGGATGTGTGTTTCATCCAAGGAATGTGGTATTCCTAGTGGTCAGCCTTAGTATGTCTGTCCTCCTCTCCTTCAAAAAGTATGTGTTACCTTCTCCCACATCGAGTCTGATGGAATGGAAACACTGAAAGGTAATCAACGGTAAAAAGCCACATTTTGCCATTGTCATATGCAGGTATTTCTACAGAAGTGCTATTTTGAAAGCTACTATTTAAGGTGACTTCTGTGAGGCTTCAGGAGATGCTTAAAGTAAACCATCTGCTTAATTGCTGCTAGGATTAGAGATGGATTTAAATAGAGCTTTTAGTTCTTCCTTAACATAGTGCCACTTTCTTTTCACCTTAATAAAGCACTTATGCCTGTGGTTCATTTTAAGTGCTTGATTAGTGCTGGTGACTTCACTTACATGCTTCAGGTTAAGAATATGATCAGTGTTAGATTGGATCTAGATCTTAATTGTATGTAAAGTATTGGCCCAAAGCCATGTTTAGCAGTTAACAAGCATGCAAAGCAGTCCTGCATCTAGGAATAGAAAATGCCAGAAATCATCAAAAGGATGAATTAAACTTAAAACAACTGTGGTACACACGTTCTTGTTCCTGGCCCCTAGCAGAGAGCTCTGTAATATGAAGTCCTTGCTTCAATATCCAAATGCCCTGAGGCTGGCTGTGTCTTGCTGGCAGATTAAGAGCAAGTGAATTTCTGTGAGTTGAAAGTGATTTAAAATCAGTTGACAAGTTAAGAGTCTGCTTATCTTGACTATCATGTTGGTTATAACGTGGTGCATTTATCGCTCCTAAGCAGAACAGAGGACGGAAAAGCTCTGCTGGGCTCTGGTCTGCTCTATGCAAGCTTGCAGCCCAGCCTCCTCACTGTGGTCCCTGGGCATCCCCCTGTAGTTCCCCGGGTGAGAGGACAAGTACCAATTCTGAGCCATTTGGTTCCATGGGAATCCAAATGAGATCGTGTGTGTGTGAATTGTGCTTGGAGTTTAACTGCTATATCTTGTCTCTTCAGTATAAAGAGCAAGATGGGACAGCCAGACACTCCTGGCTGTTTCCTAAGGCACATCTGTGAACAAGGTCTCTGACTTCTTCTCTCCAAGTGGAAGCACAGTCCCACCAGACTCAATGGAAAGCCTTTCTCACAGTAATTGCACTTTGCATTTCTCTTTCTACTTCCTGAAAGAGGGAAAATCAGTGGGAGGACTCTGTGTTCCCTTTGCTTCTCTTTTCTGCCAATACCATGGGGTTAAAAACGACCATGTGTTTCTTCCAAAGGTATTAGCATAATTATCTCTCCACTCTGTGCAATAGCTGGCTGTGTTCCACAAAAGATTGCATTTAACTAATCCTGCTTCAGAAACCCATACTATTTCTATCTTCTAAAATCAACTTCATCTTCAGAAATGCCCTTTAAAGGACACATTTTGTTCTCTTCTGACCATATGTTTTCACCGTGATCTGCCTATTTTAAATGTTTCCAAAGGTTAGCATCCAGGCCTGATCCCCCAGATGCTGCTTGTGAGCTGCTGCCTCGTGTTAGTCATGCAGCCTGCTCAGCTGTTTGGTTTCTGAGCAAACCAGTCCCTGTTTATCTGATTACTTTGCGTTTGGAAAGTCAGTGTGAAGTTCCCAGACACAGAGGGGATCCCAGGCAGTGACTGTCAACACCAGCTAAGTTTGTCCTATGGGGTTTGCCACCAGCTGTGCTGAGCTTTCCCTCCCAGGAAGAAAGTCCTTGTTCTTTCTCTTCATTGGGATTTCTTCTGTTCATTTCACCACTTCTTTTTCATGATGTGAGAAAGGGCAGCACTAAGTAAATTAAACCTGAAGAACTCCAGATCATAGAATCATAGAATAGTTCAGGTTGAAAAGGACCTTAAAATCATCCAGTTCCAACCCCCCTGCCATGCCCAGGGACACCTCACACTAAACCATGGCACCCAAGGCTTCATCCAACCTGGCCTTGAACACTGCCAGGGATGGAGCATTCACAACCTCCCTGGGCAACCCATTCCAGTGCCTCACCACCCTCACAGTAAAGAATTTCCTCCTCATATCCAATCTAAACTTCAAAAGTGAGTTCAAACATTCCTGTTTGGGGGGGGGGGGGGGGGGGGGTCATTGCAGTTATTGCTCTATAAAGGCAGAGGCATTGCTGTTGAGAAATCCCCATGCAGGGTATGTCTTTTTTTGTGCTGGTGAGGCCGGTAAGGCTTTGTTAACACTGGAAAATGTTGCCCTTTTTTGGTAGACCTCATGCTCCGTTGTCTACACAGAGGAAAATAACATTTCTTCATTGAGAAAACAGCCTTTGCAGAAGTGCTTCAAAAGGTATCAGTTTCCCTGGGGAGAAATCTCTGGAGCTCTGTTATAACCTTTATCTTCCCTC
The DNA here is from genome assembly GCF_034315485.1 of Pezoporus occidentalis. Classification (NCBI taxonomy): domain Eukaryota; kingdom Metazoa; phylum Chordata; class Aves; order Psittaciformes; family Psittacidae; genus Pezoporus; species Pezoporus occidentalis. The sequence continues at coordinate 1,209,902 of NW_026913295.1, forward strand.
TGGTGCTGCTGGTTTTTCAAAGCACATTTTAGCCAAGACTGGGAAATGTTCTTCTTGTGGTTTTGTTTTTCTGTAGCTGCACTTTTCAGCTGTAGCTGCTCAAACCCAATAGAGTTTTCCTCATGCCAAGCTCTTCCAGGCAGTTTGCTTTTACAGTTTGGCACCTCAATGCTTTTAAAAGAGTCAGTGAGTATCTACACGAATGCACTGTGAAGGAGAAATATGCTTCTGTGTAGGGAGCTCATGAGTGGGCATGGTTTACATGCTGCTTGTTCCATCACTGGGGATAAGGTGTATGTGGGAGGAAAAGAACCCTCTGAATGAGTGTGTGAGTTCATGTGTGCCTTCAATAGAGGAGACAATTCTGTGAGGGAACTTGAAGTCCTGTTGTGTGAGACAGTCCTCCTCATGCTTCCCTTTTTTATTCAGATGTTTGGGGGAGAAAGGTTATTTTTCCCCATCTTTTAGCACAGCTCAGTGGGTCAGACTGGTTTTCTGCAGTGGTATGACATAACCACTACAACTTCAGAGCCCATTGCAGCTGAGTAGTTTCCACCTGCAGCTGTACATCCACCTCCTCTTTCATTTCTTACAGTTCATTTAAGCCTTAAAATAACTACTGAACACCACCATGGCTGTGAAGCAGTTATGGCTGCAATGTACATACCTACCCATTGCACAGTCACACAGAAAGTGAAATCAGCCATCACCACATACGTTCTCTTCTTCTGTTGTGAGGACCAGGTGATCCATACCTATCAGGGTCTACATGCACATAACACATGCACTTTAATGTTATATGTCCGCAGGTATACACGTATACTCATGTCAAAAACCTTCTGATAATAAACAGTTTGTATCAAGCCCAACAATAAAAATCAGAGCTTTCCATCAAGAGCTTTTTCAGTTAGTGGAAGTGCTGCATAGAGAAATACCTGCCTTGGGCAGAACAGCTCTGGACACGAGGCAGTGCTGTGCAATGAAGGAGGTTTGTAGCAGAGCCAAGATGTGGGACACAGGAGGCACCAAAGGACAGCTCCAGGGTGAGCACTTGATTGGCATCCAGGTGAACCAGAATTCTCTCTTGCCACTGCCAGGGAGTCCCAGCTGAGCTCCCACAGCCATAGGGTAAGATGGGGCAGGATGTGCTCTTGCCACCGACAGGGATGTGATGGGGAGAACTGGGCTGGGGGGCATCTCCAGTCCTCACATTACTGCTTGGCCACAGGGAAATGATTCCATCTGCCTTCATCATCATTTCCACCACATGTAAGCCAGGAGCAGTTGTACCTGCCTTCCCCTCCCCACATAAGTGGTGTAATTAATCAGCACCTGATTTATGCTTGCAAATCCCTATTAAAAATCCCCTTTGTGATCTGCAAAATCTGCCCCGAGTGTTCCACGGCTGTTTCTCAAAGTAATAAAACCTTTGCACACGCAGATACAATTGCTCTCTGGCTCAGTTTAAACCTGGGGCTGACAGACCCCACCCTACCTGCAGTGTGAGTCTGGAAGCTGTTTGTGAGGCTTAGATGAGCACAAGAGGAAAGCCTGCATGGAAAATAACAGTTCCATAATCAGTGCAGGATTTGGATGGTGTGGCATACTAAAGAACAGGGCCATTCACCGCTTAATGAGGATTAAAATAACTCTTGAATAGCTGCCTTATTCCCCGAGCATCCTGTTCAATGAATGAGTCACAGGATTACAGCTGAAAAATAGGCTGGAATGGTAGAACAAAAACCTGACATAATGAATATTGAATTAAGAGTTTGGGGACAGTCTTTAATCTGGCATTTCCAACCCCTTTAATGACTGACATGCTGACTTTACTAGTAGTGTCATTTTTGGCTTTGTCTTACGTGCCCCTTGCTGCAGTCCCTGTTTTAGGGTCAGTTTTTGTGGGTATCGTTAGCCAGGTGCAGAAACACCCTGCAAGCAGGATAGTCACAGCAGAAAAGTGTTAAGTAGTTAGTTATTGGCTAATGTACATGGAAGACAGCTGGGATTTGACAATCCCAGGCTAACTGTTCATATGCTCATCACCTCTGCTAAAGCACTGCAGGGTCCTGGCTGCTTCCAGACCTTCCTTAGGAGAGAATCATGGGCTCAGCCTCTCTCATTCCCTGGGATGGCCCCAAGCACTGGGAGCTGCCGTCTGCCCCCATCCCTGTCTAATCCAAACTCATGGGAAAAGGTCTTGCATAGAAAAGGGTTGATGCTCACTCCCTTCACCCAGGCACCCTGCTCAGCTTTGCTTGACCAGAGTTTGCCCAAGGGTAGCTTCATGCTGAAAGTACTTATGTTCCCATGAACAGTTTTTGGTCTGCTTTCCCCCTTTTCCTTAGCATCTGCAACTCTTCCAGTTCCTAAAGCCTCAAGTCTCTTGTATTTAAGTACTCTGGAAGCTTAGCCCTTGAAAGGGATTTTTCTCTCCATTAGTGCAGACTCCAAACACTTGTCTTGTCATCAGAAAAATAAACCACTTGTTACATCCTTCTCTGAAAACCTCAGCTGGGGAATAAGGCTCAAGGTAGGTAAATGCTGAGGCTGCTGAAAACACCAGAGGGCCAGAAGGCAAGGAATGTACTTTATAGGCTGCTTGCTCCTGTTTAGTCCATTTCTTTTGTCCTGTCAACTATAGATTTCAGAGTAGTTCTCAGTACTTTAATAAATACTATAAAAGTAATGCAAAATAGTGTCAGATCTATCATGTATCTATAACATAGTTGACATGTAGTAAAAATATCCTTGTTTTCCGTTTCTATAAGGAACTTTATTAGGAAAGACAGGTTGAAAATACAGCATTTTCTTTCCATATTGTGACACTGGGTATTTTTTCCATTCTAGAGCACAATAAATCTAGTTTTTAGTAGCAATAAACACATACAATATCCCTGACAGTGAAAAAATATCCCCCAGGGAAGACTAAAATCAAGTACCAAAGGAAGGGGTAAGTCTGTGCAAAAAAAACCTCTTTCTTAAGAGGATCTCATGGATAAGAAGTGCAATGGGAACTCCTTGGGGGCTACTTAAATTTTTCTTTGTCAGTTACCTGGAATTTTACATCTGGAGACAGACAGTTCAGTGATTTATGATGCAAACCAGAGCTGTCTATTCCTGACCAAAGGAACTGAAGCTGTCAGTGCTGAGATTGGCACCTCAGCAGATAAGGAGACCTGCCTCTCTGAAGAAGGGGGTGAGGGGGTGTCCAGCAGCATCCCCTGGAGCTAATCCAGATGCTCGATTCTAGTTTCCCATCAATAGTGTTCTCAGGTTGCGAGAGACACATCCTGATTTGCTGTGGGCAGTCACGGTGACCATTGCCCAGAGATGGGCAAGGGAGCTGATATTGCCTCATAAGGGCCATAAAGCACTCTCCATATGCACTGGAAAAATGATAGTTTCATGTTTTATCATCCTCAGTGGAAAAGATGGTTGAGCTCCTTGAAATCAATTGTTAGATGCCATGGCTGACACTTGACATCTTATAAAAGATTCATGTGTGTTTTAGGAATTAATAGAGGGATCATCACCATCACAGAATCATCATAGACTGGTTTGGGTTGGAAGGGACCTTAAAGCTCCTCCAGCTCCAACTTCTGCCATGGGCAGGGACACCTTCCACTAGAGCAGCTTGCTCCAAGCCCCTGTGTCCAACCTGCCCTTGAACACTGCCAGGGATGGGGCAGCCACAGCTTCTCTGGGCACCCTGTGCCAGCGCCTCAGCACCCTCACAGGGAAGAGCTTCTTCCCGAGATCTCATCTCCCATCTCTGGCAGGTTAAAGCCATTCCCCCTTGCACTATCACTACACACCCTCACAGGGAAGAATTTTTCCTAATACCTAATCCTTACTATCTTACGAAATGCTTCTTGTTCTTACTCCTTTGGAAAAAAAACTGAAGCCCTAAAAAACCCCTGTGTGTCCATGTGTCTTCCCCTGGACTGCAAAGGCATTGGGAGCACTGGTTTCACATCTGCCAGCAAAACATCTCATTCTTTCTGCTGATTATTGTATCTGATCGCTCCTCCAGCTGTGCTAAGAAATTTGGTATTGTGGTCTGGCAATGCAGAGCACTGTGAATCCTTTATTCCCTAATGGAGTTTTCTAGCAAATAGCTTTGAACTCAAATTCTTGTCTCTACAATAGATACGCTTCCGCCTAACTGGCACTTCACAATTAACAGCATTATCTTGTTAAACCTGAAGAGGTGCAGGAAGGCTCAGCCATCATTGTAAAGCATTTTATTGCTTAGAAAGTGTTTACAATAGGCTACACAAGTGGTAAATGAAGCCCAGTGCTGCATTCAGATGTCTGATTAGCTCAGCTACGTGAAAATGCCAATAATTCAGGGTCTGGCTATTCTGGATGGCATTTCTTAAGCAGTAGCCTCAAAGCACCTGAGGTATTTAGAGGAAAAAGAAGGGAAGGGGAGGGGAACAGAGGGGAAAAGGGAAAAAGAAAAGAAAATGGAAAAAGAAAATAAAAGGGAAAAGGAAAGAGAAAGGGAAAGGGAGAGGGAAAGAGAAAGTACTTGGCATGAAATGGAAAGCTGATTAGAATCAAAAGACTATTCATGTAGATACAGGTGTAAGTGTCCTCAATGAAGACATACTTCACTTTCACCCAGGAGCAAGGTTGTGAGAGTAAGTGACTGCAATGGAGTATTCAGTGTTTTCAGGAGAGAAACCTCTGTTGTCTCCCTTCAGGAGCAATGAATGTGTTCAAGTTATGTCAGCCACTGTTTTAAGTGCTTGCTTTTCACACACATAAGTGTCTCCATCTCTGTGTAACCTTTTATCTGTCAGCTCCTGTGGTGTGTAAGCAACATTAGTCGGGAAGAAAACAGTTTGGATGTTTGGATGTTTTCTGTGACTTGCTTTGTAAATGTAGCTTTCCTGTAGCCAGGCTGGAAGTCCTTGCTGTCCTTAGCTGCTCTGCATGACCGCAGCCCTACACCTGCCTGAAACCCAGAGGGACTAGCACAGGAGCCACAGGCTGCAAGACAAAGCATATAGAAAGGTGGTTACCTCCTAGGGAAACATTTCACTCTGTAAGGCTTTCAGGAGAGAAGTGTCTGTATAGCAATTTAGTCCTGCTCAATGAATTTATCAAGTGGGAATGTCAAGGAGAGGTCATAAAACTGACCATAAAAAAGCTCATTACTCACTACCTAGGTTTCAAAAATAGATTTAGTAACTTATAAATAAGGCAATAGATGGTGGGTAAAATAACCCAAAATACACGTTGGACATCAAGTTGGACATGAGCTAGCAATGTGCCCTTGTGGCAATGAAGGCCACCAGCATCCTAGACTGCATTTGGAGGAGTGTTGCTGGTCAAGGGGAGTGGTCCTTCCCCTCTGCTCAGTACTGGTGAGAAACATCTGAAGTGCTGGGAGCAGTGGTGGCTCCCCGATGCAGGAGAGACACGGACAGCTCTGTGGAGTTGAAGCCAGATGATAACGGATGGGACCTGAAGTATATTGTGGGGTTTGGTAATGAAGACTAAAAATACTGCAGCTATTTCTTTTAGACATGTATCAGACTTTCCATCATATACACTCCTATAAAATCTTATTACTGAAAAGGTCTGTCCAGAAACAGTTAAAACCTAATGCAGAAACTGAGGAGTGGGATCCTGTATCATGCTTGCTGGAAACTAGATGAAGAGTCCCATCTGGTTCTGTATATCTGAAAATCCCTATGGACAGTTACAGGCACTCCAGAAACATGCATTGTCTTACTTGTGCCACCCATCCTCTGGTCCAGTTTTCAAGCTAAAGTGAAATTAGACTATGTGGAGGAACAGAAACTGAACTGACAAAAGTGGTTACTGCTGGCTGAAAGTAATCAGCAGTGAAGGATCTAAAGGAACATTCTAACTTAGGCAACCTGTAGGCCACATATTCAAGGGCACTTTAGGTACTTACGTTAACCTGGTCTCGTTTCAAGGTTTGCTCATCACATACTTCTAGCCAGATTGATACCCTTTCTATATTTCAGCTGTTTGTGTATATAATGAGTGCCTCTTTTCTAGATGGAGAAATAAACCAATGTGTTCAGTCTGTTGTCATCCGAATAAATAACCTCTGGTTTTAACTCCGGCTGTACACAGACAATCAACATGCTGTGCAGGCAGATGAGTTTCAAGTGAGATAAAGCAGCAGCCAACATGGACTTATCAGGAAGCAATCATGTCAAGCTAATCTGAGTTTTATTTTTTCACTGTGATTTGTGGCCAGGGATTAATAGTTGATATGAAGGAACATGACCTTAGCAAGATTTTCAGTGGCTTCTGGGAAAGTAGTGTGAAACTAAGTTGAGAAGCATGTTCTTAATGAACCTCTATGGGGTAGATGCCATCATAGCTGACTAAACATAAAAGGTAACTAAATATCAGAAGGATGAACTGATGTGCTTTTAGTCTTCTTTTCTTTTACAGGTGGAAAGGAATTTGCTTATTAAATTTGCAGCTGATATGAAGCTTGGATGACCAGGAATCTATTAGAGAGTGGGATTAGAATTTAAAATGTTCTTGACAGATTGGAGAAATAGACTGAAAATAAATTCATTAAATGGAGAAAAATGCCACATATTGGACTGAAACAGGAATACTAAAAAGCCTTGTATTTGTTGAGGACCCATTGGGCAGGTAGCATTTCTTTGAAAAAGCAATAAGGAATGACAGAGGAACATAAACTTTACATGAAACAGAAAAGAAAAAGATGGTGCAAGTTTCTGTGAAGAAGAGTGGACGACTGGGAAAAACCCATTCACTCATCTCTCTACTGGCAAGGTCTCTCCCCAGAAACATGTCCCACATTGTATTCCAGATTTGAGGACAATCAAGGTCAACTGGAGAGAGCACAAGATGCTACAATAGCAGTAATCAAAGGCAAAGCAAGTTTTATAGGGAAACATAAAGGATATTACATTGTTTATCTTGAAGAATAAAATTAAGGGAACACATAGGAAGAGCTTTGCCATAAAGAGCTGTTGCAGAAACAAAGGGGATTTTCTCCATGTCCCTCCTGGTGGACAGGAAAGAAACAATTGGCCTAAGAGGCAGTGAGAAAGACCTAATGAAACAGATCTTCTTGGGAAAAAGCGAAATATTGGTGACAGAGTTGTAAGAATAGCAGACAGGGCATCAGACTAGTCCATCCTGCACTGGGAGCACGAGATGCAAGAAGGTTTCTTGTTATCTCTTCTCAGCCTATATTACTACAGTTCCGTAATGGGTTGTAAAGATTCAGTCAAAGAATTCATTCCTTATTGAAGGCTTGTCTGGAAACTAAAGACAAGAGAAGTTTATCAGCAGTTGCTTATCTAATGGTTTTATTACAGTGACAAAGTGTTTTCCAACCCAAAGAGTAGCTACTAACCGCAATGGTAGCGGTCATCGTGCCATTGAACACTCTTACTTTGCAGCTCGATGCATTCAAGACTGAATGCATCCGGTCTCACGGCTTTCTCACTTCTCAGGGGAAGGAAATGGGCAACTATTTAACTTCACCTCCCTCATTTATGAGGCCACTTGTTTTGTCTTTCCATGTACTGACACTGGACGTTGTTGTTGAGGTTGTGGTCACAGAGGGAGAGTCTGTTTTTCATGTGGTTGGGGCTAATGTCCTGAAAACCTCCATGCTGGATGGAGGTGGAGTAGGGACTGTGAGGTTCCAGCAGTCCCCAGGAACACACCACTGATGTTGGTACACCAGCGGTGGTTTGCTCCTGTCTGGACATGCTCTTCACCTTTGCAGATAACTGTAATTTGCAGGCTCAGCACAAGGGGGGCAGTTTCCCATTATCATGCTCGTCTTGCATCTGGAATTTTAAGTGAACTACATAACAGACTCTTCTGCTTTCTTAAGCATTTTTTTCTCCTCCTTTCTTTAATCATGCTGAGATTTCCTGTGAACGCTGTGAGCTGTAATTATCATCTGCAGATCAGTGGCATTGCTGAGCTCTGTTTCTTAAAGGGATTTTGTTTTTTCTGTGAATTTCAGATGACCAAGAGCAAAATTATAATCACCTGATTCTAAACAGTGCCACCCAGACACCTACACATGGTAAGAGAAAACAAAGAGCAAAATTACACACGTTGTAACTTTCCTCTGCCAGCCAGTAGCATTTATTGGTATCGAAGAATGTTTAATGTTAATAGAAATGTTCCTATGGCAATGATGCATGAATGATGGCTTCCATTAACATTAAATATAGGACCATATTTTAAAATAGTGCTCACGATGAAATATGGCTCTGTCTTTTATAACTTTACCTATCACCCTTGTGTTTCCCCATGTCTGATTGCTCCTTTCTCCCTTCCACATCAGGAAGGTGCTGTCAGATTTAAGCAACCAAGACCATAAAAATGACAACCAACAATAAAAAGTCCATCTTGTCAGCCAAACCGCTCAACTTATAGTGCTGCTTGTGCATATTTCTGAGATACGTTAGAAGGACAGGGAACAGGGGGCAAGGGCTCCTAAGATGACATGATTTGGGCATAACAGTATGCAGCCAGAATTTGGGTTCACAGCTAAATTCAAGCTGTCCAGTCCATACATGCATGGGTCTGTTTGGGATAACCTGCTAAAGCCCCTGATTCACTGCATGATGCCTCTCCAGTTTCTCGTATGCAGGATAGGTAAAGACCATGAAGAGATTCAGGACTCCCCCTTCCTACTTTCATAAAGAGAAGTGCTTCCCTCTCAACCAGTTCCAGTGGTTGCTCTCACACCCTTCCAAATTCCCTTTATTTTACTGTGGCCACATGACTTTTCTCTGAACCTGGGAACTTAAAGAAACCCAGAGCAGCTTTCATGCCCCTACACCCACCACAGATCTACCCCTGTAGCCTCAGAAGAGACACCTTAAGGGATGTCTGGGGCATCCTGTCACCACCATATAGCCTGTCCGGTCATCCCTCTAAAGGGTGAGAACAGCCCTGCCAGAGCTCTTCCAAAGCCTCTCTGGGTTTGGTCTTTGTACCCAAACAGCTTCATGTGTGTTAATACCCCTTCTGACAGTGCTCCTGCTGAGCTCTGGAAGAGCACTCTCTTTATATGCCTTTGCTCTGCACATGGTTCAGCACACTTACTGGCACTTCTCTATCCAGCCCTCCTGATCTAATGAACTCTGGGATGCCCCATGTAATCCTTTAGCCAGTTTCAAGGGTTCAGATGCTATTCAAAGATACTATTTGTTTTACCTCTGTTTCCGGCCTCTCATCCCAGCCTGGAGATGTTCCATCACTTCCTCCATGGCCAGAACCCCCACTCCTCTCTGCTCAGTCTTGTCCTCCAGCCCTTCTGCCTCCTCTGCCCTAACTCCCTCCTTTCCATGTCCTTGGCCCACTATTAGCTGTTGAGCGTGGGCAGGAAGTCCCTCCCTGCATCACAGCAATCACAAACTGCAGTCAAATCACCTGCAGCTTCCTGCCTCCATCCAAATCCAGACTTGTCACTGCCACCACATCAGTGATTCCCCCTGTCTCTGTGCAATCAGTCCAACCTGTGAATGAACCCCCAAGTCCTCTCCGCTTTCTTTCCTCTTCTGCTGCTACCTTGTTTTGGTCTTGTCTTTGTTCTTCCCTGCCTCCTTTACCCTCTGAATGTGATATATTCCTCCAGGATTTGTAGCTGGAACCTTCCTACTGCTGAGGAACCAGTAAGGGATGGGTAAATCTCATCTTGATATACGCTTCTTGCTGCTCTGAATCTCTGTGTTTGTTACAATTTTTTCTGGTATTTGTTTTTAACACTGAAACTTCATCTTGATTATTATTCTGGAATTGATTGTGTGCTTGTACAGGAATGTCCGTGTTTCTTTGCTGCAAAAAAAAGGGTGGGAGAACAATTGCCCTTGAAAAGGTCACCTAAAACCGTTGGAGTTTCTCCTTCCTAAAGGATGGGTCAGGCAGCTCCTCAGCCTGCAAGTTACTTTCAGTTATAAGACTACGGTATTAGGGGTTGGGGTTTTTTCCATGTCCCCCAGAACTCAGAAGAAACAACGTCAGCTTTAAACGTGGCACTAACACAGGAGTATTTATTGAACCTGAACTGACAGATTCAAACGCTCTTCAGACTACTGATTTTGAAAAGAAGAAGAAGAGAAAAACGTGGCGTAATAGGGTTACATTTATTGTCTTCTCTCTGGTCTTACTACTTGTTCTTCACATCTAGCATATGCTGGGTTCTAAGAACTGCTAAAAACTGCCCCAGCAGAGCCAAATGAGTCCTGTTTACCTGTGTCTCTGCCCAGAAATTTTAATGCAGCTCCATCATCAGGTCCCTATTGCATTCAGTAACATAAAGCGATATGTGCTAAATCAGGTAACTTCCCTCTGGCCCTGACAAATGCTTTTCTTTTTTATGTACTTGAAAGACAAAAATCAAAGCAGATCTACAGAGATCTCGGATTAGAAACTTTCACCTTTTTTTCTGCACTCATTTCTTGCATTTACTGTATCTTAATAATTTGGTTGTACAAAGTAACTTGAATGATCTGACTACAAATAACTGTGTGATTCAGAGTTAGACTTTATTCTTGGGTGATATTTTATTCCTAATTTATCCATATGGTCATAGATACTTTTGTTTATGATATTCATGTGTGCTGGTGCTGGTGATCCATTGCTTGGTGAGTTTAAAAATGTTATTTGGACTTTTCAAATAAGTCATCAAAAGACTGCAGTATTCATAATTACTGTTCAGATTCTGACACAGTTCAACAATAGGTTTAATATTCTCCCCTTCCTGGGTAGGACATGGGGTACATTTTCTTGTGATGATGTAGATTTGTAGGTGGACAGAAGCTGTCATTCTGAGCACAATGTTCATGAGCTCTGCCCCTTAGCCTGTCTCTAGCACCCACCATGCAGTGACATACCTGAAAGGAGCAGTGTGAGGCTCAAGACATGCCCTGTGTTGCATGCGACCTGTGTTCAGTTCACTCTTAACTGAAGTTAAACAATCAGGCTACCAGTGCAGAGCAATCAGGGTAGGAATTGGAGGTGACATGCCAAACAAACAACACTGCAGCCTGAACAGCCAGCAAATCCCTCCCATGCCTGCAGGAGCTCCCCACAGCCTCCCCAAGTGCTGCCTCACCCAGCAAGGATGCTCTTGACCTGGTATATGTGAAGGGGAGCATGAGCTGTTGAAACTTGGAAGACCTGTCAGGATGAGAGCTCAGCTGCTGCAGGCTGGTGATCTCTCTCCATCTCCTACCATCACTGGAACTTCACAGGTTTCTTACCTTCTCCTGTAATTCCCATTACAACGAGTCTACAGACTCATACAACCCTGGGACTGAGCATTGTGGCAGACATAGGGCCACCTCCTTGTCAAGGAAGGATGAAAGCCAAGTCCCCTGTGCTCCTCGTTCCACTTCCTGTACTGGCTAGTCCTATGCAAAGGTAAAGCAAATGGCACCAACCCATTTGTTTCCCCAAAGGTCTTGGGAACCATGCTGGGACCATATTGTGGGGAGTGATGCAGATGTGCAGTGGGCAGCCATTCACAGTGGGTTTTGCATGTGAGATCACAGATGTGATTACACTGAACTCCTCTGATACAGGAAGGAATAACTACTAATTAATGGTAGGATGACATATAATCTGTTCTGTCAGGCTGCTGTCATTTAATTAGCATAGTGCTGTTTGCAGCACAGTTAGCACAGAGAGAAGGTCTCCCTTTTCTCCCCACCTGGCTGGCACAGAGGGTTTGCAGAGGGGTGAAACATGTGCCTGGGTTTGGAAAATGGGATATGTTGGGGAAGACAATTTCCAAAGGAATTGAAGAGAAATGACCACAGGCAAGTGAGTCAACCCATGGTCTGCAATACCAGGACTTCATTTCCACTGTTGTTGAGGGCTCTGAATTAGCAAGCCTGACTCTGAAATCCCCACATCTGAAAGAAGTCTGTAGACCTTCTTCTGGTGTCAGTCTATTCATGTACCTATTTCACTTCTAGGACACTGAATATCCCATTATAGGGGTATCTACAGGCTTTTAGAAACCTCTGCCTGAGCTCTGCATTCAGTGACAGACTTCAGACAACTCCTATGAGTCCATAAGGTTGATGTGGACTGACCACATCAGCTCTAGACCTTTGTTCCCCAGCAGTTGCATATTTCAGCTGCAAACGAAGAACTCAACAGCATGAAATATAGTGATTTTGCGTGTAAAAGGTGAATGTGAGTGCTCAAGTACTGGTTTCTAAGCACAGTAAGTTTTACATATGAAAGCAGGTAAATCCTTTGATACACTGGTTTCTCTCACTTAGATATTCAGTCTTTATACAAATTAAGCACATAGATTTATTTTCCTATTAAAAAAAACCCGAAAAATTAAAATGTGAAAAAAAGCAAAGGGCACAAACCAGAATTGAGGCAATGAAGCACTGGCTATAACAGGAATATATATTGACTGCCTGGGCTCAGGCTCTGTAAAGCTTATTGCTTAATTTTTTACTGCTACTGGAGTTTAATCTCATCCTCTTTAGTGCATGTTTAATTATGGTAACCAAGAGAGTCTTGTATAAACATTTTTTACATCTAGATAAATCACAAGCACATTGCTAAATAATATAGTTAGTAGGGAGTTCATATCATAATTTTTATGTCAGCTCGTTGCATTTGATAATCATCTGAGAAATTCCACCATAAGCAACAAATCGCTTCACTTCAAGGTTTTAATTTGGCCAAGTATTTTTCCAAAACTGATGTCTGGGTTTGCTCTGAGATAATGTTACAGCTGTACCTGTGTGAACTTTAATCACATTCCTATCTATTCATGGATGTGAATCGTTCTGCTTCTCGTAATCTGTTTCTCTCCTTTCTCTCTCTCTTTTCTCTCTCCATCTCTCTTCCTCTTTCTCTCTTCTCTTTTCTTCCTTACTTCCTTCTTTCTCTTCTCTTCATTTCAAAATCCAGGGCATCATCCTTCCTGCACAGTAACGGGGCTTTGGGGGATATATTGCTGAAATAATTCTTGCATGTTTCCTAACATCAGACCAGAAGCTTCAATCTGGGACAATCCCAGGGGATATGAAAATGTTTCCCTACCCTGTCACATCTCCTGCAGCAATTTGTTAAGAGTTTTGTGTCTATTGTGTTTAAGACACTGTTTACAAAATCATAACAATTAAGGACTGTTTAAATTAAATTTATCCCCAGTAGAAATATATGTGAGGAAATTAGAAGATAATCAGATCTCTAGAATATAACCTACAGGACAAATAGACACATTATGTACAGTGCTCTTTCTGCAAAGCAGCAGGGCTTTAATGAAACCTGGAAGAGAGATGAACCCAGTAATCTGCCAGGACAGGACAACATGGTCACAGCTTTCTTGGTGCATTTAAACTGCCTTTGTGACGAGGATACCGTTTCAGATTTGGCCGCTTTGCAAAGCAAAGTACAGAGATTGTTGTGTGTTTTGGAGCTGTATTACAACATTGGAGCAAAGTCACCAGTGAATCAGGATCACCATTCGCCTGTCTTGACCTGAGAAGTTGCTAACAGTGTCCTACAGTGCAGAGCCAGCCTCTGTGGAGGGGATGTATTGGTTTGTTGGGGCTATGGTTGCACTTAAGCGATGGGACTGGTCTCTGATGACATGTGTGATGATCTTCCTTTAGTCTGTGATGTAGGGGAGAGAGAACAGCCTGGGGCTGAGAACAGATAAAGGACTTCAATGGCAACTTCCTTTAAAGTGCTCAGTGCTGAAGCAATTGGTCTTTGCTTTCTAGACTAAATAAATTGTGGGTTTGGACAAAGAATCACTCTTTTCATGATCTCAGAATGGCAGAGCTAACACAGCCTCCCAGCTGGAGGTGCAGCTCAGCTGCTGAGTATGGAGGCCTTAATTTGCAGATGGATCCTGTTATGCCGCCCATGACATGGCCCATATTGCACCCAGCAAGTGACTATTGCAAATAAAACACTGAGGCTCATGGAGTAAAACTGTGGTGTAACTGGGTCTCCATCCTCACCTGTGGAAGAAACCTGAGGAGCTTCTCTCTGTGACAACACAGTTGTTTAAGCAAAGGGTCAACATGAGCTGAATAGCTCTGACACTGGCCTCAGGTTCCTCGTACACAAGCAGATGATCTCAGACCATAAGCAAGGGGAAGCCGTGCCTTCATTCCTAGGGAACGTGAGACCACTGAAGAAGACCAAAAGTTCTGGAGGCAAAATCACAGCGTCATAAAAACCAGAGCACATAAAACTGCTGAGGCAGGGCAGGGCATTGCCATCTGCACTGCTGGAGGTCTGTCAGTGTGGGGTAACTGTGACTATGGCAGAAGGTTGTGGTGGTCCCTGCGGTGTCTTCAACCTGCCTGGGGCCTTGTGCCTCATCCTAATCCCGAAGGACTGAGACAGATTCATTTCCCTCAGGGGCTAGAGCTAGTTGTGGATTGTTCCCCTTGCTTGTCTGCTGCCAGAACCAAGCATCCTGATGCATTTTCCTTTCTGAACAAGCTCCCCTTCCATGCAATGTCAAGCATGTCAACTCAAGAAGGAGTTAACAGGCTGACAGTTTTCAATGGCACAGCCTCAAATTCAGTGAGTCCTGTCCTCAAAAGAATGAGCCCGAGTCCCAGGTCTCCACAGTCCTACATCCTGGCTGCTCAAGTGCCAGAGCCATGTGTTGTTGTTTTCTGCATCCCCAGGAAAAGGCAGCAAACTCAAGGAAATATTAATATGTCTTCTGCTGTGGTTGCCAAGTACAATTCTTCTTTCTGTAGTTTCTCCTTTCATTCTAATTGGCAGCATTATTCCTCTCGCCCTCTGTTGCAGTGTGGAACATAGTTCAGTTAAGCACCTTGTGTACAGAAGCATCTTGATGTTAATAGCCCCTGGGCAATATGATTCAGGTATATTATTATGCTGTGTGTATATATTGTAGCATTTAAGGGCATCATCTTGCAATGTGCTGGTGTACCTCATCCTCTCTGCATCTTATCCCTTCAGTTCTCAGCCATGAGCCCTGAAAGACCTAATCCCAGCACCATCCTGATACGCAAAGCTTTTTTATCACTGACTGAATTTAGAATCCCACATCTCCAGCTCATATAAATGAGGGCAACCACTCACTGGAGAGCTGCTGATTTACACCATGGAGGATCTGACCTGGAAATGTATAAACCTCTCTGAGGTTCTTCATGACAGATGCAGAAGATTGTTAATAGCAGTGTTTGTAACATAAAAAAGGAAGTGTGAAAACACGGATCATTCCCACCACAAACACAGAAGATGTATGTTATAAACTGCAGTCGGAGTCTGTTCACATCAGCTCTTTGCATGCTCTAACAGTATGTCACTTCCAGGATGGCTCAGGAGGTGCTAAGCCTTGGCACAGAAAGCAACCAAACATCATCAGCTGCCACCAGATTTTCCTGAGGAACGCATCCCTGTGCAAGAGCTCGCATCAGAATCGAGGTTTTGTGTCTGAGCCTTCACGTGGCTGAGCAGAAGGCAGTGCTGGGGGAGCAGTGCGTGCTTTGACAGAGGACTGAAGCGATGCTGAGCTGAAGCTGAGCAGCAGAAGGCTCGGTTGTATCAGCTTCTCCTAGGTGACATTGTTTGCTTTCTCTGGGTGAATGTTTTAAAAGGCATCTGTTGAAATGTCTTGCAGAATTCACACAACATATGTGCAGGCTCCTATGCAAATAGGGAGCACATCCCTTTTGCCACTTGAGCTTGGTTTAAACTTTGCCATAAATTCACTTTGTTGGTGGGTTTGGGTTTCTTTTTGTCTTGGGTATCACCTGTTCCTGTCCTTGTACACGAAAGGTGCTGTACCGCATGTAAACCCAGGTTGAAACAGGAATTGCCTTCCGAGAACAGGGGCAGAGCAAGGCGTTTCGAGAAGACTTCAGGTCTGATGTCCACTACACAAGTGTCCAGCTTTAGAGATCCTGAACCTGTGCTTGCAGAAGGTTTGTGAAAGACTGACAGTGAAATGAGGCCCTCCTTCAACTTAGAGTGGCTTCATAGATCAGACAGCAACTGAGTGCATGCATACGGCAGAGGAGCAAATCCGTATGTCCACTCAGCTGTAACTGCAATCCCCACTGCATAAAGGGAACTGCAGACCCATGGGGGTGACATGCTCACCGCAGGCCGTATATCCATTTCAGGGTACAAGATGTATCAGGAAACATGTTCCTCTGGCAGTCCATCAATGCAAGCAGCGCAAAAAGAGGGCAAAGCTCTGACACTCTGCTCCAGGGCAGCACTTCTCAAGTTCTTATGCAAGAGCATGGTCTGAATAGAGACCTTCTGAGCCTGGTCTACTGGTTCTTATGGAAATACAACACCGTTCGGACTGGCCCAAGAGTTCTAGCTTGTGAAACAGAAGAAATGCAAAGTTCTTGCTTGGTATGAGTCCAAGAAGAGAAATTAGATCTGCAAAGGAGGAGTTTCTCCACAGAGATGCCTGCTCCCTTCCTGAGTGTATATTGCCAACACTGTGCAGCCTAACGAGTTCTGGGCAGTGCTGTGCCATGATACCAGCCACACCAGTGGCTGGAGCAACATGGCACTGTGGTCAGAGTGCTCCGAAACCGCTGATGCTCAGTGGATGAGGGAACGCTGCAGAGCTGAGCCCTCTTCTGCTGAATTAATCACGGAGACACCGGCAGAATTTTAAGATGTTGCATTGGCTGTAAAAAGATGCGGCTGCTTCGAGGCTGTAGCACAGAGAATTCGGAAAACAAGAGAAATGGCACTGGTGGATGATGCTCCCAACTCCAGGGTATGTGCTGTGAGCTGGGTGAGCTTTATTTCCTTCATTTCCCTCTCCAAAGAGCTTTGCAAATTGTGCCCAGAATGCATGATGTAGCAGAGAGGCATTAAGTGGCACATGGGTGCAGGATGGTGGTGAGGAAGATGTGCACCACTACTGACTTTCAAAAGTAATCCCTGCAACCATGGGATGTTTTCCTTTTTCCAGTAGTCATCTCCCATTGCCCAGAATACAGAGCTGGGCTGGACTGAGTGGAATGCTGGGTGACAGCAGTGTACAACCTCTGCTGCCTCGCGGGGAATGTGGAGATCTTCTTATTTACACCCTGTTCATTAATTATGTCCTGCATCTTCTATAGGAGCCCACAAACACCATAAACAAAAAGGAGAGATGCCTGAGAAAAGCATGACTCAAATCCATTGCAGGAATGAACTACTGCAAATCTTCTGCTGCACTGGTCCCAGAATACAAATTGCAGAAGATATTTCTCCTTACTGGAGTCTCTCAGTTCTTTGATATTGCCCTCAAACTACATTATGCAAAAGTCATCTGAAATTATCTTTGGTCATTTCAGTTTATCCCTTATTTTCCTGAATGATGGGAAGTGGATTTCAAGGTGACTTCTCATTTGCCAAAATCATTACAGCCTGCTCCTGACTGACTGGATGGAAAAAGCAGTACGCGGATGCACTGATTCTGCACAAGCCCATCAAATAAATGTGTGCACTTAATTTCACACACCTCATGCAAATAGTCAATTAATGCTCCTGCTTTGGCACTGAACGCAGATTCCATACGTAAGACTGGGCTTATTTCAGCATGTCCAAGCCTCCATGCAAAATGGAGATTAGACACAGGTTCTGGCTGATAAATTTGTAAAGAGATGTTACCCCAGGCTCCTTGCCACACAAGCACAAATAGGAGTGGGGACATAGTTTCAATGCTAATACAGTCTCTCTTTCCTGGATAATATCTAATCAATTGTTTCCAGCACCCTGATGACTATGATGCACTTCCTAATCCTGCAGTCAGTCTATTAGACATGAATTGAAGTCATCAGCAAGCAAATAATGTTCTCAGAGAGATGACACATTTGCTGTATGCTCACTTGGGGCTATGGTCTTTTTGCCAGACAATAACCCTACTCCAGGAGTGCAGAGGTGTCCAGAAGCAGTAGGAAAGAAGAGTTTATTAACCAAGATGGTTATTGCACCGTTAAGAGGAAATGTTCACCATTGCTGAATTCCATAAGAAAGTACCTCATAATTTCTCAGACCTGGGAATGAAATGATGCTCTGGCAGAGAGCTGGGCTGTTCCCTTTCTGTGCGATGGCTGACGCTGGCTGTCAGGTTTTGAGCCCAGAGGACAGCATTCAGATGCTTGCTGAGACAGGCAAAGCCCCTGTTCCTCATGGAGCAGTTTCCTTGCTGGCAGCGCTGCGGGATCACACAAAGTTGGGGTATCCCATGCTGGTGCCAGGCTTGTGCTCAAGAAGAGGGGAAGCTGTTCCTTCACTCATGGTTGTACCCTGGCACTGTTGTGGTTTGTTCTGCAGCAGCTTCGCTGTGAGGAAGCTCATGGTGCAGCACAATACACTCAGTGACAACAGGGGCAGGAAGGAGCAAGAGTTGGGTTTGTTGACATGGTAGCTGTAATTCAAGTGCCAAAACATGGGTGGCCTCAGAGCTCTGACAGGTCCCACAGCACTCAGCCTCTTGTTTCTTGGATAAACTGGCATACCCCAAACGGCACAGATGCCTCTAAATTGAGGACTGGGCATATAAGCCTGCTGAGAGGTGCAGAGCAGTGCTCTGACCACAGTGGCTTTGGGAGATCATGAGCAGGTTTACACTGGAAGACAAGACTGTCTCAGCCCATCTTTGGGAAGCATGGGTGCAATGTGAAGGTAGGTCACAGTGGAGGAGAAGTTGTGGAGGCAGCTCTGGATTCCCACGTGTAGGAATGTGGGAACTCAGGACTTGGGAATTCTGCCAGTCCTCAGCTGTATTGGAGAACTTAGCTGTCTGGTTTTATTTTCAGGCCATACTTGAAGTGTCCACCTCCTTGGCCTTTTGACTGCTGCAAACTCCCAAAGAGCCCACTGTAGTCTCGCCTAGCTTTGCTTCTCATCATTGAAGCTCCTGCTGTTTTAATACTCTTGTACCTGCCTATTTGAACACCTGGGATTTATAAACGCAGTTCAACAGGTCCCTGTCCCTTGGCTGAGCTGATGAAAGACCATTTTACATCCAGCTTGCAGCAAACGAACAAGATTTCAAAACTCGCAGGTTGTCTGGACTTGAATTTTAACATTCATGCTCAGTGCCAATCTTTACTGTCAGTGCCCTCAGCATCAGCATCCTGACAGCGGGCATTTTAACACTGGCTGGGGATTCCCTCAGGGACCAACTCCTCAGGGATGGCACCTACTTCCCTGCACCAGGAACCTCTCCAAACCTTACTTTGTCTTCTGACTGCACCCAGATGCGCACCCCACAGCTGCACTTCACACTTCCCAAAGGGAGCATGGTCATCTCTAGAGCCCACCAGAACCCCTGGGGCTATGGACTGGCTTTGCCAGGAGCCTCCAGGGTCAAAGCATTGATCAGAAGTCTGGTGCGATGAGAGAACAATTTGATCATCAGCCTTGGTTAAAATAACCCCACAGACTCCTTTCCATGTCTCTGATGGTGGGGAAAGCACAGCTTGCTGGGGTGAAGGTAAGTGATGCTGGCTGAACTCATGCAGTCTGCAGTGGGGCCCATCCACAGCACCATGACATAGCCCTCCACAGTAAGTGGACCAGACACCCTGTCCTGCTTTGAGGAGAGCTGGCTGGCCCAGAGGCTCCTGAGGTCCAGTTTGCTTCTCTCCATAACCACTGTGGACAAGGAAACGATGCCACAGAATCCTTTTTTTGCTGATCAGCTGGTGCCTGTTTGAATCATGTGCACAGCCTGTCACCGAGGCTCAGATACCGCTCTTCTCTCTGCATAGCCTATGGGAATGGCTTGCCTCGCCTTCGTTGGGTGCACACTGTAGACATGTCTTTGTTGTTTCTTTTCAGACAAGCCACGAATGAACAACATCCTTACTTCTGCCACCGAGCCCTATGACCTCTCCTTCTCCCGGTCCTTCCAGAACCTCTCTCACCTCCCACCATCCTATGAGTCTGCCGTCAAGACAAACCCAAGTAAATATTCTTCTCTGAAGAGACTAAGTAGGTGTCAGCTCATTTCATTTCTTTTGTATCTCATTTGCTTGTAAGCCACATTGGGCACAATGTTAAGGCAGTAACCTTCTTCCCTCTGTCGTTGTACTGCCCCAGTTGGTGTGTCTGGTAATGATTCTTCTGGCTGTCACTTCCCATTAAGGAAGAGTGTAGAGAAAGAGTCACTTCATTACTGTGAGAGCACATGTGGTTATTTGCTTATTGACCTCATTCTGTGCTGCCTCCCATTACACCACCTTGTATCTGCTCCTCATAGAGTCATCTGAGAATCTTCTTTGTGCTGGAGCTGAGATGAACCAAGCTGTCTGCCCCGGATCAGCTGAGTTCACTTTAGTGTACCCAGGGCAGATATCTCCCCATCCATGGGGTAGCTGAAACCAGATGACAAGCCCATGTTGACAGAAAGCTGCTGAAATGGTTGGGAGCATCTGTTTCAGTAGGAGGACAGTGGTGTGATCTGCTGCCATGTTTCATGGTGTATGTGTCTGGATCTGGTCCTGACTTGTGCCATGCACTGATGTGAGGACTGTCTCTGTTATTGCAGCGTGTTGCTGCCACCCTGTTCACACTAGTTGGTATCTGTTCTTTCTCACTGTTTTATGTATTGCATTGTTCTGCCAACTTTGCTGTGAATGCTCCAGCCCATCACCTTTGCTGATGGCACTCTTCAGCTTTGGTGGGTTTATGAAATAAGTGGTATTTCTGCAGGCAAATGCTCTCTCCAGGCTGACACTAGGCTTGTAGTATATATGTTTCCCTGAACATTTTCTGGATGCAGCTTGTATTCATACTGCTGAACTTAGAGAAATATCTTAGGTGTTTAACCTTGCAATAGCTTCATTGAAGGTAGGTCAGGATGAGGAGCAGATCCTGCTTCCTTAGTATGTATAAAATCTGCATTCCCGATTTAGCCAGCTAAGTGACAGACACAAAATTAAGTGGCAGGGAAGCCCTTGGACTGTCAATAGGGAATCTCTGGAAGATTTTTCAGAAAAGAAAATGGAGAGGAAATGTAGCACATAAAAATCTCAGCCCACTCCTTGGTACTTCAGCATGGAACATGTTTAACATTAAGGCAAATACATTTGATGTGTTTAAAAGTAAGATTGTGCTTAACCTTGTTGGAGAACAGAGGTGAGGTATTTTGTGGCTGGAGCCTGCCATCTTCCCTGTTCAGCATGCCACATGCATAACTCTGCTTTACCATGAGCTTTGGTCCCTGATAGCATTTGGATCTCACACTGCCACCCACAAGCATTTTCCCGTCACTACAGCCTAATGATGGACAGTCCATGTTCTTGATCAACTTTGATGGTACTATCTAATATTGAAAAGCCTTGAACTCATGGCACTTTAATGTTACTGCTTTAAGATGTGATGATTTATTTTCATTTCTTAGCTGAAATGAAAATTTCTCAGCAGACAAATATACCCTCTAGATAGCCCTGAAAACTGCTGTTTAATTGGTAATTGATTTGCAGTGCCTGGGATTACCTGGGGTACATACTTCCTCTTCAGAGTCTGGGAGATCTCTGTCCTGGCATCACTGAGAATAGGTTAGAAATGATGGCTGCTCCTGTCATGATACAGAGGATGGTCAGGACCATTTCTAGCCTGTGGTTTATTTATTGCTTCACATATTGTGCATGGATTCTCAGTGAAATCTCCTTGAGCTCCATATTAAAGCTATTGATGTATCTATCTCACTGGAACATTAAAAAACCACAAATGAATCCCAACTGAAACTGCCACCCCTTCCACAGCCAACATCTAGGAATGTATGTCAGATCTGAACACTCTACATACTCCTGCAATTCTTACCTCACTCAGACTGAGTCTAAATTCACCCACACCAAGCAATGCCATCTCTTCACTGAGCAATACCTTACTAAGTGGTGTCTCAGCAGTCTGACCCATTGGGTGCACTGCTCAGCAGTTGAAGAAAGGACGGGCCCTTACTTGTTCATCTTGCCCCTCGGTAGATCACAGAGAAATGAATAAGTATTGAACTCTAGCACTGCATTTACCAGGTATTTGTCTAAAGTGACAAAAACAGGTTTGTATTGAGGTGCCAAGATTACACATCCTCAAGTACGTGCTGAATATAGCCAGCGTCCCTCTCTTGAGCTTCTCCTGACGGTGGCCCTGTCCCCATTCAGAGGATTCCTGGCAGTGAACATGAACCTAAAAGAGCATTACAGTTAGTGTTTGGGCATTGGCTGGAGTGGGGTTCATTCACCCCCTTAGCTTTTCAGCAGCATCCACCCTAGAAGGGGTTCCCTGCACACTGCAATGGAAAGAGCAGCTATTTACCCATGACTGGCAGGTTCTAGTTACAGTTCAGTCATCGTTGCAAGGCACCAAACTATCCTTTTGCAAAGCACCTGACAAATGTCAAACCAAGTGCCTCACACTGTATTTTTGACTAACTAGACAGCAGTTCCAGCTCTGAAAGTGCTAAGCACTCCATGCTCCCACTGGGCTTGCATATGCTCAGCTCCTCTGGAATCACTGAATCACTTTCTTATGCCTGGTCCTCTTCAGAGCCAAAGGAAAATAGGCACTCAGGTCCTAGACCTGTCCTTGTTAAATGCTAGCAATACTTTTTCTTGCTCTATATGAGGGAGCTAAAGGCAACACAAATTCCAGGAAAAGTATCTAAATGCTGGGATTTGCAAAGATTTTTTTGTTTTGTTGTATTTTTCATATTTAAAATGACTTGTTTCTAACAAACTCCCTGCCATGGTTAAAAGAAAAGAATGCTGTGAAGAGCTCATTAACAAATGTCATATTTCTGAGTAAAACAAAAGGAATTAGCTATATTTTCAATCAGCTATTTCAGTTGCCAGACAGCTAAAGGTCACTTATTTTCCCACAATTGACAGTGACAGTGAAATGCAGTTTCTTCCCAAGAGCATCTAAATTGAATAATCAAGGCCTATCCAGGAAGAAATAATGTTTAGTTTAATATCTCCTTGCCAAAAATGAGGAGACATCACTCAGCAAGGGTATGGTGAGATCCACCTCACCCTAGTTTAGCCGTTCAGCAATCAGGCATCTTGTTTGTGCATTTGATGGAGGCATCTCTACAGTCAGTGAAGGACATCTCCATGTGAGCTCTCTGAAGGTCCCAGTCTGTCATTGACACCAGAGTTGCTCTGGTAAGCTTCCTAGCTCTTTGCTGGATAACAAGCCTAATTTGAGATGCCTAGAGCTTAACGAGGTACATCCCTCTTTAGGAGCCTCATCTCGGTGACTTGTGAAGCAAGGAAGAGATGAGCATCTGCTGCATCTGCATCCCTGGGGAATGTGCCCAGCTTGGGGAGGGGACCTCCTCACCGCTGGAGTAGCAGGATGGGCACTCACCTCTGCTGGCGTTTGACTAAGAAAGTAGGACCATGGCTTCTTCTTCCAGAGCAAGAGCTTGAAGAGGGTCCAGGCCTTATAGGAGCAGTAGAAAACATGTGGATCTAGCATAGCAGCCAGCCGGAAGCAGAGCCTGTGCAAGCAGAGCTATTTCTGCTTCCATGGCTATTTAATTCCGCAGCTTTTACTTCAAGGCACAGACAACAGGAAACCCATTTGGGGTTGCTATGTGTGAAGCCAAGGAGGGGGATCCCTGAGGGGCAGGGTACCACATCCATGGGAAGCCCTATGCCTAGTCAGGCTGGCATGTGGGAAGAGCAGCGGTGGGTGGATGTGGGAACACATGGCTGAGCAAGAGCAGCTGGGTTAATTCTATCCTGCCCAGCACTCCAGGGAACTGGTGCCTCCAGCTAAGTGAGAAAGGTCAGTCAGGAAGGAAGATAATATTTTCAGGCATATTAAGCCACTTGGTATTGGGTAAAGAAGCATCACAAATGACTAGGCAGCTTGGAAATGTTACAGCCAATTAAAACAGGAGAGACAAGCCCAGAGAGGAAATACACTGGAGCTGCAGAGAAAGAAAAGCAAAGAAATTACCTTTAGGTAAAGCAGAGAAATGACTGTGATGGCCTTACAGACATACACAAATGAATTTTAACCATATTCACATACAACTACGAGAAGAAAAAATATCCTTGGCTTTTCCACATTCTCTTTGCAGAATGCCACAAACATACCTCATTTCTCTAATTACAGTGTGAGAGGAGCTGTGCTCTGCCTTTCTGTGATGGCACCTCAGACATGTAGAGGTGAGATGGGTAAGAGCACTCATTTGTGGCGCTGCCTCCAAATGGAAGGAAGGAAAAAAAAACAGAAAGCTGTCTGAGGGCAAATCAGCTCATATAAAGCCAAGCCAGTTGAAGCACTTAAACACTTCTCAAGTTTGATGAGACCATCCATGGTCAATGTTCTAGAAATTGCCAAAGAAAGAAAGGGAGGAAAGAAACAACCAAAACCTATGGAAAAAGGAAACTCCTGAAAATGTGCAGAAAATGTGATGTCCAGGAATTCAAAATATATGAAAAACGTGAGTGAAGGCCTGGAAGTATGAGATTGACTCAAAAAAAGAGAAACTTCCTTTATCGACCAATACGTCAGTGATTTCATTCTGTCTCCACATGGATTCTGGCCCTTTGGAATCCACTAAGGACACATTTTGAATTCTTAAGCACATCCATGAGGCAGAAACATATTCTATTGTAGTTTTATTTTGGCTAAAAATACAAGTGTCAGTTTCCACATGAGCATCAATGAGAAGATAAGGGGTAGCAGTATCAGAGCCTCACCAGCCCAGTGACCTTCCTGGTGCAATATGGATGAGATGAATCAGACTGGATGGGACCAGAAACATTCTGATTTTATGAAACTGTGCAACCACATAGTCCACAGTTCCCACAGGGTGAAGCACCCAGTATCTCCACTCTCAAAAGCCTGGAGATGTGTTGGTTTCATTGCTTTCCCTGCGGACAGAGATGCTGCGGTTACAGAGCTCTGCTGAGCTTCTCCCTTGGCATGGAGGCACAAGTGTGACCCAGCACACTCGGCCTCCTGTCAAGCTACATTCCCCATGACTGGTTCTGCAACACTCATGAACTGACACCACATTCCAGAGGCAACTGCCTGTTAAATGTCTATCTGGTGCCTGCTTAAACCAGCTTGTTGTTCACGGGAAACTGCCATTTCGGCTTTGATTCCTTGGAGATGGAGATGTGAAGTCTTTCTACACCTGAAAATGTTCCCAGAATAACTGTGCCAATATCTACATGTGTCTCTTAGAATCACAGGAGGACACAGCCTGTGTGAGCTTGGGAACACCTATGAAATGAAATCAGTTCCCTCAATGGGTTAACCACTGCCAGCAAAAGGCCATGCAGACCCCTACACTGTGTACAGGGGTGGAAGAAGGAACAAAAAGATGCTTTTAATACTCTAAGTTGGCAAAAATGTTAAAGTCCAGAGCATGCTGCATTCTTTATCTAAATTGGCAAGGAACAACTTCAAAATACTTTTAATCAGCTGATCCTGCCACCTCACCAGCAGTCTCAGACCACTGTAAACCTCACATAAGCTGGTTTAGCTCCTGCTGGCAATTACCACAGCCAGGTTTGAGCATCCAACCATATCTCCGTTTGGGATATTCTCTGCTGTAATTACGTCTATTTGGAGTCACTTGGGCAAATCCAGTGGACCTTCTGTCATGCAGAGCAGAGGCCAAGTGCCAAAGTGCTAATTACTTAGCTCCTTTTCAGCATCCAGCTCCAAGCATCATTATCAAGCTTGTGCACACCAAGTGTATGCAAGTCTATCTATGGCCACATTATAGACTAAAAATGTCTACAATTACTGTGGCCATATGGAATTTTCCCAGTCCTTCTCAGGCTTCCTAGAAGGTGATTTTAAAGACACAAGAGCTTGAAAGCAGGGGAGCCATTGTCTGACATTTGCAATGAGATATTCTTCCAAAAAGCTTAAAAAAAGGACTTATTCTATAATATATACTCTGGAGAGCAAATCCCATCAGCAGTAAGCTGATGTAGAGGAGAGCTCTGGGTAACTCTCCACCAAGGAGAGCCTTGGTGGTGTGTAGGCTGTAAAGAAGAGGTTGGCAGCAAGAGCGGTGCCAACAGGCTGTGCATTTTGGCATGCATATTCTCAGCTTGTACTTTTGGATGCTGAGACATGGGGATCAACCATCCTCCTCACAGGTCCTCTGGGTTATGTGGACTGTTCTCAGGACCATGAGGAGTAAAGTCCAGGAGGCAGTGAGGGAGGGATGAATGTATAGGAGATGAGGAAATTAGAGCATGAGATCCAGCACAAGGTGCTTACAGCACTCAGGGTTTAGCTGAAGGCTTTAAGGCACCAATGCATAACTTACCTTGTGAGCAAACTTCCAGGATGTTGTGAGTACCTATCACACACCATAGAATCACAGGATGGCTTGGGCTGGAAGGGACCATAATCTTCACAGTACAAGTTGGTTGAATCAGGTCATTCCAGCTGTTGTATGATATATCAGGATGCATCTGCAGTAGCCAACATCCTTTCTGAGTCTAAAAGCCAAAAAGAGGGGGTGGGGGGGGAGTGGGTGAGCTGAGTTCCCGAGCAACAGAGAGAAGCAAATCGAGCAAGAACCATTGCATGGAGTAAATTGCATTCTATCAACCAAGGTGTCTGAAAAATGGAAAACGAGACCCCAGAGAGATGATTCAGACTCTCAGAGAGAGCATCCCATGCCCACCAAACCTGCTCTGTGATCACATTTAAAAAGACTCAGAAGTAGTCATTAAAGATGTGAGGAAGTCAGTCATGGATTCCAGAGCACACCCACGTCTGAAGCCAGAAGTGAGGTATGAGTTTCTACAAATGGGGAACTTGCCTACCTCAGCTCACCTTCCCTGTGCTTTCTATATAAGTGTATTGTGAAGGTGACACTTGATAATTTCCCCATGACTCACCATTTGTGTAAATCAACCAATACCACAGTCTGGACTCGACAACCTATGGTCTGTTGTGTCATGGTGCAAGGTGTGTTGTGTTGCACAGGGTCTTATACTGTCTGTGTGCAATTATAACACTCTTTGTCTGCTATAAGCCCATGGTGACACAACCCACACAGGGCTGGCATTTCTGACATGGATGTCCATGCCCCAGTCCAGCTGCTGGTAGATGGTGCCTTGGAGGAGGCATCTGGTCCAAGGCGGTGTGCTGTACACAGTCCCTTTCACCCCATGGGACAGCACTCTGACATTCCTAACTTCCCTTTCCTTTCCCACAGCTGACAAAGAGGCTGATGAGTACTACATGAGGAGGAGACACTTGCCAGACCTGGCAGCCCGGGGCACGCTCCCTATCAACGTCATCAAAATGTCTCAACAGACCAACCAGAGGGACAGGCCCCGCCGTCCCATCAGGGCCATGTCCCAGGACAGAGTGCTGTCCCCTGAGAGGATCATGCCCGAGGAGTTTAGCATGTCCTATGAACGGATCCTCTCAGATGAGCAGCTCCTGTCCGCGGAACGCCTCCACTCCCAAGACCCGCTGCTCTCCCCGGAGCGGTCGGGGTACCCTGAGCAGTCTATGTCACGGGCACTGTCACACACAGACGTCTTTGTATCAACACCCGTCTTGGATCGCTACAGGATGACAAAAATGCACTCCCATCCTAGTGCCTCAAATAACTTGTACAATACCTTAGGTATGAACCCGACCTCCGCCAAGCGCCAAGCATTTGCCTCCCGACGGCACAACACGGTAGAACAACTGCATTATATTCCAGGACACCACCATCACTACCGCACAGCGAGCAAAACAGAGGTGACTGTTTGATAGGACCTCGTGCATTGTAGATACTCATTAAGGACTGGGGTGGCACAGCACCCCAGACTGCAGTGGCCTTATAGGCCAAGATAACCTCTAATAACTCAGTGTCTGAAAAGACTTCTCTGACAGTCCCATCCACGTCGTTGTTTTTAAAGCCACCCCTTCATCGGTGATGACATAAGAAGAACCCAAGCAAGCAAGCAGATGGTAGTGAGAGATAATAGGGGAAATTTATTGATGTGCATCAGTTTCTGTCAAAGAAAGCCATAGCAGTCAATGGCTCCTTCTAAGGGCTCACCTGCATTATCTCATTGTCCTTATGAATTTAGGACTTTTCAGTTGCTACAGGTAGAAGCAGTCTCATGCAGCCCAAGACAGGGAGGAGGAAAAGCAGCACCCAGTTCTGGCAGGAAGGACTACTGCTCTTGGTCTGCATGCCAGCCCTCATGTCTGGCCTTTCTGTAGCAAGAAGGTAAGCTTCTGGCTGCTGGGGATCACCTCCAGACTGCTCACTATCAGTCAGAACCCGTACATCTGTTTTCCATCACCCTTGGAGTGAATTCAAGGGCAGACTTTCCTAGGGGACTGGCAGATCTAGGGACAAGAATAGCCTGGCTGAGAAATAAAGGTTTAGTTTATATTAAATATATTCATAAGATAAAAACATACTAGTGCCTACAAATCGCCTGCTCTCTCAGTGTAGGAAGTAGTGGGGTTGATGTGTTCAATAAGCACAAATATGCTGAAATGCTTGTTAGACCCTTTCCCCACTCATTCTAGTATCTTGGTGTCTCCAACATGTAAATAGGAAGGAGGAAGAGGGTTTCTCTTCCTTCAGCTTCTTGCCACTGCTGAACCTAAAGCACCAGAATTCGTCCAGCTTCGCACTGCTGACCTGTGCTGGGGGAAGTCCTGACTCCACTGAGACCCCTGCAAGGCCAAGGCTACCACACACTCACTGAGCCTGTTTATTTTCCTGAAAGCATCTTCCACTGGCCCAGTTCCCCCATTTCTGAACAAACGTTCTCTCAGTTACATCTAGAACTCCATATGTAGCAGATCTTTTTCTAGCCCTTAGCAGAAGCACAAAGCTGAGGGTGTCTCGCCTACAGAAAAAGAGGTCGGTTATTTTCCAGTATCTTCTCTCCATCTGCAAGAAAACCTTCCAAATTCCAAATCCACTCAGTACCAATCCTAACCATGAAGACAGTTACATTTCATGCATAGAAATTATATATCCAGCATAATTATAATAAGTGGGCATGTTGTATATCTGATTGATGCTAATTAGATACTGTATATTTGTAACATCTGTAAAACATAGACTCGTGGGTCCAGAATTTGTGAGGGTTTTATCTGTGGTTTTCAAGCCAGATTGGGCTTTGCTTTGGTTTCTGTTGGTTTCTTTTGGTTTGGGTTGGGTTTTTTTCCTTGTATTTGTGCTCCTATCAAATTCTGTAGAACTAACTCACACTAGAGCATACTTCTGTGGCCAGGAAAGGGTCTCAGAGGTCTTGAAGGCTACCCAGACCCAGTGCTGTAACTGTTAGTTCTGGACTCGCTGTCCTTGGTGTGCATTCAAAGCCCCACCACATGCACACACCCATGCTGCTAATCCCAATGAGAGGCATGCTTGTCCTCCAGCTGAAATGACAACTGACTGCAGGCTGTAAACACATTCCCATCCAGTATTTCTCTCTTCATGCCCTACATTCCCACACTGACCCTTTTCCTACATGGCTTTTTACTTCATTTAAATTAGGTCTGCCCTTCTCCCTCCCCTCAAATACCTCCCACCTCCTGGCCTTAATGATGTTCCCAGCTCAACACATCATTGCTGTAGCGTATAATGACTGTAGGTTGTTGTGAGCTTGAGTCTTCTGTGGAGGCTTATGATACAGCACCAGGTTTATCTGGTGCAGGGTAGGCAGGGAGAGCATGCCATCTTCCCCTGGTGGGATTTAGAGGTAGGAGGCCTCAGTGGGGTGGCCATGTGGCCTTTCCCATTCCCAGACTCTTCGTTCTTGGGCTTTCTTCTGCCTCGCCTGATGGAGACTGTTCAGAAAGGACTCCGGCTGTCACACGTCCTGGGGCTTTGTTTGGCGGAAACTGAGCTGGGAAGGAATGAATAAGAGTCTCCACGGTTCAGGTGGTCATTACCATGCAGCCTTGGGCAAAATCAATCTGGCAACCACCAGAATAGTCTATCGATCAGAGTGGCAGTGCATGGCACGGGAGGGATAAGAGAAAAAAGGCTCACAGCTCATCTCCTTCCCTTGATGGACACTTCCTCCCCTGACTACCTCCAAGCTCCTCAGTTCACTCGCTGGTTACTTCTTCACAGAAGGCAATCCCTGTGAAAGCATTGCACTTGCTGACCTTCCCACAGACCGGAGCTTGTGCCTCTTGAAGAGAAGAGAATCACACATGGCTCATGGGGAGGCAACCCCCGCTGAGGTTCTGGGGCTCTTCCATCCTCTCATGGCCCAAGCAAAGCCAGGATCTTCCGCCCTGCAAGCAGGGAGATGTGAACACTGTGGGAGAGGGGAGGCGATCCTAGAATCTCCAGGAGTTAAGATGGAAGAGTCGGAGGAGCAAAGGTGACCATGTGAGGCTGCGGGTAGGTGAACTCTCCTCTCTATCCATTTCCGTAGCTGTGTGTCTCAAGCTCTAGTCTTTGTTCAAATGTTCTGTTCATGAACATAAGAAACTGCTGGACCAGATGCCAATATGGACACGTTTCACTCAAGTAGCTCATGCTGTGCTGTGCTCCAGCCCATTTGACCTCAGAGCCTTCTCTTATTCTGACCAAGGCCCTCTTCTAACTTGTCCTACCTGGGCAGCAATCCTCCAAAGAAAACGTAGCCCGTTTCCTCATCTTTTCTATCAGCTCAACAGTTTCAAGCAGATGTGCCCCACGAGAACCATCAAAAAGACTTTCTAGGCCAAATCTCTTCAGGGACTCTGCCACCACCACAGAAAATTTTCAGCAAATTTCTTTGGGAAGGCACCATGATCACAATTTGTTCCTGTGCACCATGTCTTCCCATGGCTTGCTGTGTGTGCTGGAATGCGTTGATAGCTACAGCACTGACATTGCAGCACACTGAGGTGTTCTTATGTCATTTGTTACCTTATTCTGTGTTCTGAGAGTTTGTCACTGAAAGGACACTTGGTTCAGGACTGGGTGTCATGATCCACAGGCTGGTCCAAAGCACTTCGGTTCCCCATGGTCAACATGTGTGATAATGGTAACGCTTCCCTATTCTGCAGAGGCATTATGAGGGTTCATACCATAATGTTGATGAAGTGCTTTGAGACCCTCCCACAACAGATACTGTAGAGCAGCAAAGCATTTTTATTAACATTGTTTGTCACCATTATCCTGCCACATCACGTCTGATGTGTTGCAAGCCAGTGTCTGTCCAGAATGAGAGTGCTGGGGTAGGGGGATGCAGTTGCCCACATTTCCTATTGCTCTCCTTCTGGTCAGGGTCCCTCACAGGCAAGCAGCTCTGAGGGATGCTGTGACCTGCACTTGGACCTTTCTGTTTTCTTCTCCTCATGTCTGAGTCACCTTAATGTTCGGCACTCAGGAGAAAAGCAGGAAGCAGTCACTCTCCTCTGTACAGTAAAATATCATCTGCCTTGATTCACCTAATATACTCTGAAGAATTGATCTGTCTTTTTCTCCAACCCCCAGGTGGAAACACACATCTGTGGAGTGTCCAGTTCCCAGAGTGCATGTGCAGGGACTGGGGGAGGGTGATGTGGAAAACTTTATATCACTTCCTACAAACTGATAATGGTTTGCATTCCCCAAGCAGCAACACGTAAGAGTGAGCTGCACTGATTTTGTACAACTCTCCTTGATAGAGCTACACGTATGTATATGTATATACACACAAACACATGCATATACATACATACTGTAAATGCAGTCATTAAGCTCTGACTGACCCTGTACCAGTCTAAGCTTCCAAACTATGTTGAATCCTTCTTTGAAATGTGAAAAACTATTTGTAATGAACCACACAGAGCACCACATGGAATGGAAATTTTGTCATAAAAGTCTTCTAATGCCACTGAATTGTGTTTTAAGGAAAAAACAAAATATTTTTCAATGTTTTAATGTTCCTTTTATAAATGAGGATCTGTTACTTGGGGGTGGGGGGGTGTGTGGGTGGGAAGAAACAGGGACAGTTACCCGGGAGTAAGCCCTCCTTTCCTGGCCTAGATTTCATTTCTGTCTACTGTTCTGCTAGCCTGGCTAACTGCAAAGCTGGTCCCATGAGCCTGGGCTTCCCTCATGCATATTTCTGTTGAGAAGCATTCCCACCAGGAATCCGCAAGGCCTTGGCATCAAGCTTTTATAAGGGATGGGTAGTTCCCGGTAGCTGGGAAGATGTCTCCATCTTCTTCCACCACAATAAACTTAACTATCATGAGAGAGGGTGACTCCAATTGTATTTGAAATAAATGTTCGGATTTGCAATCAATTTGCCATTCTTCAGTTTATGTGATGGAGAAAAAGATCATCTTAGTTTTCTTTCAGATTTAGTGCTTATCCTGGAAGGAGGGACTCCGCTGAAATACACTTAACAAACACATTTCATGTGCAAGTGTGTTTCAGACGAGTGAAAAGCTGGTGGGGGAAATACGTGAGATGGGGGTTAAATATTTTGATAAACAGTGTTGTTAGCAATAAGCCTGTGTGGGGGCTGCTTCTTAGAGAACAGCCACTTCTGTGTTGTATGTCCCTAAGTGGATGGTCGAAGGTCTCGATCCCAGCCTCTCTTAGCTGGTTCAAGGTGCCCAAATCCAGCTGGGAAGACCAACCTACGCTTCACCCGCTGGCTGCCCGGGGCGAGGGGAGAGTTGGACAATCCCGTTCCAGCACGTCAGTGTACATCTGGAATAGGTCTCTGCTCCCAGCAACGCGCGAAGAGGCGTCCCGTGGCTCCAGCAGGAGGTCGCCATCCCCACCAGCTCCGCTGCAGGCGGACGTGCGTCGCTGCCCGTGTGCTCCGCGATGGCTCCTGACCTTCTGTCTGCAAACCCCTCCGACGTTTTTGTAGCAAGAATTTCTTGGCTCTGAGAAAGACACTTCTTACTGTAGGCTTTTTAGTTTGGGGGACAGTATTTCCTAAGAGGGGGTAAGTGGATATTTTTGTGCTTTAGCCCGGTTTATGGATTCCATGTTTATTATACCGTAGTACTGAAGAGGAAGTACATTTGTATCTGTAACTTTGCACAGACTCTTGGTTGACCATTAAACAAGCTTCAAGATGAGCAGTATTTGACTGTTTTTCTCTGTATTATTCTCGTTGTTATACTTACCTGTAAAAGCACATTCTGTATGTACTGTAAACAAAAATATTATCAGTTTAGTAAAATTTAGAGTCTTAAGGATTTTTCCACTTTTGTCAGTAACAAATATTTATGGATTAAAAAATAAAGGCAATTTCAACATATAAATTGTTTCTTTTGGTATCTATTGGGGGGGGTGGGGGAAAGGCCATTTTCTTGGCAACCTTCCCAATCTTTGTAACCAGCAATTGAAAGGTAGATATCTATATTTCTGTGTGTAGTTTAATTGCAGCTATTAAAATGAATGCTACAAGGCCTGGAAGAGTCATTATTTTTACATAATTCTTTACTGCATTTCATCATCATTCCAGAAAATAGCAGGGGAAGAAACGAGATGTTCCTATTTGCTGTTGAATTTTATCATGCAAGCCCATAAGGTTTTATTTCCATGTTGTTCTTCTTTAATTTTCCATTTAGAAGCCACAATCCATTCTCTATCTAGAACACCTTGTATTTAAATGCAGAGCTTGTGAAATGTCCCATAACGCTGGAGACTTCTGTGGGTGCTTTGCTTTTGCTGCTGGCAATGCTGCACATGCAGGAATTTCCCTGTCATTCTTCCAAGATGTGGGAAGTGCCAAGGAGGCCGGGGTGTTTTCCTCACTAAACAGCTCCCACTACTACCACTGCAGTTTCATTTCTACAAGCTCCGAGTCCGGATTTATTATTACTATGTCTTGATGGGAAACATGGCAGGGTTTTTCCCTATTTTATACTTCCATTTTCATATCACTTTGCCTTCAGCATTATGCAGATTTTCCTGCATTAAAAATGTGATGTTTTGGAATGGAGAAAGGTTGCTGGGAATAAAAATCGTTGAGGCATCAGAACCCTTTCATACCACAGCACTGGGAGCAGATGAAGGAGGGCAGGCACTGTGGTGGTGCTTCCCTCCCACTGCGGAGCTGCTGGATGCCCATCCATGTGCTGCAGGGCTTTGGGAGAAGCTCTCCTCATCCAGTCGTGCCACATCACACCACATCACACCACATCTGCCCCTGTCCCTTCTCTGCTAGTTTGCAGCTCTGGTGCTGAGTTTCAGAGTTCTACTGAGATAACATCACAGGGCTAATGCCCCACAGGTCCTTCCCCACTGCTACTTTGATGTGATGCAGAGGTTATCACATCACCACCACTCACCCATCAATCCCAAGCACTCATTCGCACTCTTTCCTTAGGCATAGCTTTCTCCTGCTTTGCTGTTCAGCTTAAACAGATTAAACAAGCTTTGAGGAGTAAAAGCCACTGCCACCAAGAGAAGGTCCTTTTGTAGCCAGGTTAGTGCTTGAGGTCTCCTATCTCCCTAAGATCAGAGCTCAGAGTCAGCAAGACGTCATCAGCATTTCCTAAGAAACACATGAACCCAGAAGAGTGAATTAAAATGCATTTTTAAGTGAGAAGTTTCATTTTTCCTGGCAGTTCTATTTGTAACTTCCCAATCCTTTGTAGCACCAATAAGTGGGGAGGGAGCGATGGGGAATTACGGTTCAGAGTGCAGAGCTGTTCTGTCAGACCTGCCTGGTGGACAGGGGCAGACTGAGCAGGTTGTGAGACCCAGCAGATACCTTCCCTGAGGACGCAGAGGCAGCAGAGCACACAAAGGGCAAGACCAGCTGTAGCAGGGGTCTGTCAAATATCTGACTTATATCTGGAAGGACTTGGGGTGGTCATGATGGGTGTGGAGTTACCTGAGGAGCAATAGAGCTGGATTGTGTCAGCCGTTTCTTATCCTTAATGGAGACAGCTTGCCCACAGGTGGCTCCTACAGCAGGGTCCTGGTATCACCTCCTCACACCAGAGCAAAACCAGAGCTGAAGGGAAGCAAAAGAAAGCAGAAATCCCTCCAGTTGGGAAGGCAAAGATCCTCACACATGAAAAAGAGACAGGATGGTGTCACTGAAAGGCAAAATCCGGAAACACTGCTGGTTTCTGGAGCACCAAAGGTGCTGCTGAAATGTGAAGGACAGGAGTCCAGATAGGAGGGGTGGCCACTCCATTGGTGACATCTTCCCAGCAGCTCTCCTGCTGTTCCTGAGCTCCAGCATGACATTTGGGAATGTTTTCCTAAACCGAAGGATTAGCATTGCTCCCAATTGACTTGGAAAGATGTTGAAAAATGATGGAGCATTAAAGGGCTGCTGGATAATTAACACTTGCCAGCATGGGTTGAGAAAGGCAGAACTTATCCAAAACCCTGGAATTCATTCTCTCGTGTTCTTACAATCTGGACTGGCAAGGGTGATGTGTAGATGCAATACATTTAGCCTTTCCTACAGTACTGGATCATGTGCCACTTGATAATCTGATTTCTATCAATCACTGCACATCCTGGTGCAGTGATTGATAGCACATCCTGGAGAAAAGTGATGTTGGGGGGTGCTGATGTTAAAGAGTGGAATTGGCAGCCCTCAGAGAGTTGGTTTCAGTGGGGTTTACCCTTCAAAGAGCTGTTGCAAGTGGCATTTGGCAGAACTTAGCACAAGACCACGCACTTTTCAACACTGAGCTCAGTGATCCAGAAATAAAGATGAAATTGCTGCTGCTAAAAGTTTCAGGAGACACGGAAGGTTTGGGATGCAAAGAGCAACAAAAAAGGAAGCTCTGAGTCAAGGGTGGGCTGGCTCCTTTGAACAGCAAGTGCCACAGTGCCGCCTATGAAGACCTGCAGGAACTGGAGCAGGGCTCCTGGGATTCATACAGACGCCTTAGTGGAGTCGTCCAGCTCAAAACTTAGTTGGAGAAATGTTTTTACAAAGCTCAACATTTTAGGTCATAGTGAGAGGCTGTGATGTGACTCGGTCACCAGCTATAAGCAATTTTAGGGGGTGAAAAGCGTAGGGTATTAAAAACCTCTTTAATCCAGCATCAGAAGAACCAGCTGATGACAGACAGACTGTCATTGGAGCAAACTACCAAGGACAGACCAGATGGGCAGTGTTTCTTGCTGTAATAAATGCTGTGTGGCTGCTAATGCTAATTCCTACTGCCACAGTAATCCTCTGAACAGGTTACCACCTTTCTCTCAGTTATTCTTGTAGATAAAACCTACAGCTCAGTGAGCTGTCAGGAGTTGAAGCTCACTTTAAACCCGGAACTGTTTTCTGCCCAAGAAGGAGGGATCTGTTTCCACAGGGTGTTTCCTCCCAGGCAGTAACACACTCAAAGGCTTTTAAGAACTAATGGAGCTTTGCAAGAGCCTTCAGGAGCATTACCATTCCCTGCAGAGCCAAGAGGACATCAGAAGGAGACACCTTTGGAAGTGACTCACTCCAGGCACAGAGTGAGTCAGGAGCAGCCTGGGAATACGATGCAGTCCCCCATCAACCTCCTTGTTGAAATGCCAGGGAGCAGCTTTTCTTGTCTGCCTCGAGCTTTGGGAATCACTTTCTGTGTGTGTTAATTCGACCTCTGGCTGCCAGCAAAGAGGCAGCGCGCTTCAGCTGTGCCACAGCCACACAGGGCTGCTGTGGGACAAGGAGGTCTAGTGCAGGGCAGGGGACAAGTCCTGTGGGTGATGTGCAGCACGTGCCCATTTCACCATCCAAACAGGGCCAGGAAGCTTTTTCCCTCATCTTACTGTCTCTTCTTGCTCGACACAAGACTGCATCAACTCAGAAACCAGCTCAGGGCTGACTTCATGGTCTTTCAGAAGTTATAGTGCCAAAGTGTACTCAGAGCTCCTCAGGAGCTGATGTGCTCAGGGAACTCATGGGGTTATATGCTGGACTGAAGTCCCTGGGTTACACGCTGGACTGAAGTCCCTGCAGCTATCAAAACTCTGTTTAACTTCAGCAAAGCTCAGGAGCTATTTCAGTCCTTTCAGGACAGGAGTCATCTCTCCCTGCTTCAATGAGA
Organism: Pezoporus occidentalis; assembly: GCF_034315485.1. NCBI lineage: Eukaryota > Metazoa > Chordata > Aves > Psittaciformes > Psittacidae > Pezoporus > Pezoporus occidentalis. The sequence continues at coordinate 1,246,874 of NW_026913295.1, forward strand.
TATCTCTGTGCAAGCTGCAGTAGCTGTCTAACCCTTGCCCATCTCCTGTGTAGTGACAGCAGCAGGAGACTGAAGGAGCCTGGGAGAAGACCTGTTGTGAGAACAGCATAGATCTATTTGTATGGCCTTTGGTCATTACTGCACCTGACACCATGGGCAGTGATCAAGCACAGGGTAGCACTTGGCTCAACCAGACCTTTGGGATCTGTAGATCCAGCTCTGTGCTGGGAAGTCAGGAGGGTCTGTGCTTCTTGCAGGATCTGTGCTTCAGGCTGATCTGCAGACCTATCCAGCACCGTTCCATTTGGAGGGTCCTCCAAGGACAGTGAAATACTACACAGAGGTTTCTGTTCCAAGCTGTAGTGGGAAATGGAAGAGGGAGAACTGGGCCATGTTTTCAGGGCAGCAAGCACTGGATCTGCCCACACTAGCACCGAAAAGCATTTGAAAGCTTCTTTGAACCTCGCAACCAGCTTGCTATTCCTGTGCTCCTGTGGTCATGTGCACTGAGCATACCTGTATCACAGACTCAGCCGGATGGTCTCCTTTGACTGACCAAGTCCAACATCCAGGTTTTTCCACCTTGTTATTGCCCTTTAACAGGAAAAGGACTCCTCTGGTCCATGCAGGTTTCCAGGTCAGCAGGAGGTGTGCTGCTTGCTGAGCAACGTGACTCAGACACTTCCACAAAACACACAGGGCTGGCACTCACTGGCAAATCTTCCACCAGGGAAGTGGAGGAGCAGCCCCAATAAAGAGACAGCCATGGAATCATAGCATTGCTTAGGTTGGAAAAGCCCTTTAAGCTCACCCAGTCCAACTGTTCCCAAGGCCACCCCTAACCCATGGCACTGAGGCCTCGTCCCCACGCTGTGTGAACACTTGCAGTGACGGTGACTGCAGCCCTGCCCTGGGCAGCCTGTTCTGGTGCTGAACTGTCCCTCTCACCCCAGTGAGTGCACGGCCATGCCCGTTGGTCAGAGGCACATCCCCTAACCTGCTGCTGCTGATGCTGACCTTCTCGAGCTAACACGGCGGGTGCTTGTGCCTTCCGAGTAGTGCTCTCTCGGATGGTCCTTGCTGCCTCTGAAGCCCTTGGAAAGAAAACCTTTGTTACCCCCTACCTTATGCATCAGATCAAGCCCAAGTCCTGTGCCGCTTCCTTTCCTCAACAGCCTAAACGGTGCTCCCTGGTGGAGCAAATGCCATCCATTACTGTCCCTGCTTGCCTGCTGTTCACAGCAGATGAGGGACAAATTCCCAGAGGATGCCTTTTTCACTCTGCATTTCGCACCCGCCTCTGGAAAAGGAATGACTCATTTCCACCAAGTCTTTTCTGTGGCATCTATCACCAGCATAGGTGAGGCTGTATAAAGCTAACTTTATCTCTAGACACCCAGATGAAGTGCCAGCATTATCCTCACCACACACACGAAGAGCTGAGGCTTGGGAAGGAGAGAGTGAATGTGTTGGTGCATTCTGAGGACTGGTTTATAAAAGGAACAGCTTTTTAGGACGTCACACAGCACTTCTGGGGATTAAAGGAAAAGCCTCAGCTCCAGCTATGAATTTGGAGCCCATAACCCCATCCAGCATCAGCCAGTAGCTCTTCCCTGCTCCATGCCCAAAGCTGCTTCTGAATTTGAAGGAGGGTTCTACAGGCAGCAGTGTCCCTTGAGCACCCAGCTCTGGAATGGCCCTAGAGAAGGTCTGCTTTGAGATAGGGCCACAGGCAAAGCTATCTGCAATCATTTAATGGATCCTCAGGCTGCAAAACTGCTTCTCTGATGGTGTTTCCTAATTGGTTTAGAGCTATGGGGAATCACTTCATTCTTTTTAATGAACACTCTGTAAAATACAATCCCAGCTTCATCTTCCAATCCTCCCCTACTTTTCTCACATCAGCTCACAGCTTAGACACCCATCAGCTCCCATTACCTTTGCCCAATTCAGCCCAGTTCCTCTCCAGTCCTTTTCTGATTCCTTGCAAGCCAACATGCCATGCATGCAAAGCAGACCTCTTCCCCCTCCTGTGCTGGGTAAGGCTCAACGGTGGTTCTGTGAAAGCAGAGGATACATAGGAAACCTCCACTCATTTCTGGCTCCCTTGATCAGTCCAACCTGGTGGGGCAGACCTCCTGTCCTGTCCCCATTGCCTCCCACCCCCAAAGTTCATGGGCCTGACCTTTATCAAACAGCTTTTGGCCAAATTTTGCCCAGGTTTTGTTTCAGTTTGATGCAGAATCTTTCCTGGAAAATGTCAAGTTTGGGAAAACGATAACCAGCTGGAAGGAGTGTCTCCATGCAGGGCGTACTGAACAGGCAGGACCAGGCACCCCTCACCAGCCCCTGCTCACCTCACCTCTCAGCACACACGCATTTACACAAGCACACTGCACAGATAAAGCAAACACAGAAAGGAGCTGTTGTAGCTTTAAATTCTGGGATATCTCTGCTATAAAACATAATACAGTTGGTAGGAAAAACCTCACACTACATCTACCCAGCAGCCATCCTACCAAGAGGCCAGCTCTTGTTCCAATTACTGTGCCATCAATTACGGCATCTTCCGCAAGGAGCCTTCTTGTTGTACCAGTCACCCTTGATTTGTGGCTGCTCTGCTCCATCTCCTTTGAGGCCCATTATAAATATTGACTAATTGAGGATTCTTTGGATCCCTGACTGTAATGGTAAGAACCTCAGGACTGGTGCTAACCTGTTGTGCTGTTCTCAGGTCTGACTTTCGGTTACAGTTGAAGGCAAATTCATTCCTGGCTTCTCACTCTATGTAGTACAACCAAGCACTTAAGTAAAAGCGAAATGTGACTCTCACAGGTTTATAAATGGCCTTTTTTTGTGTGTAGAGGGAGATAGAAAGTAGTCCAAGCAGCAGGTTAACTAAACCAACTAGGTTGGCAATGTAGCTCCTTGTCTGTGAATAAGGAAGCATGAAGCTTTACATCCCATATTTATGATATGGGACAGGGTAGCAGGTTGACACAGAACAACTTATTTACAAGGTCTCTTAATGTTTGGGACCAACAAATACCATTTTTACTGGAATGGAGCTGTCCTTTGGACCAGGCGAAGATCAGAGTGGGAATGCCACTGAGACACACCTACTGTTCACTTCTGAGCACTTTTCTGACTGTTTGAACGGCTGAACCCCCTGCTCAGCTCAACCTCACCCTCATCAGGGGGCTGTGCCTAGGGGGTTAATGGGAAGATATCATTCTGGACATGCAGAATGGCCAACAAAAGCTCCACAAATACATATTCACAATTGTCCAGGGACCTGGAGGTAGTGGCTCTGCAGGGGTTCGTCCGAATGCTGGTGCCTTTGGACAGACAGGACTGCAGAGACTGTGAACATGTTGAAGCCCTGCTGCAGAGCTACCCCAGGGATCTGCCCCCAGCTCTGCCCATTCAACCTGAAGCAGGCACAGCTTTCCTGTCTTCCTATCCTATCATCTCCTATCTGCAGCCAGGGCAGGCAGCGGGGCCATAAACCCCTTGCCCACATGGTGGGCTACCGCATGGCACAGGCTGTTTGCTGGTTATCCTAGAACCCCAGCCTGGTTTGGGTTGAAAGGGACCTTAAAGCTCCTCCAGCTCCAACCCCTGCCACGGGCAGGGACACCTTCCACTAGAGCAGCTTGCTCCAAGCCCCTGTGTCCAACCTGCCCTTGAACACTGCCAGGGATGGGGCAGCCACAGCTTCTCTGGGCACCCTGTGCCAGCGCCTCAGCACCCTCACAGGGAAGAGCTTCTGCCTTAGAGCTCATCTCAGTCTCCCCTCTGGCAGGTTAAAGCCATTCCCCTTGGCCTGTCCCTGCAGGCCCTTGGCCAAAGCCCCTCTCCATGTATCTTGTAGGTCCCCTGTAGGTACTGGAACACTGCTGTAAGGTCTCTGAGCATTCTGTATGCAAGTGGTGAGTCCGGAGTAATTGCTATGAGTGATGGCAGGAGAGCGTGTTAGTGCTCATTAGAGACAAATTGAGCTGCCTGCTGTGAGCAAAATAAAGAGGCATTTACCCAGTCTTCCTTAGCGGCTGTGTTTACACAGAAACATCCCCCTGTCTATGGGATCGAAGAGCTGCTTTTACCGGGGTCTCCAAGGACCGGGTGGGTAAATGTGGGCACGCTGAACAGGGATGGTGTGTGGTCTACCTCTGCCCACGGTACAGGGAGCTTGGCCTGGGGACATGGCTTTAAATACAATCAGCCAACCATGGTGGGAAAGCTTTGCCACCAGGGAATCCGGCAGCTGGCTTGGACTTTGGTTTAATCTCCTCCACTTACTCGGGCCCCTCAGGCTGTGTATGTGCTGGAATCAGTTTACTGCAGAGGTCACCCATCAGCTCTGCCCCTCCAGTCTGGGCTGCTTCCAAAAGGCACAGCCAGCTCGGTGGCACCTTTGTTTGTAAGTGAGTTGTCAGGAAACCAGCACATCTTTGCTTTGGGTAGAGAGGGAGAGCAACCAACGTGTCCTAGGACCTGGGTGAGTTCAGCTGCACATCACTGGTGGTTTCCTGTCTCTGCTCCCAGGGCACGCTGCTCCAAGGCAGAGGCTGGACACAACTGAGGGGGTCTTGATTTGCTGTTTTCTGCTCCTGCCCCTCAGCAAACAGACTGTGCAATCAGTCCCATCCCCACGGCCAGAGAGCCCGGGATTACCCTTGATCCTCCCGTGAGTTTGCTGCTGGGCGATACGCGGATTGACTCCACAACTCGTTCAAGCTGTAAAGTAGGTATGCTTTTTAGTCAGCGCTGAGACGCACGGGGATAGTTCCTCAAAGCCTCAGTGTTGTTTCCCTCTACATTTGTTCTCTAAAGTTATATATATTCATAAGGTTGCACAACACGCCTATACATATTCATGTCCTATCCCCACTTCATATTATAATGAGCTAGAAGGTCCTCTGCGCCTGCGCAGTGCCCCCTCTGGTCATGGGCAGGGGTCTCAAGATGAAGTAACTGAGTCTTCCTCCTGTGGGTAGGGTCTTCAAGATGAAGTAAATGAGTCTTCCTCTTCTTGAACCTTTCACCTTTCAGTCTTCACGTAGGGCCTTGAGGTTTGGTCAGTGTCCCAGCCCTAAACCATCTGCTTCTCCCCCTTCAGGGGTCTGCTTTTCCTTATCAATAGCTGCTTATCAGTAGAATCAGGCATCTGCTTTTCCTTGTCAATAGAACCAGGTGTCTGCTTCTCCTTATCAATGGTTCATGCCTTTGTTCTGCTTAGTAGGCATGATAGGTACAGACAAGACTTTTGTTTAAGCAAGCGAATTCCTCTAACCCCCCTGTACAACCCCCCTGTACAACCCCCTTGTACATTGGTTAACCCTGTATCACTGGGGATTCAAACCCAACCCGCTGAAGCATCCTTCTCCTGCATCTTCTCTCACAGCAGCAGAAAACGGGTTTTTAAGTGAGACAGTAAGAGACATTTTCCTGTCAATCATGAGGCACTGCATACTGAAAGTGAGGGAGGAGGCCAAGTGTTCCAGGCATCTGCTGCCTGCAGATCTGGCTATAGAGGCAGAGAGCTCACTGGATGGACAGCTTGTTCAGGAGCCCTGCAGGGTGCTGGTCACATATGGCCTGGCTTTCTCCCCAGAGAGCTCATTCACTACAACCATTTGTCACTGGAAAAGTATGTGCACTCAAGGATGCTCCTCTCTCCATAAGGCACAGCTTTGTGCTGGCTCCAGCACAAAGAACTCCTAGGCTCTTCCATGCCTTTGCCAGGAACACATTCCTTCAGAATATGAAAGTCCACTCATATTTACTCATTGCATGCATGCATGAGTCTCAGGACTGTAGGGTTTGGGTATTCCCTGGAGCCTGCAACATGCTGGTGGGACATGGCATCACTGGTGCGACCTTAAGGAGTAGCATTCACTCATCCTGCAGGATGTGTTAGACCTGCTGCTGCCCTTACTGCCCCAGCTGTGAGCACCAGGGGTGCTCATCCATGAAGTTCACCCATCCCTGTTATGGTCTGGAAATATTTTTCTCCAGGGTAGCCTGGTAGCGGGTAATTGGACAGATCAAAGAGCTCAAGAAATGGATTTAGTCAAGTGTTGGATTATGTGTTTAATCTGCCTTCCACAGCACGTCTTTTCCCCAAGGTAAATTCACACTAGCACCTGATGGAGAGCCCATTTGTCACTGTCCGGGCTCTGGAGCATTGGAATTCAAAGGCTTTCTATGTAACACAAGACAATTTCTCATTGTCTCTCAGAAGCCGGCAGTCACCTTCTTGGTTTGTACTTAACAAAAGCACTACACACCCACAACACATAGCCACCACTTCCAAATGTGTCCCTCCAGCTTGAACAGCCTGCCATGTCCTCCAGAACATGATGGCTGCATCTTCCCATTAGCCAGTGGGGTCTGGATAACTGAATCTCAAGAGTAGGCATTGCCCTCACAGAATGGCTCTGTTGACCAGGGTAGCCCTAACCCAAGCAACAAAGGGTTTCAGCATGGAGATGCAGGGGATCCCCAGGCAGATGTGATGGTTGTGGGAATGGTCATATCACCCTGTGGAAGCTCAGGCTGTCAGTGAACTTGCACTAACACAAGCAGGATGTGTTCCTAACCACAGGCACATCTGGGCACAGCTGGATCATGCTCAGCTGAGGTCCTCCACAACTTAAGTGGTTGAAGCCAGGGTTTTTTGTCCTGGCTGGTTTGTTCCAAGCTGTGAATCAGACTTCCAGGAGCAACCCAAAGGACAACTGTTACAAAGTTCTTTAAGGAAATTAGCTCATCGTCCCATGAGGAAAGCCCTAGAGGGAAATGAGTTCTTTGAGGGAGATGACTTCACAGCATGTACACAGTCCTGGCAGCACAGAAAGCTGAATGAGTTCTAGACACAATTCCTTCCCTTTCTCTCAATATGTCTATGGAGCACTCGGTCTTCCCTAATTCCTGCCAAGGAAACTTACTAAAAGATTTGCTGATCAGGCATGGAAAAATAATCAAGGATTAGCATGGCTTTGAGGCTGGGTCCACGGGGAATGTTTGGAGGAACCCCTGCTACTTGTCACATTGTGATCTGCTCACCATAAGCCCACGGATGGGTGAATGAGCATAGGTGATGAGTGATGGCCAGAGTAGGCAGGAAACTCTCTTGATGTGTCTCAACAGCAGTCCCAACCTATTCTTTAGACACAGGTTTAACCTTGAACCAGACAATCCATTGTGTGCACATGGACACTGAGGGGGAAGAGATAGCCCCTGATGAAGCACTGCTCTCTCATCCCTTGTCACTGCTAATAGACCTTTTTTATTGTTATCTCCATCAGCTCATACCAATTACCCTATTCTGCCCACTGGCACTGCTGCCAGAGGCAGAGGTCACCTGGAGCTGAGTACATCCCAGCTGGCAATCAAATGTCTCATTAATTTGCAGGGGTGCTTCTGCTTCCTTTCCCCCACACCATCATCTGTGCAGCGAGCAGACCCTGCTCCAGAAATTCTCAGTCACATGCCCCAGGTCCCTCTTTACCTTGTCCCACCAACCTGGCCTGGGAAGACACCAGATGCTGTCGCTGACTCATCCCAGATGTTCCTAAACCAAACAAGCTGGGGGCAAATGACCTAGAGCCAACAGACAAGGAAGCTGGTGTGGCAGACATAGAAAGGGAAGAATCAAAGGCCCGTGGGCAGGCAAAGCAAGCAAGCTTTCTGAACACAAAGTGGTGCTGGCCTCACTGTGGTCTCGCAGTAAAGCCAGGGTTCTTCTAATTAGTCTTGGAAGCACCTTCCCTGAGGAGCAGATTCACTCTTTGTGAAGCACAGAGCACTGGGTCTGACACGAGGTCCAGATGGTTTGATCTCTGGAAATAGCCCTGCGATGGTTTACCTGCAAGGGTGGGGAGCAGAAACAAAGACAATCACTCTACTCTCCTTATGGCACAAGAACATCTCCACTCTGCACCTGGGACTACAGCTGGGCTCTTAACTAAACACAGTGTACTTGAAAGCAGCCCTGGAAGCAGGGCTCAGCACTCCAGTATCCCTATCAAACCCCAAGCTGTTCCCAGGGAGCTGCTGTGCTCAACATCCTTTTCCAGCTCTGCTGGGTAGATGTGTTGCCAGCACTGCTCAGATCCCCTTCCACTGTGAAAGCATTACCAGGACCATCAGCCCTCATGGACTCCTCCCTCCTAGTATCTGTCAAGTTGCCATCCACACCCACTCTGCATTCCCCGAAGTGAGATTTTATTAGCATATTATGCATTATTAAATGAAACGCCTCCCATGAACTAAGTCTATTATATCTGTGCAATTACCTTTGCCAGCCCAACCTGTAATTGCATCATTTGTTTGCTTGACAAGACCCATGTCCTACGAAGCCTTGAAGTCAGGCAATAATTACATTGCTGTCATTTACTTCAAGTTTAGTGGGATTCCATATGACCTTTCATTCATGCTCCCTTCCTAAGCACTTCATCCAGTTTGGTCATCCTAGGTGGCCTTTTATCATATTCACACACTTTGGAGCCTTTGGAAATTCCCTTGTGTTCAAAGGCAGCTCAGTGTTGGTAGAGTAATGCCCCCAGTCCTGCCCTGGGAGAGCTACGGGCAAGCCAGCCGAGTGCGCTGAGCCCAGTAGACGTTAATAACTTGTCTAGCTACAGGTGCTGGGGGTCATTCCCCTGCTTTACTGAGCACAGATGAATGCCTCACAACATGAAAAACCTGCATCTGGTGCCCACCTCTGCAAAGCAGGGGCCTGACCAGAGCACAAGTCATGGCCAAGTAGGCTTCCTCCACAAGAAACAGGGAGAGGTGGAGGGGAATCCTTTGTGTGTCTCCATCACCCCTTGACGCAGGGCCAGCAGGCACCTCCACACCTGATCCCAGGAATTATTCCCAGTGCCATCGGATGAAGAGAAGAACAAACCACCCCCGGAGTTCGTGTCTGCACAGTCCAGAGACAGAGCCCATGTTACACACTGAGCAGGAGCACGAGGCTACAGAGTCCAATCTAACCACAACTGGGCTTCAGCTTCCTGACTTCCGCCCTTCCTGGTTCCTGCTGGAAGTTTTCCCCGCTCTTTGATGTGGGACCTGACCCTCTGGGAAGGAACGCCACGACTGCTATGGGCTTTCTCCCAAAGTCTGCAGCTTTCCTTAGGGATTTCCCACATCTCACAGTCCTGGTTTCTGAAGAATTCTTTTCTCTCCTTTTCGTTTGCTCTCTATTCAGCGTTATTCCCAGTTGCTAACACCATCCATCCTCCAGGCTTTTAGGCACAACTGCCTCTCTGCTTGTGGCTTTTTGTTTCCAAATACCTTTCTTTAAAGGATTTTTAGGTTTTGCTCATTTTCTTTTCCCCCTCTACAATTTTCTCATTATCATTAATTTGGAGAACTTGGTCCTTTTGAAGAACAGATAATTGATTTCCAGGGCTGCCATCTTTCCCCCCTGTAATCAGATCCACATCCCTGCTCCCTTGTGCCCTTATGTGGTGCCTTTTGTGCTGCAGAATTGAGGGCTGGATCTCATGAGGCTTTCAGCTTTCTGCCTGCAGGCTCCAGCACGTCCCCTGGGCAGCGTGTGCCGAGGCAGCCCCTCTCCTCTCCCTGCACTCTATGCAGCCAGCAGTGTGATGCGCAGATTAGGGGCATGGGTGGCACGAGAGGTGCTGGAGTCTCCACACTTTGGCAGCAAAGGGAAGAAACCTGCCAATAATAAGCTTAATTTGTGGTGGGGAGCTGACAGATGGCAAGCTCTCAGCCTGGTCCAAGCAGGAGTTGAACCTCTTAATGGATTCAAAGCAGCCGTACTTCACTTATCGCAAACCCATGTAATGTCACAGGGTCGTTAAAGAGGGGTCAGCTCAGCCTCCTAGTGCTGGGTGATGTTCTTGATGGGATGGATGATAGTGGTACACTGGAGGAGTGGAAGAGCAGGATGCTCTAATGCACACAGGTTGGTCAGGATGGGTCCCCAGCAGCATTGTCTGGGACAAGACGGGATGGGATGGGGTGGGATGGGGTCGGATTTCATGTGAACCCTATCCAGGGCATCTCTGCTGGTGCAGGACTCCCCCTCTTCGGTGCTCAGGACACGGTGGTGTGTGCAGTGCTGTAAAGCAGACATGGCCTGTGTGATGCATCACTGATTTCCCAGCAGAGGGGTGGCAGCAGAGCTGTAGGAGCTGGCTGCAGGGAGCAGGGAGCAGAGCCCACCCCAGAGCCTCACAAGAAAACTAATGAGTGCTCAGTCAGTGGCTCCAGTCATCACTTTAAGGTCCCCCCTGCCATCCTACCCCCAGGCAGCTCCCAAGCCATTGCCCCACAGCAACCGTGGTCTCTCGGTATCTGGGACCTGTGGGGAGCTGAGATTGAGAGACATGGCTGGGGCAGTGTCCTGGGTTCAGCTGTAACTCATCTTTCTCCTTCCTAGTATCTGGTGCAGTGCTGTGCTTTGGCTCCAGCCTGGGAACAACGCTGGTAACACCAATGGTTTTAGTTGTTGCTCAGTTAATGTTTACTCTGATCAAGGACTTTTCAGTCTCAAGCTCTGCCAGTGAGGAGGGGCACGGGAAGCTGGGAGGAAGCAGAGCCAGGACACCTGCCCCAAACTAGCCAAAGGGGTATTCCATACCATGGCACGTCATGCCCAGTATATAAACTGGGGGAGTTACCTGGAAGGCCTAGATCACTGCTCGGGTCGGGCTGGGTATCGGTCGGCAGGTGGTGAGCGGTTGTGTTCTCTTCCCTTGTTATTTCCCTTATCATCATTATTATTGGTGGTAGCAGTAGTGGTTTGTGTTAAACCTTAGTTACTGCACTGTTATCTCAACCCATGGGATTTACATTCCCTCCATTCTCCTCCCCATCCCTCCGGGAATAGGAAGGGAAGAAGGGGGAGAATGAGGAGGCGGCTGTGTGGTTCTGAGTTACGGGCTGGGCTCACACCAGGAAAGGTCTCCCCTGCACCCTTGAGTCCATGAGACCTTCCCCAGAAGGGTCAATCCCCAGCTGAGACAGGGTTTGGAGAAAGCTGCCCCTCTGCTTCTGGCTCTGCTGCCATTCACCTGCCTTCATGACCCTGCCAAAGGGGGATGTTAACACATTCATCTCCTAGGTACACACTGGGGAAACTGAGGCATGCGCAGTGGTCATGGCAATATTAAACACACAACCCCAGGCTGTAACAGCAGGTGTGACTGAGGGGCTCGACGTCCTCCACGGCAGTGTGATCTCCTCATCTGGCTGGAGCAAGGATGCACGATCTCAGCAGGGTGGGATGTGGGAGACGATCAGTCTTCCCACTGCCCAGGAGAGGAAAAGCCCACTGCTTCCCCATGGCCCATCATTACCCAAAGACCCATCATTCCCTCATGCCCCTTCATTCCACCATAGAGCACCATTCCCCCTCAGACCATAGTCTTCTGCAGGACTGACAGTGTACACAGGATCTCAAGGCTTGAAGGACCCATGTCTTAGGGGTTTCCATCACACTGTCTTTGGTCTGTGGGCCTAAGAAGAGACTTGCCATCCACCCAGGCTTCCTTGAAAACCAGCCTGGACCAGGTGCTGCTCACAAGCTTGGTCTGCTTTCGGAGATGGAGGCAGAGAGTGGAGGCAAGAATGGGCCCATCAGGGCACACCAAACCCCACTCTGCCTTCTGAGCTGCTGTACTGCCCATGCTGCCTCCTCGGAGGGGCTGATGTGACTTGTGCCTTGGAGGGGCACATCTGGGAAGGGACTCCAGATGTGACACAGATGGGGACTCCTGCCCAGGAGCCTGATGTGACAGTGGGAATGTTCAGGTCTGCACAAGGAGGAACCTGCTGCTGAGGCCGCCCCAGCTTCCAGGGAAATGCTGCAATCAGGACACTGATGACCTCAGCTGGTACCAGCCTCCTTGGGTGGAGGTGCCTCCATGTGTTTACCACAGCATCTTCTCCCAGCCCCAGCCTGAGCCCCCACCTCCATTGTTACTGAATCATTTTCTAGAGAGGTAAACCTGCGTTCAGCAAGAGAGCTCCGATAGATAGCAATTTATTTCTCATTACCTAATAATTCCCCTTCTATCTGTTGTTTCTTCCCAAAGATAACATTACAGTAATGAATTAAAACACTTATTAAGTAGACAGCACAAGGCAATGTCCTCACAATCCAGATGCATAAAATGCACACAGCGATGGCAGATGGGGAGCGGGGCATGATTTCCAGGGATCATTTTGTTCAGACTTATCCTGTCTCTATTCTGACAAAGCAAAGGGACACATTCAGCCAACTCCTCTGCCAGGCTGCAGCTAACAAAACCCCTATTTCACTTCAACAATTAGGCAGTAGCTGTGTAATCTTCTAAACCCTTTGACACCCCCCCCCCCATCTCTTATAATCATTCCCCCATTTACAAGGTCCCACGTGTACCTGGGGTTTTGGTGACTCCAGCATGGTTCTGCAGTAAGATCTCTGATAAGCAGAGCAGATGATGGGTTGCATGGCTTGGGTTTATCTTCAGCAGAAGTGCCCCACAGAGGTCCATAGCATCCCACTGCTTGCTGGCTCTCAGTGCTAAGTCCAGCAGTCAGCTGAGCATCGTCCACTGCTGTCTGACACCAGTAAGGATGAGTTATGTGGGCATCTGGAGTTAAGTACCCTGATATTCAGCACTGTCAGTGCAGAGAACCACAACCCACAGAAAGGAACGTGCAGCTCTTGTCCACAGTAGATTGATGGACCAGTGGTTTAATGCAAGTTTGAATTAAAGGTCCAGATCTGACAGTGGGGGTGTGCTCCAGATGCCAACAATGGTAGGTAAAACCCCACATCAGCTTAGGACCACTGAGTTAGGAAATGGAAACTCGTGGTGGACAAAAGGAGCATAGCAACAGCAATGGACGTGGTTCTTGCCAAGCAGCTGGTATATTAAACTGTAAGGTTTTGGCCTTTGCTTGTGCCTTGTGCTGGAAGGAAAGGATGATGCTTCACTGCTTCTCAGCCTCCAGCCCTCCCCAGGACTAGTTCAGGACCAGATCAGTTCTATGGGCTAAGAAGAAATCCCTGCAGCTTCTCCAGCCCTGAGCGGTCAGTCACAAAGACCCTGGTCCACGACCATTACCAAGGTAAATATATTTGGAGATTTGTTTGGGCAATTACAGTCATTTTAAAAACAATGTGTAAGAATGGACAAGACTCCAGTAAGCCATTACTAATATTATTAATGCCACTTTAGAACATGAATGCATCTGGCTTATCCAGCTGATCCAGCGAGTTTAGTTCTGTAAATAACAGCAGTGATACAGGCAGAATTTGCATCCTGGGCATTGCCAATGCCTAATAATAGAGGCAGTAAATGTGCTCTGGCGAACTGCTCTCGTACTACCAACCAGGTTCTCCTTTGACATGTTTTGTGTTCATTTTCCTTTGCTCTGTGAGAAACTGTTGAGTAGAATGGAGCTGGTTAACCCCTGAGTATGGGACACCATTACAAAGGCGTTTTGAAGACTTTGAAGTGTGCTCTCTGCCAATTATAACTTGCAGCAGGTACGGCACTCCCAGCCTATGGAAAGGCCGTTTCCCCATCAGTTTCTCCTACTATTTTCAGTAGCACAATTTTCCTTCTTTCACTTTCATCCCTTTGGAAAATGTCACCAGTCTGGAGTTAGCTGACTGACCACAGACCTTGTGAAGAGCCAGGCCCACAGCAGCACCACAGGGTGCTGTGCAGGGTCAGCAGCTGCAGAGATCCACAGAAAGGGGAAGAGCAAATCTGGGCTCCCCTGGGCATCCAGTACCTGGCCTCGCATGTGAAACACAGGATGCAGGATCTGGCTGAACTCTGGGACAGGGCAAAAGGGAAGGACACATAGGCTTGACCTTGAATGTAAGAAAGCTTCTCATCTCAAGCTGAGCTGGTGTCTCCTGAGCTCCATGTGGCAAAGAGACTCGTGGCACTTTGGCAGATCCTGATCCCACCATGGTATCACTAAGATGGGTCAGATGGGTGACTTGCTACTTGAGTCTATTTCTTTCCACTATAACATGCTCACAGATGAGCGCAGATGATGACACCTCTCTTGTGCCCAACTACCCTGCCCTGTTGCCCTGCTCCAGATCAGCCTCAGATCTGCCTTGGATGTTGTACAAAGCTCTGCAGCTCTGCCAGCCCCAGAGCCCCAGTGCTGTCTGTGCCAGCTTTGGGGATAGGGCTTTTCAATGCTCAGACCCTTCCACTCAAATGAGCGAAGAACGGGAAGGAAATGCCAAGTGGGCACCTATCTCCAAGAGCTCACACCCAGACACGTTCACCTTTGACACATCCATCTCTCCTAATGCACAGCCTGGCCAGCTGTATTTAACTGCCTGGGTAAGGCAGATAGAGATGGAAAATCTCATCCCTGTCAGGTCTTTTTCTTGCCCTAAAGCACCAAATTATTCACCATCCCCTCGTAGCATTTTGCAGCCAACTCTTTCCTGGGATGCTTTTCAAAGGATGAAGAATGAGCACCCTGGTGACATTTCTAGTATCTATAAATATCTCCCCACCACCCTGCCTGCCCAACTGGTGAATTATGCAGGAAGATCTCTATAATAAAACAATCGGATCCATTTTGTTGTCAACGTCCCGTTCTTCAGCTGGCAAGGGAACAGCCAGGCTGTTGCTCTGGAAAGAGCGAGTGATGCCTGGGGAACTACTGAACGTCTCTTTGCCGGTAGGTAGGTATGGGGCACGTTGGAGGGCAGCACTGAGCAGAGAGAGGCCCTGGAACGCTGGAGAAAGAAAGAGGGGCTTTAAAAGAGAAACAGCATGAAGTTTAGGGCAGTAACAGTCACCAGAACGGCAGGAAGCCCACATCGAGCACTGAGAAGCTTGTGCTAAAAGAAGCACTGAAGAAACACCAAAGCAGCACTAATCCAGCAATGCTACCTGGAGCATGATGCACTTAACTCCACATTCTGGTCCTGCTTTTACGTGTTTCGGAAGTTTAGATTGGATATAAGGAGGAAGTTCTTTACTGTAAGGGTGCTGAGGCACTGGAATGGGTTGCCCAGGGAGGTTGTGAATGCTCCATCCCTGGTGGTGTTCAAGGCCAGGTTGGACAGAGCCTTGGGTGCCATGGTTTAGTGTGAGGTGTCCCTGCCCATGGCAGGGGGTTGGAACTGGATGATCTCAAGGTCCTTTCCAACCCTGACTATTCTATGATTCTAAGATTCAGCAGTGCTCTATTTATGCAACTGAAGCTCCTGCATGGTGAAACACGTGGAGAATTTAATGCTATCAAACATGCAAAGCTGAGGGAAGCGACCGGTTTACATTCATATCTAATTGGCATCATTTAAATTGGGAGGGATTTAAGTTACTAGCATAGCTTTCCCTAGCTATCAGCCCTCCTCTAGCCAGACACTGTTCTATAGCATAGCCTGCAGAATCTGGTGCCTCATTTATGAGTTAAGAGGCATTTTAAAATAGAAGTTTAGGACAGCTGTATCCTTTGCATTACGTATTTGCAGATGTGCCCTGCTAAGCTATAACTCACTGCTTCACCATTAGTTCTTGGTGCCTCCAAGACACTGCCTCCAATGAAACCAGGTCCGTACCTGAAAGATTTCCCAGCTCACCTTCATTTGGATAGTTGCTGTTTTCCAGGAGTACAAAGACAAGATGATTCCTGAAGGATCATGCTCAGACCATGAGTGTTGCTGTGGATGTCCTGAGGAGGTAAAGCCTGAGGACTTCACCCTCCTGCATTATTCTGGGTAAGAGAACAACTGTGATGCACTGGATGGGCAGAGAGTTGACCATGTCCCCATCAGTGCGTGCTGAAGCCACCCATGAAGTTGTCCAGCTTCATGCACTGCCCACAGAAATGCTGTCATGGTTTTATCCCAGCTGCAGCCAAGCACCAGACACCCAGCTCCTCACTCACTCCCACCAGGATGGGGTAAATGTGCAGAAACTCATGGGTTGAGATAAAGAGTTTCACGCAAAGCCAGAAGTGAACGGCATGAGGACTGTGCAGAGCTGCTCTGAACACAGCATCAGAAGCATTTCACAGCAGCCCAGGGAAGGGTGGTGGTACAAGGTACACAGTGACAAAAGGACCGGCTGTGGTGCCTCCAGGGAGCTCCCTGGGGTATGGCAGGACCATAGAATCATAGAACAGTTTGGGCTGAAGGGATCTTAAAGCTCACTCAGTTCCAATCCCCTGCCATGGGGGACACCTTCCACTACAGCAGGTTGCTCCAAGCCCCATCTCAGGGCCTGGCCTCAGCACATGTCCCTGTGAAGACCCAGATCCCAGGGACACGACAGCTGCTGGCCTGGCACTGCCAGGAATGGTCTTCAATAAGGACCTGCCTTCTCTCAACTGAACTGACCTAGGGACAAGTGATGTCCAGGCACCCACACGTGCTGCTGCCAGGGATAGGTTTCAGATCACAGAGCAGCCCTCTTCTTATCCGTTACCCATTCTACATCAAGCCCTCCACAACCCATGCAACTACCAGGAAGTTTCTCCCAGTGACATGCAACACACCCACGCTTCCAGGCACTGCAACACATGGAGCACAGTAGAGCACAGAGGGGAAAACACTGTTGCTTCCTTGATTTTTGCTTTCTGTTTGTTGGACTTCATGTGTACCCATCTCTTTAGGATGCTCTGGCTGAGGAACAGTCTTTCGAAGCCTCTGATCTATAGGCTTCTCTGGGAAGCTTTGTCTGTGGAGCTCTCCAAGTGATGCTGGTGGGCTCTGCTCATTGAAACACAGCAATGGGCTTGGCCCTCCTTTTGGAAGAGCCTTTCACAGCATTGCTGAGTTGGCCAAGGTGCACTTGGTGCAGGTCAGAGAGGGCTCAGTAAGACAGAGTAAGTGACCCCCAAATACCCTTTGTGGTTTGTACATGAGCCTCTTACCCATCTTCCTCCCATGATCCGCTCCACCAGCCTGAGTGCTGCATGTGCTCCACAGCTACATTTCAGGCCAATGGACCATCTTGTTCTGCTGCTGCTTGTCCCAGGTGCAAATACATTGCTGGGTGACCCAGAAGACATTGGAGGTGGGATGGATGCACTGCCCTTGCCAACCCACCACTCTTTCCTGCCTCATGGTGTACAAGAACTCCAATGATGCTGAGCTAGAAGCTCAGCTGGGAAGCATCATTTTTAACCTGGAAGTAGATCCTCCTCCCACAGTTGCAGTGGCCATACCACAGGCTGGTCAGACCCGGTTCACCTCAGTTAAGAAGTCTAGAACTTAAATATCTTGGTCTAGGCCACTCACTCTATTTCTTCACAGTGAGAGCAGGGAAATGAGAGCCATATCAGACCCCTCTGACAACCAGTGCAGAATGAGCTGAGAGGACCAAGTCCCTTATGGAATACCAGGGCAGCTAAAGGTGACTTGCCCAGACCTGCAGGTCTCTCCAGGCTGTAAACTCCCACCCTATGAACCTCACAATGGCCTGGAAACAGGGTCCTGAAGTTTCAATGGCACCACCATTCAATGCCACCAAACACAGCTTCCCACATTTCCTAGCTCGCAAGCACTCAGCTTCTGCAGTGCAGAGCAATGCTCTCCGTGTCCAGCTCATTCAGGTAACCCACAGCCCAGGCATCCTCTCTGTGCTTTCTGCTTTAGAAACGCTGTAGTTTTATTGATGGTTACATGAAGCACACTGGATATTAACACTATTTTAAATGGGTTTAAAATTTACAGCAATATTAGTAAGAAACAGTTTACATCCACAGTACCTGTTGATCTCCCAGCTTCTGGTATCACACCTATAACAAAGAAACACTCCTGTATAGAAAAGGATAAGATCTGAAGAATTTCACAGGTCCCTGGCCTATCTGAGGAGTCTGGAGAAGGCCACTCACTTTAAAACTACTTTGCATCCTGCAAGAGAAATCAACATTACATTAATTCTGGGGGTGGAAGATCCTGCTGCAGGTTAGGATCTTCCAGTGTAGGGATTACAGGGTAGTGATTGACAGCAGCCACGAATCTGCTCCATGTGTCCCCCTGCACCTCTGTCACCTCCTTGTAGGTTCTATTTCAGCTACGTGCCCAAGTGCTCAGAGAGGTGAATCCTGGGTTCAACCTCAGGATCCTATTTAAGTTGTCTGAGAAAGACCTCATGAGGGCTTTGCAATGAGGGGCCCTGCTGGGGATCAGACCTGCAGCAGCAGCGCCACACCAGCGAGCACCCACTTGGAGGGATTCTCCTTAGTTTTAAGGTTAAAAGTCCACACATAGGTTGGCCCTCTCTGGTGTGTTTTGTACACAGGACACGGGTACATGTTATGGAGATCTTGCTTGTCAGCAGGAATGGCTTTGAGGAAAACGACGGGCATGGCTGGGGTTAGCTCCTTGAGCCTGGCATCCGTGATTATCCCAGCCTACAAAGGCAAGAAGACAAAGTCTTAGTTAGATTTCTAAGCCATCCATCAGCTGTACCCCGATCCACATGATCCTCTGTGGTGCTTATACAGGCTGGTCTTACTGGGGAGCAGGAGACATCTTTCCTGAGATCAAGGTGAGGGATAATTCTACTTGAATTAAGGAGGGTCTGGATCAAACACCTCCCCTGTTCCATCAGAAGCCTCCTTCAAGCTTCATGCCTGGTCTCATCAGATGCTCAAACCCACACATACCTGAGCAGGACTCTGTGGGGGAATGTTCCTGGCCATATCCAACCACACTGTCCTCATGCAGCTCTTGCTCAAGGTGTTGCCAGCCCAGAACAATCTCATGGGAAGTGCTGCTTATGCCAGGTTGTGCTAAGACCAACTGTGAACAGCTCAACAGGGCTCAACTGAGAACAGCCTAAAAGGCACCGAGTAAGTGTCCCACCACACAACCAGAATTTGAGCATGACCTGGGTGATGAATGCAAGCAGGGGTTTGTGTGGCCCCCAAAAACATCACAGGCTTGTCCCCACTCTCTCAGGTGCTCACACCAGCAATTGGGATTCAGAAGGATTGCTCCTTAGGGAATATCAGCATTAAATAATGCATCTATATTATCCCCTTCAAAGCAGTGCTCTCACCCAGCAAGCTGTCCAACCCAGGAGAAGGACAGTGTGCTGTCAGGGCATGAATTCAAGGCTTGTTTCTCTAACTCAGGTCTGTTTCTGACAATAAAATGCCCTACACATCAATCACTTTCCAGGAATGCTTTCAAAACTGCTTAATGCAAGCGAGAGAGACCAAATGAAAGCAATATAGGTATGGAAATAAAACTTCTCAGTGCTCAATAAACTGCCTCTAACTGCAGCTTAGTTTCACATATCAGTATTATTCCAAATGCTCTTAGATCAGAGCTGTGGGATGAGGTTCAACATCTCCCAGTTGTTTGTTTAGTTCTGCAAATGAGTGAAGAAGAAGAAGAACCCCTCTTGCAACGTACCTGGGTTTAATTGTACTAATGCCATCTGTTCTATTAAGCTATGAGAAAGCCAACTCAGATTTCAGATTCTCTATTTACAACGTGCTGAACAAACATGAAATATGCTGCAAAGAAGCCATTTATCACACGCTCTTTTTAAACCCACTCCTCGAATTCCTGAGGCTGGATTTTGATCTGAGCTCTTTTTCTTACTCCCGACAATTCCTCCAATCAAGTTTTCAAGATATATTCCACCTATTCCTGGGTTAAGAAGAGCAGAAATCCTCCCGAGCTCTCTCTATGGAATACAGCACTTTGTTATGTCTGGGATGATTTGCATTTGCATTTTTTATCGCTCTCATCATCAAAAATTAATCTTCCTCTGAAAGCAATTTTCCCTCACTGCTTGGCACAGCACACCTGGTGAACAGCCACTGTCTGTGCTCAGGGCTCAGGCCTCACATCCTCAACAAATCCTCACTGCTGCTTGTCCTGGCTCCTCAACAGGCAATTTGAAGAGTGGACATGATACACTGCTACGTATCAAAGAGCCCAGTGAGCCAAAGCAGCTGTCACGAGCCAGGGATGCTAACAGATGGGCCCAAATGCACAGGCAGTAGGCCAGCATCCTCACTCAACTGCATCTGGAGGTGTTACAGCACAGGCACACTTGCACCATGGCTAATTTAGGGTCAGTAAGCTTAAAGACTTCAATATGGCTTGGTTTTCTGTCTGATAGAGGTGTCTCTGCAGGGAAGGAGGGCTGGTGATCTGACCAGCAGTACTGCCAGCAGGGAACATCACTCCAAGGTGGTCCAGATATTGCTGGAGTTAATGGCTTCAGCTGGACACGGGGAATGAGAAAAAGAGCCACACATGGAACAAGCAGTGAAGAAGATCTGATGATAATGAGAGAGCTGGGCTGGGTCAGCTTGGGGAAGAGAAGGCTCCTGAAGGGGAGACCTGAGAGCAGCTCCAGTGCCTGAAGGGGCTGCAGGAAACCTGGAGAGGGGCTTGGGACAAGGGATGCAGGGACAGGCCAAGGGGAATGGCTTTAACCTGCCAGAGGGGAGACTGAGATGAGCTCTTGGGCAGAAGCTCTTCCCTGTGAGGGTGCTGAGGCGCTGGCACAGGGTGCCCAGAGAAGCTGTGGCTGCCCCATCCCTGGCAGTGTTCAAGGCCAGGTTGGACACAGGGGCTTGGAGCAAGCTGCTCTAGGGGAAGGTGTCCCTGCCCGTGGCAGGGGTTGGAGCTGGAGGAGCTTTAAGGTCCATCCAACCCAACCCAACCCATTCTATGATATGATATGATATGATATATGATACGATACGTGCTGTCCAGTAAAGCCAAATGAGAGGAGAACTTTCAAAGTTGAGGTACAGATGGGAAAGGGTTTGCTAAGTTATTAATTTTTCAAAATAACTCTAAAAAGGAGACTGGCTGCTCACAGCACAACTTGTGTCCCCTCCAAGCCTGTGTTTTAAGCTCATCACTGGAGACTTCAGCTTGAACCACATCCTACTCTGTCTCACAGCTCACAAATACATGGGCCCTACTGACAACTGACATCTCCAAGAAAAGGCTTCACATGGTGTCCCATGAAACCTCTGGGGAAAATGTCAGTCTCTGGTGGATGAAGTCTGATGTACCTGGTGTCTCTGCAGAAGAACTGTGATGTCTGGGACTGGAGAACCAGCACCGGGCTGTACCAGGCCTGGGCTACACACTCGTGTTTTCATCTGCATCCGCTTCTGGGAGCATCTCAGATAAACAGGGGTGATGTGCAACTGCTCCCAAAGATCTTGAGCTACTTGAACCATCAAATGAACAGGACGGTTCCTCGACACACAGATCTGCCCTTCTAAGCCTCTCCACTGATTTCAGATCGTGCTTTATGTAGGATTAGCCTTAAAAAACACACAGAACCTGCAGCTGGCTTGGCTTGGAGGAGGCAGGACACCCTCAGTGTTAAGCCACTGCTTAGTGCTGTGCACTGATGGGCATCTCCTCCAAGGACAAGGCGGTGTGCTCTGTACACTTGGCAAAGCCTCATGTAGCCATGTAGTGCAAAACCCACCTCTCCCCTTGTACTATCATGTGCCAGTACCCCCTGGGAGTAGCAGGGGACATACCTGGCATCACACCCTCCATTGCCGGGAGCAAGAAAGCCAGGAATCAGGTAAAATGCCTCAGTGTCACCGGTCAACCTCTCTCACACGGAGTTCCACTGACTTTAACAGTGCTACAGCAACACATCATTTGGGCCCAGCTTCCCTGCTTGGTTCATTTCATCTACCAGCTGCCTGCTGCTTTGTAATGAAGGCTTTATACAGTTAAGACTCTCCAGGGCAAACACAAATGTTTAAATAAATAGAAAAACGTGAGCAGCAGCACATGGAGGGACTTGCTCCTTTTGTGGAGGCACAACCTAAATGTGAAATATCCTTTAAAAAGCAGAGGTGCTCCCCAGAGGGGCCCTCCCTAACAGGCCCTGCCATTGCCAGCGGAAGATGAATTTGGAAGGAGTATACAACTCAAAAGAACTGTGAACCTGGTTTACAAATGCTGCATCCACTAAGAGACACTGGTGCTCAGTGGGTTCCAGGTCAAATGAATAGTTCACCCCGTGGAAATGAGATCTCGGTGTCAGCAGCAACATATGAAAATACTCTTTTCTTCTCTGACATACCCTGAAGTGTGATACCCAGAGATTTGGAATGGTTCTAGAGAGGGGACTGCTCAGTATCTTTCCATCACAAGGGAAATTGTAACCAGAAAATAAAGTCTGGATGATCTCTAAAGACAAACCTCATTGCTGACTGCAGTCACCCATATGAGTTAGTTATTGTATGGGAGGCAGAGGGGAGGAGCCATATGCTTCCCAAGAGATTGGCTTTGCACACCAAAACTGCTCTTCACTTCCACATGGGGATGGGTAAAACCGAGGCAGAACTCAGCCATTTGACCATTATATTTTCTAGTAATGGTGGTAACGATGGTAAAGGAAAACATAAGCAATCCAGTCACTAGGATTTGGTTTTGATGGAGTATTCTACATGCAAGACCAGGAACTTTTCTAACCTTTCCCTGTACTGCTGTGCGCAGCAGTCAGGTTTTGAGGGTAACGGAAATCCAGTGCTCCCTGTAGCAAGGTGTTGTGATGTCCAAGAGCTGGAAGGGGGTACATATGGAAGCCCCACCAAAGGATGACACAGGGGAATAGGCAGGGAACTGTAGCACCAGGGCTTGGGAAATGGACTGGGCTGGTCCCTGTTCTGCTACTGTGACTTTTGATGTTAGCAGAGCCCAAACCACAGAGACAGAAGATGTGAGCTGATACCTATGTGAGAACTTTACTGCAATGTTCTGACAGAGCCTTTGCCAGTACTCCTGACTGCCCATGGCTTTCCAGACCCAATGTACATGTAAACCCATTTCCAGAGAGAAAATGGCCTGGAGCTTCGACTTTCACAAGGATTCATGATAAACTGCACTGGATGCCATCAGTCAGTGGGTTCAAAGCTTTGCCTGGTTTCCTATCCTTCATGGAAAACTATTGCAGAGAGGGAGCTGAAAAATAAGTGGGCAATATTAGATCTAAATTGCAAGGTCAAGCTGGGATATGGTATAGAACACATACAGTTTCTCTTCTCAGCATCCTACCACTAGGCCCCCCAACAGGTAAAGTAGGGGCTTCAAGGCTAAGACCCTAAGAGTGCCCTCTGAAGTAAGACCCTTTGCACAGATAAGTAAGCTCTGGGTGACCCACTTTGATCAGCCTTCACTCTCTCCTAGACCACTGGCAGCAGAAGCACCTCACTGGCTGTCCAGTGCAAGTGCTGCATGAATCACATGAATCACTGTAACAGGGAGCCCTGGTACCACAGGCCAGGCCACTCGGAGGACCAAGCCCAGGGGGGATTTGTGAGCCTAAATGCTCTGTGTCTGAGGACTGCAATCCTAACAGCCGACAACTGTCACAGGGAATGACAGGGACAGCTGTGCTCCTCTGGGATGCTGCGACAGGAGTGCTGACAGCTATGGAGGCAGGAAACAGCAAGTGTAGAAGCTTCCCGCAGCTGCCTGGTTGGTGGGTATGGATCGCACCTTGGCTGCCTTCAGGCTGGCTATGCTACAACTGAAGGTTGGGTCACATCCAGAAGGGGAAAGAAAAAGCCACCCATACTGAGCTGCTTGCCCAGGGTGAGCCTACCCCTACACTGAGTCCTCAGCTTGAGTCCGCATTGACCATACCAGTTAAACCTTCATGCCAGTTTTACTTGGCACCCTAAGGGGATGCCTAAAGGATGTGATTAATTTTTGGTCACAAACCCCATCTGCACAGATCATAGAATCACAGAATAGTTCGGGTTGGAAAGGACCTTAAGATCATCCAGTTCCAACCCCCTGCCATGGGCAGGGACACCTCACACTAAACCATGGCACCCAAGGCTCTGTCCAACCTGGCCTTGAACACTGCCAGGGATGGAGCATTCACAGCTTCCTTGGGCAACCCATTCCAGTGCCTCACCACCCCTACAGTGAAGAACTTCTTCCTTATATCCAATCTAAACTTCCCCTGTTTCAGTTTTAACCCCTTACCCCTCGTCCTATCGCTACAGTCCCTAATGAACAGATGGCATCCTGCAGCACCTGGCAGTGGAAGGACAGTAGCCTGCATTTGGCACATCCCACCCAGTCAGCTCTGGGGATGTGAAGATGTAGAAAATCAGAGTGTTCTCCTTTGTCTCCACTACTGCTGGTCAGATGACAGAGCAGTGACACTGCAAGTCTGCCACGTCACTTTTGGAGGTAGCAGTGAAATCATGACCATGAGAAGGGGCAGGGACAATGCAGGCCTGAGAGGACCCCATGTTTTCTGTTTGCAATAACACCATGAGCAATGACCAACGTTTACTTGGTTTTGGTAATGTGGCCTCAGAACCCTGGGGGAATAATGGGACTTGAAGAGCCTCAGGCTTGAAAGCTCCCTAAAACTACCCCAGGCAAACTAGGGGATGGAAATCCTCAGAACCATAGAGCTATAGGTAGAGATTCAGTTTATAAGAACTAGGTTATCAGTCCAAGCTGGCCACCTTTAACTCCCTTCATGGCCATGGAATAGGCAGCTTCAAGGGGTGATTCACCTGCCCACCCTGGACACGCACTCTAGGCTGCAGAGGAGAGGCCCAGATTTCCTATCACCCCCATTCCTAAAGAAGCAGCTCAATGACTATTTTAGGTGAGGGCCTGTCTGGGCTGAGAAGTTCCCCCGAGTACAGCACCAAGCATTAAGGACATAACTCCCATGGCTGGTTGCTCAACACAAGAGCCTCGGTGAGCTCACCTGTGCATCCCAGCGCGCACCCTCCAGGAACAAGCCGTGGACGTACGCCCCTTCCCGAGGAGGGCTGGCAAAATCGTCCCTGTTCTTCTTTGTCACGTCACACTGCAAGGCCATCTTGTCCAAAGGCCACCCGTTTTTCCGGGCCGTGCACTGCATGATAGCTGTCAGGATAGACTGGGGATTGAAGAACCCAGCAAGCCACACTGTGGAGGGTAAGGAAAAGTCTCCTGTCCAGGCCTCCAGCTCCCTGATGCGCGCGAGGAGGTCAGCAAACCACGAGCCCAGGCTGGCCGTGGAAGGGTAAGCTTTCTTTGTCCAGGACTCAGGCACCATGTCCAAGAAAAGGGCATTCTGCAGGTTCTCCATGTCGCTTGTCATGGTCAGTTCTCCCTGAGTGAGAAAGGGTACAATTAGCACCGATAACTGCTTACCTTGAACAAAGCCTGCTTGAAAGCAGAAGCTGAGCTAGGAAGTGTGGAAGTACATGGCAGCCTACCCAGTCATGAGTTTCAGATTTTCATGCACCTCTTTTACTGCATAGTCTCATATCCTCATCTTCCCTACTGTAAAAATACTACTTGGAGGAAAAGTTGTGTAAAACAGTGACAGGATGGGTGTCCCCCAGTTGTCCCAATGTCGTTTCTGTTTCCTCTCATTGACTGAAGATCTTCATAGGGCAGATTCTCAGCAGTGTAGACCAATGTGCCCCTGCAGCACAAAAGGCCACTAGTGTCCTGAGCTGCATTAGGAGGAGCATTGCCATCAGGCTACTGGCAGCACTCTGCTCAGCACTGGGGAGGGACATGTGCCATGCTGGGCCCCATGCTGGGATTGATTGGCCTCAAGAAGAAATGGCTCAGGGAGGATTCTTTTCAGCACCTACAGATATCTGATGGTCGTAAGTTAGGAAGATGGAGCCACTTCTCAGTGGTGTCCCATGACAAGAGGCGGACGGGAACCCCTCAAAACACAGGACACTCCATTGAGATACAAGTACCAACTGTTCTACTTTGAGGGCATGGTCCTAGGAACCTGCTCTACCTGCCCCTGCTTTGAGCACAGGATTGCACTAGACAATCTTAGTGACACAGTTTAGTGGTGGCCTTGCAGTCCTGGGGTAACAGCTGGACTTGATGATCTTAAGGGTCTCTTCCAACAGACCTAACTCTATGATTCTATCCCCAGAACAACGAATCTGTGATTCTGTGACACTCAAGCCAAGCAGTCTGCAAAGACAAAGACCTTAAAGGCAGGCTCAGCATGACCACTGTAATGCCCTTCACAACTGAAATCTGCATGCCCCATGCTGAGCTGGAGCTGTACAACACACCAGAGCGGCTTGGAGACTGATGGCTACTGTTGATCACTGCTTTCCATTCTAAATACTTTTGTCCCCTTCTCATTTTGCCAGCATCTTTCTGCCTTATTTCTCTTTGCCTCAGGCAGAGTGGTTTTGGAAAGATTAACTGAAATCAGTTGAGCCATCGCTGAGAAGAAGGGTGAGGGAATTGGGTCAGTCTGTTCACATTAAAAAATTCCAACTGCTCTTCCACAGGACTTCAGTGCCTCCAGCCACAAGGTCAGCAGAGGTGCCCTTTACTGGGACCACAAAAATCTGTGAAGCTTTAGCAGAAGTTGAAATGCACTTAAAGCACCCCCAACGCATGTTCAGCAATGGTTGTTGGAGTCCTGCAGTTCCAAATCTCTGCACTTCACTCCTATACTCACGGTGCCCTGCAGAGCTCTGATCTGCAGATCAGACTGAGAGGCTCCAGCAGGACAGGATCACAGCTAGACACCCAGCCAGACCATGGGAGAGCAGTAATGAGTGCCCTCGTTGATGGCCCACGCTGCATGTGCCACTAACAAGGGTAAGGGGGTTCAGTGCTGAGTGCAAACGAGCACGCTGATGCTCTTGGGTTAGGAAGCACTTTCTCAAAGGAATTACACTACAAAGAGACCAAAGACTCCCAAGCTTAGAATGCTGACTTGTCATCAGCACAGAAATCCTCTGAGCTCACCACGCTGTTGCCAATGCAACACACAGAGCTGCTGGGTAATGCTTAAACAAAGGGCTTGAATGCACATCTGCCCCATAGACTGTGTCTTATCAAAGCGAGGAAGGTGTCAGCACTGGAAGCGTCCATAGCAGCACTTCTGGCTGGTACAAGGTATTATCAAACCTCAGCTCCAAAGATGACTTGCTAAAAGTAATAAGCTTTTAAAGGTAGCAAATGTCTGAACCTGCTGGGTTCCCCCATGGAGAACACATTTCTGGTGGATAGAGAAAATCATATGGACAAAGGTTTTCTGATGGTCTTTGTTTTAACACTCTTGAAGCCAAAAGCAACAGATCAGGTTAAATCAAAAAGGGGAAACAGGACTATTTGTAATTAGTCCTAAAACATGAGAAGCAACCTGCAAACACCTTTCAAAATACACATCACCGCCTTTCATATCATGTGAGCAGGGACCAGGTAAGTCTGCAACCTCATTATTTCTATTTAACGATTTTACATTTGTAGGGAAACTCACAATGATGGGTCTTCAAAGTCCTGGGCAACTCCAAGGAGCAAATACAAATGAAAGGTGTCTCATGCTGGTATTTGCCACGAAATGACAAAGAAACACAATGGCAATGCATGCCCCATGCATTTCCTCTTAGTCACCTGAGCTGTTTCACTTTATAGCACACTACAAGATAATCTACTGACCCACAGTTAAAGCTCACACAACAGAAAAGCATGGGGGGTCTATTCAGAGGGGCTGGGTCCTGAGCTCCACAAGGATGTCAAAATGATTTGAGCTCCTCAGGGGGCAGCTGCTTTGTTATTTAATGACATCTGTTGGAACACAGAGTGTGAAGCATCACTGTGCTTCCTTCCTTGTTCACATCGCAGGGGTCACCATCTCCCACCTGAGGAGAACTTAGACACTGACAAGACCTATTCAATTGGCAGCTCTCTGCCTAAGGCCATGCAGGAGAAAACAAAGTCTGAGGGGCAAAATACTGCACAGGTCACAGCAGGACACTGAGAACCACAGGGCCTTCTAACGGTGACAACCAGGAGTGTTTTGCACTCCTGGAAAGGTTTTAAAGGGGTAAATGTGTGCGAGTGGTCAAACTGATCTAAAGACAAATCCTCCTGATCGAATCTCATGTCTGCTTTTACTGGCAGGAAACAAATGACTTAGCAAAGGGAACTCGGAGAAAGCCTCAAAGAAAGCAATTTCTAAAGCCTGCATGCTCAAGCAGACTTGTTGGAAGCTCCTGTGAGGCTTCAAAGCACCTCTGGCAGCTATCTCATGTAGTTGTCCAAGCACAATTATGCATAAATTTGCATTGCAGATGCTGAATACTAAAGTGCATCGGGAATGAATCAAGTTAAGGGTTTCTTTTCCCAAATGCTAGGAGTAATTTTCATTAAAGGAAATCCTAATCAGCCTGCAGACCTCCCTTCAAGATGAGCAGACTATTGTCACCCATTGTTTTCTCTGTGAAGGTTATTCTCCCTTAATACAGTAAAATACCCAGCCAGCCTTACAAAATGGGGTCTTATTCCATTCTTCTATAACATTTATTATCCCCATTTTGGAGGCTTATCCTTCCCTGAAGTTGCAAAACAGGAAATCTGCTTGCAAAAATTACACTGGGTACAACATTAACATTCAAGTGTTTCAGCCCAGCCTCCGGGCTCACCCAAGTCAGCCAGAACAAAGGGCTTTGAAATGCAACATGCCAGTTATTTCTTTGATGGCTACCAGTCTATTGCAATTTCCCTTCCTCTTAATGGGATGTCTCCTATTTTTGGAGCAAACAATCACTTTCCGCTACAGAGAAACAATGAATTATTCAAACATTCAAATGAGGCATGACATTTCCAAATCGCTGCCTTTTAGCAGATAGGCAGTTAAAAACAATCAGACTTGCTTCCTCTGTGCTTTATTTATTCTCTTCTGAGATCTGTGGTTCCTCTTATGTAAACTCTCCTCCTCTGAGTGCTGTCAGTGAAGATCCCCAGTCCCATAGATTAACGTGCATTAGCAGCTCCCATAGGAGCTACTCTCAGGAGAAACAATTGAAGAGTGATTTCTCTCCCAGATTGGGTGTGAAGACTGAGCTGCAAGTCAGGACAGCAGCCCTGCCTACACAGCCAAGAGCAGGGCCAAGCTGTAGTCCTCAAGGTATGGGAGAATCCCCCTGGGGGATACTGTGGAGTGCAGGTCATGCATCATGTCTAACTCAGCTCTGCAGGGACCCACATGCAACTTGTGCTTGCAGGCAGAGAAGAACTGCCCACTGGTGGTATCTCAGACCCTTCATCCTAACACAGATACTGCTCCTCATCTGCTCTTCAGGAGTCCTTAAGTCCTGGCCCTGTGGTGGCCCTGGATCACCCCGCAGATGTGAGCTGCTGGGACCAAGCTGTGTAGTCATCGGAGGTGCCTTTCCTGCAGACATCATCTCACTCCCCTGCCAGGATCTGGGGAGAAATTTGCTCTCTATTATTGCTTGATTTCTGTGGTTTATTTTGTCTGAGGTTTATTTAAGCCCATGCATCCACTCATTCTCCCTACCAATATTAAATAGCTTGTTCTTCTCCTCCTCATTAAATCTAATTGCTATACATTGTCCAAGTTACAGTCATATCTTGTTTGGTGCTCCTTGATGAAACATTAAATCACTTCTGTTTACCTGTCTCAGGCAACTGAATTTTCAATTCCACTATGCTAGAAAACAAAGGAAATCTGTTTAGAATAATTGACTACATAAGTATCAGCCCATTTTAAAATGAATTGTACACACTGGGCCACCACAAAGTGTTTATGATGTCTCTCTCTTTAATCAAGACAATAAGCATCAGCAGCAAATGCAATGCAGAAATGTCTGAGCTCGCATGGACCAGGCTGCTGGGATCAGTGTAGAGCACAACGTGAGGCAGTCAAGTCCTACCCCTGCAGAGTTGCAGCTACCTAAAACCCCAGAGCCAAGCCTCCCACCTCTGCATGCACACTGCAGACATGTCCTTTGAAGGTCTCTCTTCAAAGCTGTCTCAGGAGAGAGTTGGGATTGTCATCCAGGTCCTCTCTGCTCACCTGCCAGCTCTTTCTCCTAACGGGGTCATACAGAGTCACTGCAGTTCCTTCAAGTGCGATGGTTCTCATGCTATACAAAGTATTTTTGGTGAAATATATGTGGTGTATTTCCCCATTTTGATGAAATGGGACAAGAACCTGTCATTCAGGAAATGATGGAGCAGAGAATGGCCAGCGACTGATGTCCTTAATTGCTGCCTCACACTAGGGAGCAATTGAATGTAAATCATGTGGGAAAGGCATCAGGGCAGCACTGAAGCTCCAGGTAGCATTAGTCTCCTCAACTTAGCCCTTTCTGAGGGATGCGCTTGGCTATTGTGAAGTCTTTTGGGATGACAAGGTGAAAGGGAATTGTTGCTCCAGGGCACCAGGGCTGGCTAGGCAGGTACTCACTTGCAGTGCAGCCTGCTCTTTGCTGTTTTATCCCCTAATGGGCAGTCTTTTAGCCTTTTCCATTTTGTCCAACCAACTGCCCGGGAGGGAATTCAGCAGATGAGTTCCCCTGCCAGCAGAGGAAGCCTTAAAGCACAGCCCCCTTGCATATCTTGTTGAACCCAGAAATCTACCTGGTGTGTTTCCTGCCAGCCCCACAGCTCCTCACTGTTCTCCATAAGCCAAAGCCACCACCCCAAGGCACAGAGACATCACCTTCCTGGAGCGGATGGAGAAGGCACTATGGGGTGGAGGAATCAAGGACAGTGTGTCCACAGGGAGGGTCTGCTCGTGACCCCCCTCCATTAGCAAATAACTCATCCCCAGCCAGGGGAGTTGTATCTCTTCCAAAACTCTTTCGGTTTTAGGCTTTCTCTCTTACAGCTCTGGACATTCTGTCTCCTTACACATGATCACTCTTTCATTTCAGCTCAGTTTGTGCCTTTAATAACTTTTTGTTACGAGTCCCCCCCTGCCCAGTACCTGGGCATTGTGTGAAAAGCTGTGATTTTTTGGCTTACTTTTAAATAGGCCACATCTCAAATTCTGAGCAACCTGTTGTTGCTGTGCTACAATACGGGGTGGACAGAAGTGCCTGGTCTCTGTTCCCAAAAAGCACTGTTGCTATGTGTACCTTTAACCTCTCCCAGTGCCTGTGGGCAATGTGTCATTTGAAATCCATCTGTGAGCCCTTCCCCACGGAGTCAAGTTGGTTTTGCAGGCAGTGCTCAACAGCGTGTGTGACCCCTTTTATTGTGTGAGCACCTCTTCCAATCAACCACCAAGGTTTTACAACACTGCAGCCTCAAGCATCCCAAGCTCTTACCTTCAGCCCTAGGTCCAGCTCCTTAAGAGAGCGTTTTATTTCACTGGTGAGGATGTTCATGCGCTCACATTCCTGGAAGGCAACCACAGCGTACGGTGTCCTCTCCTCCACCTTTGCCATCAGTTCTGCAATGTTAAACTCATCCATCAGTTTCTCTAACATCTCTTCCAGAAGGGCTTTCACCTGTGTGCCGAAGGGAAAACAGAGACGGATGTTGGTGAATGATCCACTGAGCTTCCCCAGCTGACAGCTGCCTGAATGCAGTATGAAAACTCCATCTGCCACTCAGTGCCTCTGAAACCATCAGTGTCAGCGGCGCTGGACATGGCACCTTTCAAAGAGCCTGCCCCATCCTATTAAAATTCAAATGCTCACAAAAGTTAATGTCAGATGAGAAGCTTTCAAAATGATGGTTCAGAAATGTCACTGTGACATGCAGCAGTCTCCTTTCTTCTTGGGTCTCGAGCCCGCAAATGGAAACAGAAGCAGGGAGGGGAGATTTAGGCTGTATCTTGGGCAGAAGCTCTTCCCTGTGAGGGTGCTGAGGCGCTGGCACAGGGTGCCCAGAGAAGCTGTGGCTGCCCCATCCCTGGCAGTGTTCAAGGCCAGGTTGGACACAGGGGCTTGGAGCAAGCTGCTCTAGTGGAAGGTGTCCCTGCCTGTGGCAGGGGTTGGAGCTGGAGGAGCTTTAAGGTCCCTTCAACCCAAACTATTCTATGATTCTCCTAAAGTCAGATTCAATGCAAGGAGACGGAAGGGGGTAGAGCCTCAGCTGAGCCTCAGGACAAGTGAGCTTATGAGCTGGTTTTCTGCAGTATAATAATAGAGGTGATTATAGAAAACTTAATTTTAAGCTGAATTTTGCAATCTGAACTAATGGAGCCATGAAAGAAAAGCATAATGAAACAGAATTGTTTTCTGGTCACCACCAGAGCTTGCTTTGGGAACAGTGCTTTATATCTCTAAATACTGAACAGGGAATGCTCCGATGCAATAGGATGTATTGCCAGAGAAAATCAGTAAAGCAAACAAAACCCTTTCTGGCTGAGAGCGAGGCCTGAAGCCCTGATCTTCCTGGGATCTGTTGTATCTGTCAGGTGTTCACGGACCAGTAGGCAGCTTGGTGTGGAAGCCTCTCACATAATGCTCTCCTTTACTTCCATGCCGGAAGCTAAGCCAGACTTTTGCTCCTTGGGGATTTTTCAGGAATGCTTAATGCAGTTACAATTCTATGATGTGATGGGCAAAACCTGGTGTGAGGGTGGCAGTGGCAGAGAAAGCCCAGGGTAGGTATCACCGTGC
The DNA here is from genome assembly GCF_034315485.1 of Pezoporus occidentalis. Classification (NCBI taxonomy): domain Eukaryota; kingdom Metazoa; phylum Chordata; class Aves; order Psittaciformes; family Psittacidae; genus Pezoporus; species Pezoporus occidentalis. The sequence continues at coordinate 1,279,247 of NW_026913295.1, forward strand.
CCACCAACATTCATATTAAGGGCTCTGTACTCAACTTCCTGGCATTGGTGCTCTTCCAAACCCTCCTCACTCATGTCAGATGTTACAAAGAGGTGATGATGAGCAGCCTGTTACTGACCACTGAGGTGGCTAAAAGTAAAGCTCAGCTGGACCATCTCTTCAGCTGCACCTCAGGGGCAGGATAGAAATACCCTCTCATTCTAAATTCCTCTGCAAATCCCTGCTTTTTACACAACAAATACAGCTTGTTCTTGGTAAAGTGGCCTCAGAATCCTGTGGGAATAACTGAACTTGAAGAGTCTCAGGAAAATAAGAGGCTTGCAAGCTCCCTAAAACCACCTCAGGCAAAGTAGGGGATGGAAAGCCTCAACTGGAGGATGCCTGTGACACCACTGCTGGATCACTTAATGATAATCTTGCTTCTCTGGCCAAGGAGTTTAATTGTACTTCAACATCAAAAGGACTGGAAGGGGACAAGAGGAAGTCACATTTGATGCCTGAGCATCTCCTTTGGCTTTGCTACCTCTGGGTTATTCCCCTCAACTCAAATTCCAGTACGATCTGAAGCACTGAGCACTTTAAAGAGCAAAGGCAGTTCCCCAGCTCCACACCAAGCCAAAGGAAGCACGTGTGAAGCCACAGACATCAGATAAGCTCTCTAATAGCTATTCATTACTTTGCAAAGCTTGAAACAGAGCTGGGACCTTAAGACAGCAGAAAGAAAAACCTGAGCAAGTGTTGGCTGATTTCATTAAAATCTTGGGCCAGATTTTAATGAGCCGTGAGCTTTGAGAGGAAGGGCTGGGATCAGCCTGGTACCTGGGCACAGCAAAGGAGCTCAGCTGGAGATAAGGTATTACAAGTCCCCTGGGAGCTTGATGGGACCTGGTGGCAGCAGCAATAGGTGGGTTGAGCTCCAGTGGCACATCACACATGGCACACAGAGCACTCAGGAAGCCCATTGGTATGCCAGGCACAGCGTGGTGCACAGGGACTGGGGGCTCAGAGGCAGTGGAGGCCACAGAAGGTTTATTTGCAACATCTTCACAAGATGATAACGAAGGCACCGCAGTTCAGGGGGTAATTAAAAGCCACTGTCCTATTACTGACAATACTCCAATTACATCCCACCATGGTGGTGTTCTGCATGCTTAGAGTCAGGTGGTTTTAGACACCTGGTTTGTATCCAGCAAAGGCAGAACACATTATAATAAGCAGTTGTGAGACAAACCTGAGCTATACAGCACTACTTATGAATGAGGCAGGTATCAGAATGGAGCAGCTTGCCCACTCTCACCGTTTCTTCCCTGGTCACCACTCCTCCATCACCCGTGCTGCTGTCCCGGGGCTGCATCTCCAGCATGGTGCGGAAGAGCTTCTCTGAGGTCTGGGTAAGGAAGCCAATCTCAGCATTGGGATGGAGGCCATACAGATAAGGAGACTCTGGAGGCAAGGCATCGTCTATGTACTGTACAGAGAAATCCAGGTTCAGGTTAGATGCAGAGATCAAGGGCATTCTGCTTGCAGAGTTCACAGCGCTGGAATTATCACCTATGGGAGCAAGTAACCCCAGGCTGATGTAACTCTGCTTGTGCCTGAAACACCAGCACACTGATGAGAGAAAGGAGTGAATGGCTGTTTACAGAACTGCTTCTGCTCCTGCTGTGAAAACATACTAATTGCTAAAGTTTGCCTTGGCCACATATCTCAGGCCTGGACCTTCTCTAGCAATTACCCACGGTGCATCAATATCCTGGTATCTCTTGTGGGAATTTAGCTTCCAGTAATGAACAAAACCAGCCAAATATGCTTATCTCTGCTACCACATTTGTGTACAAGGAGCAGATGAGATCAGTGAGCAGAGCAACAAGACCCTTCACTGTTTCACATCAAAACTGATGATAAAAGGAACTCGAAAGGGCCATTATAGCAAACAGTATGTGGATGTAATTTTCCAGGAGCCCCACTCAAGTCTCAAGAACCAATACAGTTACTCTATTCATGCCCAAACAGAATGAGCCCATGATGAAGTAGCAAATTACCATTAGACTTGGTTCATCCAGGAATGCTGAAATGTCTACAGAAACAGAATAGAGTGGGAAATAACAGGAGATGTGCTGAAACACTGCAGTCCTATTCACTGCCTCCTGAGACAGATTATAAGGTAGTTACATTCATGAGTATAAATAGTGGCAGAAAACCAAGAGCTTACCTGATGATAGCCATTATAGTCCATGTTTGCTGGGAGGGGGAAGCCTGGAGCTAGGAGGAGTTCTCCCTCCAGCATTTCTGGCTTAATAAATTCTTCCAAATAGGTTCTGCAGAGCCGCCTGTCCCAGTCATCTGTAATGTGTCCTCCATACATGATCTCACCAAAGAGGTAGCGTAAATCATCATATGGGACCTGAGGAACGAAGCAGGAGGGTGTGAAGGAGGTTCAGAGAGCCAGAGCTCCACCAGCCGGGTTGCTGAGCTGCAGTCTACAGCACTGAGCCCTGATCTGCACAGTGAGTGCTTCCACTTCACTATTCCAGTTTCCTAAGTAAACAAGCATTAGGTAGTAGTTAAATCCTGCCCAAGGAAAACTGGATCACAGCATAGATTTTGTGCAGGTTCCCACTGAAATGCAAATTTATTCTCAGCTCTGTTAAACCAAAGACCACAGTGGATTTTCAATTAATAAGGACCACAGGCACTATTTGCTATGATGTGTAAGCTGCTACAGACATGGGGGGCACTGAAGCTTCCCCTCTCACCACAAAGGTACACTGAACTGGGAAGTTATGAACCCAAAGATGCCAAGGAAATGGCATTTAAGGAGACTTTCCAGGAGTTTCAGCACAAGCCAGTCCATGGCTGAGGGTTAAAAAGCCACCAACCAGCCCACCTTTGGTTCACACACCTTTGAGCTGGCCTCCAGGTAATTATACAGCACGTTCACAGAGATGGTGAGGTCTCCAGTGTTGAAGGGGTAGGACCGGTTCCAGCCTTGGGGACCAAACTTGCGCCTTTCTGCCACCACAGCATGGAAATAGCAGAGAGCAAAGAGGATGCTCTTGAACTCATGTTCCCGGGTGCACATCTCCAGGGTATCCTGCAATACAAGCAAAGAGGCAGGCTGTGTGAATCCACACTGCCTGCAGTCTCTGTGGCTCTCAGAGTCTCCTAAATGCAACAGACTTCGGACAGGCGTGAAGTGATTTACCCAATTTGTTCATTTCTGCATAATATCCACAAGTCAGTGGCTTTTCATTGCAAATTTAGCAGCAAATTCAGATGCACATTTTACAAATTAATATTTTCTTTCCCAATTCCAAGCGGCTTTGCACAGGAACACACACTGACAGCCATGAAAGGAAGGACATGTGCACCCACCCAGTGCCCCACCACCTGCACATGCCCTACGTCCCACACCAGAGAGATGGAGAGGCACCACACAGGGCAAGTGTGCCATCAGTGGAACTGGGACCATGGCCCTAAGCAAGGCTCCTGCCGAGGAGTACTGTACCTGGAAGAACTGAAGTCCATCACAGAGTGGCTTGGTTTGGGAGGGACCTTAAAGCTCCTCCAGCTCCAACCCCTGCCACGGGCAGGGGCACCTTCCACCAGAGCAGCTTGCTCCAAGCCCCTGTGTCCAACCTGGCCTTGAACACTGCCAGGGATGGGGCAGCCACAGCTTCTCTGGGCACCCAGTGCCAGCGCCTCAGCACCCTCACAGGGAAGAACTGCTTCCTTCTTCCTGTTTCAGTTTGAACCCATCACCCCTTGTCCTATCACTACAGTCCCTGATGAAGAGTCCCTCTCCAGCATCCTTGTATCCCCCTTCAGACACTGGAAGCTGCTCTGAGGTCTCCACGTAGCTTCTCTTCTCCAGGCTGAACAGCCCCAATGTTCTCAGCCTGTCTTTGTATGGGAGGTGCTGCAGCCCGTGACCATCCTCGTGATGATATTCTTTTCTGTTCATGAAAAGACTCTTTTCTGGTGCCACAGAGGGTTTGGGTCAATATCAGTCATTGTAACACAGCGATGAGAACCTGCCCTGTGGCCTCACTAAGCGCTGCAGGGCAGGAGCACCTGGAGCAGTGGGACACGGGGACATGGATCGAGCAATGGTGGCTCCCCAGGACACAGCCTGTGTGTCAGGACAGGCCAGAGCCCAGCGTGTCTCACTGCTGGAGATAGCCATGCTTCTGCCGACCCCACTTTCCACATGACACGAAGGGCAAGAGCTAACTGCTTACATTTATGATGATCCCATTCCCAGAGACACAGACCATTGCATCCTGCTGCCCGGAACAATCATTACCTTCATTCACACACCTCAGCAGCCAAGCTCTCACGTTCAGCCTGGAGAAGAGAAGGCTGCGTGGAGACCTTGGAGCAGCCTTCCAGTATCTGAAGGGGGCTCATAGGGATGCTGGAGAGGGACTCTTCATTAGAGACTGTAGTGATGGGACAAGGGGTAATGGGTTAAAACTGAAACAGGGGAAGTTTAGATTGGATCTAAGGAGGAAATTCTTTCCTGTGAGGGTGGTGAGGCACTGGAATGGGTTGCCCAGGGAAGTTGTGAATGCTCCATCCCTGGCAGTGTTCAAGGCCAGGTTGGACAGAGCCTTGGGTGACAAGGTTTAGTGTGAGGTGTCCCTGGGCATGGCAGGTGGTGTGGAACTGGATGATTTTAAGGTCCTTTCCAACCCTAACTATTCTATGATTCTATTAAGACCCTGGCTGTTAAACCTAGAGCAACCAGAAGGGCCTGAAGGCAGCCTCACTCCTCGGACTGCCTTTTTGGATCACTAGTGCTGAAGTTACCACGGCCTCTCCACCTTGGGAATGTGCAAGGGCAAACCTTGCAGGATTGCTTTCCTTTCTGTTCATGCAGCCTCTTGTCATCAGCCCAGGCAAGACTAACCCCATCCTGCCATGGATCTCACTCACTGGTCCATGGGGCAGAGAAATGTGGACAGGTCACCACTATTTTGCACTTAGATGCTGGTTTGGAGGGGATCTCAAGTGCAGGAGGTAAGTGCTGAGCAGGTGAAGCGGGGAGGCACCACCCGAGGATTAATGCAACTAGTCAGGAAAGATTATTCCGTTTTTATCTCCTGTCATTCATCATCCTGAACTCCACGGAATGTCCTGGAGAGCAAGGGGAGGGGAGAACCTTCACCCCCAGGAGCACTTCCATCCTGCTCCTTTCAATCAGACAGTAATTAGCATTTTCTAAATTGCTGGGGCCTTATAAAACCTCTCTTATCAGAAATCCTGGAGCGAGTGGGTGGGGCCCCTTCACCCCTCATTTCCCTGCTTCCTGCAGAATGGATGTTCAGATTTAGCTTTCAGCTGAAAGCTACAAAGAAGGGCCATTATTCTGTGCGGGGAATATTGTTCTGCTTTGTGAGTGAGGAAAAATGCACAACTAAAGAGGGAGGCCAAATGAGACTGAGCTGGATTCGTACTCAGCGTTCATTCAGGCAAGCTCCCCTTGAAGTCCAGGAATGGTTTCTAAAATAAGAAAGGTGCTCAGCAGATACTGGAACCCGTTCTTCATCAGGTGGCTGATAACGAAGGGAGCAAAGAGCGCTGTCTCATTGAGGGGAAAACCGAGGTTTGGGACTGTTCTTGATCGTCTTATGCAGTTAGTGAACATCTTGCACAATTTAGAGTAATGGATTCCCTCTTTTCAGTCCATCCCCTGAGCTCTGTTATGTTCTTCAGCTGATTACAGGTCTAACATTGGAGATTTTTAGGAGAGATAATGAAGGGAAGTCACGCAAGTGCCCTTTGTAGTCTGTGTCACAATAACAGAATGGATTTAAATGGGCTGTCCCTGCGGAGGGATGGTGAAGGGGTTGGTGTAGCTACTCCCTCCTTATTCAGACGCTTGCTGAGCTGTGGAGGTCAGAGCAACGATATCCTGGATGTACTGTTCCCAGACAGGGTTTGCATGAGAGGACATGGAGCTGTTGGAGCAAGTCCAGAGGAGGCCACGAGGATGGGGGCTGGAGCAGCTCTCATACAAAGACAGGCTGAGAAAGTTGGGGCTGTTCAGCCTGGAGAAGAGAAGCTGCGTGGAGACCTCAGAGCAGCTTCCAGTGTGTGAAGGGGGCTACAAGGATACTGGAGAGGGACTCTTCATCATGGACTGGAGTGATAGGACATGGGGTGATGGGTTCAAAGTGAAACAGGGAAAGTTCAGGTTAGATCTAAGGCAGAAGCTCTTCCCTGTGAGGGTGCTGAGGCGCTGGCACAGGGTGCCCAGAGGAGCTGTGGCTGCCCCATCCCTGGCAGTGTTCAAGGGCAGGTTGGACACAGGGGCTTGGAGCAAGCTGCTCTAGTGGAAGGTGTCCCTGCCCGTGGCAGGGGTTGGAACTGGATAATCTTCCCACACAAAGCAGTCTAGGATTCTATTATTTCCCATCATTTCCACATACTTTACTTCTGTGTCCTCTGCACTTTGTTGCAGCTCAGTCAAAAAGGAGTGGAGATGGTGCCTGCTGTAACAGGAGTGTGTGTAAGTGGTCACCATGCAATAAAAGCAATGAGCAACCTGCCGTTGGCTATTCTGCTTGTGGGCCAGCAATTCTCAAGGTGGCCTACTTCATCCTTGCCTGGCAAAGCCAGTCCTCCCTGCAGGGAGATTTCAGCTCTAATTTGCACCACTTCAGATGTCAGCAAGGTTTTCAGCTGAATGAATGGCCTTTGAGCACACAACATCCCCTACCCTGCTCTGAAGAGTGCTGTGAGATGTGACCACATCAGCAGTTCTGAACCTGTAACCCTGGTTAAACAAAAGGGTGTAAAAGCGAGGTTTAACCTGAAATGTGACAAAAGTCTCCCAAATGCTGCATTCAGAAGTTTGATTCTGTAACAAAATAGCTTTTCTATGGTGTGAAAATGATTAAACTGGGCAGAAGTCTGGTATCCTGTGACCTTCTGCAAGAAAGAGGCCATTCAGGATCACCTGAGTCCTCACTTGGGAAAACCAGTGCTTGGAAAGAGATCTGTGCCCAGCTCCTGGAGAAGAGAGGAGGGGGCTGTTGGATCCAGAGACTCATGATGCAAAGGGACTGCAAAAGAAGCAATGCTCCCACACATCACACTCTACTTGGGGCACCACAGCAGCTCCAGTCCTACCTGCCTCCAGTCAACAGCGCTGCGGTCCTACCTGGTTGAAGTTGTCGAGGGCTTTGTGCAGGTTTGCGTGCATCCCGGTTGGGGCCTCGTTGGTGATTTTGATGGAGTTCTCCAGGATGCCCTGGGGAATGATGTGGCTCTCAGAGGAAGGTGCTGGCTCTGCGCTAATGAAGACACGGAAGTCCTGGTGGCTGCCCTCACTGTGCTGCTCCAGCTTCTTCTCCAGGGAACTCAGCCACTTGGCCACCAGGTGGATGTTCTGCAGGGGTGAAGGGGACAAGGCTGCATCAGTTGCTCCCCTTTACACCAATGCTGGGCAGGCACCAAATCCATCACAACAACAAATGGCATCCACCAAGGCTATGCTGTAGGACTTGGTACTTGTCCCAGTAGTGCCTGCGTGCAACTCAGAGCCCCAGATGTCCAGTTATATCAAGTACACTTTTAAATTCAAATATCGGTATAAACCATCAGCAATGAAGCAAGCCAGTGTGGGGCTGTTTGGGTAATCACAGACTCATAGAATGGCTTGGACTGGAAGGGACCTTAAAGCTCATCCAGTTCCAACCCCCTGCCACAGGCAGGGACCCCTTCCACTAGAGCAGCTTGCTCCAAGCCCCTGTGTCCAACCTGGCCTTGAACACTGCCAGGGATGGGGCAGCCACAGCTTCTCTGGGCACCCTGTGCCAGCGCCTCAGCACCCTCACAGGGAAGAGCTTCTGCCTTAGATCTAACCTGAACTTCCCCTGTTTCAGTTTAAACCTGTCACCCCTTGTCCTATCATTACAGTCCCTGATGAAGAGTCCCCCTCCAGCATTGTTATGGCCCCCTTTAGACACTGGAAGCTGCTCTGAGGTCTCCATGCAGCCCCTCTTCCCCAGGCTGTCTCCTCCTTGTTAAGAGTAATACACAGCTGATGAATTAGGGTCACTTCCCCAGATCTACCAAACTCAAATGAAAAATGTTTGGTCATTTGGAACAGACTAAAAATGAGGACCCCCCATATCAGTTACTGAGAAACAAAGTCAAGCAGGTGGGTTTACAAAGACCTTTAACACAAAACACTTCTTTATTCATGCAACTAATTATACATATCTGTTAGAAAATGAAGCAGTGTTATGCTGAGATGGTGAAACAGAGGAAGACAAGCTTCAGTTTTCAACCTAAAGTCCTACAGAGTCTTCTAGTTTCCAGCCAAGAAAATAGTTTGAGGATGGTTTCTTGTATTAAGAATGGGGCAGGTCACACACATCAGCGACTGTGGCCTAAAAGTACCTTCAGTTTAAAGTTAGGTGGGCAATCCTGTGCTAACAGGCCCCCTGGAAGGGGATTTATCCCATCCAAAGGCAGGACAAGGAATTTTCTAACCTTCAATTAAAAGCAGCCACCAAAAAAGATAAACTGCTTAGAGGTGCAAGGAAATGACATAAAGGAACCAGATCAGAAGCTCAGAATATATCATCCATTAAAGGGAGCAGAAAGGAGGTTTCGTGGTTGAAGAGTAATGGAGACTATCAGGAGTAAAACAACATTCTTCAGAAAGTGGAATTGGGTGTCCAAATGAGGAAAATAAAAAACAGCACAAAATCCAGTCATGGTAAGGCCAAAAAGTTGTTTAAAGGAGCAATATTTTGAAAGCCATAAAAACTAATAATAAAGTCTGTTCCAGAAGTCAGAAACCTACTAAAGAATCTGTAAAACCAGAAGATAACCAAAGCCTACAGCAAATGCCCAGGAAAGGCAAAGCCACCACAGAATAGCTCATGTGCAGGAACATTCACTGCAGAGCTTAGAAAAGCTCTCACAGTTGCAGCCTGTGTTAATGGTGGGATCACTGAAACGCTGAGGCTGGAGACACCTCTGGAGATCACCCTGCCCAAAGCAGAGCCAGCGAGAGCAGGTTGGTAACTGCCACAGAATCACAGCCTGGCTTGGGTTAAAGCCCATCCAGCTCCAACCCCTGCCACGGGCAGGGACCCCTTCCACTAGAGCAGCTTGCTCCAAGCCCCTGTGTCCAACCTGCCCTTGAACGCTGCCAGGGATGGGGCAGCCACAGCTTCTCTGGGCACCCTGTGCCAGCGCCTCAGCACCCTTCCAGGGAAGAGCTTCTGCCTAAGAGCTCAGCTCAGTCCATAAATCACCAGACAACTCCTGCCAGAGGCCAAGCCTCCATCCCTGAGACAGCGGCTGCTTCAGAAACATGGGTCAAGAGAACTGTTATCTGGGGGAGCCATGGACACCTTGCATCCGCCCGCTCTCTTGCCCCAAATCTGATTCATGTGGGTGGGAACAACACTGGTTATTCAGAGCTGCATGAATTCATTCTCTTCCCCTGAAAGGGTGAGGCTTGTGCTCATTTTACAGGGATGACATGGAGTCTGAGGGCTTGGGGGAGACAAGGAGGAGATGCCTGAGCAAAGGAACCGCGCTCTTGGAAGCGCTGCCTTGTGGTAAACAATGACTCTGTGAAAGGCAGTAGACAAAATGCAATTACATCTGACTGCGGATGCACCAGTGCTTGTCTGATGCATTTAGGATTTCATGAGACGAGGGTCCTGGCAACCAACTCACTCTGAAAACACAAGTGTAATAATAAAGTGGGAGTGGACCGAAACCTGCAACCAAAGAGCTTTGAACAGCCACAGAGATTTACTAATTTAAGGGAAGAGCACAACAAAACAGCAAAAGAAAACCTGTGCATTAAGTATCTGTGTAATCATAGACTCCATACCTGACCTTAAGCATTTCATCTTTAATTGGTAGTTTCTTCCTATATCTGCTTTTGTGTTGTTAGGTGGCTGAAAAATAACTGCTTTTGCTGCTGCTGACATGACACCAACAATCATTATTTGTCAGTATCACCGCCTTCTAACAGCCAGTTCAGGGCATATCTCTAATCTAATGATAATGGAGTGCATTTCTACACAATCCTTTTGTGATAGAAGGGATGGAAAAGAGCAGTATATTGAGCAAAACATGGGTTGGCACTGAGAATTCCTGACTCCATCGAATGGCTGTGTCTGTAACCAGACAGATGCTGTGGAGGGGATTCACAGCTTTGGAGGAAACTTTGCAAATGAGTTCTCTGCAGCCAGGTAACACAACTTGACAGGACGTGACTAATGACAACGTAGGAGGTCCCACTACTTGAATATGTCAATTATCAACAACAACATAACACAGAGAGTGCTGCAGTAACACCAACCGCAGCTGAGCTACATGTTGCTCGAAGAACCACCTCCTCTTGCGTGTTTGGAAACCTGCCTCCCACCAGTGTCATGGGTTACCTCTAGATCTTACTCAGGAGAAAGAGGAGATAGTTCAGCCTGCCCACCTTCTTTTGGCTCAGAGCTTCATGCACTCCCAATACTAGCTCCTTAAACCCCACTGTACAGTTTACACTGCACCAGTTTTACTTCCTTCTTGTTCCGTAAGATCCCTGAAGACATAGTTACCCAGGACGCAGCAAGGTAACTCGTTGTTTCATCCCGTTTTTTTTCTCTTAGCCAGATTTTGGTCTGTTAAAGAGCTGTTCTGCAAGGGTAAAAGACCACTCCCCATCATCTCTGGGTTTTCACAGCTTATGTCTAGGTCTGTGCTGCAGGCAGAAATAGGCAGAGGTCTCCAATTCATTACCTTGCTTTATGAATGGATGGCCAACTCCTGCTGACAAGAAGGGACAAAGACACCTGAAACATCTTCCCATGCACACTTCCCACTGCCACAGCACTTTGCCCTGTATCATTGCCCCACTCTGTGCTATGGCACACGAGTGACTGAGAGCAGGTACCAGAGGATGAAGATCTGCAGCAAGAGCTGGGCTGCACATGAAGGAACCTGGGCAGGGGGGGACCAGATGCTTTCCTTTGGGAATTCACTTGTAAGCACCTCTGTGTGTTTGTACTTCACAAGGCAGAACATATATCACAGGATGCAAGTGTTGCTATGGCAACCATCAGAAATAGCACCATGTATATATAAAGCAGCACACACTCCACGATGTGCTTGCTCCCTTTGCTGAGAGCAACTGGAGACCCTTCACATTCCTGAAAGGGGCTCTCTCCTTCATGCCTTATCACAGATCACCTCCTGGAGCAATGAGAATGAGTTGCTTTTACAAAGTCTCATTCTCTCGTGAGATGCTCTCAGAAAATAGTCACCACATTCACAGTAAGTCCGAAAGCTACGATTTACAGTCCAGAGACAGCCCAGCACCTTAATACACAATGCATTGTGATAGGATATGAAAGAGGGGGCTCTGCAGAGGGTCCCTTCCCTTGCCATGCTTACTGTCAACGGTAGTGTGAGGTTCCATCCCATGAGAAGGTGCCACACACGGTCAGGAACAGCTCCATCCTTCCACAGGCAGTAGCCCTGTGGTCATGCAAATACTGACACAGGACCAAAATGGATAAGCACAGATCCTACTGCCAGCGCCTGCTCATACGTCTGAGAGATCTGGACCTCAGCCTAAATGGAGCCTTTACTGGTAGGGGAAACTTCTGGGATTTGGCAGGCCAGAGAGCAAACGAGCAGGAAGTACAGAGAATCTGGACTGACCTGAGCTCCCCAGAGTTTTAAAGACAACGTTGGAGCTTCTATTGCCAAATTTCACTTCGTAAGACACAACGATTTAAAGGTAGGTAGTGATGAGCAGCTGAAATGCACAGCAAAGGGCACGGTCTTGATTAAGCTCAAGAAATGGAGGAAAGATTCCATTGCATTTGTGTTTTAACCCAAAATTAGTCCTGAGACAGAGGTTTCTGTAGCAGTTGCACAACGAAACTGGGATTGCAGCAGTTACAAAGGTATTGAAAGCCCAAGAGAAAATTAATTCCATCCCAGATCAATATTTGGATTACTTGCGGGTCTGTAACTGGATTTGCTATTGGAAAAACTTGGGAATGGCTGTCACATGAGGCAGGATGGAAGACAGCTCTCTGAAATCCAAAGCCTTTCTCCATCAGTGTATTAGTCTGAAAATCATGAAGAAGAACTGGAGGAAGACTGGGTATTTCTCCTTTTACATATATTTAAGGATGAAAAGATACTGTGGCTGGCAGGAAAACTAACTTGTTCTTTGCTGAAGCAGAGGCTTAGTGCCAAATGCTTATGTGTGCTTTGAATGGCCAATGTATCTCATACAGGACAGTGTATGCCTGCTGCTTGTAGCAAGGACTAGTGATGAAGTACACGGAAAAGGGCTCCATTGTATTTACAAGGCAGTAAGAAGGGCTCCACCAATGCCTGAATCACAGCTTTGCTCTGGGATATCCCTGTTATTCCATTTGGTACATGAACCTGACTCAGTGAAGCAACAGCCTGTGGAAATGGAAAGATGCTCAAGAATTAAATTCACTTGATCACAAAGAGTGAAGTGATATTTTGGCCAACGGATGAAGACTACAATTAAATTCAGAGTATTTAATGTCTGCCCTTTTCCCTGCATCACTTCATTCAGACATACCTCTGGAAACATAGAATCATAGAATAGTTTGGGTTGGAAAGGACCTTAAAATCATCCACTTCCAACCCCCCTGCATGGGCAGGGACACCTCACACCAAACCATGACACCCAAGGCTCTGTCCAGCCTGGCCTTGAACACTGCCAGGGATGGAGCATTCACAACCTCCCTGGGCAACCCATTCCAGTGCCTCACCACCCTCACAGGAAAGAATTTCCTCCTTATATCCAATCTAAACTTCCCCTGTTTAAGTTTTAGCCCGTTACCCCTTGTCCTGTCACTACAGTCCCTAATGAAGAGTCCTTCCCCAGCATCCCTATAGGCCCCCTTCAGACACTGGAAGCTGCTCTGAGGTCTCCACGCAGCCTTCTCTTCTCCAGGCTGAACAGCCCCAACTTCCTCAGCCTGTCTTCATACAGGAGGTGCTCCAGTCCCTGATCATCCTCGTGGCCTCCTCTGGACTTGCTCCAACAGTTCCATGTCCTTTGCATGTTGAGGACACCAGAACTGCACACGATGCTCCAGGTGAGGTCTCACAAGAGCAGAGCAGAGGGGCAGGATCACCTCCTTCGACCTGCTGGTCACGCTCCTTTTGATGCAGCCCAGGATACGGTTGCTTTCTGGGCTGCAAGCGCACACTGAAGCCGGCTCATGTTCATTTTGTCATCAACCAACACCCCCAAGTTCTTCTCCACAGGGCTGCTCTGAATCTCTTCTCTGCCCAACCTGTAGCTGTGCCTGGGATTGCTCTGACCCAGGTGCAGGACCTTGCACTTGGCATGGTCAAACTCCATAAGGTTGGCATCAGCCCTCCTCACACGAAGATGTGAATGGATGAAATAAAATCACTTCAGGCCATAGTACTCATCTGCTGCCACTGAAGCAACAGACATCGAAGCTGACACTGCTAGCAGATCATTTACAGATCTAACCAGCATTGTAGAAAAGAGCCTTCACTTTGCATTACTAAATGGAATATGTCTTAAAAAGCTGCCTGTTTTCTTTGTCACCACCTCAAAGGCAGATGCCAGTATTGCAGCCATCTGTATTCAAAGCTCTTGTAAAGCTCAGCATTGTCTACCTTAGAGGCAGCTTGCAAAAGAAGCAAAAATTAAGATCAGAATATCAGTGGCATTCAGTTTAAATCCAAACCCAAGCCCATAGGCTCAGATCAGGACTCAAAGCTTTGTCTTAATCTCATTTTATCCAACCAATTCAGTGACAACAAACATTTGTAAAATCCACGTCTAGGAAAACAGAGGGGTTTTTAAGACCTGCAATGAGCGCTGGCATCCCTGACTCTACGTATCAGCAAACCCAAACACTCACTGAGTAAGTGGCTCTGGAGACAGCACTTGACAGAGCTCCCTTTGCACCCTAAAAGGCTCTGAAACATTTTGCTGTGTTGTGATAAGAGCTTCAGACATTTATTTACCTGTTTGGGGAAGCATGAAGGAATCGGTACCACTGCAGAGAGCCCTGCTTTCCCTGCGGTGGTGTGCATGTTGTCATTGCTCATTTAAATACATGGGTAGTCTTGAGTGGTAGTGAGAGAAACAGCCTAACACCTCTTACCAAAGCTCTACTTATTCATAAAGCAAATAAAAACACTGGAATGTAGCACAACCTTCCCTCAGAGCACTGCAGTGATAGGACAAGGGGTGATGGGTTCAAACTGAAACAGGGGAGATTTAGGTTGGATCTAAGGCAGAAGCTCTTCCCTGTGAGGGTGCTGAGGCGCTGGCACAGGGTGCCCAGAGAAGCTGTGGCTGCCCCATCCCTGGCAGTGTTCAAGGCCAGGTTGGACACAGGGGCTTGGAGCAAGCTGCTCTAGTGGAAGGTGTCCCTGCAGGGGACAGGGGTGGAACAGGGGTTCATGATCGTGGAAGAGGGGACAGGTGGCAGCAGTTGGAACTGGATGATCTTAAGGTCCTTTCCAACCCAAACCGTTCCATGATTCTATGACTCTCCACAGCTACACACCCTTCAGAAGGGTCAAAGAGCAAGAAAATCGAAACGGCAATGCCTGATAAAAGCAATAGGTAGCAGCAAGGAGCAGTTAGAAGGTGGCTGCTTTGGACACCCAGACGACCCCTTGTCCCACCGCCCACCAGACAGGAACGACAGCCTGGCCTTGCTAAGGCGATCAGCGCCAGGCAACCTGGGAGAGCAGCGGGACGGATTCAGGACACTGTACCTGAAGGATGACCCAGTGACCCTCCTTTGCAGCCAGATCCAGAGCTTGTTCAGCAACGACCTCTTGACCTTGTCCAAGGGAAACGTTGTGGAAATTCCTGTTGTTAAAAGTATAACCGAGTTTCTTCCCTAAAATCAAAGAAGAAGAGAGATATTCAGTACTTATAGCTGGACTGGCACACAGCACAGCTGAGCTCACACAGCACGAGTCAGACAGAGTTCATAAAATCATGGAATGCTTTGGGTTGGACAGAACCTTACAGCTCACCCACTCCCAACCCCTGCCACGGGCAGGGACACCTTCCACTAGAGCAGCTTGCTCCAAGCCCCTGTGTCCAACCTGCCCTTGAACACTGCCAGGGATGGGGCAGCCACAGCTTCTCTGGGCACCCTCACAGGGAAGAGCTTCTGCCTTAGATCTGACCTGAACTTCCCCTGTTTCACTTTGTACCCACCACCCCATGTCCTATCATTACAGTCCCTGATGAAGAGTCCCCCTCCAGCATCCTTGTAGCCCCCTTCAGACACTGGAAGCTGCTCCGAGGAGTTCAGTCGGGTCAAAAACCCCCACAGATCTATCACACTTCTTATAATAGTATCATGTCTCCTCCTTGCCAAAGCACTGAAAACAGCAGTTGCTTCTTCCAAACTACTTTTAATTACAGAGCAGCCCCAACCCAGAGGTACATTATCACCAAGTGCTTGCTGTTTAAACAGTGTTATTCCCCTGCAACCCCGTGTAAAAACCTATTTTACACTGGTAGAAAATGAAATCATTTCCTGCTGATTAAATAGGCTTTGAACAAGACACGGCTCTGCAGGGAGATGCACCCCACGGTGCGCGCCAGACCTAGCAGTAGGGTTCGGATCCCACTAGGTTTTGAGGAGGCAGCTGAAGTGTGAGCTTCCTGTGGCCTCGAGCAAGGCCTCCCAGGTCTGCTCCCAAACCCCACGTATTTTACTGTCCTGCTCTGGAGCACCGATCCTGCTCTGGACATCTGCATCCCAGTGCCTCAGATCCTTTAAGTGATCGTGGCTAAAGATCTCACATTGACTTTTCTGAATCTATCCCCCAGAGATGGGGGACACCAGTCACCACTTGTCTCACAGGAGAAGCAAATGCCTGGAGCAAGCTACCTCTGCTGAGCGCTCCTCAGATGAGCACCAATTTGTGCTGCCGGAGGGAAGCAGCCCAACCAACAACCGACATCCACACAGGATAGTAGGATGTGTTCAGCTCAGCCAGGGAGTCACACACGTCCCACATGCTGATCCCTTGGGATTGCCTACACTTCTCCCTGCATGCAGATGGTGCATCCTTGATTCCTGATTTCTGCTGGAAGCAGCCAAGTGTTACAGTACAACAAGGAAAAGATTTGTCTTGCAAGACTTGGGATTCAGCTCTTGGTACAAGATTGGAAACAGATGGCCACAAGTAAAACAAACATCCAAACTCTTCCAGTTGCTCAAGCTCTCTACTTAGCCTTACTACAGCAACCCCCAGGGATACAGCTCTCCCCATATTGTACCATTTCCAGTTTTCTTTCTCACCATCTCTGGTGGCTGCCAACCTTGAGAGCTGCTAATCTCCTCTGCCTTCAAGACCCACCCTCTCAGAAGGAATGGCACATGCTTCCAGAAGGCAGAGTGCTCCCCCAAACCAGGTGATTAATAGTAATGTTAGTATCAGTTGTTATTTCCACTTCACAGGTGATAGGAGCAGGCCTGCAGAGGGATGCACAGTGAGTGTGTGCTGCTGCCTCAACAAAGACAATGCAGCCTTCTTCCTTCCTCACTGGCTTGGAGAGGAGAGCGGATGGTGCAGCCACGCTGCCGCAGGGAAGCAGGAAGCTTTCCCAGCCCTAAAGTGTTTCATAGAATCCCAGCCTGGTTTGTGTTGGAAGGGACCTTAAAGCTCCTCCAGCTCCAACCCCTGCCACAGGCAGGGACACCTTCCACTAGAGCAGCTTGCTCCAAGCCCCTGTGTCCAACCTGCCCTTGAACACTGCCAGGGATGGGGCAGCCACAGCTTCTCTGGGCACCCTGTGCCAGCGCCTCAGCACCCTCACAGGGAAGAGCTTCTGCAGGGTCCTCCCCATGTTGCCACGGAAAGGTCCCGTGAGTGGGCAGCATCTGGAAGAAGCCATCTTCCATTTACCAGAATTATCTAGCCAGAAATAAACCAATAAAACCTAATGAAGGGCAAAGAAAACATGCACCAGTGAACTCAACCCAAACCCCACCACGGCAGGCGTTAGGGACAGAGCAGCTGCGCTGAAGCAATGCTTTTATTCCATTAGATCTTCTTTCACTTTTACTTGCTGTCACTTTTCTGGCTGACTGACCCCAGGTGCTCACAGCTACACTCAGCTTTACAGCTCCAATTAAACCATTCCTGGTTGGATTGTAGTGTTTCATTTCCCATTCAAGAAAATAACACATTGAGAGATGGGATGACCGACATGGCTCCAAAAGAAAGCCAGGCACATGAGAGCACCTTTCTCAGGGGAGTCCCCTTCAATTCACAATGATGAGACCTGGTGTCAGGGCAGAAAGAGCACGAAACATGAATGCAAAGTACCCAGAATCTCCCCACAGCTAAGAAATGGGATCTGGCCTGTGGCTCAGGCTGCTCTGGGGTTTAATGTCTCTGGAAGCTGCTTGTGGCAACGTGGGTAAAGATGGACTGAAGCGTTATTTTGGGATGCCACAAAAGGTGCATCACAGAGAAGAAAATAAATCCAGGGAGCAGCATTTCTCCCCCACTCGCCTGAGTGATGGCCTGGTTTGATGTTACTGGTTTACCTGCTGAGGCTGCCCGCTGCTTGGTCTGGAGACCTGCACACTGAAAACCTATGGCAGCCTGATACATGATTAATGCAATTTAAACACATCATGCTCCACGCTACAGGGAGCATCTGGCCTTGACTACAAGGCATGGTCTTGGAGATAAGTAGGGTGCATTGCTGGAGAAGGAGAAAAGACATCTGATGAGCCTGGCAATCTGGAGCAGCCCTAAAGCAGTACCCAAAGGCATCCAGAGGGATGGAGCCCCTCCACTGCCAGAGTCTGGAAAGAAGTGACCACAGTTACCTGTGCTCAACAGTCAGAAGCAACCCCATTTCCAGACCTCCTGTAATTGCCATATTGAGCCTGAAAATGGCAGTTTTCATGGTGGAGCTGAGACCCAGAGCAAACTCTGCAGTTGGCAGCTTTAGAGCACAAGCACTGACTACAGCAGTCAGTGCACAACAGAAATCACTGCCTTCTCAAATAAAGCACCTTAAAGATGCACCTTTGGCTCCGAAGCCAGCCAGCCGCACTTCATCTGAGCATCCACACCAAAACCAACACAAGAAGGATGCCATTAAAAACTGGAAACTCTGCTACTAACCAGCAGACTGTTGCTTACTTTTAACTATCACAGAGTCATAGAATACCATGTTGGAAGAGACCTCAAGGGTCATCTGGTCTAACCTGTTTTGGCAAAAAAGCAAGCTATCTGACAGCATATGATATATCTCTGATGTAAATTATAGGCTGTGTATAAGGCCAAGTCAGAAATCATTGAGTGTGAAAAACACTGGGAATTCAGGCAACGCAGGGAAGAGACAAATTTAATTTAAACTTTAGATGAAAATCCAAAAAACTTGAAGAAAAACATAGAAAAACACCCCCAAAACCCAATCACATCCTGTCACAATTATCTATTTTTAACAGATTACTCCATTATGTATAGAGATGAGAGAAATAACCCATAACAACAGAAGAATGTCATGCCAAGATAATTACACAGAAGATAAAAAGCAATGCTGTGGTATGCCTACAGACACGACTGGTTTACCTTGTTTCTCCACATCCTTCAGTGGGTCGACTCCCGGGGACAGGATGAAGAACACTGGCGTCGCAGGTCCCGATTCCTCAAAGGTTGTTGCAAAATCCAGGGATCTCCCTACCACGTATTTACTGCCAAGCTTCTCCTCCACAAAATCTCTGCCAGAAAGAAAACAGTTGCCGGTCTCCTGTTGTTCAGAAAGGACAGATCCCCCTGCAAATAACCCATTAATCACTATTGATTTTGCTGATTCAAACAAAAGAGAAACTAAACGGGCATGGAATAAGGTCAGAGAGGATGGGCAGACTGGGCTTCAGGAGTTAGCACTCACTGGCAACACCTGGCACTTCTTCCCGGGGTAAAATGACACATGGCACCCCGATATCTGAGAAATGAAAGGAAGGGAGAAGGGAAAGCATGGGGCCTACCAGCCCAGGCTGCGTTCAGAAGTTAAATACCAGCTTGATGTTGACAAAGGTATTTCAGGAGAGAAGAAATAAGTTACGGTACAGAAACTGCCACAGACTTTGTACTCCGCAGAGCCCTTGAGAGGAAAGAGCACTCCTTCAGATTTAACACCAAAAGTAGCAGCAAGTGCAGAGGATTTTCAAAATGACTTTGTTCTGGAAAGATAAAAGGGAAGAGCTCTGAGGATATGTGGCACGTGAAGCTTAGCCTCTGCATGAGAGGCACAAGGCAAAATACAACTGAGTGAAGAGGGAAAAGCTCAGCTCCACAGCAGCTGCTGAACAGAATACAGCACATGGAGAACATCCAGGCTCAATTTCCCTGGGGTGAGCTTCCAAAATCACTGCTTTAGAACAAGAGGATGCAGTGAATATTGATCCAAAGCTAGGAATGTTGTATTCAAAGCCCGGGAATGAGTTACTCCTCTAGTGCAGATGCATGATTTGGGCCTTTTGGAAAACTCATTATCATGGGGAAGAAAAACGTTTTTCACCTGGTAGATGATACAGCTTATTGCAGTCAAATCCTAAGAGAGCTGAGAGTCTCCTTCAAGGACTAGTGAAAGGCAACTGGAATAGAAACGCCTGTGGGATTGCAAAAGGAAAAGCTTCCTCATTGTTTGGTATGACTTCACCTTCACCAAGTCATACCTTGCTAGTAGATAATGGACTGATCTGACCTCATCATGGATTAGGAAGCACCAGGAGCACAAGGTGTTGCAAGAAGATCCTTGCTGATGTTCTTCTATAAGACTGAAGGATGAAATGGGTGTTTACCCTAGTGAGGAAATTATGGTTCTTGGTGATTGACCTGGCCTTGCTCCATCCCTGGCGGTGTTCAAGGCCAGGCTGGACAGAGCCTTGGGAAAAACGGTTTGGTGTGAGGTGTCCCTGCCCATGGCAGGGGGTTGGAACTGGATGATCTTAAGGTCCTTTCCAACCCAAACTATTCTTTGATTCTGTGATTCTATGATGGATAACAAGCCCTGCCCCCACCTAGGCTCTAAGGAGTCAGGGTAAGTGGTTTCTCCTCAGGCCTATGGAACAAAACAGCCTGTACAGATATCCCTAGAGTGGCTGAAAAAACTAACTTCCAGTCCTCCAGCAAAATGCATGAATCCTGTATAGGTGTGGGTCATTTTAGGTACCAAAGAGCTTCCTAGACCATCTTCATGGAGCTGGCACATATGACATGGGACATAAAGGGTCTTGCACCTTGCTGAACAAGGTAGGGGTATCCCAAGGCATGTAAAACACCCCAGGTCACCTGTGCTTAGCTTACCAAGTTACTCCTAAAACATACTTGTCAAGACTCTCTGAGAGGCAGGAAGGTAAAGGAATACTAGTGATGCCCACTGATCATTGGTAAGGCAGAAGAGCTTTAGTCACAAACACCTGCAAGGGAAGGCACTGCGAACTCTTACTGTATATCCAGCCAAGCTTTTGAACCTGGATTCTGCTATCTTCTCACAACAGGGGAATATGAAAGGTGCTGAAACTTTGCGTTCTAGTTATTTTTGAGCTGTGTGAGTACCATTCTGATTGAAAGAAATGAGTTTAACTTGCTTCAGTGAATTATGCACTTAAAAGTTCGGAAAGACAAGAGCTTATTTTACTCAAACCAAACAACAACAGGAAAAGCAGTATTTTCAGCTGACAGAACACATGGAGAATCTAACCCTAAAAGAGTAAGAACTTCAAAGATGGCTTAGAATTTAATGACTGTCATGAATACAGTATTTCATTTAATAAAACAGAACAACAGTGACCAAAGGGAGATGGCATTCTGTTTTGGCTGCATTTCTCTGTGGATATTAGAGCAAAACCAGAAATCTAGTTCATACACTGGGTAATACATTCTGCTGCATGTACCCACAGACACGCACACACCAGTTGCTGGAGCAATATAAACTATTTGAGAGGCAGTAGCAGGAGAGACATTGCAAAAATGTCAAACCACAGACTACTAGGAAAGAGAAGTTAAAAACAAGTCCTAATGGGGTGAAAGACCTTTAGTTTCTCCTGGAACAAGCATATTGCTTTTGTGCACCTCCATAGGGCTTAGGCTCATGTGGTTCCCTTCACTCCATAATTCACAACTACAACTTTCACAAGTAGCAGCACATAAATTTTGCATTTTACAGGGGAAAAAAAAAAGGCAAAAAGAGAAAACCTCTCTAAGGCTTTCCTTTACTTCCACATTTGATTCCTATGCCTAAAGAAGAGCCATAAAGGATTTAGTAACTAAAATAGAGCTTAATGAACTCTAGGAGTCATACTGATGGTTCTAGCAGGTGTGTATGATGATGCCCATTTCTGATCTGGCATGTCTGCTCCTCACCCAATACTAGTTTTACTACTCCACTGCTGTTAGTGATACTGGGATTAGATCTCCCTAAGCAAACTCCTGTTGACTGTCTTGCAGAGTTCAGAGGGGACTCATTGAGCAGACTCCCTTATAGGAAACCATTCTGCAGAACTCACATTCTACAATGACTAAATCTAAATGTATTTCTGAATTCCTGCTGTGCCCTCAGAAACACCCACCAAAAGCTGCTTCCTAAGCAAGAACGTTCCCAAGAGAGTTGGGAAGTGCCTGTACCTGACAGCATAGGTCATGCGATCGGGCCGGATGGCTCTCATGATACACAGGCGCTGCAGGGCTGACTTGTTCTTCCATTCCTGAGGGAACTTCTCCTTTTCAGGACACTCAGACTCAACAAATTTCTTCCACCGTTTTGCAGATCCCTCAATATCCCGATCCAGGTTTCTGAATTCCTCCATGGATGAGAGAGCCTGGAGAAAAACAAGGACAGGTCTCAGAAGAACAATCCTAGGTGCTTCTGAACTGCTTTTTGACATTAATCACAGAATCAAAGAATGGTTTGGGTTGGAAGGGACCTTAAAGCTCCTCCAGCTCCAACCCCTGCCACAGGCAGGGACACCTTCCACTAGAGCAGCTTGCTCCAAGCCCCTGTGTCCAACCTGCCCTTGAACACTGCCAGGGATGGGGCAGCCACAGCTTCTCTGGGCACCCTGTGCCAGCGCCTCAGCACCCTCACAGGGAAGAGCTTCTGCCTTATCTCCAACCTGAACTCCCCCTGTTTCAGTTTGAACCCATCACCCCTTGTCCTATCGCTCCAGTCCCTGATGAAGAGTCCCTTTCCAGAATCCTTGTAGCCCCCTTCAGACACTGGAAGCTGCTCTGAGGTCTCCACGCAGCTTCTCTTCTCCAGGCTGAACAGCCCCAGCAACTGCTCCTGTTTTGCTGCATCAGGAGGGTCATAGCTGGAGCCTGGAAAGCACAGTCAGAAACCCACCAGGATCAGACTTTGTCCATTCTCTTTCCCAACTCTGTTGTCACACATTGTGAACAGGAATCCACATGTGAACAGGAGCCAACACAGGCCACAGGAAAGTAGGACTGAGAACAGCTTCATACTTGTGGAAGGTCTGAACTGGCAAGTGTCTCAAGGCCACCCACAGAACGCCAGCTCTAAAATCATGCTGCACCTAACACAGCATTCCATAATGCCCTTAACACCCATGCCCAGCCTGTGAAGCTACTGGTGGCACCCAGGCCTTCACCCCTGCAGTGCAGCCACTGGGACAGGGGAGCTTGGGAGTGACAATCCAGAGAAGGATGAAAGAGTTTGGCATCATCCACAATGCCAAATAACCTGTCTATAACCCAAAGAGAACAGAAATCTGCTCTCCTGTTTTGAAACCAGAACTGGAAGATCACAGGCGACAAGCATTTGCTACTGTCAGTTATCCAGAAATGCCTGATTTGGATGGGAACCGGGAAAGGTGAGCCCAAGTGTGACAGAAGACATCACTGGCACTCCTGTTGCTGCATGCCTGCGAACAGTCTTCGTACTGCTTCAACAGACACAAAGAGAACTGTGCAGCAGAAATCACAACCACAGGATGCTCAGGATCCAAAGCTCAACAGAGACTCTGACCACGCTCACCAAAACTGGGGTTTTAAGGGATAGTTGGAGTATTAATGATCTTCATCTTTCTTCACATGCAGTTATTCTTCTCTCCCTGTTTCCCTGGGTGTATTCCTCCGTACCTGCATAGCCTGGTGCACATGTTGTGCAACCACAGCACTGTGCATTCACCATGCAGCTGTGGTGACCACGGAGCCACAAATCTCCACAAGCAGTGCAAACTGTGAATGGGTGGGATCTTTTCTTGGACAAGCACAGATATCACCCTGCACCACTGCCAAAATCAAATCAGAGTTCTGGTGTCCTCAGCATGAAAAGGACATGGAACTGTTGGAACAAGTCCAGAGGAGGCCACGAGGATGATCAGGGGCTGGAGCACCTCCTGTGTGGAGACAAGGTGAGGAAGTTGGGGCTGTTCAGCCTGGGGAAGAGAAGCTGTGTGGAGACCTCAGAGCAGCTTCCAGTGTCTGAAGAGGGCTACAAGGATGCTGGGGAGGGACTCTTCATTAGGGACTGTAGTGACAGGACAAGGGGTAACGGGTTAAAACTTAAACAGGGGAAGTTTAGATTGGATATAAGGAGGAAGTTCTTTACTGTAAGGGTGCTGAGGCACTGGAATGGGTTGCCCAGGGAAGTTGTGAATGCTCCATCCCTGGCAGTGTTCAAGGCCAGGTTGGACAGAGCCTTGGGTGCCATGGTTTAGTGTGAGGTGTCCCTGCCCATGGCAGGGGGTTGGAACTGGATGATCGTGAGGTCTTTTCCAACCCGAACTATTCTATGATTCTATG
This sequence comes from Pezoporus occidentalis, assembly GCF_034315485.1. NCBI lineage: Eukaryota > Metazoa > Chordata > Aves > Psittaciformes > Psittacidae > Pezoporus > Pezoporus occidentalis. Next base: position 1,303,091 of record NW_026913295.1, read on the forward strand.
ATCTATACTTGCTAAGTGCACATGGAGATTAACTTCTTGGTGCTACAAGTCTGTGGCAGAAAACAGGTAGCTGAAGAATGCCCCAAAGAACAGCTGAGCAAGGCAGTAAATAAACTATAATGACAAAGAAAATGTAGCTACATTTTGTAGCTAGAACGTGGCGACCATGCACGTTATGCAGAGAAGTAAAGAACCCAAATCATCTCCCTTACAAGCAGTGCAAAGCGTATGGCACAGCTTGCAAGGTTCTTCTGGATGTCGAGCAAAATTCTCACTGAAACCAACATCTTCAGAGCGTTTTGCATAATCTGAAGCTGTCAGCAGTTGAACATGAAGTGGAAAAGACAAGTGAAGTATAAAAGAGAGTGAATGAGCTGTTTTCTATAGAAACAGAAGGGCACACTCAGAGCGCAGAAGCTTCTTGATGGGCAGTGGTGTTCTGCAGCATCGATGCTCCAGCTCACATCCCTCACAGCTTCACTGTGCAGAGCAACTGAGGGAGCACCTTGAGAAATGCTGCTGTGACATCTTGGTCAGATCAACTGCAGAATCCACACTTGCCACAGGGCTCTGAGAGTCATGCAAGAGCCCTGGCAGTAGTGCTGAGGGACTGCCTTGGATACGGTGCTGGTGCAAATGAGGCAGAAGACACTGATGGCCACTGTGCCCTAAAAACTGGAGGAGAGCCACACTTTCCCACTGGAAAGGCTTCCCAGTGAGAACACAAGAAGAGGAAAACTTTGTTCTTTCTGATGGACTGAACTTCAATGCAGAGAGTGAACAAAGGGAAAGAAGGTGTCAGAAAAAGGGGCTTCTTAGAACAAATGAGTTCATGTTTTTAGCAGTGGGGATGCCTGTAGATGACAGAGAGAAAGAGTTTGTCAAGCTGTTCCCAGTAGGTACCACTGACCCAGAACATTTGTTAAATATACCCTCACAGCATCACAGGAGCAATGCTTGGAAGAAACCTCTGGAGGTGTCTAGTCCAACCTCATGCTTGGACTGGGACTACAGCCAGTACTGGAGCAGGTCAGCCATGGCTTTGTCTACTGAAATGCTGAAATGGGAGTGCTTCATTCTAAGCCTCTCTGGGTGGCTGTTGTAGAGCTGCACTGTCCCTCTGGTAAAGAAGATTTTAGGGGTTTATGTATGTTTATATATGCTGAACCTCCCTACCTTCAGTTTATCACAGTTGATCCTTATGACATTCACTGTCAATAACATGGAGTGTGTGGCTCTGTCACCTCACAGCTGGAGAAATCCCTTCACCTTTCCCCACAGGCCATGTGCTCTAGGACCAGAATTAGAGCTATAGGGAGAAAAGTACTTGAAGATATTACTATAAAGCTGCTGTGCCAGGTCAAGCCTTACTTGAAATCATCATTCCAACGACAGCTCCACAGAAGGCGCAGATAAGAGCAGAGTGCTTGCAATACCACTTGAGAGCTACAGCATGGACTGACTCAATCTGGTACTGACCCTCTCCATGCCAAACTCTCAGGGATCCTAAGAATGCCATGAAGGAGTGTGAGCCAAGCAGCAGTTCAATGGATGTTTCCATGTATAGATCAGCACTAACATGGAGAAACGGCAGCGACAGAACTTGCTCCACATCCAGTGCCATACCCTGCTTTCTGTGGGACGCCAGAAACCAGAGCACAGAACTCGAGGAACTGAAATTCACAGGAACAAACCCATGGATCCTGACCTGCAAAAACCTTGCCCTTGCAGCAGTAAATATATTTGATGCACCTCTCATTGCTGAACACATTACGGTAGCAAACATTGAATTCAGCGGATTCCTCAGTGCAAGTGCCTATACAGAACATCTTAAACACTGTCAGCTTTGGAAGTGACTTACTTAAAATATCACTTCAGAACTTTGGCTGCTGTTGCTTCGAGAAGTCTCCTGGTTGATGTTAACAAGGGAGACTGTGAAAAATTGCTTTCTTCTTTCTAAATGACAGACATAATCAGGGATGATAGGCTCCCTCCCCCTGAACAACACGCTGCAGCATCAAGCAAGCTCTAATTGCAAGGATAAAGTCTGTGTTACATAAATTAACACCAAAATTTTCATTAGTCAACAATTTTAATTGCCTGCATTAGGAGTGATGGTATTAATAAGAGATGCTGCTATTTAAAAGCCCGTGCAGTGAAAGCTATCTCAATCAGTAATCTTCCTGTGAATATTAATTGCTTTTCAATACCTCTGCTGTGAAATCTTCCAAGAAACTTGGACCAACAATACCTATCAGTGTTTCCAAGCAGCAGGAGGGAAAGCAGGTATGGTACATCGCCTCGGCAGATGGGTACAACACATCAACCTGTGCTGCGTGGCCATTTTTGCCAACACAGTGAAGAATGCATTTGTCAGTGAGAGTTGTCATGGAAATTGAGAAAGACAAAAAAACATTGATCAAAATAAAGCGTGATCAAAAGGGCTCGAGGACTCGAGTTCCTGTCTTTGCAACCCACGTTCTAATCAACACTGATTGTTGGAAACAGTGGAGCCTTGAGTTTCTATCTCAGAACGAGACTTTGCCAGCAAAACAGGTCTCTTCACACCATGTCAAGGCAAGGATCATTGTTTCCTCAGATAAAATGCTTTTTCATTCACTGAATCACAGACAAATCGCTTTAGCACTTTGGTTTTCTCTGACAGTTTCTCATCTATGTCAGAACCAGCTTTAAACTGGAGCTGGTATGTGAGCAGATCTGCGAATGTCACACATTCACACATGGCAAAGCGTTCTCTTTCTCCCCCACAGCTGTAGGAAACACAACGTGCGTCAGCCATTGGCTTTGAGGAAGGAATCCTAGTTGCCATTGCAAGGGCTGGTGTGCTCACAGGGTGCCCCTGACACACGAGGGCAGAGGGGATCTTCGCAGTGTCTCGGGGGACAGGGAGATGGACACTAGGAGGAGATGCCACACTCCATCCCCTCACTGCCTGCTGCCTCCAGAGGATGGGCTGAGTCTGTAGCTGAAAAGAACAACTCTGGGTCTAGTGTCACTGCTGCTGTGTGCAGTTTATCTCCTAGGGCCAGATACACTACAACAAGCTTTTGTGAATATATTAGAGAAAACACTGGCTCTTATCACTAAAGGCAGTTATTCTAAGGACACCATCCGGTCAAAACTGGCCTGAAGTTTAGGCATTGCTTCATAAAATCTACAGAAAAATACAATGTATTCTCTTCATGCTTTGTTCCCCTTGGCTGCAAAGGAAAACATTCTGTAAAAGAAAATATTATTTTGTATTTTAAGCTATTTCCATCATTTAAAATACCCTGCCCCAGAGCCACCTGACTCAAAAACAGCTCTGGGGCAAGGGAAGTCAACCCAGCAGGTCATTACCATGCTCTGCACTGACATAACTAGTGTTGAAAATAATACAGTGCAAGTCAAACCAGTGCTGCCAGAGCGAGCTTCTAACACCCAGCTCCCCAGCAGCCAAGAGACTGGCTCTTCAAAAGACATCATGAACTCATGATAAAAGAAATGTGATTTTCTTTTCAAGCTGTCCTTGCTCTCTGACTCCTCGGGCTATTCCCAGTTCACACTTTCAGTCTGAGCTCCTTAGGTAGCTTTCTTTTCGGTGCAAAACCCCAAATCCTCTACTTATAAAATGAGGTCTCTGAAGAACACACTGAACATCAGACGTCTCTCTATAAAAATCACACAACTTGACAATACTGGAAAGAAACGATAGTTCGTACTCTCACAGTTGTAATCATCTGAGAGATTATTAAACCCCAATGATAAGTCATTTACAAAGTTAGGGAGATGGGGGTTTCTGAAGGATGTGACACGGTTTCTAAGCAGAGCAGGCTCCACAGAGAAGCAGCTCGCAGTGCTCAGCAGTTCTGCAAGGCACCCTGAGGCCGTCTCCTCCTGACAAGGTGATGCACACCTGAGGCACGCAGGTTCTCAGGGAGGTTTGGGAAGTCCCACCCCAGGCTGGCTTCCCAGCTCTCTGTACATGGGCTTGTAGAGTTTGAAGCAGTTCCTATGGGAACTTCTGCAACAGGGTTAAAGCAGAGCAGCTGGATGAATGCCTGACGCTTGGGAACAACCTCGTGTGTTCTCAAAGCACCTTCTGAAGGTCATGCATGGTCCGTGTGCCCTGTGAGCTCTGCTCAGATAGGTTTCTGCAAATATTCACTGTTTCTTTCCTTCATTTTCTGCAGGTGGCCCAAATGCTGGTAAAAAAAACCCAGCATCCCACAGTCAGAGGAAAACAGCTCCTGAAAGAATGATAAAGTCAAACTTGCATCTGGCTTGAATTGATAGATTGGATCATTCAGGAAGGAGACGTACAGGCAGATGAATTACTCCATTTGAATAGCACTGTTAATTAGAAGGATTAATGTAGAAAATGATGGATTATTTGCCATTTTTCCCACACTAGGTTTTGGGTTGTATTATTCATTCACTGAAGGTGCTGTTTTCTGTTTAGCTGCACTACTTGAATTATCCAACTCAGAAGGAAAATCTCCACTGAAGGTACAATGAAAGTGATGATGGTTTCGTCAAACTTCAGTCACCCCTCAACACAAAAAAGGTTATTTTAATCCTCCTTATTTCTTTCATAGAAGCTGACTGACAGGCTCACTGCACTGTGTGCCCCTGTCTTCATTCAAACTCATCCTTGCTTTCTCCCCATGTCTAAATTATACTGGGGTTAAAAAGTGTGTAGTGCCATGACGTGTCACTATACAAAAACATCCTGTTTATCTGTAGCATCCTTCCTAGAGCATCAGAAAAGGCAGACACCTTGTGCTTGGATGACAGGAGTGGTCTGAGGAGTGATGGATCGGATCTTGCCACCTTTCCTTGGAAAATTCCTAGTGAAACCCGTATCATAAATCAAAGCAACGGCTCCTGCACTCAGCTCCTTCCTACTAGTACATTCTTCCATACAGGTCCACTGAATAGGAAAGCTCAGCAACCAAAATGAGATTTAGCCATGATCATTGTACTCTGGTTGTTTATAACCACCCATCAGATTCTGCCTGAGCTGCTTCACAGCTGGGGTCACACTGACATTTTTCTTGCATGTTCTGCAACAGATGTTCAAGAGGTTTTGAGAATGGGCCTCGGGAAGTCAGGCTGTTCTGCAAAGCCTCACTCTTTGTCTTTCTCTTTGATGCTTTCCAGCAAATCAGGGACACAGAGAGACCCAGCAGCTGGCCGTGGGTCCCTGATGGCCGCTGAAGGGTGGTACTTGTGTATTTCTGAGAGGTGCCCTGGGTTCGGCTGTTACAAATCACAGACGGGCCATTACCATGGGCCGCTGCACAGCAAAACTTAGAGAGAAAATACGTCTCAGGGACAGGAAGAGCTCAGCCTCACTTCCCACTGCTCTCATCTACCCTGTCTCCAGAAGGTCTGGACCTTCTTTAAAATGCAACAGTCAAAGATCAAATCAGACTGCAGCAGAGGTGTGGCCAACTCTGAGTGAAGTGAAAAGCATGTCCCCATGCTCTGTCAGACTATATTCACTGCACAAGGATGCTCCTAGTCAGGTATTGGTGATATTTTGGTCCACTGATGCACTGTGACGTGGGGATGACACAGAGACCAGAAGCCCCTCCACAAAAGGCCATCTCATGTGCTTCAACACAGGTAAAGCCTTGGTGTTACCATCAGGGTTCCAGAGATTGTTCCCAGTCAAAATATAGCTGAGCACTTAATCCACTGTCTTCAGAGGTGCTCATGTGAACCAGCACTGCCATGCAAAGGAAACGTTCATGAGCTCTGCCACATTACAGAAATAAGGAGCTCCAACAAGTCCCTTATGGCAGATCTGGGCTTAAAAGGAAGAACTAATGAAGAGGTGCCATTTCACCTCATTGCCTTTCCAAAAGCATCTTGTACATCTAGGCACAGTATACAATGTCCAACCCAGGATGACTGCTTGTGTGCCCTTAGCTGGAAGTAGAGCTTGGCCATCGGACCTCTGCTGTCCCTCCTGGCTCCACAGTCCACTGGCATCTTTTCAGGAGTGCACTGCAACTGGTATTCTTTCTATTTTTTTGAGCAAAGCAGTAAGACTTCAAAAGCTTTACAATGGCCAAAAAAGACACATTTGATGTCTAAAAGATATCTCGGATGAAGCAATTACTTCCTTTTCCTTCTGTTTAAAAGGTGAAAGAACTTTAACATTCAAAATGACCATCTGACTGTAGGCTTTGTGTCATGGGTGGATTAAGAGTGAAGGACAATGCTGCTGTAGAAGCCTCTAAGAAAACTCATTTTCCACTCAGCAATCAAGCCAACAAAGTATGTCTTTAAATCTTTGATGTGATCAAAATCTCTGCTCTATTTCAGATAAGCATCAGACAGTCGGCCAGCAGGTTATAAAGGGAAAGGAAAAATAAAAGGTAAAACGTTCTTAAGAAGTAATTCTGTGAGACATCGGGAATATTTCTCCAAGATCTGACTGCTAGTGAGGACAGATGAATGGCCTTAGGAAACTTCTAGATGAGAGCAGAGAAATGCACACTGAAGGGTCATAATCAATGTTTTCTATCAAAGTGGCACTGAATGGCTGAACATCTGAAGAACTGAGTTAATGGAAAAGATTTAATTAAGCCTATGACTTTCTGGCATAATAACAACCCTGACTGTACATGGGATGCTGTGCAAGGCCTTCCTATCGGACCAGCCTGATCAAAGGACTTTGCTTATGCACAAAGAGTGCAGCGGATTGTGTCACAACGAATCTTTGACAAGAATGAAGCATCTCAGTGCCTAGAAAGTACAAGAAGTGAGAGTTGGGAGCGACATTACTGCTCTTTTGTCACAAAGAGCCCCAGTTCTCTAAAATGCAAACTGTGATTCGGTATTTCATCTCCTGAGCCACTCACGCAATCTGATCATCTGCATGCTGCAGGATTATAAATATGGAGTTAATATACTACTTTGTCTAGTGCTGCTCTCCTCCTCGAAAGCTGAATTCGGTATTTAGAGCTCATTATTCAACATCACATTTATTAAACAATGCCCTTTCAGTGGCGTTTTCATATCTACATAATGGAAATCCTCCCTCTTCAGAAAAAGCTGAGGAAAATGATTGGGATGAAGCAGTAATCCAAGTTGGCCAGGTGTATTCTTGCTGTATATTAACTAGCTTCACTTATCCTACAGGACACATCTGCATTCAGCAAAGAAGAGGCACTGCAGAAAATATCACAAAGAAAATCAGACTTGGGAAATGAGTATCTGTGCAAAGGAGAGCCAGAGCTGCCTGCATCCAGCCCGTGGGAACACGCCGCTGCGGAGAGCCAGATGCACACAGAGTTTACCAGGGAGCACAGGTTTGCAGGAGGCACAAAGCCACAGGGGAACATGGGCACAGGTCCCCAGGAAGGGCATGGAAGGGGCTGAAGCATGGGAGAATTTTACATCACAGATCCCTGGGGTCACAGGGAAATCCGTTCACCCAACCTCTCAGTGGCCTCAGAACAAGCCTCATCTTCTAAAAAGGGAGGGTTGTAGCCAAGGCAACCTTGAAAATGAAGGTGCGAAGGGCATGAGCACCAGCTTTAGCAGTAGTGGTAAAGGTCAAGAAGAGCTCAGCTTGACTGTGGGTATGTCCATATGACCTATCCTAGGCAAATACAAACTGCTCCGCTGAACCCCTGAGGAGCACTGGCACTGAACAGAAGATGCGTAACTATGCCTTGTGTGAGGCTCATCTATGAAGCTGATCCAGAGTGAGGCTGTCTCACACTACGGGAAGGAGGAGTGCCTTTCTGCCCATCTCATATCCCAGCATACCTATACAGTGAGGGGAAGACACACACTTTCTTCTTGCCTGCTGATGTGCTCCCGAATCTGTGGCTAAAGAAGAGGTCCAGGCCTGAGCTCACTGTGAGCCACACAGTTTGCTAGCAGCTTGTCATCTCACATTCGACTTTGGAGAACTCACCTGCTCTCAGAAAATGCCTGGACACAGCCAAGGAAGCTCCAGGGATTGCCCACTGCAAGCAACCTGGTTTGGGACATGAGGGCACTTTCACTGTATGGATTTAGACACTGACAGGGCCAGAAAACAACTGCTGGGCCATTTTACTTGTTAGTCTAGACACAGTCTGCAACAACCACAAAAACCCTGTGATGCCATTTCTATACCTGTGATCAGAGCAGAACCATGACATGAGCTGTCTGTCCTAGCCCTGCGGGTAACTGAAGAACAGCTCAACAAGCAGAATGGGTTTTACACATGGTTGAAGAGACCACAGTGCACCAGTTCAGCGAATACTGAATACCGATATCAATACCCTCATATTAGACACTGGAGAACTTTTAGAGAAGGAACGAAGCAAAAAATGGGGGAAAAACTCTACAGAGGACAATCTCCACCCTGATTCTATGGTAAGTTCAATCATGCAACAACAATAGCAAAATGGTCATTGGACATGGCTGTGTCCTGATGTCCTGTGCAGTTCAAGCAGTAGCATCACTGTACATTTGGGATCTAAGGTGTGTCCACACATTTACTGGTAAGGTAACCAATAGCCAAGTCAATCTCACACATACACAAAGACCTTTTCCAGAAGTACCAAGAGAAATGAAATCCCACAGCTAAGTCCAGGGAACACAAAGGGTAAGGCAAGTACAACAGAGTGTACTAAAGGAAATAGAAGAAAGACAGAAAACCTCATTAGGAGTAAAAAATACTTTGGACTTCTCAAGAGGTCACTATTAAGCACCTGCAAAAGACAGGCCTTAGAACTGAAATGACCAACTCTATTGAACACCAAAGCCAGGGACTCAGCAAAGGCACAAATTTCATTAAATGATGCTATTTTCTCCCGTTCCTGCTCATAACTAACCCTTCACTAACCCAGAGGCCGTATTTGCACTGAGGATAATGACTGCGTCCTTTGCTCCCATCTCCCCTTGCTCCAGAGCCTCTGCAGATACCACTATTTCCCCCATATCTGATGAACAGAATCAAGTTAAGCTCAGAGCAGTTTTCCTTGACCTGTATTTGGATTGAATTCAATTCAGCCTTAGAGAAGCACCTAAAAAGCCTGAAATTTTACCTATTTTTCCCAAGTCTATCAGCAGCTCTAATAAGAATATCACCCTTCCCTACAGACTGTGCCCTTCCGGGCAGGCAAGTGGGTTTCTTCATCCAGTGGTGAACATTGAGCTTCACTGGTTATAGTGAAAAGCTCTGTAAAACGTCTTACTGAACTGAAAAGAAGCTGGAAGCCTAAATCATGCACATGTCCCGCAGACAGATCCCACATCATGAGCAGAACAACTGCAGAGGACTGTTAGCCTTTATGTATTATAAATCAAACAGCAGTAAATACTAAGCCAAGTCACACAAGGCTCCTTGCATGCCCAGAGTCCTCAACATTTCACGAGGCTTCCTTTGAAGTCAATGTGCCCAAAATGGGAGGCACAGAATGGGCCACAAATACCAATATTGATTTCTTTTGGCACCGCTACCTTGGCCTGAAAGCCCTGGCAAAGAGGAGCACTTTGTGGAGGAGCATTTTCTATGTTTCTGTGAAGAACGAAGGAGAATGCTAAATTCCACTTTGAATTTGAACTACGAATCTGAAATGTATTTTGCTCAAGCCTTGTTGGAAAAACAATTTATTATAGCACTTAATCTTGCCGATGAAAGCAAAGGGGATTTTAGCCTGCTAATAAGCTGTGTAGAAGCCATGACTAATTAACCTAATTATAGCAGTCTGTGACAAAATGTGATTATACTAAAACCATGCCTCAAGTAACTGGAGTTGCCAGAAACTCAAAGGCTAATAAACAAACACATTAATAGAACATAAACACTAATAACATTGACACCAGCCATATTATTTATAGCCAAATCAATGCTACAATTGTCACAGAAGACAAATCGGAAGTGTTCAGTAGCTGATAATATAGAATCCATACCCTAAAAATCCCTTATGCTTTTGTCTGTTCTCCTGGATATGTCAAATAGACGTAAGAATAAAGCGTGAAGAATGGATGGGAGTTGTTTTCCTTCTGGTGTTGATGACCCTAAGCTGGCAACTGTACCAACTTCATCACTGTAATGAGGCTGTTGCAACACTCATGATGAAGCACACAAGGGACATGGAAAGTCATTCCACCCACGCTGAATGGAACTGGCCAGCACAGAGGGGATTATCCCAGAAACAAAACTCACTGCAAACTTAGGCGGCTGCTTGGAGAATGTACTACGTCTAAGTCTGGACTAGCAAAGACATCCTTGGGCACTACAGGAGCATTGTGTTTCCTAAGATGCATAAAAAGAATCTCTAAAAATAGAACCAGAGCCCAAAACCTCTGAAACCTGTGGAGAAGGAAGTTCCCTTTCCAGAAGAAATTTAGAGGACTGAAGTAGAAAGCAGCTTTGTAGTGCAGAACACTCCCAAGCAGTGAAGAACACCAACCCAGAAGGACTCCAGAGGAACTGGAATGCACCATTCACCCTCTGTATCCCCCCACTGAGCATGCACAGGGACAGAGCAGAGTTGAAGAGGTGTGAGATTTCAGGCAGTAATGTGTATGTACACTATAATCTCTACAGACTGCACAGCCCAAAGACAAAATGTGCTGTTGCAAAGCATGTATTTCATGGGCTTGACGGCTGAGCTTCCTGATTATGTGTGTTGACCCTAAGTGAACACTTAATTTGTCTTCAAAAGAGAGGCAAAAATAAAACTGCTGCTGTCTGAAGAGCAAAATGCCACTGCTGAACAGAAGATGATAAAAGAAAGGGTATAGAATCCTTTCAGTTCCGCCATTATCATGGAAATATGCCTTTTAGAAGACGAACAGCGCTGGTTTAGTGAGAAGTTCCAAGCTTATTTTATGGCTGAAAATGTGACTGTGACATTTTCGACGCGAGTTAGGCCACGTGCGTGCACAGAATGAGTCAACAATGACAGCTCCTGGTCAGGACAGACACACCTGCTATGAACTGCTCCATGCTACAATTTGAAATCACTGTGGCTGGCCTGGGTCAGAAACATCGGCTTCATTTGACTTCTGAACTGCAGTCTGAAACTCAGTGCTTTAACTCCACATTACAAGACAGTGTTTGCCAGGCGAGGCACAGCCTGGCATGTGGAACCGTAAGCCAGGGCTCCTGGTTTACATGATTCAAACAGTAAAAGAATATCAGGGATGTCTTGGGTGTAGATGAAGATGTCTTGCCTGACCACCTTCCAGGAACCAGATCCATTCTCTGTGTAGCACAATAGAAGGGAGAGAAAGGGAAAACCACAGTGCCCCAGAGGAGAATTTGAGAACTATCCCAATGAAAGCAGGATGTCTTCACTCCCTACTTTACAGCACCAGAGAGATGTCACACAAAGGCAGCATGCTACAACCAGATCACTACAAAAAGGGCCAGAGACTGAGCAGAAGCCCCACTAAACCAAAAGCTGCAATCTCAGATCCCCCCAATGAACATGCCTAACTTGAAGAACATTTTGACCCCTTCCAGACAACCAATCACACCCTGCTGAACCAGGTCCAAATCCAGCACAATTCACATCGGTTGGCAAATTAGAGCAAAGATGGGATAACTCACAAGTCCTTGATGCAGTTCCTCACCTCACTCCAAACATGTGGCAGCTGTTAGACCTTCCCACTGCCAGGACAGTGTTCTTCTGCAGAAGGTCTGTCAGCTGCCACTCCTCTATCCCCAGCACATCTCTGCAGATGGTGATACACTGAATTCCCACCTCTTCCCAAATACAGTGAGGATCTCCATTTCCTTTACAATCTATAACGACATAAATCAGAGATTGGACGGGGCTTGGAGCAACCTCCTCTAGTGGAAGGTGTCCCTGCCTGAGGCAGGGGGTTGGAACTGGGTGAGCTTTAAGGTCCCTTCAACACAAACCATTCTATGATTCTGTGGTATTCTCATCCTGTCTTGCAGAGAGAAAAGCCTAAATCTTGGAAGAGAAAATCACCTTCTTGGGGACACACAGATCACAGTATCACAGTATCACAGTATGCTGGAGATTGGAAGGGACCTCAAAAGATCATCTAGTCCAATCCCCCTGCCAGAGCAGGAACACCTAGATAACGTTACACAGGAATGTGTCCAGGCGGGCTTTGAATGTCTCCAGGGAAGGAGACTCCACAACCTCCCTGGGCAGCCTGTTCCAGTGTTCCGTCACCCTCACTGAGAAGAAGTTCCTTCTCAAGTTTAAGTGGAACCTCTTGTGTTCCAGTTTGCACCCATTACCCCTTGTCCTATCATTGTTTGCCACTGAGTAGAGCCTGGCTCCATCCTCGTGACACTCCCCCTTTATATATTTATAGACACTTATAAGGTCACCCCTCAGTCTCCTCTTCTCTAAACTATAAAGACCCAGCTCCCTCAGTCTTTCCTCATAAGGGAGATGCTCCACTCCCTTAATCATCTTGGTTGCCCTGCGCTGGACTCTCTCCAGCAGCTCCCTGTCCTTCTTGAACTGAGGGGCCCAGAACTGGACACAATATTCCAGATGGGGTCTCACCAGGGCAGAGTAGAGGGGCAGGAGGACCTCTCTCGACCTACTAACCACCGCCCTTCTAATACATCCCAGGATGCCATTGGCCTTCTTAGCCACAAGGGCACAGTGTTGGCTCATGGTCATGCTGTCGTCCACTAGGACCCCCAGGTCCCTCTCCCCTACACTGCTCTCTAACAGGTCATTTCCCAACCTATACTGGAACCTGGGGTTGCTCCTGCCCAGATGCAGGACTCTACACTTTCCCTTGTTACATTTCATCAAGTTACTCCCTGCCCAACTCTCCAGCCTGTCCAGGTCTCGCTGGATGGCAGCACAGCCTTCTGGCGTGTCAGCCACTCCTCCCAGCTTAGTGTCATCAGCAAACTTGCTGATAGTACACTCAATTCCCTCATCTAAATCCTTGATGAATATATTAAATAATACCGGTCCCAGTACTGACCCTTGAGGCACTCCACTAGTTACAGGCCTCCAACTAGACTCAGCCCCATAGACTACAACTCTCTGGCTTCTCTCCTTCAGCCAGTTCGCAGTCCCCCTCACTACCTGGTCATCCAGTCCACACTTCCTCAATTTAGCCGTGAGGATGCTGTGGGAGACTGTGTCAAAGGCTTTGCTGAAGTCAAGGTAGACCACATCCACCGCTCTGCCATCATCCATCCACCGTGTTATTTCCTCATAAAAGGTAAGAGATTGGTCAAACATGATTTCCCCCTGGTGAAGCCATGTTGACTGCCCCTCATAACCCTCTTATCCTTGATATGCCTTAAGATGGCACCAAGGACAAGGTGCTCCATCACTTTCCCAGGGATGGAGGTGAGGCTGACCGGTCTATAGTTACCCGGGTCCTCCTTCTTGCCCTTTTTGAAGACCGGAGTGACATTCGCTTTCCTCCAGTCCTCAGGCACCTCTCCCGTTTCCCAGGACTTGGTAAAGATGATGGCGAGTGGTCTAGCAATGACTTCCGCCAGTTCCCTCAGCACCCGCGGGTGCATCCCATCTGGACCCATGGATTTATGGACGTCCAGATTGCTCAACTGATCTCTAACCCATTCCTCATCGACTAAGGCAAGTCGCTCCGTCGACCTGACTTCATCTAAGTCATTCATCATTGGGGTACAGTCATGAGGAGCCCACAGAGACAGTCCTGTACCTACAAAATCTCTATTTCTATGGCATTTTTGTGCTCCTTCTCATTTAGGGTCAGAACTTTGTTCACCAAATGTTGTAAGGACCAACCTGAAGGCTGCTGAAAGGAGATACAGGAGGTATCTCCCATGGAGGGGAGATATGGGATGCTGATTCACATAGCTCAAGTAAAGCAGATACCTTGATTCCTCCCCAGGAGTGATTAGACAGGAAATCCACAGGGCTTGTGACTCTGGTCTGCGCTGGGTACCTTAGAAGAAAATCCAGTTCTACTGCATTGATTTCTTTACTCATCAGAAGTACCTGTAATTGCAAACAAACAAGATACCCTTGAGCAGCCAGGATACAGAGCAGGAATATACTCAATCAGATTCATTATTTAACTCATGCAGCTGTCAAATATGTGGCTCAAAGGTAAACAGTGTCCTGTGTTGAAAGGGTGTGATGAAACTTACCATAGAGGTGCTTTGGGCCTCCCCAAAAGAGAACCAGGAATGAGTATGGAGATTGGCAACATAAGTTTGGGAAAGCTCTGTGCTAAGGGCTGTGATCCAGGCTCATGGGTAACACACTGAGAAGTCCCTGCCAGGGACAGTGACTCCATCACTGTGCTGGGCAGCCTGTTCCAATGCCCGAGCATCCCCTCAGTGAATACATTTTTCCTCATATCCAGTCTAAAATACATGGAATACATGGAATAAGACTGCCAGAGCAATGTTCGAGGTAGATCTGGATGCATGCTCAGAGCCCAGCCAGAGCCACATGGCTCCACATGCACTGGCTAGAGCCACGGCTCCATGTGCACTGTCAGACTTCTGGAATCTCAAAGTCCAAAACCCTGAATACCATTTCTGTACTGTGGAAAAAAGAACAGTGCTGGAGTGGTGAGTTTATTATCTCCTTGTCACAGATCCTAGACCCTATCTCATTATTGCCTCCTGGCAATGGCATTCAAAGTGTGCTGGCATCTTCTCTTCCACCAAGTGCCTGGTTCAAGATCCAACTGCTTGTTTATATGGGAGAATCCTGGGCCTCCTCACTCAGCTGCCTCCACACACTGAACTGTAGAAGCTGTTTTTCCTTACAGCTTAAAGTGACCCATTAACTATTTTTAATGCTTAGTGTAGATACAAGTACAATGTGTGCTACTTCAATACTTCGTTTAGAGATCTATATTAGAAAAAGATGGCATCCTTTGGGTCAGAATTATGGCTGCCATTGCAAAATATGAACTGACTTTTTACACACAGGCAATTTATTAACAAAATACAGTGTTCAATTGTTTTATGTGTGTCTATAAGTGTGTGGACACATACACCTCCTTGCCATTTCACACCTAGTTATGTAGAATGAAAAAAATCATGGCAATCACTGGATCAAGGTTAACGAGACACAGCGTTTCAGCACTTCAAACTTGCTTCATATTTGCATTCTCCATGGCAGGGCATTTACACAGTCATTCACTGCACAAAATAAGTAACAACTTTGCAGCATCGTGCCAAGCACTATTAACTGATTGAATTTGATTTCAGCATAGGGATATACAAAGGTCTCTGTGCTCAGGTCGTAGACTGAAAATTATACTAACATACCAGCCAAAGACAGCAGTTATTTAGCAAGCATTTCTTTGGCCTTCAAGACCAGCTTACTTTGCCCTTTTTTTCAGGTCCTGCAAGTAGGTATTAATCTCTCCAACAACCCTTTGTCAGCACAATGCAAATCAAGCACAGCATCTGTGACTGTTACCGGCAAGAGAGGCAGAGAAGAAAATCCAATCCCCAGCCCTTGTCTTTTCTGCTCTGATGCTGAAGGCCACGGCTGTGATAGTTTGAGCTTTCCCCGCATGCCAATATCTTCGCCTATGAAATAAATCACTGCATGCAATGGTGCCGCTTACCTGGAAGGTAACTTGAGCGGTGTAGGTCAATTTATCACACTCAAACAGCCCCCGGGTTGTGTACTGGAACACAGAGAACGTAATGCTGTCGATGAGGTTCAGCACGCGCGCCTCCAGGCTCTCATCCGGAGGTGCCCTCTCAATGGCTTTCTGAAACACGAGTCTGAAGGCCTAGGTGGGGAAACAAACCAGGGGTTTCTAGAGGCAGTCTGCATGCTCCTGGGTATCAGCTGAAGCATTGTGAGTGAAGCCACTCAAATACTGTACCCGTGGGGCCACAGATGAAACATTCCCATCTGCCCAGCAATGTGGCGCACCAGCTCCAGGAGGCAAGGGACCACATCTAGAGACCAGCCCCTGTATCTGCCTTTAGCTGCTTTTCCAAGTACAGCCAGGCAGTGACAACGGTCCCTATGACACTGCTCTCCTGCGTTTGATGAAGTGCAAACGTGGGCTGCCTGAACTAGGACACACACAGGAAACATTTCTCTGACCAGCTGTGTTCTCTCACAGGGATTACAGAGCCCACATTTTCTGCAGAAGTTAAGCAAAAGGCAGGAGGAAGAGGAAGCCACACCTCCCACGTCCCAAACGTCCCCACGTGGAAAAAAGCAATTCCCTTAAATACAAAACCAAGAAGTGCAATGCATGTGTTACTGTTTGGGTTCAGCAAACCCCTCTGTGTGCTGAGAGGAACCCAGAGTGTGAACAGCAGCTCAGGGAGGGGATCCTGCCCCTCTGCTGCTCTCTGGAGAGACCCCCCTGCAGCCCTGATCCAGCTCTGGGGCAGCAGCACAAGAGGGACGTGGAGCTGTTGGAGCGAGGCCAGAGGAGGCCATGGAGATGCTGCGAGGGCTGGAGCAGCTCTGCTCTGGAGCCAGGCTGAGAGAGCTGGGCTGGGGCAGCCTGGAGAAGAGAAGGCTCCTGAAGGGGAGACCTGAGAGCAGCTCCAGTGCCTGAAGGGGCTGCAGGAAACCTGGAGAGGGGCTTGGGACAAGGGATGTAGGGACAGGACAAGGGGAATGGCTTTAACCTGCCCGAGGGGAGACTGAGCTGAGCTCTTAGGCAGAAGCTCTTCCCTGTGAGGGTGCTGAGGCGCTGGCACAGGGTGCCCAGAGAAGCTGTGGCTGCCCCATCCCTGGCAGTGTTCAAGGCCAGGTTGGACACAGGGGCTTGGAGCAAGCTGCTCTATGGAAGGTGTCCCTGCCCGTGGCAGGGGTTGGAGCTGGAGGAGCTTTAAGGTCCTTTCAAACACAAACCAGGCTGGGGTTCTATGAATCTATGAAAGGACTAGATGAGAAAGGAGGGTTGGACATCTTCTTATGGAAGTGGGATTAACCAGTCAGACAGGTTCCCTTGGGGTGGGGTGTATGCACTGAGAATGCTGCTCTTATTGAAGATAATAAGGATTCTTATAATAACGTTCCTGATTTAGACAAGACAAAAATCTTCTCAAGCTGCCCAAAGAAACTCCATCAGTAAATGATCAAATTCAAGTAGAAAAAGAAAAGCAAAGCCTAAGGCCTGATGAGCAATGCAAAGGCTCCATACACTGGGACCCAGCAACAGGATATAACCAGGCCAATCTGAATTAACAGCACCAGCCGGATGAGGCATGACTTTGTTGGCAGCATTACTTGTAGGGTTCTACAAAGGAAAAATGATGCCTCAACAAACTCAAGTAACATTGATACCTACTGCATTATTAAATAATGGCATGCATTTTCCTGCTGAACATTTCTTTAAGTTGTGTTAAACCAGGCTGCAGAGTCATGCATAAATCTTGTGTGCTCTAATTTATAATGGGCTTTTAGCTGCGTGGTTAGGAGTTTCAAATTACCTCCCTGCATCTTTACACGATGCTTTATGATGTGTCATCAGAATTTATTAGCTAAAAACATGTCATTCAATAATTTTCTATGTATTTATACACACTGCAAATGTTAACTAGGAAACATAAACCAAACCAAATACAGGAGACATAGATTAAAGGTGAAACCTCAGGAACTCCTGGATCTATTATGTATGTGGAAGGAATGAATCTTTCAAAGGGCACCCTCGCACAAAAGGGATTCTGTCCATTTTTCTGGTGGATATCACAACGTATGAGTTGTGGATATCAAGAAGAAAAGCTTCGTTGTGGATGAGGCTCCAAATATTGTATTCTTTTCTCAATTACTTTTTCCAGGTCACTTGTCAAGGTAAGAAATTCTCTGGAAGAAGTTCTAGCCTAGGATGCCATCTCATTTAACCCTCCCTCCCCTGAAACACCCTTCTCCTGTGGTAAAAACAAAAAGCCTTCCATGTATGAAAACATTACTACTGGAACTCTTGGATGAATACCCAAAAACCCTTGGGTGTTACTGGCCACACCGACTGGGACTACTCTGCCAAGGCAAGGGATTGTCTGCACTTTCAGTTTCACTGCAGCAGGTGCTGCTGAAGGGGCCTACAAGGATGCAGGGACTGTAGTGACAGGACAAGGGGTGATGGGTTCAAACTGAAACAGCAGAGATTTAGGTTAGATATAAAGGAGAAATTCTTTATTGTGAGGGTGCTGAGGCGCTGGCACAGGGTGCCCAGAGAAGCTGTGGCTGCCCCATCCCTGGCAGTGTTCAAAGCCAGGTTGGACACAGGGGCCTGGAGCAAGCTGCTCTAGTGGAAGGTGCCCCTGCCTGTTGCAGGGGTGTGGAACTAAATGATCTTAAGGTCCTTTCTACCCCAAACTATTCTATGGTTCTATATCCACACAGGCACTGTGACCCTGATGACATCACAGATACAGAACCAATGTAAGTATAAAGAAAAGACTAAGCAATGGAGCAAATGACTCCAAATGCTGTGCAAAATCTCAGTGCATAAATACATAAAATACATAGAAAAAAAGCACTTGGCTGGTTCTTTTCCCATATGATATCTTTCAAATCCATTGTGTGTTTTGTTCTTCCAGGCCAAGGCTCTGAGTACAGAGAAAAAGAACAAGTGGCTTGTAAGGTTCTGCTTTGCAAAGGCACTTCCTGGGTTTTCAGTAACAAAGACTGTTAATGCATCGCTGAGCAAGGCTGTGTCTTTCCAAAGAGTTCAACTACTGAGAAAGAATCCAAGCAAAAGGAAGAACAGCCTATTATGCCTTTTCTAACCTGACCCCAGCCTGACAAGTGGCATCAGGCTGACTGGCACATTCAGAGCTGAGTAGGGTCCCTCACCCAAACCCAGTACCCAACACAGCAGGACCTTTTCTTTTGACATTCAGACCACTCCTCACCGGGTCTTTGCAGGTGCTGCTGAAACTCTGCTCCCTCCACAGAGGGCAGCAAGGAACGTGCTCTGCTCAGCATTTGCCACAGGTTCTGACCAAACCTTTCCCAATGAGTACTAAAGAGGAGCACAACACAACTTACGTGCTGCAAGCTGGTGCTGGCCATCCCCTTAATCGAAAAGGAGGAAGTGTTCTTCCCTGTGAGGGTGCTGAGGCGCTGGCACAGGGTGCCCAGAGAAGCTGTGGCTGCCCCATCCCTGGCAGTGTTCAAGGCCAGGTTGGACACAGGGGCTTGGAGCAAGCTGCTCTAGTGGAAGGTGTCCCTGCCTGTGGTCTAGTGGAAGGTTCCTTGCAGCCCAAACCATTCTGGGTTTCTTCTATGAGTAATGTGTTAAGTAGGCATATAAAGAAATAAATAATGCAAAGCTTTCCCATAAAACCAAAGAAGCAGAACCGTTTAGGTTATGAGCTCAAATATCCCCAAGAGACCCCAGAGGATGACTGTGAACTTCAGCAAGATCAAGAAGCAGCAGCATTGCCTCCTGCAGCCGTGGGGTGGCCCACGGCTCACAGAGAAAGTACCTTCAGAGAGAACTGGTACATGGGATGGATGGCATGGAGGTCGTTCATGGTGAAGTAGAGCAGAGAGGCCCGTGCAGCAGCAGGCCTGTAGTGCTCTCTGGCCTCATTAATCTTAGCTTCTGTCACCTTAGACTCCTGGACCTGGAAGGAAAACACAGAACCAAGTTACTGTGAAACACCTTTGTGAGTTGAACCTGCAGCCCAGGGGAGGGCTGGCACCTGCCACAAAGACATCAGCCCTGGCAGTGGGTAACCCCCATGGCCAAGAACCACAGTGCAGCCAGGCTTGAGCCGCCTGCTCCCCATGTCCCCCTTCCTTGGTCGTGCTCTCCATTTAACTGCATTTACCACCCTGTGCCCAAGCCTGTTTTCCTGAGCCCCCTCCAGGCTTCTCCCTGGATCCCTGCTCTTTACAATTCTAACTGGAATTGTTTTTCTCCTCAATGAGTTTCTCCTGCTAATTGCCCCCTCCTGTGCAGGTCATTAATAACCCAGGGCTGAACAGTCCCCATGCTGTTCCCAAGGCAGCTTCCCCAGGCTGAGAACTGCTAATTCATATTGGCTCTTTGCTGCCTTTCCTCAGCAGCACTCAACACACCCCTACCTTGCTGGCGCAGGGTCTGCACAGCTGCTGTGCATACTGGCTGTGGTGAAAACCCTTTGGCCAGATAAATCACCTCATTATCATCTCAGTCCTGTTCATTTTCATTCCACTTCGGCAGCATAAAGCGACAGCCTCAAGCCTCTTGGGGACAATTTTAGGCTCTGGCTATGTACAGTCATAGTGTCTAGCCATACAGCCACATGCCGCCACGCCAGTGCTGATCCAGCAAACCACACAACAGGGATGCAGCAGAAAAGGGCTCAGCACATGTTGTACAAGTCAGCAGGGCATGACACAGCCCAAAATACATGCCATTGGGTGCTCCTTTGCCATGACCTGAGCTGGTGTGAGCACATCTGGCTGGAGCACATCAAACCTTGCCAATGAAGCACTTTAACCTAGGGTGTTCCACCAACACATCTTGGGATCTTTTGGCATACCCCCAGGGACAATGATGGACTGTGAGTCCCCAAAAGAGCAGCTTCAACGTCCACTGCAGAAACAAGCATCCACGTGGACCTGTCTACATCAGATAAGTTCCCCTTCTGACAGCACCCATGTCTCTCCACTGACTATAAAGGATGCCCAGAGTCTAGCTTAGACTTAGGCAACTAACTTTTAGATATCCCATCCCCCAAATGATTAATAAATCTACTAAAATAAAAGCCCAAGGTGGGGAAGACAGGTGCTTTCCATCAACAGAGCAGGGAGGACTTCCACAGGAAGGAAAATGTTGGCTGAACATTTTTCTTTGGGTGATAGAGTAAGAACAGAGTGAGGGTTGACTTGAGTAGCAGGCCTCTAGCAAACTCCAAATTCACCAACAGAGCTGTCAGCAACCAGCTTTACAACCACAACTGGCTTAGAAATTGGAGCACTTCCAGAGGGAGATGCCAAGCTTGAGAGGTCGAACTCCCCTTCATCCCCTTTGGGTGTTCAAGTAAACCCTCCTTAAGGAGCTGAATCCATCCTATGGACCATGAATAGCCAGCAGAAGTAATTCCAGGTTTTAATGTGGAGGATCACTTAGCCCCTCAGTCACTGGGGCTACACTGCTGGGAAGAGAAAGGCAGCTCCAGCCCAACCCCACCCCATGGGTAACTCATCCAGGTAATTTATCCCACCATGCAGGCTGTGAAGATGGGAGGACTGCAGAGGGAAGCTGTTGAGAACGGCCATGCAGGAGTCCTTTGGCTATCCTGGCATCACAAACACACTTCTCAAGTTCCCTCAATGGCACAGGGAACCACTGTGCATTTACCTAACCCCACCCAGCCAGCAAGGGGAAGGAGGTAGGTGGCAATGCTGACACTGCACAGCTAATCCAAATGGTGACTCACACTCCAAGGAAGCGTATGAAACACCCACGTTCTTGCAGATTCACCTGAGATCACAACTCCCTGCTCAGTACTAAACTCCAGCTTAACTGAGGAAGTGTGATGTATTCAGGCTTATGCTGGAATGGTTTAAAGCTGCCTTGGTACCGTGTGTCAATTTTATTGTCTTTACATCATTTTCTCTTGGTCTTAAATAGGCCATTTAACATACAAAAGCTCTCAAGAACTAAATGGCATGAAGCTGTCCAGAATGGAGAACACTTCAATTTACACCACTTTCTATTCTCTACTATGTTCTTGCCCTGCATACCTAAAGAAGAATGTTCTCTTCTCTGTTCCATCCAGAAATCCCCACAGATAACACCACACACATGCTTTTCTCTAGGCTATTGCTCTCTTTGTACCTTCTCTCCAATCTCCGCAGCGGTCTGTTTAGTGACCTCCAAGTTCTCCACCAACGCTGTGTCTTCCAGGAAGTTCCCAGATGCTGATGACAGCCGAGAGAGCAAGTTGTCCTCTAGTGTTTTCAAGGTGATTTTGAAGCCATTCTGTTGCTTTGTGAGAGATGACTGCAAGAAACACATTCAGGCAGTTTTAGACACAAAACACATGGTAAAGTAAGGATTAGCCACCTTCACATGGGAGCAGGCTTCTAATTGACAGCTATCATAGTTAATATTGCTTACTCCTGCTCTTTGCTCTGGGAATCAGTCCATATCCAGCAAGCTATAAAGTCAGAGAAACCTCAAACAGCAGAGAAACCACAGGGATAACTGAGCCCTTTCACTAGAAATGTATGAAAATGATGGAAGTAAATCAGGAAGAAATGACCTTCAATCCCCATCTCAGTCACATGTCCTGCATCTCCATCTTAGAAGTGTCTATTTATTGGGCTTAGGTCAGCCTAAATATCCCTTGATGCTTCTTACCCCTCCTGGTGAACCTCTGTACTTGCCACAACACACAGATACCAGTCACAGCAGCGATGAGGACCACATGGTTAAAAACCTGATGGCAAAACCAACAGCAAGGCCACTTGGATCCAGAGCTGAGCCCAATGCATCTCAGGCTCAGAACCGAGGACAAAGTCCCAGCCCCTCTTTGATTGCTGGACCCATGTGTATTCCAGCCTCCAGATCTCACTGGTGCAGGTGATCTCCTGGTGCCCTGTGCCTGCAGCGATACCAGTCATTAATGCTGTTCATGGTGAAAACAAAGACTCTCACCTAGCTCTTTCCTGAACTGATCCTCCACAGCAGGCTTTCTCCCATGAAATGTGATTGCTCTATTCTGTGTGTTAGCTTGCCAGAGAAATGGCATCTTTCCTGGCTGTCAGGTATATTCTGTTATTCCACTGTACAGTCCTCCTGTGAATGCCTATTTTTCTTGTTATCACAGAAAACATCCTGTGGAAAAGCTGTGCATCTGACTTGGATGCTGCCAAGGTAAAAGCCTGGTGGCTGTTCTATACATTAATGAAACCAATTGCTAACACCCTGGAAAGTACAACACTAGTGTGTGACAATTTTAAACCCTCAGGCTGCATTTAAGTGACAGAGTCTTACAAGGGCTGGTTTCAAGTACCTCCCACCTTCACCCAACTTCATTGATTGGCCTGAAATGTCTCAAATGCTGAAGTGAAGGAGGTGATTCCCCCCAGCACTATGCAGCACTGCACACAGTGTTGGGGTCCTCAACATCAGAAGGACATGGAGCTGCTGGAGCAAGTCCAGAGGAAGTCACAAGGATGCTCAGGGGCTGGAGCACCTAATGTATGGAGACAGGCTGAGAACATTGGGGCTTGTTCAGCCTGGAGAAGAGAAGCTGCGTGGAGACCTCAGAGCAGCTTCCAGTGTCTGAAGGGGGCTACAAGGATGCTGGAGAGGGACTCTTCATTAGGGACTGCAGTGACAGGACAAGGGGTGATGGGTTCAAACTGAAATAGGGGAAGTTCAGGTTGGAGAAAAGGCAGAAGCTCTTCCCTGTGAGGGTGCTGAGGCGCTGGCCCAGGGTGCCCAGAGAAGCTGTGGCTGCCCCATCCCTGGCAGTGTTCAAGGCCAGGTTGGACACAGGGGCTTGGAGCAAGCTGCTCTAGTGGAAGGTGGCCCTGCCCGTGGCAGGGGTTGGAGCTGGAAGAGCTTTAAGGTCCTTTGCAACCCAAACCATTCTATACGTCTATGATTCTATGACACAATCAAGAAATTCAAATCAATTGCAATGGAAAACATACCTACAACTTCCAGCTATCTACAGTGTCTAGAAGAGCCCCCGGAATGTGAAATGTGACCCTATGTCTCTTCCAACCCCACAACACTTAAAGGAGCCAGCAATATTTGTGCTGCTGCCAGAAGTTTCAAGCAGACAAACCAACTCTTTCCTTAATAAGTCATCTTTCAATATGTGGGCTGAAATTTCATCCACTCGCTGCACACACACTCATTCCATGTTAATGTCAACCCAAGTAGTGTGCACTGAAGCATGCCCTTTATTGGCATTTCAGCTATAAATGGCTGGCTTTAAAGGCATGTTCTAGAGGCATTACACACAGGAGCTTGCCCATGGAGGTAAATATTTTACCAGTCTTGAAACAGAAAACTAACTTGGCTAATTTTGTGTGTTCCCATCCTTCAAGCACATTACACGCCTTGAGAAACTGACATTTTGCAAGCTAGGATTCCAGACCATGGACTGCAAACCCTGAAGTTATTCACGAGGACGTGTGTGATTTTTGCTCCAATAGCTTGCAATCACCATGCAGAAAGAAGCCCTCTGACGTGCACACAGTGCTGGATTCCCCACAACAGCCCACATCCATGCCGCTGTTTCCAGCAGATCAGCTCTTACTTCTGCAGTGGAGCATGATCTGTTATTTCACAGTTGATCTATAACAGGGCTACTTCTGGGAAACAGGTTACTCTGGGACCC
Source organism: Pezoporus occidentalis (assembly GCF_034315485.1). Classification (NCBI taxonomy): domain Eukaryota; kingdom Metazoa; phylum Chordata; class Aves; order Psittaciformes; family Psittacidae; genus Pezoporus; species Pezoporus occidentalis. The sequence goes on from NW_026913295.1 coordinate 1,327,353, forward strand.
TTCAAAATGTCATTCCATTGGGAAAAACAGTTCACCAGAGCTACAGGCCAGAGGGAAGTGTTCATGGCCAACCCCCTCCCAGCTCAGCAATGCTTCCTCTCCTTGCTGCTTCTGCTGGGTTTCTTGTATTGTTTTAACATCACAAACCAGAGGGGGGAAAAGTAATCCCTGTTCTGCGAGTCCATTCCTGCAGAGCAATTTGTTTCCTGGAAAAGCAGCTCAACATTGGCCATGACAGCCTAAATGTGCAGGGACTTTCACATGCTTCACCTAACGAACCAGCGAGGCAGGACCCTAAGTCATGGCTTACTCACCATGACACAGCTGCCATAAGAGTCTTCCTAAGGCTGTTCTCAGCACAACAGACAATGAATGTGAAGCAAACACAACTTGAGACATTTCAGTCCAAACAGTGAAATCAGGGGAAGGTGGCAGATACTTGAAACCAGTCCTGGTAAGACTACATGGACCATGGGCAGCACCAGCAGCACATGGACCATGTCATCCTTGCAAAAGGGAGTTGCAGATGAGACTAGTTAAAGGCCAGAGGGTTTGTACTGACCTGAGAGGGGAGGTCTCAGGCATTGGCTTCGACTGCCTTGACCTAAACTGGTTTCAGCTTCCCCTAGCTGTGACTGCCTCACAGCCAGGTCACTGCTGGATTAGCCTGGCTTTAATTTCAAGTCAGAGCAAGCAGTTCTTCTGCACAGATTGATCTGTCTGTACAAGCAAAATATGGGAGAGGGCAAAAGTGGTCTCAGACTCTGAACACCCGTCGTAAGAGTGCAATCCTGTCAATCAGATAAAGACACCTTCAAAGGCAAGAAGGAACAGAAAGACCGAATAATGGGGAATCAATGAAGGAAAAGATTATGGAAACAGACTGTGTTGAGAAAGCATTTTAAACAATGTTAGTGTTATCATCATTGGATTAATAATAGCTGTTTGATGAATCTTGATTAGGTTATTAACAATAATTTCTGGGCTCCACACATTACGTGTGCTCCTTCTTTCCCTATGACAAGATTTTGAGCTCAGTAACTATTGTGCAGTACTGTAGGAGTCACCTCCACCTGCCCATGAGCCAGAGCCCTAAACCTTTCCCAGTCACCACACGTCCTTTTTGTCCCAGGGTAGAGAGGATGGATTAAAACACACCCAGGAAAGTGCCCTTTCATTCTGGGAATCCAATATCCAAATCTGTATCTTCAAGGATCTGAGACAACAGCCCAGTGGCTTTTTCACATCAGTAAATAGACGGGGGCAGAAGAAAGTACAGAGCCCCTGGCCAGCAGTCACCACAGGGGTCAGCCACTGCCAGCCCCCCTCCCTGTGTCTGAAGGGACAAATCCTTGCTTGTATCCCAAGGGAAGAGATTGTTTGGACACTGTTCCCCATCCAGCAGCACATCGGGAATACCAGGCTGGGTTTCTCCTCCTTGATACCTGCAGGGGCAGCAGGACTGCAGCAGAAGGAAAGCAGATGAGAGGGAGAGATAGTGGGCTCTGGTATTATCGTGCTTTGGTAACACAAAGGGCTTAAATATCCTTAAAGGAAGAGGAAATTACATCCCACACCACTCTGTATCTGCTTAGTGCTTTCTAAAGCAAGACCTCAGCCCCATATCCCTCATGCCAGTGGCATAGCTCATCTGGGAACACATTTCCCTGGCTCCTTCTTCCACAGCACACATGTCCTGAAGAACTGGGGATTTCAGGAGACGTGATCCCTAACTCCCATCACTGTGAGTGTTTTCTAATAGCTCTTCCCAAGCACAGGAGGGAATGCGAGTTACCACTTCCCAGAGCGTGGCTATGTTGTTGAGTGCACATGACAGTGAATTCATCTCTTATCCCGACAGCAGCCATTAACTGCAATGCTGCCGAGGTGAGCAGGAACGGTCCTTAACATCCCAGCACTTAATGCCACCACTGTGCTAATCGTGGCCATCCCCAGTTCCATTTGCAACCCAGTGGCCAGCCTGCACGAGGGGCGCCTGGCCAAGAGGCTGTGGGTCTCTCGCAGAGCCAGCCCAGACCCAGGGCTCACACATTAAACCAGCTCATGATGTATTTCTGATGCCCTCTTTTGGCTCATTAACACAGGAGCCTGGTTAAAACTAAATGCATCATTAAGGCTGCAGAGCTAAAATGCTTAAAAACCTCATTAAATGAAAAGATTATTACAGAACTGGCCTGGCCTGACTGAACATGTGCAGTAAATGTATTCCCAATCTCAGTAAACATTTAGTATGAGGCATATTAATTTAGTTGTGAAATGTGCCATTGGAACAAAGGATTTTCCTTGAAAAATCCTCTTGAAACCGAAGCCATACTTACTAAGGGAGGGAGGGAGAACATTTTGGCCTGTTATAAATAAGGGGGAGGAAGAATCAGAACAGAAACAATTCATTACCAGCTCCGCAGTACTTACAGTGGGAATCCTGTACCCTTAGTGCCTAAAATGAAGGGAGTCGAATCCTACCTACAAAATGAAATCTGTGAAGTCCAGAAAAACCTGATAAACTGAGAAACTCAGTTTCCATTTCTGGGAAGAGGAGGAAGAGAAAGAGATTTTTGCCCAACTTTTTGGAGGAAAACACTTGAAGTTGCAGTTTAAGTGTTCCCAAAATACCAAGGAAGCAAAAGAGTGAAGAAAAAGACTCTTCAGTGCTTGCCATTCAAGGGAAACCTCCTGATGTTACGGTGAGCAGAGCCACCTCTGCAGCCTTGCACATAAAATGCTATTTAATTACAGTAATAATGGTTATGAACTATTACTATTAATGCTGTTATCATGATTATTATTTATACTTGCTCCAAGTGGCAAATCCCAGCCACTGACCTTAAGCTCTTCCAAGTCAGGCCTCTCCATGTTGACCACCGCCGCGAGGAGCTGGTCCTCCAGCCCATCCCGTGTGACAGTGAAGTTGATGAGGGTGCACTGTGCCTGCAGCTCGGGCTGGAAATGGGGGTTTGCCAGCTTTGTGTGGAGGATGAGGCGGAAAGCAGGGTTCAAGTCACACTCCTTGTCCCCAATCTTAATGTACCTGCAATTAGAGCACAAGAAGGAGCACGTCTCTTCCAGGACATCTCACCCAAAGAGAAATAGTGGCACTGGTCCATGGCATCTACCAGCATGGGATTTTGCACTCTTCACACAAAAATCACTCTGAAAGCAGAAAGTGTTTAAACTCAGGCACACCTGAATCACTTCTGAGTTACAATAAAACCCCCAGAGTTGTCCCTGAATTCTGGACTGTGTTAGAGAAGGTTCAGTTTCCAGCAGTAAGATGGTCAGTGCATTCAGAGAGACTGCATTCTATTTAAACCTGGAGCTCCATGGAGGAAAAGCCTCTCAGCACTGAGATTTTAAGTAGCCACAGCTAAAACTGGCCAGTCTGCTGGCTCAGATCAGGCCAACTCTGTGGTCACACTGAGCTTGAGCAGTGAAGCCAGATGAGGTAGTGGCTGTTTGCAATTCATCACCCAGGAAAACCCAGCCTTCTCCTGCTCTGCATTGCTGACATCAGGCCTAGAACTTACGGAGGCCACAGGAATCAACATCCTCTGAACCCCAATTTAACAAAGCCCATGAGAACCATGGGAAAAGAGAAACTGGAAATGCTTTCAGGGATGCAGCTGGCCTATGATGGGAATTTGAATACACTTCCCAGTCAGCTCCCTTGGTGTCCTCTTGGCTACCTCTGCTTTTACAGCTGTGAAACTGAGGCAGAGAGAAATCACCCAGAAGTAATGCTGAGAGCCCTGACTTCAGAAAACCCTCTTGCTCTGGGTCTACCAGCATCTGTGGGGGGCGTTCTGTGATTCCCAGGCTCATGTCCTGGGAATTACAAACCCCAATGACTTCTTATTTCAGACTTATTTTCCATCTTCTTAAGAAAGATGCGATCTCACAGGGAGTTCTGAGGGCAGGGACACCCAGTCCCCAAAGGGGATGACGGAGCTTTTCCCTGCAGGGGGCTCAGGAGTCACACCAGCTCTGCTGCAGCCCCATCTCCACTTTCAAATGTTTCAATCCCCTTCACTAGGACCACCATCACCTCTGAAAGGAGCCCTCCTGCACCTCCCCACAATGAGCCCTGCTCCTCACGATGTTTTACCGTGCAGGCTTTCGCAGCTTGCCTTTCCCAGCAGTTCACATCACCCCAGCATATTTTAGGCCAGTGGGGAAATGCTCCTCAAAGAACTTAAGCAATATAAAAAGCAGAGCTTAGCAGCTTTTCATTCTTTACTGCAGCAGGCACAGAGCTCAGCCCATGCCAGGCTCCTGTGAGCAGCAGAGCTGTCCATGGCAGAGACTTCCAGCACCCCAAAGGATGCACATCCTTCTAAAGGCAGACTCCACTCTGTGAAAGCCAGCAAAACAACATCAAAACAGCCCCTGAATCACCTTCAGCGCTGAGCACACAGTTTAACTTGTTCCCATTATTGAAGCATACACTAGACACGTGCTTCCGTTACTTTACAGACAGAAAGAAGGGAAAACTGAAGTCCCTCTTGCTGCTCTCTGGGTTGGAGGGTGACCTGCATCTGCCATGAACATGACCTCATTACAAGCACTTATATATTCCCGATGCTTAACCCTGTCGCTGTATTCCTAAGTGAGGTGCAGTGGTTGCTAAAATCCAAGGTTACTTTCTCTCACAACAGCAACAGCTACTCTCGTAATAATTCAATGGCAGGAGAGCCAAATACAGCCCCCAAGGTCACTGTACAAAAGCAGAATTACAGGCCTCTCTTTTCCAGGAGGTTTGAATGACACTGTCCAACAAAACGGAACATGGAGGTTTATTTCCTATGGCTGAATTACCTGTGACTGCCTGATTTAAAACGCCCTCCCTTCTGAAGGCAGGGTGTTAGTGCTGCTGTGTATGAACACCCACAGTCTGAGGTCAGGAAGAGAAAGCACAACAGCATAAAGAGCCCATTCACACGCACCATTAAACCTCCCCGAAGCTCACCTTCCTTTCTTGATCGTTTCTCGCCCCAGTAATGGCCCCAAAACTGGATCCATGAATTCCTCCAGGTTTTCAATCAAAACCAGCTCTCCTGCAGCCAGGGCTTGTTCCAGCCTGTCCAGATACCTACGGGAAACAACACTGGTACCCACTGCAGCAAAGCAGGATGCGACGCTTTGCAGCAAGGAGGATGCCAGGGGGACAGAGGATGCTCCACACTGCAATGGCAGCTATGTGCATGTTCTGTCTTCCAACTGCTGGCACAAAGGTGAAGATGGTTTCAACATATGGAGCAAAAAGTGGCATGGCAGAGTCTTGGCTGTCCAAAGAGAATTAGGTCTCAGACCTCCAAAGGACAAGCAATAGGAACTGTTTCTTCTTTCCTGGGAAAAGATCCTGGCCCTCAGAAAACAAGGATAGGACAACTTGGAGCTGTTACTGACAAATACTCTGCTTCCCCTGAACCCACTGGTGCAGTTCATATTGCACAAAAACAAGGATGAAGAGCAAGTTTCAGCTCCATTTTGCCCAGGGTTTAGGGTCACGTTCAGTACAGCTTCGTTCCTCATGAGGGAATTGGACCCCTTTGCCCAGTGCCTAACTGGGAATTGGAGATGCCCTGCATTGGGATGCTTTGTACCAGGAAGAGCAGGGTCAGGTGCTTGTGCTCTCTCCTTCAGGGCTGCTCTGCACTTCACCCAACTCCCTTCCCTGAAAAAGGAGAGAAGGGCCCTGGGCAGGAGGTGAGGATGCTCCAGCTGCTGGTAACAGCATCACTGCTGCACTGAATGGGTCCAGCTAACTCTACTGGCTAAATTTAGGTTCCCCATCTAAGCTAGAGAGTTTGGGACCTCGAGAGGTGACAGAAAGATCAAAGACAAGAAGCTCAGAGTGACCTTTAAACCAGCCTTTAAAGGAATATGTTGACGTAATGCAAAGCCCATCCTCGATCAGCAGCACCTACTTTTTTGAGTCCAGAAAGACTTTATACACAGAAATAGAGAGAGTGACAGCAACTGACCCTAAAGCTCCTCAATGGCCCTTTCCTGAAGGAGAGAAAGGGGTGGGTTTAAACTTCATAAAGCATTTGAGAGCAAAGCAGCACCATGTGCCAGATGTTGAAACACTCCCTTATTTACTGTAATGGGGCAGTGAATGATGCTTTTAGCCAGTGGCCCTGAGACATCACAGCAACACACAGAACTCCTCCCTTAAGTACCTGCTGGCCTGGTGTGTGGCTGGGGAGGAGGGGAAAAAGAGATGCTGTGTTTGTCCACCAAGCTGTAATGGCAGCACATGGATATTACAGGGTCTATTCCTCCTGTTCCACTTGGAGGTTTGTATTAGGGTGCCTCCTCTGGGATCCTTACCTTGCTACATACTGCTTTGGATAACTGCAAGGCATGCTGACCAGGTTGGCCAGGAAACAAAAATGTGCTCTAATGAAAACTGAGCTGTATTTTCATCCCACACAAGATCAAATCTAGTAACTTCTTGTTCTTCTCTATGATGAAAGAAGAGGAGACAGCAGCAAAACAACCTGGGCAACCCCAAGACATCTCTAAACCTACATACAAGCACTAAGCTTGGGTCCCTCTCGCCTGTTGCCAATGCTTTGCTCTTTATTAAAAGAAATAATCTCAGAGCTCCTACTCAGGCAGAGATTTGGCTCTGGGTCTTTTCCATCCCAGCTGGGACTCCTCCATAGTGGGTAGAAATAGGGGCAAACTGAGACAGCAGAAGACCAGCCTGCTGATAAGAGCCAGGAGGGAAAAGCCTTCCCATAGAAGATTTAGCCACATCACTGTAAATGCTGCAATAAGAACCTCCTAGCTGGTGCCAGCATGGGAGCAGGGTTCACCCAGCTGCTCTTGAGGACATGGTGACCCTCATGGCAGCTTCTCTCTCCACGGCCTGGCCCAGTCTCTTCTTTTAAGTAGAAAGCCCTACTCACCCCCCTGGGTGAAACTGAGTCAGGACATGACACATAAGGGGGCCTACAAGGATGCTGGAGAGGGACCTTCATTAGGGACTGTAGTGATAGGACAAGGGGTGATGGGTTCAAACTGACACAGGGGAAGTTCAGGTTAGATCTAAGGCAGAAGCTCTTCCCTGTGAGGGTGCTGAGGCGCTGGCACAGGGTGCCCAGAGAAGCTGTGGCTGCCCCATCCCTGGCAGTGTTCAAGGCCAGGTTGGACACAGGGGCTTGGAGCAAGCTGCTCTAGTGGAAGGTGTCCCTGCCCGTGGCAGGGGCTGGAGCTGGAGGAGCTTTAAGGTCCCTTCCAACACAAACCAACCTCTGAGTCTATGAATCTATGAAAGAACTAGGTGAGAAAGGTCCTTTCCAACCCAAGCTATTCTATGATTCTAGAAGTTGAGCCCAATGGAGGATGCCACAGTCCTACGTGTAGCTCAGCTTCCAGCTGAGAATGGCTCGCTCCATTCTCAGCTTCAGAAGAGTTTCCATGGTAACTGAGCCAAGCACTAAACAGAACCTCTATTTAACAAGAAATCTCTATCATTTGGCTAATGAATAAGCAGTTAATGCACAAATACATGTGAGGGTTTTCCTCAGTGTAAGTGGTTGGGATGGTTGCAGTTAAATATACAGTGCTCATCAAGTAGGCAGCTAACCAGTAACAGGTACTATTATCTGATAAGGCTGATGTTTACCCCTTCTGCCCAATCCGGATCACTCGGAGGTCTTCTCCATACTTGGTTTTGATCCATTTGATACCCTGCAGCTGGGGGTCCACCATGAGGGGCCAGCGCTCACAGGTGCTCAGGATGGTGGCGTTCTCGGTGGACATCCGATCGGCCGGCAGGCCCTCGTTCTGCCAGGCTGCCACATCAGCATCATCGGCCAGCATGGTCAGAGGGTCGAGGGATGGAGTCACAGGGATTGGCACCTGCGAGGAAAGGAGAAATGCTTCCTTGTGTGTCAGCAACAAGTGGCCAGCGTGACCTGCAACAGAGCTGAGCAAGGACAGTATTCCCAGACATAAATCATGCTTATCAGCGGCCTCCCATTCTACAGGATAGTTTTGATGTAGTACTCAAGGTTTCCCAATTCTGTTGTGAATAAACCCAAACCCAAACCATGCAAGCAACCCAAAGACTTCTGCCTGCACAGCACTATGCACTCGAAGGACCGCAGCCCAGGCAGGTGGGCTCAAACCTGCTGGTACCAGCTCTCTGGGAAGAGAGCTCCTCATCATGAACATAATGAACACCCTCATAAGCCTGATGCAAAACAGCATCAGGAGGTCCAGAAACACTCCTCTGACATGGGAGGCCATTTGTAGGTGTGACAACCAGAACGTTCTCTGTGCCACTTATCTGAGCAGAATGGGCTTTTCCCCGAAATTTCTAAGCCCAGAGTCAGGTCATGGTTTTGCACCAATATTGCTTTTCTTCACTAAATTTTTCCTACGAACCCAAATTTTGGCTTGGTTTTAAGAACTACAAAAGGTAGCTCTTCCTCTCTCATCCGAAGGAACTTGCTGGTTTCCTCACCAATTTGATCTGGGCATCGCTGCCCCATTGTAAGCTTATTTACAGCCTCCTTGGCATTGCACCAGGATTTATAACAGTGACTGTACTGATGTGCAAAAGCTCAATCCTGCAGGAGTCCCAGCACTTGTCTTTACAATACATGGAGGACCATTAAAGATCAGTGAAATATTAAACAAGTTTGAAGCATGAGAGTCTCCATTTGGTCCTAAGGCATGGGTAAAACCAGCTGAGAGGCATGGCCAGCATGAACAGAGCTCGTGTCCAGCATGAACAGAGCTCGTGTCCCGCATGAACAGAGCTCGTGTCCAGCATGAACAGAGCATGTGTCCAGCATGAACAGAGCTTGTGTCCCGCATGAACAGAGCTTGTGTCCTGCATGAACAGAGCTCGTGTCCCGCATGAACAGAGCATGTGTCCAGCATGAACAGAGCTCGTGTCCAGCATGAACAGAGCTCGTGTCCAGCATGAACAGAGCTCGTGTCCCGCATGAACAGAGCTCGTGTCCCGCATGAACAGAGCTCGTGTCCAGCATGAACAGAGCTCGTGTCCAGCATGAACAGAGCTCGTGTCCAGCATGAACAGAGCTCGTGTCCAGCATGAACAGAGCTCGTGTCCAGCATGAACAGAGCTCGTGTCCAGCATGAACAGAGCTCGTGTCCAGCATGAACAGAGCTCGTGTCCAGCATGAACAGAGCTCGTGTCCAGCATGAACAGAGCTCGTGTCCCGCATGAACAGAGCTCGTGTCCAGCATGAACAGAGCTCGTGTCCCGCATGAACAGAGCTCGTGTCCAGCATGAACAGAGCTCGTGTCCCGCATGAACAGAGCTCGTGTCCCGCATGAACAGAGCTCGTGTCCAGCATGAAGACCCTTCCAGAGGCTTTCCAAGCCTACTGGAGACCTGGTGGTGAGCTCAGCCTGCTCCATGCAATTCCTTCTCCACACTACCCCCATGCTCGGGTTGCTGCATTGGAGATTTTCCTCTGCATAGAGGGACTGGGTCACTCACATGGAGCAAGGACCCCACATCTTCCCCAGAGAGGAGTAAATCAAGTGTGGCTACATCCTGCTCCTCAATCCAACTTAGTGGGGGAAAGGGATGCCCCTCGTTTGGGGACCCACTCACTTGGGGGATCCCCTGTGGACATCAAAATTTATGTTAATTCTGGTAAGAACAGGTTTTCAGAGGAATCAGGTCTTGTCTTACTTCCAGCTGCTGCAAATACGGCCTCCAGATCCCATCCAGGAGGTCCTGTCGGTATTTCTTGGTGAAGTAGCCCAGGTAGGAGACAAAGGCTGTGATCAGCAAGACGTCTCCACACAACGTGCTGTGCTGCTGTTTGAAGTCCTTCACGGCTTCAGCCCATCTCACGTCCTCAGAGGCAAGTCCCCCAACCTACAATTTCCCAAGTCAAACTGATCATTACAGTGGGTCTGTAAGAAACACCTCGGGATCTGGCCAAGTCCAGACCTTGTTCCTGTTGTCAATTGTCATTTGCTAAAGTTTAAAACAGGGATGGGAAACATTCCATGCTAACCCCCCCTTCCTCACCCCCTCCCATTCAGTGAAAGACTGCAGTCAAATCTCAGCTCTCTGCTCCAGGACTCCTCTAAAACCATCAAGGGAGGATCCATCGCTTCCGCAGCGGGGATTCACATAAAGATGAGGATTGCTGAGGCGGCCCCAGTTCCCAGCTTCACAGCCCATTACACCCTCTACACGGTGCACTCCTCTCCAGCAGCCACAACCTTCAGCTATTGCACGCAATTTATTACTCCCCCAGGCAGATGGGATCTTGATCACAATCCCCTTGGGTCTACACTGGGCTGTTCCTTGAGGCTCTGACCAGAAAACATTTCCTCAAAGACATTTTTCATGAGCATCCAGTGCACAAACAGTCCGAGTGAGGGCTGCTCAGCTTTGGGGAGGGTACAGCACCTCCTGGTAAAGTAAGAGATCTCTGCATGCACAGACACTCAATTAAGGAGCAAGCTTTAGGTTGATTAACCGAGAACCACAGCTTGGAAACCTGACTGGAATGCATCCTTCAGGTTTATTAAAACTTCCTTTACATCCTGTTCTGCAAACCTCCTTAGATAGGGGTGGCTCATACTATACTGTTTCCTTCCAGGTCGCTGTTAGATGCTAAACAGGACCATCTCTAACATAAACCTCTGCGATGAGCCTCGTGAATACCTCAAATAACTAGTTCCCCTGAAGTGGGTTATTTTGCCATGTTAAGCTGATATGCAGAACACGGGTCCCAAGGATGGGAAGGGACCACCTTCAGATCCATCCTGAATCCCACCATCACATGTTCAAAGTTGACCAAGCCCTGTTTCTAGCAGAATCTTGCTGCAGAGGGTTAGCAGACACCCTCTGGCTTCCTACACGAATTTACTCCTGGCCAGTTTACACCATTGGTTCTCCTGCAAAGACTCCTCCAGCTCCAAGAGAATCACAGAAACAGCCAGGCTGGAAAAGCCCTTTAAGCTCATCCAGTCCAACCCTTACCCCAGCGCTGCCAAGGCCACCCCTAACCCATGGCACTGAGGCCTCGTCCCCACGCTGTGTGAACACTTGCAGGGACGGTGACTGCAGCCCTGCCCTGGGCAGCCTGTTCCAATGCCTGAGCACCCTCTGGGGCAGGAATTGTTCCTCAGCTCCATCTAAACCTGCCCCGGTGCAGCTGGAGGCCGTTTCCTCTTGTCCCATCCCTTGTTCCTTGGGAAAAGCTCGCCTCTCACCCTCTTGGGTACCTCCAGGTTTTATAAGCAGCCATCATTTTCCAGGCAATGTGCTCTGCTTGGCTAAGCAAAAGAAGTTAATTTTCTTCCCTTCTGAAATCCATAATCACAGGAACAGCTCTACCAGGCCAGATCTAAGCTCCACCTCCTTTGGCATCTTGTCTCCTGACAGCAGCCCTCAGCAGCCGACTTGGGAAGACCATACAAATGAGCGTGTGGTAATGCTAGTTCATGACAATCTCCCACCTCCCCATAATTAGAGGTTAAGGACCTTCAGAAACAGAGTTTACATCTGTGTGCTTAACAGCTACTGCTGATTTTTTCCTTCATGATTGAGTCTCAGCTGCCACGGATACAAACCAACCTTTCGGCATCTCCAGCATCCTGTGGTCAGGAGATAGGCAGATTAGCAATGCTCTCTGTTAAAAAGGTACATCCTTTGATGAGCAGCCGGAACTTTTCAATTGCTAAAACCCATTCACACAGTGGAAAAACAGTGAAGAACCATCTTCACGTCACCTGCTCTGTACCACTTATGATTTCAAGCCCTTGATACCCCCTCTGCCATCTCCTTTTGAGGCTGAAGAGCTTTACCCTATTCAACAATTCCTCACAAGGAAGCAGCCTTTTGATTGTCCTTGCAATCCATTTCCTTGCAATTCTTTACTGAATGATGCAATCTTTATTACCTGGTTTCTTTTCATTGTTACCTTCCCTGCACCATTTCCCATTCTACCACATCCTTTGAGGTACAGGGAAGCAGGCAGAAGTACAGCAAGATTTATTTAGAATGTATTTGTATTGTGAGGTTGTGATTCTCCTCTGTTTTGTTCTCTCTTCTTTTCCTAAATGCCCTAACGTTCCATTTTGGCCTGGGTTTGGAATTTCTTGCCTCTGGGAGCACAGAGCTCATATTCACAGAACTCTTAAGTGCATCATTTCATTCCTGAATGATAATTCAGCATCACCTTGCAGGGCATGAAAAGTGAAACCTGATTTTTCCAATAGACATTACTTCACATTTATCTGCCCAGCATTTCACACCTCCACCACTCTGTATCATTTTTACAATGCTTTATAGACAGCCTCCATCATTGGTATTACTGAGGAGCTGTGTGACCTGTTTACACACCAGCTCATCCAGCTTGCTGTGATTCTTCTGATGAACAAAGGACTAACAGACACCTCTTAAAATACCTCTGGTGGCCTTTCTGCCTTGTCAAATCTGCCCCTTTGATCCAGTGAACCAGGCTTCTCACAGCCTGCTTCCTTCCAAGAGCAGAGAGGCTGCGGGGTCTTCTTTGCCATATTCAACCTCAGAGCTCTCCCTCAGTTACAGCCTGAACAGATTCAAGCGGTCCTCACTGGTTGCTACCAATGTGCTCCTGGTTTAGAGACAACCAATCTGTTATAAATCCATAGGTACATGTCTGCATCTTGTATTACCAAATTTCATTCTATTCCTGTGTTTCCCTTACCCAAACCATCCAGTTACTTCAACTACAGTCATGCTTCCCCTTTATCTGCAGGAATTCTTAGTTTTATGTTTTCATTCTTATAGTTCTGTCTTATCATGGATTCTTTAAAGTGGAGCATATAAAGGCTGGAAAGTATCAGGGATCAGGCAGCATGGGATATACCTGCCCTGCTCCTCCTCTGTCCTGGGCATTTGCTGGAGCCCAGCTGAAGCTGGGCAGACCCTGGTCTGAGGCCCCATATCTGTTCTTCACATGATCCTACTTGTTGAAAAAGCAAAGCACTACTTTCAAGTGAGCAGTTACTCTTAAGGATTATACCTAAACTATCATTCATCTCAGCTCCAGGAACAGAGCGCACAGAGGTCCACTTCCTCCGGCTTCCCACCTCAGATCCTATAGAAGTCATTGGAATCCTTTTTATTTAGGAAGTGGCAAATTAAAGGCCATCTCATTTTATTATCTTTAGCTCTTTGATAATGGGGGATAGTGAACAATCATTCCCTATCCACCTTCTGCAAACCAGTCCTGATTGTATAGGCTTCTGTCCCATCTCTTCTCCAAAATGAAGAGTTCTAATTCATTTCCCCTCTTCACATAGGAAAGTGATTATAAACTTTGTGGTAGGTTTTCTATGTCGCCTACAGCCTTCTGACTTGGGCTAAGATGACTGGGTTCAGCATGAAAGCTGCTGATAGATGAGCACGATAGAGCCGAATCAATGATCATTTAACTTCTGCTTCCCGATTTTTTCCTACCAATTGCTAATACTCAGTTTGCCTTCCTTCCTCCAGTGCTATGCTGCTGTTTCTCTGCAATGACTCCACGAATTCTTCTGGGAGTGACAATAGTGCAATTAGAACCCATCAATGGAAATGCATGATTACAGCTCACTTGCCCTGCACGCATTACTTTGCGTCTCTCATCATGGTATTTCATCTGCTGCATTAGCACATATCCACTCACTAATACCACCCAGCAGCCATCCTCTGGTGCACAAACCCCTTGGTATTCCCTGGTTCCTGTCCCTTGGGTCCTAGAGCATCTTCCTTAAGTCATGTAAGTTCATGAGATGCCAAACTAAGAGGAGGGCACTCTAAGGTTCAACTTGTCTTCATCCCCTTGATTCATTTTTTAATCCAAAGCAACACTACCTGTGTTCAGTTAGGTGTGGCCTTCATACAGCCTCAAATGTCTTTATTTCCAAGACTGAGAATTATTTTTGCCCACAGTCACATAGGTGACTTCTTGGATGTCTTGGATGTCCATTCTAAGTGAATAGATTCTCCGTTAACCCACAATACAAATGCTGCAGCTCATATCCCAGCCACAGGCAGAGACAGCTGATTTTCCAGGGACCAAGTGCTTCTCCTCCTCTCCCAACAAGCTCCCACCAGCAGAAGTAACCCTGGCCTTACCCAGACTTTTAAATCATCCCTGATCCTAATAATTTCCACATGATTCACAGTAAACAGAGACCCCTGGCAATTGTGCCTTGCTGTGTGCTGAGAATCCAGAGTTACTTTTCTCTCTTTGCTGGGAAGAGCCATGTTCTCCCCCATTAAAGCTTCAAACAGGAGCCCAGGGAGTATTCATTCAGAGGTTTCAGCTCCAGGCAAGAGTCTGAGCCAACAGCCCATGCTCATCTCCCATATGAAATGAGACACAAGAGTTTCTGGGTTTAGTCTGGATGACTTTGCTCAGCAGGGGCTAATGCTGCCTGCAGGTCCTGAGGCTTGATGCGGTTGTGTCTGTGCAATGGGTTTCTAGTTGTGTTGCAAAAAGTTCCATGCAAGAGGGAAGTTAAAGCCCCCACTGTGGCAGCAAGAGGTGAAAATCCCCTCCAGAAAAGTAGCCACAGCTCCGAGCCTCAGGCTGGAAGCTGGAGGTGAAGTTCCTCCATCTACACTCCAGTCCCAAGACAAGAGTGATGGAGGTCTCTATGGGAAGCATTGGTTGGGGTGCTCATGCACTACTAAATGGGGCTGCTACGTCTTTGCATCTTCTCCAGTGTTTTTCTGGAACAGCTGGGTAGGGTTAAGGGGGCTGGGACTGAGGGAGCAGCAGAAAGTGAGGTTTTGAGCCTTATCTATCTGCAGCATTACAAGAGCTCTAAGCAGCACACAGATCTCGTTCCAAATCCTTGCATTCAGAGATGTGGCAGCAGCAGACACTGAACAGGGCAGATGACACCTGGCTTTCTACCCTTGTTTGCTATCACACTCCTTTTTTAGGCTGTACATTGTTCAGACCAACAGGAGACTCAGTAGCGCTTTGTGTGGTTGTGTGTTTGTTCGTATCCTCATCTCTCAGCAAGCCACAGATAAAACCAGAACACAAACAATCCCACACCAGCCTTCTCTGCCTTATAAAAGCTCAGGGTTGACGCTGGCATCCCAGAGCTCTCAGCCTCTTATCTGTTATCAGTGTTTATGACTATCAGGCTGAACGCGTTACCCAGCAGATGATGTTTACCAGCTAGAGATCAGTAAAAACCACACCGCTTTCTTCTAGCTGAGCCCAGGGCATTGCCCAGCACACATCTTCCTCAGCACTGCAAAGACTATGCCAGCTGTATGACACTTCATTTAGTGTGATCCTAGTTGCAGGAAGACTTGTTTCCACCTGCTTTATCTCTAATGATGAAAGCAATGGGTGTTCTAGATGACCTTAAGGTCCCTTCCAACCCTAACTATTGTATGATTCTGTGTTTCAGCCTGGGGAAGAGTGCATCCTGGCAGCATCTGGGCACAGAAGACAACAACACTGGCAAACTATGGAGAGAACAATGCTCACCCTGTCTCATCTGTGTGCACAGGCAGATGCTACGTGGGGAAGCTCTCCACACTTTCAAACACAGAGCAAAACTGCCTCCCAGCATCCTTGGACATCATCTTTGGGAGCACAGGAGGACATGACTGATCATGGTCCCCCACTATAGTAATGCCCCATACTTGAGCAGATGTCCAAATTCCATCAAATGAAAATGCTTATAAACCTCAACAAGCTGCTGCTGAAGAATAGCAATGTAATCAAAGCAGAAAGCCCAGTGATGTCCTTCATCTGCCCCAAAACATCAAACCACCTCTTCCACAGAGTTCCCTTGATGCCCAGATCAGGCTGCACCTTAACGCATCCTCCGGTTTCCTTTTACTGTTTTCAATTTGCTTCGATGAGAGACTTGAAACCCGCTCACTAAACATCCTAACTTAAGTATCTATAAAAGACAGCAATAACTCTGGCAGCAGTCACCATCACCCACTGATGTCCGGGCAGAGCCATGCAGGGTTTCTCCCATTCATGCAACACCAAAGCCATTTGAGCACAACCACTTCCTAAAGGCTTTCATGGTTTCAAGAGTTCAAAGGTTGCTGCTGTTGTTCTCCTGAAGCCAGGAAAGGGAAAGGTTTCTTTCCAAAACCGGTTACCTTGTGCATCCAAGGCACTTCAGGAGGAAAGGAACTGCGAGGCTTTGAAGCCAAGGCAGCTGAACTGCTACACAGAATAAATCAAGACTGTGCCTAAACAAGTGGAAAACACACTGAGGTATTTTACAGTTGAGGATATAGTTCAGCACCAGCAAAGCACATGAGTAAGTACAGCAGGGGATGACCCTGACCGTGGCCCAGTTAATGAGGGAGATAAAGAACATGATTAAAAGCAAACATATCCTTGTTGATTGACTGAGATGATGCAGCCTGGGACACACATTCAGTGCTATCAGAACACAGACTAACCCACACACCATCCCAACCTGAAGTGCAACCAAAGGAAGCTTTTCCAAACTTCATTCCTGTGGTTTAGCTCGATTTCAGAATCCAAAATCTTTCTTTTACAGGAAATTACATTGAAAACATCATGTACGAACGGACATCACAAGTGACTCTCGATAAAATACCTGCTTGTTTTCCTTTACAAGGACAATTTTGTTAACAGAGATAAGCCCCCCCCCAGAAAAAAAAAAAAACCAAACAAAAACCCAAACTCCACAATTTATCATAGACTCACAGACTGGTTTGGGTTGAAGGGACCTTAAAGCTCCCCCAGTTCCAACCCCTGCCACGGGCAGGGACACCTTCCACTAGAGCACCTTGCTCCAAGCCCCTGTGTCCAACCTGGCCTTGAACACTGCCAGGGATGGGGCAGCCACAGCTTCTCTGGGCACCCTGTGCCAGCGCCTCAGCACCCTCACAGGGAAGAGCTTCTGCCTAAGAGCTCATCTCAGTCTCCCCTCTGGCAGGTTAAAGCCATTCCCCTTGACCTGTCCCTACATCCCTTGCCCAAAGCCCCTCTCCAGGTTTCCTGCAGCCCCTTCAGGCACTGGAGCTGCTCTAAGGTCTCCCCATAAGGAGCCTTCTCTTCTCCAGGCTGAACCACCCCAGCTCGCTGAACCTGACTGAAGATTCATGTTTTAAGCCAAGAATTCACATGCTAAGCAGGCAGTGTTAAGAAAATGTGTTCTGTTTGTTACAGTGGTACTAATCGAGGTGAAATTAAGCCCTATTCAGGGCAAAGCACACTTCTATACACACATATACTTACATGAAAAGAACTGAAACCATCATTTCTCTGTTTCTTTTTCATGAAACATTTTCTTCTTTAGTGTTTACTCACTCCTAAGTGGGACACAATCTACCTTCACATCCCATGCTAAACTGGATGTTTTTAGGCTGTGGAAAAACACAGGGAAATAACTCATCCGGCAAAATCTGCCCAGAAACGGCTCTTTCAAATGGAAAAGATACTTCTCTGTCTTAATTAAAGGCTTGGGAAGCATCCAGTGAGGCTTAACCTGAAGAACATGAAAGCATCAAACCTCTTCGGTGGTTGCATAAGAGATCTGCATCAGAACAGGAGGGGACTTACCTGCTATTTGTCTTTGACCCCTTACATCTGAGTCTATCACAGTCCTGGCTGCATTTGTTTTCAAAGGAAGCATGCAGAAATTCAAGACAAAAGGGGTTTTTTAGTAGTTCCCCAGTACCTAAGCATGTAATGGGTGAACAGAGAAGTTCCTGGAGCACTTTGATGCCCCACAACATGCCCATGAAAACCCACCTGAAATCTGGACAGCTCTGAAAATCCCAGCTAAAGCTGAAGGTCACATTACAAGGTTTGAGGGTAGGAGATAGAGAACTGAGCACAACTCTCCATATCCCAAGCAATAGGCTTCACTGCTCTGCTGTTTTTCCTTATCTGCACTGGGATAGGTACAAACAGATACTTTACATATAAATTACAGCCCAACACAGCCAGGAGCTGATAAAACGAGCAGAGAAACTTGGATCCAGCATCACTTCTGTACTGTGACTTACCTGCCACCAGCTCCACCAGCAGAAGCAGCTTCAACAAGACAGAGATGAATCCCCATCCCTGAATACAATCAGACAGGCCAGGACACTCTCCTGGACATACAGGTACAGCCTCTTGGTAAAGAGACTGGTTTGAGTACACTCTCTTTATCTCCACTGCTCCTGGGAGGAAGGGCACTTGGGAGTGCACTGCCTAATCTCTACTCATAGGAGTCCTTACTGCTAACTGCATCTTATCATAGACTCACAGATTGCTTTGTGTTGGAAGGGACCTTAAAGCTCCTCCAGCTCCAACCCCTGCCACGGGCAGGGACACCTTCCACTAGAGCAGCTTGCTCCAAGCCCCTGTGTCCAACCTGGCCTTGAACACTGCCAGGGATGGGGCAGCCACAGCTTCTCTGGGCACCCTGTGCCAGCACCTCAGCACCCTCACAGGGAAGAGCTTCTGCCTAAGAGCTCAGCTCAGTCTCCCCTCGGGCAGGTTAAAGCCATTCCCCTTGGCCTGTCCCTACATCCCTTGTCCCAAGCCCCTCTCCAGGTTTCCTGCAGCCCCTTCAGGCACTGGAGCTGCTCTCAGGTTTCCCCTTCAGGAGCCTTCTCTTCCCCAGGCTGACCCAGCCCAGCTCTCTCAGCCTGGCTCCAGGGCAGAGCTGCTCCAGCCCCTGCAGGCACAGCGAGTCAGATGCTTTGAAAGCACAGAAGAGTTGAGGTTCTCCATGCAGATGATGTCAATGCTGCCTTTGGGTGCTGGAGGGTGAGCTTGAGTCAGCAGATCTGGCTGCTAGAACCAACTCCAACCCCCCCAGGCAGAGCTCACGCATGGGACAGTCTCCTGCAGTCTGTTTCTTTGCTAGGAGGAAATGTGGCCTGCTCCAAGCTAACAGCCAGTGCAGAAGCCAAAGCACAAGGTTAAGGGTAATGGCAGCACTGGATGTGAGCTGAGGCTCCAGCTGAGAGGACAGTGGGACCCGTAGCTGCCATCTCTCAGTCTTTAATGGGTGAAGCAGTGCCAAGGGCATTGCCCCCACTGAAGACAAGGGGGCTGCATGTTTTGAAGATACAACAGGTGATGCATACTGATGGCCTGAGAACAGGGACAGACACTGCTTTTATGGAGCTAATCACTGCTTCTCAGTCCAGAACCTGCAAAGCCACTGGCATATTCCCACCTTTATTTTACCCATCCGATGTTTAAGTCACCCAGTTTGGGCCCATCAGTACTTGATCACACATTCAGGTACCAGAAAGGAGATGAGAGCTGTGAAGAGAGTATAACTGGTCTCTTTAAACACGAGCAGTGGATGCAAAGAGCCAAGGCAAACTCATTTCCATTCCTGAAGCTCGCTGCAGGGCAGGAAATGCATTCCCCACAAACGAGAGGATGTCACGTACCGCGTGCACGTGGTTCACATCGCAGCAGCACCCGATACCTCCCATTCATGCCACGGGAGCTGCATCTGCTGACACTCACCAGGCGATTCGCAAGCGCGATGGTACACGCTGTCGCTTCAGCTTCTTGCTGACATTTGAGTTTGTCTGAAGTGGCCTTCTCAAACTTGGCTGTGAGCTTCCGCAGGTTCTCGTTGAGGCGCTGCGCATGCAGACAGGGAGACAAGAAGAGCACAGTTTGAAGGAAAACCCTTCCCCAGAGACCGTTCACCCCATGGGCAGTGCCAGCCAAGCTCCACCACCACACGCAGCACCACCACTGCCCAGGGTGCAGCATCAGGAGCCAGCACAGAGGGGTGATGTGCTGTGTTATTTTATGTGCTTGTAATTCACATCCTCAGCACAGGGCCAAGGCAAAGAACACGTAAAGCTCCTTTATGTGAGGCTCTGCCCTAGTGTGAATTTAAACTGGGAAAGGGGGTCCCATTAAGACCAAGTATGAATGACCGGCGCTATAGCTGAACAGTGAGGGGGCAGCTGAGAGAACAGCACCCCATGTTTCCTGATGCTGCAGCAACCTTGGTCCCAGTGCAGCCCTTGAGGCTGCCTCACCAAGTTGTGCTCAAGTCCCCAGGGGATGCCTTGGGCAGCTGCAGGTATTGAACCATGTCCAAGCCATTCCTCTCACACCCTATTTCTAGAAGGGAATATAACAAGGGAATCAATAAAACTGTTCTGCTCCTGAGCGTGTCCCCTGGGAGGTTCCTGCAGAGGAGCCCAACCAGCACTAGCTGGGACCATCTCACATGCAGGTTGGCTGCAAAGTGCTTTGGGGCTGAGAAGGGGCAGAAAGGGCCCAAACCACCTGGAAGAAAAAAGCCCTTTGCTTGGACAGAGCTGTTCACACTCTGGTCTAAACCAAATCAGGAGCTCCCGTGAGCACCTGGAACATCTCACTTCTGATAAGAAAAGTAATAATTGATTTTATCTGCACCCAATGCAAACTGCTTAAGGCTAAACTGCTTGTAAATCACTTTAACACTGGTTGAGCTACACACCAGAAACAAAGCTGGAAATGGAAAAGGATCATACTGGGGATATCTGTAGCTCTCCTGGATACTGGGGAACACAAAGCTGTCTCTCCTTGACCTGCTTTGGAATTAATAACACAAAAAGGTTCTGTTTCTGCAAGCATAAGAATGTATGTGCAGACGTACACTTGTATATATAAAATCCCATTACACAAGCACGGTCTGATAAATGGGTACCTATGAGCTATGAAGAACAGATGACACCTGCAGTACCCCACAGACACATACGTCTGTGTGCAACTGGGAGTATACATCTTGCTTCTACATCTCCCCTCCCCAGAGTCACAGCAAACTTATTTCCCAGGCAGGGAAAGGCACTCAATATTTCTGATAATCACAACAGTCTCATTTATTACTAAAAAAGGGGTATGTGACAGCTCAGGGCCTTGATGTGAGCAGGTATGAATTAGTCTCACATCAGTGAGGCTATCCAAGATACCCCAGCTTGGTAAGCAAGGATATACCTCCCCATACATCTCCCACACTGAGCAGTGTCTCATTACCCATGTGCAGAGGGGAAAACTCACCTAACTGGGTAGTTTTGTAAGAGCACGCCAGTGGAGTACCAGTAACCAACCCAGAGATTGTCATTTGCTTTAACATCATCATAAAGTTCAGGCATTAAAAGCTTTGGAAACAAGCAGCATAAAGGCACAGAATAAGTTCCCCAGTACTATTTTACATCCGAGATGTGAGAATTAGAGGCTAATTTCAAGGCCAGGTTGGACACAGGGGCTTGGAGCAAGCTGCTCTAGCGGAAGATGCCCCTGCCCATGGCAGGGGGTTGGAACTGAATGAGTTTTAAGGCCTTTTCAACCGAAGCCATTCTATGATTCTTAAGGTGCAAGCAAGGCTGGAGAAGAACAGATGAAACGTAGAAAGCAGCAATAAAAGAGAGAGAAAAACTACAGTTTTTACTGTGAGGGTGGTGAGGGACTGGAACACGCTGCCCACAGAAGTGGTGAATGCCCCATCCCTGGCAGTGTTCAAGGCCAGGCTGGACAGAGCCTTGGGCAACATGGTCTAATGTGAGGCATCCCTGCCCATGGCAGGGGGTTGGAACTGGATGATGTTAAGGCCCTTTCCAACCCAAACCCTTCTGTGATTCTGTGATCCCCTCCCTGCCCTTAAAATCCCACAAGCACAGAGAAACAAAGCAGAGCTCTCTCCCCAGGCAGTGACTGCTGTGATGGGTGCCACCACGGGGCAAGCACTCACAGCGATTTTGGCCTTGATGCTGGCCAGCTTGTCCTGGGCAGCCGCCAGCTCCGCGTTGGCTTTGCTGAGCGCCTGCCTCTTGGGCTGCACCTCGCAGAACACGGCGTGGAAGCGCACGATGTTCAGCACCCAGGAGCAGAGCCCGGCCGCGGCCAAGGACTTGGTGGTCACGAATTCGGGCTTGAACTTGGGGTCTTGTAGATAGGGCTGAAGGGCTTTGAGGCAGTTCTCATGGATGTTCTCCTTATCAAACTTGATCAGGGAGTCCAGGAAGCCATCCACCCTGGCCATGGCGGCTTTCGCTGCCTTCCAGCTCCTGTCCTTGGGAATCCTTCCTCCCGGAGCCATCAGCACCATCACTGCCGCGGTGACATTGCTGACAGCTGAAGGTGGTGACCCAAAGGACCTCAGCTCTGTCAGGTTCTTCTGCAAAGGGGAAAACGAGGCTGTTAGACAAAAATGAATGGGCTTTCCTTTTGCTTTGCCACTAACAGAGTCAGGCTTCCAAGCTATCAATCTGATAAACTGGGTTGGCCAAAGCCCCTCTCCAGCTTTCCTGCAGCCCCTTCAGGCACTGGAGCTGCTCTCAGGTCTCCCCTTCAGGAGCCTTCTCTTCTCCAGGCTGCCCCAGCCCAGCTCTCTCAGCCTGGCTCCAGAGCAGAGCTGCTCCAGCCCTCGCAGCATCCAGTGTAAAATGTCTCTTATGAACAAGCTCAATGACATGGAGCCAACCATGAACACAGATAAGCCCCCCAACATGCCCTTCTCCACCCCGTGTGCCCTGCGCAGCTCAGCACATACTACATGGGCTCTCCCCAGCCTCACATGTGGTGGGGCTGCTGCTCAGGGTGCTGAGAGGGCTCCAGCAGAGCAGCCAGTCTTTAGAGCCTGCATCTCTGTGGAACTGGGATGCTGAGCTGGTACCCTGGCTTCTTCTCTAGGGAAAGAGCACTTCCATGACATGACAGGAATGGTGACTCTATGACCCTGAATGGGAGGAAGGATGTTGCTGTCCTGGCCAGGACACTGAGGAAGACCTGGGCAGCATGGGGGTGCTGGTTTCCTTCCTTACTGCAAGAGCCTCTGGCACCACGGGAAGAGGACAAGCCAGGTCCTCAGTGAGTGCCATGCTGCTGGACCAGATAACAGGAGCTCTGCCCTCTTCCCTCATGGCACCAGTTGGTAGCATTTTCGCAACCATCAGATGTACTCTCCCCCCCCCAAAGCAGAGGGGAGATCTGGATTCCCACAGGAATCCTCACCCTACCTTGTTGAGGGTGTTCAGAGCAGCCTGGGCAGCTGCCAGGGCAGGCTCAGCTTTGGCCAGGTCCTCCTCACAGTCCTTCTGTTTCTGCTCCACCTCCTGGGTGATCAGTGCCACCTTCTGCTCCTCCTCATCGGCGATGGCCTTTTCCCTGCTCACTTTCTCCGTCTCCACCCCCACCACCTGGATCAGCTTGTCAGCATCATCATTCTTCTGCTTCAGCTCCACTTCTTGGGCTGCCAGCTTGGCCTTCAGCTCATCCACCTAGAGGGAAGAAACACACTTGGGAGCACGGATACCCACCAACCTGCTCCTCCCCGCCCAGCAGCACAGGCTCACACTTGAGAAGGGGCTAAGTGGTACCCAAAAGCATGGCTGGCCTGTGTGTGAAGCAGACGATGCCCTGGGAGCACAGAAAAGCAGAATTTCTGGCTGTAAGCAGGATCCTACTGCTCATGATGCTTGGGTCACAGCTGGAAGTGCCCATGGGCATGGCCTGTACACCAGAGCAGCCTGCTAGTGGTGGGAAACCCAGCAGAGGAGACACCAGCACCAGCAGGATGAGCTGTTGAGGAGGTTGTCCCATCCCTGCTCAGCTGCCAGGGCAACGCGAACGTGGCTTTGAGCAGAATCCAATGGAAAGTAGGCAAAAGGTTTAATTTCAGGTGTACCTGAAATGGATGCAGGGATTATGCCCTGGGATTACTTTTGTACAGCCCAGGAGCATCACCACAGACCAGGCATTGGCAAGGAAGGTTCTTTCAGTGTAAAGCCAAGCACATCCAGCTTTGAACATGAGATGTGATGTTAAATCACAGTCCCAGTAAAGGCAGCGTGCAAGTGCTGTGCATGTGTGTTCTGCTGTGGAGATGACATGGTACAACCCAGCTACCCTTCCTATTGCTTCCCAACCTTGACACTGGCAGAACGGAGCATGTGAAGGACCTGTGCACCAGGTACCTGTGCACCCTGCCTCTCCCCCACCCCTCCATCCTCTGCCCCACACACACAGGGCAGAGGCAGCACCCCGTGACTTCCCTCACAACCATCAGGTCCTACACACTTGTGATGGGAAGGGCATTTTTCACACCAGGAAGATTATGGCTGGGATCTGCTGCCAGGTACAGCCCTTGTCAGAGGGCGCAGGGCTCAAGGGGCTTTACAGTGCAATATCACGTGAGCTTGAGAAAAGATCTCCTGTTCAGCCATCAGGACACATGGCAGTGGTGGCAGCTCCTCACACACTGCTCCACCGAGCACTTGCTCACACCCAGAGAGGTGGGGACAGGGGGAAGCACCTGCATGGTGCAGGAGCTCACACCAGCTCTCACCTGAAGACAAAGTCTCTTCCTAAACCCACCCCTTCCCATGACTTCACACAGGCTTTATGCAGACCACAGAGGCTTTCACTGCCCTGCTGTCAGGCCCATAAAGGGCTGCTTGGAGCTCCCAGGGTACATCTTTACTTACATAAAATACTCACTAGAAAGGAAGTTGGACACTTGCTTTTGTTGATAATTCCATCTTCCTACCCAAAGAGAGCACAATTTGCAATCCTATAACCTGCAGCTTGTGACGTCTGGCCTCAGCTTGAAGTGAAGAGCGGTTTCTCTGCAGTCTCTTTGTGTAGTTGAGCCATTGCCAGCTCCTGCTGCCTGCAACTACAATGCTGTGTTCACCAGGACAAAGACACGACTCTAAATCCAAATGACTCTGGGCTCATGGCACATAATGCCTTCAGCTGGCAAACTCAGCGCCGGCTCCTTGCTCAGCTCCAGGCTTTCAGGGATGGCAGGAAATGGAAGTTTTGCTGATGACAGATAAGGCTTGCGACCTTCTGCCCCCAGATCAGTACTCATGTGCTGGGTACACATGCAGATGGGGGCTTTAGGGGTTGACACAACCACAACAAAACAAGCCAGGGATTAAAACCCACGAGCACTGAACAGAATGAGCAGATGCAAACTCAGCCCAGGCACAGCCTGTGAGAACAGGAAGTGCCCTGACAAAACCTGCTTTCAGCCAAGCACATGAGCAGTGGAAGGGAAAAGGACTTGCTCCAACATTGTCAGGACTGAAAAGAGCAAAAGGCTGCATAAGGCTTTGCCTGAGAGAGATATTTGGAAGCCCAGATGTGTATGTTACTGTGAAGGCCCCTGCCCGGCCCCAGGCTTGGGTTCAGTGTTAAATTCCCAGTGGAAAGGATGCAAGTTATGTGTCCTAAGGCTCTGCTGGACCAACAGACCTCACCACACTGGGGGACACATGGTGACCTCCAGCCCCCCTAGCTGCAGCAGAACTTTGCATCATGAAAGGAAACAACTCTTTCCCCTAGTGAGGCTAAAGCTCAAACACAGCTGATGGGGACAATTTAATAGTGTTTGTGCAGTGGCAAGAGTGAAATGAGAGCTGTACCTCAATAACCTCTCACTGGCCTTAGGGAGGCCCTGGAGGTGACACAGGGAATGTACATTCATGGACTTTACTCTTCCAGTTCCACCCCAGCAAACAAGCTCCTCTTAATGCTGCCCTCACATCCACAGCGAAACCAGGCTGGCCCATTGGATCACGCTGTGTTGTGGAGCAGCCACAGACATGTGCTTTGTAAATCACCACCCAGGCACCCCAAAAAGGAGTTGTTACCACATCCAGGGGAGGGCAGAAAACCACCATTGACTTTTCCAGTGTCTGCCAACACTGGTGAAGGCAGAACATGCCTTTTGGGTAACACGCAGCTGGTAAGCAGAAGAAAGCAAGAGCTACAAGGGAATAACAGTACAAGGAGGTCCTGAGGTGGCATGGAAAATGATAGCAGAATGTCCTCCCAAAAAGAAGAGACAATGCTACGAACCTCCTCCCCATAGGCAGCACCAGATCAAGGTGTGAACAGACAGATCCAGCATGTGCCTTAGCATATGGAACATCATTATGGGCCACAAACAGTACTTTGTCCCAGACAGTGCTAAGAAATATGGAAAACCTGTAAGCAGCTTCCTCAGTCCATGACAATCTGCTAAGCAATTAGTAATGTGAAGTAGAAAGGGAAAGAGCAAAGCAAATGAGAGATTCAGGGGATTCATAGTACCTAGATGTACTATGACTGCAACAGGGAAGGAGAAGTGCTTGCTTAACACCAGGAGAGCGTAAGAAGAATTATTCAAGAACAGAAAAGCTGGAGGGCAGGCTCCCAGCAGGCTCATTTTATCTGATTGTCCTTGCCTTGTTTCAAGAACACCAAATACCTCACAAAGGTCAGCGATTAATTGATAGAGCAAGTGAGACCTGAATCTGGGATACAGTGATGCAATCCTAACCCAAGTCATCCTAAAATTACTCACGCTGAGCTCTGAGCAGACTGCTGACCTCTTCAGAGCAAGCCTCTGAAAAACAAATTACTCATCCCACACGGCTTCCACGTCTGTTATGTCCTAGGAACTGGAAGCCAGCTTTTGCTTCTCTGAGTGCTGAGGACAGCCACTGCCTTCATGGAAGGACGGCTGGGCTCGTAAGGTAACGAAACAGGTTTCTTTAGAAGGAAGCTGCTCAATGGTATCAAGAAGTCCAGATCTCAAAAGACAAAAACAGAGCATGTGAGGGGGAGCAGACTAAAAGGAAGGGGAGAGGTTACGTTGAACTGGAACAGCAAAGTCACAAAGTACTGGCCTCATGCTGAGGCCAGACTGAACAGCTTATGCAAACACATACACCTCATCATTAACGTGTCCCAGCATCCAAGCAGCAGGAATCTGGAGAATGCTGCTGATGGGAGCACTAGTCCTCAGAGTTCAGACACAACCTGGCCATACCCAGGTATCAAAATCCTCCCCCTTTGCTTTGAATACATGAATTACATCCATTACAGAACACAGCCTGGAGATGACACGCCTGAGACCGAAGACTTGTCACATCCTCAGCACCAAGACCAGTCATTTCCATGGTGAAAATAAAGTTCAGGCTTTTAAATCCATATGAAAGATTGAACATTCTGGTATGATTTCCAATACTGGTAAGTATCTACCCTCTGGTTTCAAATCAACAGCAGTTTTGACAATTGCACACATCTGATAATTTAGGTGTTTAATTTTAGGCCCCCACTGTTAATTTTAGATTCAAATTTGACATATTTGTCCTCACTGCTCTGCATCTTAATCAACTTCACAAATAGGCACTTCTCACCTTGCAACAGCAAAACCTACAAGACCCACAGGTTCTGCAGCTTCCCATCTCCTCCCAGTCCTCCACCACCACTTAGAATCTGTTTCATGGCTCATCAGAGAGCGCTTGCCTACATAACACCCATATGAAGATATACATGAAGAATACAGAGTGGTCCCCATATCTGACACTACAGGAACTTGTCTCCTCTCAAAGGTTATTTTTACATCAGTTGCTCCCAATGAAGAACAGACCCAACCAATCTTGTCCACCACTGGGGTGTCATCAAAAGCAGCAATGTCCCACAGGTCAGCAGAATTATTTGCCTCTATAGGCAAGGAAGGTGTAAGGCCTGCTTTGCATTGGGGGCATGCACTCCTTGCTTTGGTTGGCATCACTGGTTGTGGTGGGTGCTGTTCATCCTTAGCTGCATCCTTACATAGGAGACGCTATAACCTGCAAAGGGGACATGAAACATGCCCACTCTCCTCCTGTGTCCCTAAAGATCTGTCCTTACCATGAAAGAAGCAACTGCTTGAAGTGAGATGCAGACTATCAGAGTTGAGAGGCACTAATAAAGCCCATACATCACCCTCCAGTAAGGCATGTGTCCTACTGAGTGTGACAGACATGATTTATGTTCCCAGCATTATCCAGAAGATCTATAAGGAAGGGGATGAACCTGCTAGTCCTCCATTCATGTCAACCTCCGCATTTCTTTGGAGCAACTTCAGGACAGGCCCGCTTGCCACAGTAGAAGCTTGTAAATGAACATTTGTGAGAGTGAATAGAATACAAAATGGAGAGAAAAGCAGGAGTTTGGGAACAGAGGTAGAGAGCAAAGCTCTGAAAGGCAGCGTGGGCACTGCAAAGACCTCAGTTAAATACTCAGAACAACTACTTTTGTTGCTTTATAGCAGGGGGATTTTGGGATGGCTAATCCACATTTCAGCTAATCCACATTTCAGACATGCATTAATTTCCCTTAAAGATGGATAGCACAATGCAAGGGAAAATGATCAACTTCATTTTAAAAGGATATTCTATTTAGTTTGAGAGGGGTTTTGCTGAAGTTATTGTAGATGTCCTGGATGCAAATCCATAGATCACTGATCTTCCTGTATTTTATAAGCTATTTTGCCAGCACAGCTGATTTTTAACCATCAAAACAAGATGCACACAGCCAACTGGATCCCTACCTCCTTTTACTTACCACGATCTCTCACAGTTACCATCCAAACAGCAGAGACCGGACACACATGGAATCAGCGCGGTTGGAAAAGACCTTTAAGATTATCAAGTCCAACCACGGCCCCAGCACTGCCAAGGCCACCACTAACCCATGGCACTGAGGGCCCTGTCTTCTCCTTCTTTCTCCTTCCCAGTACAGACCATCACTTCTGCTCCTCCAGGAGCCCAGCTCAAGCCAAGATCTAACATAGATTTTACCCCTTGTACAGTTTCAGCCCATAAAGTTCTCCTCTGAACCAGGATGCAGAGATGTCCCTAACAGAGACAGGGAAAACCACCAGCTTTTAACCCAAGGGCTTTGCTTACTTGTGCAGAGGTGCTTTTGAGCTTCTCCAGACCATTCTCCAGCCGCTCCATTTTTGCCTTTAAATCCTTGCCCTTTTTCAAAAGCAAATTCTGATATAGTTTGATTTGCTCAAGGAATGACTTTGGAGTGGTGTAGTTATATCGCCGCTCATTGCTCAGATACAATCGGGATATCTCGTTGACACTTGTGTGGACGTAGGCCATGAATTTGCTTATTGAGCTTTTCAGTGAATCCTAAAGGTAAGATAAGAAGACAAGGAGAAACTATTTGAAACAGAACAACTATATATAACACACTCCTGTGCTGGATAGAAAGGAATTTATTAACTTTTTATTCTGCTGCAGCAAAATCCAGGATGTAACATCTAAGTTGATCCCTTTTCACTTCTTATCTCTAAAATAACTTTGACTGCTCGTGTACTTTATGCCTGTCTTTATGTCGTTTTATCTCATGCTTTATCTCATTCCGGGCAGATTTTCTTGCATTTAGCTTTACAAAATAACAGCCTTTTAGGTATAAATTTGGGCTTTTCTTCTGTACAAATGGGGAAAGTGCAAACTCAGAAAAAGAAGCAGTGTAGACTTTATTCTTTCTAAATCCTGCCCAGAAAAGCTAAACAAACAGAAATGAATCTCTTTTAGTCTAGAAGCAGGTTGTCATCAATGAGAACTTGACATAATTTGCCCTTGAGAATTACAGACACTCAGACACGGCAGTGAAGAGAAAAGTTCCCTGCAATAATCATAAGCATTAGGTTATTTCTGGACTGCTTTGTAAGGTGCCTCTTGTTAGCAAAGCAGTCATTTCACTGGCGATACCATCAGCATCCAAGCACACACGTGTGGTGCCCATGGCCATACCTCTGCTAAGGCCCATGGGCCTCTCTGAGAAACACAGAACTGTAGAATCAGTTGGGTTGGAAAAGCCCTTTAAGCTCATCCCGTCCAACCCTTACCCCAGCCCTGCCAAGGCCACCCCTAACCCATGGCACTGAGGCCTCGTCCCCACGCTGTGTGAACACTTGCAGGGACGGTGCCTGCAGCCCTGCCCTGGGCAGCCTGTTCCAATGCCTGAGCACCCTCTGGGGCAGGAATTGTTCCTCAGCTCCATCTAAACCTGCCCTGGTGCAGCTTGAGGCCGTTTCCTCTTGTCCCATCCCTTGTTCCTTGGGAGCAGAGCCCAGCCCCTCCTGGCTCCATCCTCCTGTCAGGTGGTTGTATGAAATATGGACCATATTCGAAGCATGGTTCAATGAAGGTGAACAGAGCACCAGCAGTTCCTCACGAAACAGTCACCCAGATGTCCTGGGTAAGTGTTGGAAGGCAATAAAGGTGAGCAAACCCTTCCAGCCCAAACTATTCCATGACTCTATGACTCTGCAACACTCTCCCCACAGTGTGAGGCACTGCTTGCAGGAAGAGAGGTACAAAACCACACGCGGCTGCTGCCAGCACCGTGCACCCATGGGTGGCCAGCACAGGAACCCCACAGAGGAACCCAAGCTCGGATGGTGGCGGGTGAGGAGCTCACCTCCACGGCCTCTGTCTCACGCAGGAAGCGGAGGCTGACGGACTCGAGGGCCTCCCGTGGCCACTCCTGGAACCAGTCTATGGCCACGCAGCTGACGATGGCCGGGAACCTCCTGCTGCGGACACGGAGCCTGCTGCCAACGGGGGAGAAGCACAGCGCGACCTGCGGAGCCAGGGGAGGAGAAGGGGAGAAGACACGGCTGGGAGCAGGCACCAGGCTCCAGCCCAGCCTGGGCTCTACCACCCACTTCCCCGCCACCAGCAACCTCTGTCCTCAAGTCCCTGCACTTCACACCAGCAAGCCTGGCCTGGGAAAGGCATAATCCAGCAGTAAACACGTTTTTCCTCCTCAACGAACCCAATTAAATGCTGAGCATTGCTATGGGCACGCTTTCAAGGCTGCAGATGGGGTTTAATATAACCCCAGTTCCCTGCTTTAGCAGTGACACAAAGCTGCAGCCAGCAGGGAACTGGCATCCAGACTCAAGTGGTGCAAGCAGAAATTAAAGCGAATGGATCTAAACTCTCCTGGCTTTGCTCCCCGAAGGCCAGCATTGAGGTGGCTCAAACTCAAAACCTCCTTTGAGCAGAATGAGAAGTTTTTGTTTTTAAAGAGAGCACTCTCAACGCAAAGCAGCACAGGAATAAACCCATTTGTGAATGTGCAGTTTTGCACAGCAAGTCCTTTGCCTTCCAGGCTTTCATTTCAGTCCGAGTTGCAGCGAACGGTGCAGTGCGGGTGGGTCTGTGGGGAATCTCTGGTCAAGGGGCTCTTGCTCCCCTGCTCAGCATCCTCCTGCACCATTTCGCCTTCCCCCAGTCTTCAGGGCTCTTCCCTTACCCTTCTGCCTTGCCCTGCAGGCTGGGAGCCTCATGCCCCCCATAGCCAGTTCGCTCAGCTCCTCTCATGGATGCATGAGCTCTCCCTTTTCCAGAAGGAAATTTCCCATCAGCGTGTAAAGTCAGGTCAAGGCAAAGAACCTTTCCTCTTCACTGCCCCTTCACCAGCTTTAACAGCAAAATAAGGCCCAAGGACCAAAACCTGCAACCACCATTGGTCACAGTTTGGATTTACAAACTCTGCTAATCTGGCACAAAGAAGAACACAGACAAGTTGCCAACATGCAGTGAAGCAGCAGTATCTGATCAAGGGCCAGTGTGGGCAGCAGCGCATCTCACTCAATGCATCACTCCTCTCCCACTTGTTAGCCCTGGCTGGTAAGTGCATACATAGGCTTGCAAGTGCCATGGGGCAGGCTGCTCTCAGCCCAGACATCTCCGTAAGGTGTCACCACCTCCACCATGGGCCAAGATCTGGTTTTTAGAGGATGTCAAAGCCAGCCTGTAACAAAACTGCTTCTGTTTTCATTTCAGAACTCAAAGCTACTGCTCCTCTGACATGGCCACTGCTTGCTCACACACAAGGGACAGACACATTGAATCATTTTTACACCTTCAAGCACAAGCCTCAGGCACCTCTGTGCTCCTCTTTCAGGAAGCTCTCCAGGTACAGAAGCCCTCTTCCGCACTTATCCTGCTCTCTCTCAAGACCCTGAGGCCGGTGTGTTGGTGCTCATGCTCTGTTGGGCCATGCTGCTCTCGAAAGTCCAGCATGCCCTGGGCAGCAAGGGCTTGATCGGCTTTCTGCACAGAGCATGATGCCATCACACAGTGCTGGGGAGAATAAACAGCACTTCCCAGCTGACCCCATCCATCTGCTCTAACACACTGCTCAGGAGAAGGGCAGACAAGGAAAAGGGCTCAGCCTCAAATAAATCACATTCACACTGCCCTTCCAGTGTACCTCAGTAGTGAACAGGAATATAACCAGGCAGAGGACAATCAAGGTGCTCTAAGAGCTACAAAACAGCACCAGTGCTCATCAGAAATTTCCATCTATGCCGAGAGAGAGAGAGGGAGTAGGACAGGATTCCATCTCCTTGGGCCTCTATACTGTGTATGGTCCTCGGATTTTCCCTCACAAATCAACTCTCCAGCTCTTCCCCATCCTAACTGTGTACCCACCTACACCAAAAAGGGAACAGGACACCCT
Organism: Pezoporus occidentalis; assembly: GCF_034315485.1. Classification (NCBI taxonomy): domain Eukaryota; kingdom Metazoa; phylum Chordata; class Aves; order Psittaciformes; family Psittacidae; genus Pezoporus; species Pezoporus occidentalis. Next base: position 1,359,641 of record NW_026913295.1, read on the forward strand.
ACCTCTGTGAACGTGTCACACCAACACCAACCAAGCAGTGAGGAAGGAGGAGGATATGCTTTCATTGAGCAAAAGTCAAGTCTTCACTCACTGCCTGGTCGCTAGCTCCCTGCTCTGGCACCACAGCGCTGTACAGTCCTGCAGAAGGGTAAATACCTTTGGAAGAGTCTAACTCTCTTGCACTGTACTTTCTCCACATGCTGGGCATACCTGGGAAGTCCTGAAACTGTTTTGGGATCTTAGGACATATTTACAAGGCCTTTCTACAGGGCTGGAGTGGAAGAGATCCCGTAAGCATGCCGTGTCCCACTCAGTGCCCTGGTTGGGAATTACCAACAACATGAAGACCCTCAGTGCAGTTTTTCCAAGCAGCAAGACCCAGTCCTGATGTACCCCTGCTGAATCCCTGCACATGGCTCTGAAAATGGGAAGGCTGGTGCTGCTCAGCCTTTCAACCCCCATCACTTTCTAAAGCCCAACAAGTGATGGCAACACCCAGCATTTCCTATCTATGCTTCAGTACTGCATGGGGCAAGAACCTCAGCTCAGTTCATGACCAGGCAGGAAACCTTTCCAGGCTGCAGTCTGACCTCCCCACAAGGTAGCCCAAAGGGTCCCCATGTGGTGTCCCTGCAGCAAGGTCGATGGTGAGCACACAGACTCCCTCTGAACATCTCACCTTCAACTGTCGCCTAACGCGCTCTATGAAGAACTTCCAGCAAGTCTCCTTGGAGTCCAGCAGCCCCCGGCCTTTGACTTCATTCCTCACACTGTTGATGATGTTTTCAACTTCATCATCAGGAAAGAGATCCGGGATTTCACCTAGGAAAAGAAGACCCGTGTTGGTTTTCTGCTCTGGGTTTTGCTGTGGTCTCAGAGCACAGGGAAGCAGCTCATTGCATGAGGTGCCCATGGGCTCCAGCCTCAGCAAGGTGGCACAGGTCACTCTGCTGATGAAGAAACACTTGTGAGAGCAAACTTCCCCATGAAAGCACAAGGTAAAAAGATGCAGAAAGAGTCAAAGAACACAAAGTCCACTTTTTTTTCAGATCTACAGTGCTAATTAGAATACAAAGCCATTATAATTCAAAGCTGACCAGGCCATACATGATCATGAAATCATTTTAGGTTGGGAAATGAATGTGTTACACATCCAGCTCCTGAGGTTGTTCAACACCATGTCCAGCAGTGGTCAAATTACTCCCAGACCACCAAAACATCTTCAAATCTTTGAAAAACTTTTAGAAGTTAATAGTTCTGATTGCCAAAAATGTACCAAACCAGGATTTTTATAGTGGGGCCTTAATTTATCACCTATTCACTTCCTTTCTGGCTTCTGATCTGATTGAAACCATTGCTATTGAGCAAGATAGTGCCAATATGAACACTAATCACTCAGGTAATGCACTCATGAGAAATCTGCTCACTGATTAGAAAGACTAAAATGTATATTTTGTTCCAGCTGCTTCGGTGATGCTAAGAAGTGAAACAAGCATGCAGATAGCCAAGAGCAGCCAAAGCCATCCAGAGCACTCCCTGGGCAGCAGGAGCTCACATCCTGGGAAGTCACAATCCCTTCAGGGTCTCTTCCTCCCTGGACCTTGAGTGAGGACTCTGCCCTGTCCCTGGACCCCCACACAGCAATCCACAGTTACAACAGAACACCCTTCAAAGCCACCATAAAACAACCGGGACATCCCAAAGCCAGGCTGCTCTGCCTGCCCCTTGCTGCAGGACACTGAAGAGCTTTACCCCGAGTCATGAGATATTTGTGTCACCCACACCACACACAAGAGGTGGTGGGAGCTACTTGCCACCCTCCACAACAACCCCGTTCTTACTCCTGGTTACAAAACCATCACAGGCAGAGCTTGTTTGCTGCTGATACCAGATGGCCAATTTATAGCCACATATGTCAACTCTGGAGTTACTCACAAGTTATCACTCCACTGTGCTGTCAACTCTCCACCCCTCACCATCCATGGAGATCACCTGAACCAGCTGGTATCTTCCCACTCCCAACTCATAAATAAGGCACCAATAACCACAGGTACTCCAATCAAATATTCTAGCCAGGAACAAGCTTATTTTATTAGGTAACTAGAGTGAGGATGCATGGGATCCTTAGGCCAAACTCCTCATCTGTCAATACATTCCTTTAGCTCCGTCCTCAGCTGCAGTATCACAACAGATATGACACATAACCACCATATGGAGTATATACCATGAAGTATGGAAAAATTGGGTACAGGACATCAGAAGAAGAAAAAAGTCTACCAGATGATGGAGTGCATCCTCACCAAAGAAACCTTAGTGCTGCTTTTACTCTAGAGCTTAACCCATCCATATTCTAGCTTACTTCATAGATTGCCCTTCTGCACACCCTTCAACTACAGATGCTACCATGAGCAAAACTACATTGAAATGGGGGAGAGGGGAAATGAAAGCAGGAAGAGACGTACCTGATGCTAAGAAGTCATTCACCAGCACCAAGAACTGCTCGTCCGCCACTTGCGCGTCAGTCATGAGGAACACAGTGCCCATGTTCTTCACACCAGCTTTCAGGTACTGGTTTGCCAGGTCTGCCTGGGGGTTGAAAAGTAAGGACTTAGGGGCTGCACCTACATTCTGCAGAGCATGGGCTGGGTACCACACCTACACGCAGGACATTTCAGGATCTTCCCATTAACCAAGAACAAAGCAACTGCAATTCAGTAGCATGAACCAGCCCTTTGGCCACTTTCCATCCTCATGCTGAGGCTTTCAGGTTATATGGGGGAAGACTATTGCTATCATCATTGTAAGACATTACCAAGGAGGATTTGACATTATGCCCAGGTCTGTGTAACACAAAAATCAGAAGAAAGCCTCGGCCAGTACCACCAAAGGAAATTTCTGTGGCTGGAACACTCAGAGGTCAATGGAATTGACTGAAGACATCAGACTGGGGTCTGCAAGGGGAGCTCATAAAGCTCACTCTGCCCCAGGCTATGGGTGCAGTAGAGCTCTTACAGAGAGAGGCTAAAGCACCATAGGGACTGGGGGAGACTGAAGTGACGAGAAATGTTGGTCCCTGATATCCCCTTCATTTCTTCAGTTGGGTATTTCCTCCTCTCTTCCAGAGTCCAAGCATGGACTTCAGTGAGCAGTGATGCTGGCAGAGACCTGCTTGCATGGAAAAGCTGTTTCATTTCAATGGGGACAGTGTCCTCCTAATGAAGGACACCACCTCTTTGAAAGACAAGTTGTTTATGAGATGGGAAAACCACCATCATCCTGCTCAAACTCCTGTCCCTCCAAGCAGGATCCAAGACGTGCAGGGGCCCCTGAAGGAACACACAGGCCATTGTTTCAGCAGCTCTCTTACAAATTCAGCACATGCAAAGCTTCTACTAAAGAATCATTTGTTACTTTCCTCACTGAGTGAAGGGAACAGCGAATTATCTTCCACCTCCACAGGCAGAGAAGCAAAGAGCTGCTTTGCAAACAAGTGTATTAATTTATTATCTATTATTGAGCTATGTTCCTGGCTGGGAGCACAGGCTTCCTCAAGAAATAGGCACGTAGGAGCTAGAAAATCCCACTAGTGGGGCTTAAAAACACAAAAGGAGAGTTGCAAACAGGCAATGGATAGCGGGACAGGCTCGTGTGACATGGTGAGAAGAACTTGCACACACACACAGGTCATCAGGTGGTGCCACTGCTGGGGAAGGAGCCCGGGGTTCATTGGCCATCACATCTCCCAGGCAGAACGGGGCGATGTTTCTGTGAGCGTGGTGATTACATTTTAAATGAGAATCATTTTGCCAGCAGCTACAATGGGTTTAAACCATTTCAGTGAGATTGTAAAATGCTAATTTATAACTCCCAGGCAGAGGCGCACGCTGTCTGGAGTGACTCATCCACCACTCAGCCCCTCTCCGATACAAAATACCAGAGGAAGAACTGGATACGATTGGGAAACGCTCCTCCTCCTCTCTACTGCTCCTTCTCCACCTTGGTATTACCCCACAACAGGTACCTCATGGATGAGCTCATTACCACATCTTGGTTTCATTTCTATTAAACCTAGAAACCAAGGTTTTTCTAGGGAATAATGAGGGTCCCTTAGCACAGCCCAGGGCTGACACTAAGCCTTGAGCTGGGATGGCCTCAGGCTTGGCCAGCTCAGAGGACTGGCAGGGGACAATGGGTCTGTCTGCTCTGTGCAGAAACACTTCAACAAGGTATTTTGAGAGGCACTGCTCCTCTCCACAGTCCCATATCGTGCTTGGAGCTTTTTAGCATCAGTGTCGCCCCAATATGCAACAGGGCGAAGTTTTCAGGGCCAGTTCTGCTTTGGATGTCATTCCCCATCACCTCAGCCTTAAAAGTCACTTACCTTCAGCTCAGGGATGCCATAGCCTTTCCTCAGTGTGATCTGGAAAACCTCCAGGGAGCTAATGAAGGCTGCCAGCCTGGTCAGGCTCTGCTTGCCACTTCCACCCACCCCGACCAGCAGAGCGTTTCCTCTGGGGGACTCCAGGATACGGTTGATGCGGCAGCTAAATTGAAGCATCCAAAACCTCTTATTAATCACAGCATTTTCCTTTTTCTCTGCCCACTGCTTTTCAATACATATTTTATTCACTCAGAATCTGTATTGTGAATGGGATGAAAAATGTCAATCTGAGCGACGTGGCAGCCATCAATCCCCATCTCTGCTGAGACCTGTGCAAAGGACAGGGCTGATGAAAAACAGTTTGCTGGCAATTCAGACTGTCCAATTATTTTTGTCCACCTGCCAAATCCTGCTGGACAAAGTTATTTTAAGGTGGAGGCCTGGACATGCTTGCAGGGAAAAACACATTAGGGAGACACGCAAAAACTGCGGACAAAACTCACAGCTCTAGCACACCTGCCCAGTAAACGTTTCTCTTCACCAAGCATTTGGGGTTCATGTTCAGTTTCATGTTCTGCTGTGCATTAAAACATGTTCATATATGTCTAGAAGGGCAGAAAAGCTGTCTGAAAAACACAATCCATGTTTCTCATTTATCCAAATCAACACTACTCTTTTCTTACTCTTCAAATGAACTTGCTATTATTTTCCAGGTCTGTTTCCCATGGTAAGCTCTGTCTGCCTCCAATTTATTCTCCTTAAGAAAACGCTGACATCCCCATGTTACAACCCCAGGTGAGGAGTGGTTGGAGGATCCTGCCTGTGAAACCCCCCTGTGCTCTGCCTGACATGCCAGCACCATTCTTCACTGTGCTGCCTTTATCCAGCTCAGTTAACCAAGTATTTTTCTAGCCTAATCTAATTAATTTTTCACATCAGACTGTGAGAAATATTGTACTGCTTTATTACAGCTCAAGTGTTTCCTGACCTATGTGCAGACTCCCACTGACAGTGAAATTATACCCAGAAAAGCATTCTGGTTTGTGTGGAAAGCTTTAGAATTCCTGCTTTCAGTTCTCTCAGCTAGCTCTCCCCAAAGGTGCCAGTATGGTCTATGTCTGCGATGTGCTCCCAGGGCTGTGTGCTTTGTGAATCATGGAATGGTTTGGGTTGGAAGGGACCTTAAAGCTCCTCCAGCTCCAACCCCTGCCATGGGCAGGGACACCTTCCACTAGAGCAGCTTGCTCCAAGCCCCTGTGTCCAACCTGGCCTTGAACACTGCCAGGGATGGGGCAGCCACAGCTTCTCTGGGCACCCTGTGCCAGTGCCTCAGCACCCTCACAGGGAAGAGCTTCTGCCTAAGAGCTCAGCTCAGTCTCCCCTCTGGCAGGTTAAAGCCATTCCCCTTGGCCTGTCCCTACATCCCTTGTCCCAAGCCCCTCTCCAGGTTTCCTGCAGCCCCTTCAGGCACTGGAGCTGCTCTCAGGTCTCCCCTTCAGGAGCCTTCTCTTGTCCAGGCTGCCCCAGCCCAGCTCTCTCAGCCTGGCTCCAGAGCAGAGCTGCTCCAGCCCTCGCAGCATCTCCATGGCCTCCTCTGCACTCACTCGAACAGCTCCACGTCCCTCTTGTGCTGCTGCCCCAGAGCTGGATCAGGACCACAGGGAGGGTCTCATGAGACAGACCCATTACTGATACCTACATCCTCCAGGACACTCCACGGAAGCAATCTACACAGATAAATGCTGAGATGAGATTACAAAGCCAGAAAATCCCCTTACACATGGCACATGGCATCCTCAAAAAGTACCAAGTTCATGGCAGGATTGACTTCATTGTAGTTGTCCAAGGCTTCCACAAGGATCTGGTTCAACTCCTCCCAGGTTGGAACTGGCCTATAGCAGGGTTCACCGATCCCTTTAGCAAAATGGCAATAAACATTCATTCTCTTGGTCTGCTCTAAAGTTTCCTCAATTTCCTGTAAAAGAGACAATATATATACATATACTTTGGAAATAGGGAAAGCAGTAGGTATTTGTGCCCGAATTGCACTTTGCTCCCATCAAGACGAGGGATCCAACCCTTCTAATGCTTTTGCCACACAAGACCCAAAGCACTTGAATAAACGAATTTAATTCATTCACAGAGCCCAAATCTCCTCTCACCAGTGCCCTCACGGAGCGCATCCTTTACTCATATCACAACACTGCAGCCCAGGACACAGATGCCAGAGATTTTGTTCCTACAAGAACACTGCCCTCTGAGCAAATGGATGATGGGCAGACCTTGGCTTTCCCAAGGAACACTTTTCCTGTAAGCACCTCAACACTTACATCATAGAACTTCTTCACCATCTCCAGCTGGATTTTATCAAAGGTACCGTAATCCTTTTCTTCAACCATCTTATCCCGGTACACCCGGTTTGACTCATGCAGGTAGAGTTTCACCAGGTCTTGGGGCTGCTTCAGACATTCAGGGGTAGAGAACAGAAGGCCCTGTGGAGAGCAAAGACACTCAGTAAACCTCACCCCCAGCATCCATGTTATTACCCTAGATAGGCTGAGTTGTTACAGCAACTTGCAAGTGAACTTCTGAATAAGCCCCTGGAGAACACGTTCTTTGCTATCCCCCATCTTCCAAAGCACTTTCTATTCATTAGACTCATTTTGAGACCCCAGACAGCATCGCCAGGGCAGCCTGGCTGGGCTGGTGGTCCTGATCTCAGCAGCAAAGAGCATGCAGAGCCCTGATGTGTGGCTTTTTGCATCCCAACACCATGCTATGGGTGCCTTGTCAAGAAGAAAGATAGTCTGGTAATGGCACTGGTGATGTTTTTTAAGTATTTCTTTTTTATTTTAAATCCATTCATTTTAATTAGGTGCATTCTGCCTGCAGGAAATATTCGTTGCTGTCTGCTTATCCCAGTGTGTTTACCATGAGCTCTATTAAAATGCATTAAAGAGTTATATCCCCAAAAGGTGTCACCTATAACTAAACCTATTAACCAGCACACAGGGTTTTCGACGGCATGGATTAAATAGACAGCTTTTATCCCTAACATCTTATCATTCCTACATAAAATACACCATGTATTAAAAGCCATAGGAAGCAGTGCCTCCCAGCTCCTGGACCATTTTGGATCATCTGGGTTTCACATTTGTCATTACAGATGCCAAATTGTTCTTTTCTTTATTCCAGGAAGGAAAACTGAGTGAGAAGAGGTGCCAGCTTGAAGAGAGAGGTGAAACCCATCAGGTCCTCAACTGATGTTAAAATAAGCAGCACTCGGTCACTCTAAAGACACCCGAAGCCACACAAGTGGTTGTGTTCTTGATGCAAGCACTGTAAGGCTTCCTCAGAGAGAGGAAAACCCATACTTCACACCTCCATCATCACTTTATTAACTTAACACCTGAACATTTCCCCTTTTGCCACGTTGCAAACCCAGCCCTCTTCACTCCTCTCAGCAGAGCTGCCAGGCTCTTCCATGAGCACAACCAGCAGCAGCTCCAAAGAGCAATGGGGATACTCTACCTGTCACCTTGAGCTTCCAGTAGTTGCCATAGTGCCTGCAGCTAGGATGCACGAGTGATGGATGAAATACATGGCTATATTTCAGCCACATCTTTCAGCTTCCTCTCCTTGCTGGAAAGGCCAGAGGCTGGTTAGGAAGCCATAGGCTTCCCTAGAAAATGATGCCAAATATCATGGCTCAATTCGATTTCACATTTTAATGTGTTCAATTCTGGGCTCCTCAGCACAAGACAGACAAGAAGCTGCTGTAGAGGGTCCAGAGGATGTCCCTCTCCAGGTTTCCTGGAGCCCCTTCAGGCACTGGAGCTGCTCTAAGCTCCTCACAGGAGCCTTCTCTTCTCCAGGCTGACCCAGCCCAGCTCTCTCAGCCTGGCTCCAGAGCAGAGCTGCTCCAGCCCTTGCAGCATTTCTGTGGCCCTCAGTAAGAAGCCTCTGCACATACAGGACAATCATGGAAAGCCAAAGACCTTTCACACCACTACCTAGAACACACCAAACCCAATGTGTAAATGGAGGTTGAATGTGTTTAAAATGAATAAGTACATAAAAAGCACCAGGGACACTGAAACCTTTGTGGCAAAGCCTGCTGACCTGTACCACAGGTCCTGTCATCAAGGACTGAAGCATTAGAGTGTGAGTTCCAGACAGCAGGCTTGCTCAGGTGCCACAAGGCACCCTGCAGCTGGCTGGCTTCCTGCTAGTGTTGCTGTGGGCAATCTGGCACAGGAAGCTTCCTCTGCCACCAGCCTGGGAGCGAACATGAGGGGCCTTACCCTGCTCCCACCTGGGGCCATCAGGTGACAGGACAGAAGGTTTCCAATGCATTAAAAGGTAAGACAAATTACTTTTTCCCTTTCTTTGCAGTGTAAATACCGTGTGGGCAGTGCCCCCTTTCCAGCTGTCCTGTGCTGTTGGACTGAGCACCTTGCGCTCCTCCTTCCTGAGCACAGCATCATAGAATGGTTTGGCTTGGAAGGGACCTTCAAAAGTCATCTCATTTTACTCTTGGGGCTCCTGGAGCATCCTCAGCACTTTGAGGACAGTGGTGATATGAAAACATCATGATATAAAGTAGTATAGAAATATATATAATAAACCCCAGCATTACAATCAACAATGTGTGGGTCATGCACCCAGAGCCCAGCAAGATGAGGGCCTCCAACCACCCCTTTGGCACGCTGGCAGGGCTGTGCCTGCTGTGTGTGACGGAGCAGCCCGTAACCAGCCACCAGCATCTGCATCATAGAATCCCAGCCTGGTTTGTGTTGGAAGGGACCTTAAAGCTCCTCCAGCTCCAACCCCTGCCACAGGCAGGGACACCTTCCACGAGAGCAGCTTGCTCCAAGCCCCTGTGTCCAACCTGCCCTTGAACACTGCCAAGGATGGGGCAGCCACAGCTTCTCTGGGCACCCTGTGCCAGTGATCTCTGTTAGGAAGAGAAATAACAGAGACACTAAGACATGAGGAGGGGGAAGCTCTGAAACCAGGCTGCTCAGCTGACCAGAACCGAGCCCTAGGCTAAGTCCTGTCAAACAACTGGAGAGAGCAAGGCATAAACCGAAGGTGCTGCTGACCCTGCGCCAGCCTTACACCCATTTCTGTCCCTGCTCCTGTCCCACAGCAGCAGGTAACACTCTGGCATCCTCTGGCACATGCCAGCCTGAAGCTTCCAGGGGTCTTTAGTGAGTTCAATCACAGGTAGATATGAAACCCCTTCTCTGTGCAAAGGAGCATGAAGTCTGCCAGCCACCAAAGCCTGCATGGAGGCAAAGCTCAGATGGGGCAGGCACGCTGGGGCCACTGCTATCATCTTGCCGTCAGGAAGAGAGAGAGGCTGTTCTTCCTCAGCTGCCACAGATCTTAATGTGACATGCTGCTTGAAAATCTTGTTAGAAATGGGAATAAAAAGCAAAATACAGCCCTGCTGAGCCTGTGATTATTATTTTACAGAGATGACAGATATAATTTAGAGCATAATACTATGGTAACCCTTTCAGATGGAAAGAAAGACAGCAGCAGGGCTTTCTCCAGTGTGAGCCAGCAGGGGATGTGTTTCTAAAAGCATAATCCCCATCTCCGTCACTGCACAGACCTGTCTTCTTTAATCAAGGGGAAATTGCCTGGAGCATACCAATTGAGTTAGCTCTGCAGTGCGTGGTGGGACCCAGAGGCATGAAAAGATGCCACAGAAGTGTAAGGTAAAGTTGTGCTGGACAGCTGCAAATGGGACCTGCTCAAGAGGAAAAGTAATGGGTAACACCTTCTGATGAGCCCAAGGGCTTCTTAGGACTGATGGGTGACCTTGCCCCAGCAACATCAGTAATAGCAAGTGATACAGTGCAAGGACAAGGCACCAGGGCTGCCATTCCTGCAGATCTTGCCTAATCCTACTCCAGCCCCTTCTTGTCCACCCTCCTGGACTGTGGTTTCCAGCCTTTCCTCACCTAAACATTTCCTGTGGGATGTGACACCAAATGTGAGCTGGTTTATTACAGCCAGTTCTTGCTGAGCTTTCTGTAATGGCTCAAAACCAGCCCTTGAGCTCAGGAGTTTAAGATGATCACAGACTCTGAAGCTCCTTGTTAGCAGGAAGAAGCATCCTGCAATCCAGACCCAGCTGGGTTTCCAGGTCAGCAGTGACCTGCATGTGTTTGTGTGCTCATCACAGAAACAATGCCCACTGCTGGCTTTCTTCTTCCCTTGGGTCCCCCCTTCTTCACCCACAGCCCTTCTGCCAGTCCCTACCTCCCTGGAGCCTTGTGTTGCCCTTTGGGGAACCATTCCCCCACGGTGGTTCAATGACATATTCCTCTGCTGCCACACAGGAGAGACCAGTTTATGTCTATGTGAGGTCCTGAACTGAAGCTCCATGCTGTGGCCCTTGGCCAGCTGATGCCAAAGAAGAGGTAGCAGCACTGAGGACAATGCTGAGGCATTTCTTGGACTTCAGCATCCTGCTGAAGGTGATGTCCAGAGACAAAACCCAAGTGAGAATGGTGAATAGAGACCATTGTTGTGCAAGAATACATGGAATTTCTCACAGTTCTACCAAGTCAACAACAACTACATGGTTCACCTCAGGAGACACCAACCCTACAGCCAAGGGAGCCTCCAAAGCAACACAGTTCAAGCAGCTGGGACAAGACACCAAAAGAGAGCAGGCAGATACAACAGCAAGACGCCCATGCCTTTGTACACCACTGGAACCCTCAACTGTGTTCCAGCAGAGAGAAACAGGAAATCCAGAGACCCCAAAACCCCCAGGAACATTTAAGATAAGGAAATAACTAAGAATGAATAATGAAAGATAAGGAAGGATTTCAAGAAAAGCTGAACTGTGTCTTCAATAAACACGGTGAGACCCAGGAGCCAGGCTCCAACAACGCGACCACCAAAAAGCCACCTGAGCTCCTGGCACTGCCCCTACCCTGTGGCCCAGCAGGACATTTCCTAATATCCCACACCCTGAGCACCTTCCAAGCAGAGCACAGCTAAAATTAAAGCTTCCCACTGAAACGCTGCTTTTCTCAATCTCTGCCTTTCAAAGCGCAGATGAACTAAAGCCAGGATTTAACATGACCCACATCTACCGTCAAAGGCTGCTCATGTTTAGCTGAGCACAAGCGACAGGTCTGATTCCTTCCTGACACAATGGAGTTATTAACTTTTGCAGGAGCCTGTTCTTGGATCTCCCATTGCCTGTCATTATTACAGCTCTTGTCTGATGGAGCAGACCACAAGGCACCGAACTTTCAGTACCTACTTTGTAAAACAGACATTAATCAGGACAGCAACAAATTACAACCTGGGGCTTTACAACAGGTTCTGGTGCTTCAAACCTCTCAATTTGGCTGCTCAGATCTTTCTCCAGCTTTCTCAATCAGCCTTAAACTCTGAACTACTCTCTGAGCAGTAAAGGCTCGGGCTTCAAACCTAAGACTTTGGGAGAAAAAGAATCACCTCCACCATTGAATCGCTGCTAAAGCTGAGTTACTTCCCCTTGGTACGGAACTGGCTCCAGTGGTGATTCAGTTTCAGCAGTTAAGTCAAAGCTGGTTTGGATTTCTTTATTAACCATTTAAATGGCATCCTTCATGCACATGTTGGGTACCTGACTATCAAGAAGCTAAGAGGATGGGCCAGTGTAGACCAACAAGCTGTGCTGGCTCTAAGCAGAGCAGTTGAACTACTTACTGCTTTCCTATCTTCAGGGCCAGGAGCCCACAAAGTATCCACCACCTCCTTCAATGCAATCAAATGCTTTCCCTGTGGTGGAGCATGCCATTCATCTCCACATTCCCAAGGGTGGAACTAAGGCTTGCAAAGACAAGCCCAGCTCCACCACCCCCACCAACAGGCACCTCATCAAGTCAGGAGGCCAAAGCTCCTACAGGCAGAGAGCATTTCAACCCACCCCAAACCTGCACCTCTTTCTGGAACCAGTCATCACCATCTCTCCCCATTGACCATAGGAGGCTGGAAAGTCAATAAGCTTCTAACTGATACTCCTCAAAACCAATGCTTTGGAACCTGTCCAAAGTCAATCAGGAATTAGGGAATCATAGAATCACAGAACAGTTTGGTTTGGAAAGGACCTTAAGATCATCCAGTTCCAACCCCCTGCCATGGGCAGGGACACCTCACACTAAACCATGTCACCCAAGCCTCCATCCAACCTGGCCTTGAACACTGCCAGAAACGGAGCATTCACGGCTTCCCTGGGCAACCCATTCCAGTGCCACAGCACCTCACAGGAAAGAGCCTGAACTTCCCCTGTTTCAGTTTGAACCCATCACCCCTTGTCCTATCACTGCAGTCCCTAATGAAGAATGCAAGTGAATGTGCCAAGGTCACCCCCTTTACAAGGGGGACATGCACGCTATGTCACTGTGCTTGCTCACCCAGGCCAGCTGGGCCAGAGGAACACAGGTCCACAGACCTCCACAGCACTGGGACAAGCTCCAAGAGCCACGTGCCAGCAGCTGCACTTACCTGGAAGATATTGGAGAAGTCTCGCAGGTTGAAAACATAGTGGAACTTGATGGCTGTCGGCAGGAAAGTGGCAGCTACTTTCTGATGCAGTCGCAGAGCGAGGGTAAGCAGCTGCTGAGCTGACTTCTGCACAGCCCCTGGGAAGCCGCCACTCGTCAGGTGCTGCATCAAAATGGTGCTGTAGATCCTGGACAAGGCCTCCTGGCCAGGGAGGGAGAGCGCAAAGACACAGAAGTGACGCTGAGGAAGAGAAGACATGGGAAGGTCAGCACATGGACACGGGCAGCGTCATGGCCAACCACCTCTCAAGCAGAACACCCTTGGAGGCTTGATGTGCTTGGACACAGCGCTAGATGGCATCATCTGGGATCCCTTCCCCATGCAAGGTTGGACCAGGTGATTTTTTGAGGTCACTTCCAAGCCCGGGATGCTCTATGGTTCTATAGCTTGCAGTACGCCTATTTCTCTCTTCCGATTGTCCAGCAGAGGACAGTTGGCAAGGGACATCCTTCAGCTTGGGAATGATGCAGGGATTCAAAAGCACAAACCCCCCAAAGGGATCTTCAACAGCATTTCACAGCTGCTCTGCTGGAAATTCAGCCCACTGAAGAGCTCTGCAGGTCTTACTGACCTCTGATGAGAGCCAGTCACTGTCTCTGTTAGAAACAGCCCCTGGAAGGTGTCACCTCCCAGAAGACCCCTTTATTGAAGTGAAACTTGCAGACAGAGAAGATTCCCACATACAGCCAGAGGATGCTTCATTTTAACACCACAGCCTGTTAAAGAGGAGCCAGAGCCTGGGCTCAATCTGGTGAGGAGGTTTGTCCATGAGGATCAGGATCCAGGCTCCCCAACAGTCACAGCGCCATGAGTAGGATCTGTCCCTGCAGCCCCACTGAGTTACAGCTCCTCTTCCATGGGCACCTGTGTCTCAGGGTGTGCCCCGCTACTGCCTAGTGCCAAGCTGCATCCTACAGCACAGCAAACACCTGCCATGCTGCTGGGAAGGGCGCTGCCCCTCTGCTGCTGACTGCCCTGGGAGCCAACAGGTCCTGCTCAGCGGCTTTGATCTGCAGGCACAGGGTACAGCCAGGCTACCTCTAACCAGGCTCTGTCTCATGGCTGGAGAAAGGGTAAGTAACACAATAAGCCAGCTCTAATGACTCAGGTTGAGGCTCACAGCTCCCCAGAATCAAGCCCTGAGGTTTAAGATCTCTTAGCAAATCTATACTTCAGTTACCATCAGCATTTGCACTGGTTTGGGGTTGGCTGGCGGGGGGGGAGGTCTTTGAGTTTCACCACCACCACCTCTTTTTAATGAGAATATACTGCCAGCTCCATCAGGAAATGACAGAAACCAAAAGGCATTATGCACTATGTTCCAGGGGCAAATGTTAGCTAAATGAAGGTCTGTATGAACCAGAGACTGTCCTGAAAGTAGGTGTTAAGCTGACCAGGAACTTCTCAGCTGGCTTCTTCCACTGACTGAGCAGCAGAATGTGAGGAAAAACAAAGTAAGGAAAAGGTCTGTTGCTTCACCATCAGGAATTACAGTCACTGCAGAGATCCACACCATTTCTGCTGATCAAATGACAGCAGGATATGCAGGATACCAGGCTGGACAGACCCTTGGGAAACATGGTCTAATGTGAGGCATCTCTGCCCATGGCAGGGGGTTCGAACTGGATGACCTTAAGGTCCTTTCCAACACACACCATTCTGTGATGTGCTGAGTTTCCTCCAGCCTCATGCTTAAATAACCCACCCCAAAATAAGCCCTAGGACATGCACCTGCAGCCGAGGGTTGATGGTGAAGCTCCCCGCAGTCGGGTTCATGCACGACACGTACTGCACGTTCCTGATCTCCTTCAGCGACAGCTTGGTCCTGTCGTACCTTTGGGCAGAAGGAAACAGCAGCGCAGTGACCACAACCTGTGAGCAACAGGCACTGCCTCTCCTTGGGGTAAGGAGGCGCCGACGTCCACTTGTCTTCAGGGGGTCAAGTTGTGCTTCTCCTCAAGGCAGGGCACAGGCTTGTCTGCATATCAGCCCATGGCCTGGCTTCCCCGACACCCACTGCCTCTACTCCACTGTGTCCATACTCAGAAGTGTTTGGCCAAGCTCAGGTATGCATGTGGCTGAGACTGGAAACTGCCCTGTATTCCCTATGGGGATAGCTGCAAATATTCCCATCCAACACAGCACTGCCAGCTATGGTGTAACATGCACTGACCCCCTTCCAAAACATGTCACTGGTTTCCCTTCAGATTACCTCTGCCTAGAAAATGCTGTTGCTGCTGCCTGACTGGAAACAGTATTAGGTGCTCACTGCAGGGTTCATCCAGCTGAGGCCAAGTCCATGGCCTTCCTATGCTCCCAGCATCACAGCACACAGAGGCCGAGCATCACGCTCCCCTTGCAGGCTGCACACTGGGACCACAGGCACGAGCCCCAGCAAGAGCAGAGCAAAGCTCCTCTTAGCCAGGCTTGTTTGCTGGGGATAGGGGAAAGCCTGAGGGTGCACAGTGCTCACCCAGAGCCTCCAGCAAGCTCCAGCCCAGCAGGATGCAATGGCAAACACAGGGTGGGAAAGGGAGCCAGGATATGCGACTTCCTCTCAAACCCCATCCCCAAGAGATGATGAACAAAAAGCTCTTGGATGACCAAGCCCAAGCAACTTCCTACCAGTGGCCGTAGTCCAGGTGCTGCCTGATCAGTGTATGGGGCTGCACAGTCCCGTAAGCATCCACCTCAGGCATGTTCAGATCATCGATGAAGTACACGAGCTTCTTGGTGCCTGGAGGGCCGTAATTCCTGCCAGCCTTTTTATCCAGAGGCTTCTCAAGCACCCCTGTGTGGAGCAGAGGAGCAAAGCTCAGCACCGTGCTGTGCTGTACCTCCTGAGCCATGCACAGGACAGGCAGGGCTCACCTCACAGCCCTCCAGCTGGCAACTGGGCTGGTTATTGCTTTGTGAGGAGGAAGAGGTGCTCTCAGCACCAGCTCAGGATGGTGGCTGTCACCAAAGTGCAGCCACAGAGCAGCTGAGAGCCCTGTGTGGAGCTGCCAGGGACCCTTGGGCAGCTTTTCAGTCTGACTCGACCCAAATCAGAGCGCTCTCAATTCCTCCTTTCAAACCAAACAGAGCAACCCAAATACAATACAGCAAACCAAACACAATACAGCTCCAAACCACATCCACTTCAGAGCAAACAAAAGCTTTTCAGGCAAGATAAAAGCCTTTTGAATCCCTTCTGGATAAGTTTTTTAAACTAAATCTTGCTTGCTGGTATTAT
Organism: Pezoporus occidentalis; assembly: GCF_034315485.1. Classification (NCBI taxonomy): domain Eukaryota; kingdom Metazoa; phylum Chordata; class Aves; order Psittaciformes; family Psittacidae; genus Pezoporus; species Pezoporus occidentalis. The sequence goes on from NW_026913295.1 coordinate 1,375,840, forward strand.
TCTGTGCTGTACAGCAGAGCAGTGAACGTCCTTTGCTGCCTGCCCCAGTGACACAGGCAGTAGTGGCTGGGCACTGGGGAGGAACAGGGAGAGCTCTGGGCACAGAAGCCCACGAGCAAAGCCGATTTTGTGACTGTCAGTGCACTTTTTGCCTCTGGTAAACAAAAGCAGTAGGTGATTTTGGGGTAAATTCCTGCACATCTTCAGAACAAACCAAATAATATTATTTATATAAATGTACCAAATACCCACAGGTTCCCTGCTCCCATCCCCAGCATCACCCAAACCTCCAGGTAACGTGACAAGGCTCAGTTCCAACAGGAGTTATCAAATGACCACCTAGTTTTAAGTAGGGTCGTGTTTGAGCAAGAGAAAGCATGGAGATAAAAGTTCCTCATTTCAAAGCTTTGGAAGGTTTTCATTCCCTTCAGCACAAGGCTGAGGTTCTGTGGTGCTCTGAATTATAAAATGTGGGGAATATTTATAAAGCTGGGCTGTTATTTGATAAAAACCACCCCACTGCTGCACATGGGGCTTTGGTGCTTACTGATCCCCTTGAACGCAGCTCCAGCAACCTCTACTGACTCAGTAAGAGGAAAAGCAAACAGAAGAGCTCTGCTCTGCCCAGAGCCCGGGATGGGCTTTCTGCTGTGCGCTCACTTGGAGAGCATCCTCACTCCCCGGGGCTCAGTGCTCTCCTGGAGATGGAGGCAGAATTTCATTTACACTGTTTTAGGTGACAGGACAAGGGGCGATGGGTTCAAAATGAAAGAGGAAGTTCAGGTTAGATCTAAGGCAGAAGCTCTTCCCTGTGAGGGTGCTGAGGCACTGGCACAGGGTGCCCAGAGAAGCTGTGGCTGCCCCATCCCTGGCAGTGTTCAAGGCCAGGTTGGACACAGGGCTTGGAGCAAGCTGCTCTAGTGGAAGGTGTCCCTGCCTGTGGCAGGGGTTGGAGCTGGAGGAGCTTTAAGGTCCCTTCCAGCCAAAACCATTCCATGATTCTGTTAAGGTACTGTAGAGAGGAACATGAAGGAGCAATTCTTTGTCATTAGGGAAGACTGGCAAACATAAATGGGACTGGGAATTCTTATTCAAATCACCTTGTGAAAACATACACTTAAGGCATTCCTGATTATGGGCAAATTCTGTTAAGGAATGATTCTACGCTGCGTTTTGTTCAGACCACAGCACTTTTCACTGCTCCAGTGCATTGCAGACAGCTTGTCTTTCCCACTCCTCAAAACTGAGCTGATTTCTTGTCATGGAGCGCTGCTGCACAAAGGCAGGAATTGTGCTCAGGAAGGGAATGATGGATCTTCCCTCGGTGGAGCCTCTCTCCCCCTTCCGTAAACCCACGATATTTGAAGTTTCTGGTAGCAAGTTAAATTAAGTGTTTCAAATAAGCATTTAATCTCAATTTAATGAGGCCTTCATTAACATAGAAAATCAGCCCTTTTTGAGGTTAAACAAGTATGCAGGAGATTCATCACACTGAAATGCAATTACTGGGGATCAAGTGACATGTTTGGGAAAGTTGCATTTTAATTCAGAGCTGTATCTCACAGTATTACTAAGGGCCTCTGAGAACCTGACACACTCAAATCAGCACTGAAAGAGTCACTGCAAATGGGACTCTCAAAGGGAGTGTGGCTCCTCTTGCCTGCTGGGTCCTGGTCGAGAGGGGAAAAAACCCAACATCAAAACCACCCAACATCTACAGCAGTTTTCTCAAGTTAGATCTGGAGTAGAAGGTGCTGAATGACAGAAGCCAGGGATGGAGAAGCATATGGTGGAGAAGCAAAGGTCCAAGAGGGCATGAAGAGGGAGAGCAGTCGGCTGGAGGTCTTCTAGGGCAATGGGCTGGGACTGCACCGAACGCCACACAAAGGGCAGTTCAGTCACAGAACACCAAAGAAAAGCCCCCAGCTGGCCCCAGGCTTGGGCAGAGTGTGGTTAAAACCCCTCTGCAGATGGCAATGCTGTCACCATGGGAGCCACGAGGATGATCTGACCCACATACCTGTGCTTACAGTGAAGGGCGCGCGCTCTGCACCTTACAAATCCCTGCACCAACCGCCACCTTGCCTAGGAAATTAGGAGCTTTTTAAAGGAAAAAAAGAAAGAAATGCAAACCTGCTTGGTATCCATATTTTGCACATTTAAAGAGGTGCTGCTGGGGAGAAAAACCAACTGACAAGCCACACAGAAAGGGACAAATTAACTCTAAAAAATGAGCAGCGGGGAGCCAGGCCAAGCAGTATAAATCATGCTTCCCGATGCAAATCTCACAGCCACATCTTCATCCCCTCACAAGATGACTTGCTCCCCTCTGCAGAGGAAGAAAGTCGCTGTCTCAGCCCATCGCTCACAGCCAGAGTAAACAGGGACGTGCTGCCAGGGCTGCTGGCATCAATCTCAACACCTGCACACACTCACCCGCCCTGATGGAGATAAATGAGGGCACGTTCCACCACCCAGGCAGCTGGGTGGACAGACAGACAGCTCAGAGACTCCACACAGGGAGAGAAAGAGAAGGGGCGCCTGGGAGGGGGAAAGACAGGTTATAACCATCACACCACTCAATCAGGGCTGCAGGACCCGCCCAAAGGTGAGATTTTACCCAAGTTTTCTGCATTCCCAAATAATCTGCATTCACACTGTGGGCAGAGGCACAGGCACCATCCCGTTGGTTGACGGAGAGGGGCAGCAGAGCCTGGGAGGGTGCACACCAGCAAGACCAGAAACCCTTCAAACCTGCCCAGAAAGCAGCCCCACAGCATGGCCCCAGGTTACACATCATGGGATGAGCCTGGGCTGCCATCTCTCTAGAAGTGGGTCAGCCCCAGAGGGCAATGTTAAGCTCAAACAGGACATCCAGCTCCAACCCCTGCCACGGGCAGGGACACCTTCCACTAGAGCAGCTTGCTCTGAGCCCCTGTGTCCAACCTGGCCTTGAACACCACTAGGTATGGGGCAGCCACAGCTTCTCTGTGGTCCCCTATGGGGCTGGGGAAGTAGAAGAACTTCAGGATACTTGGGTCAAACCAAGCTACATAAAGGCAGCACCTTGGTTCACAGTGACCCATTCAACTTAAAACAAAGGAGGTTTATTCCTGGTTAATAAACACATGTAACAAATTATTTTCTCTCTCTTTAGTTCAACCCAAAGTGAAAAAAAACATTCCAAAATGAACCACCTTTCAATAATTCCCTCCTTTCTTTTCAGGTCTGAAGAGAACACATAACAGAAGTGACCTTACCTTGATCTTAAACTTCATCTTTCACTGATGTGTCAAATCCTCATCAGCGATGTTCTTATGGACTTCCCCAGGGGCAGCAATTCCCTGGGGCTCTGAGCCCCACAGGGGCAGCAACTCCTGTGCCCTTGGGGATGGGGGACTTACTCCACAGGACCATGATGGGCTGTGGCAGGAAACTAGACAGCACCAGGAACTGGCAGGCCTGGCTTATAGGCTGCGCATATCCATTAGCACCATCCTCACTGGTAATTGGGATGCAATTCCTGTCATTTCACCCTGAGGACAGTTTAGATCTCAGTCAATAGACTCATCCTATTCAGCATGGGCTTAAATTCAAGCATCTTAAAGACACACCTCAAGTCAAGTACTGTGTGCTATACAAAACAGCAGCAGATTTAAGCACATGCTTTGGCACAGCCCTGAGCTGGAGTCATGGTGGTCAGCCCTCAAATCCTCACGATGGAAAACATCACCTTCCACAAAACCAGGGGTCTGCTGACCTGAGGTTTTCACAGTGGGTTTTAAGAGTCTGTGGGTGTCAATGCAGTGCCCATAGACAACAGAGGCAGCTCTCCCACAGGCCTTCTCCTGTTGGGAAGGACACCCCAGGAATTCTACCTGTCTGAGTCACAGACAGAAGTCCTGTGACTCAGCCACCTCCTTACCTTGCAGCATGGCAGAGGTGGTGTAGTAGTTAAACGGGACCTTCTTCACCACATAGGCATCCATGTCCAGTGAGGACAGCTTGTCCCCCACCAGCACAGACTTGCCCGTGCCGGCACTGCCCACCAGCATCACCGGGCGCCGGCGCTCCAGGAGCCGGTCCATGAAGTACCGCACACGGACTGTCTCAGTGGTGGGCACCAGGCAAGCCTGAGAGGGGCAGAATGAGCAGATGAGCACCCCCATCCACAAGCCCACAGCCACCTTCTGGGGAGAAGCCCAATTAGGGGAGCCAGGAATGAGGGAGGCGGCCCCAGTTTCTAGACTGCAGCAGGAAGAGAGCTGTTAAAGTCAAACTGTACAGAGGGAACCTTGAGAGCTCGCTGCCGGAGCAGCACCTGCATCTCCCCACAAACACATGTTTTCCTAAAATGGGAACAATTTCTAGCAGCCAGCTCCTCACTGTGGCACTTATAAAACACAAGTAAAGCAGAGCTGGCAAACACAATTCGCTACCTGCAGAACGGCTCATTTTGTGTCCAGATCACAAAACCAGATCTATTTTCAGCCACGCAGAAGGATGACATGGTGTCTCAGGGGCTTTGTCACTACATTGTCTCACATCCTGCTTCTCTCTGAAGGACAAATTCCCCCATCCTGCACCCTGGGCACACCAGCTCCAGGGTCACTGGGTGGCTTTGTGCCTGCCCCTCACGCACATCACTCATATTTGGAAGATGGATGGAGGATGTATCTTCACATGTAGAAAAAGCTGGGTAATTTGGTTGTACCTCATAAAGAAGCCATCCTTATTATGAAGTGCTTGAATGGCACTTCACTGAAACGCCCACATACTAAAACCCATGTAGTCCTCCCAGACCAAATGCAGGTGAGGTTCACATACCTGTAATGGCATTTCTGGATCAAATTCAAACGGGGGAATAAGTTTAGACCAAGGCTCAAACTTCTTCGTTTCTGGCTCGATGTAAAAGTCAAAGACTGTGCCCTGAGAAGGAAACTTGATGGTCTTGAATTCTGCCACCCACCACTTGCTGAATTCCACTCTGTGGTCCACAAGCTGCAAGACAGTAAGTGGAGAAAATATGCTAATCTGGAGAAATTCACTAGTGCTGGAGAACGTTACCTATCCCAGACCACCAGAGCAGGATTAGTCCTTAAACACATTCCATTCATAACGATTTTATCCCCTATTATTAAGCCTAATTTTTCATCTTCTTCATTCCTTCTCATCACTCCTATTTATTCCCCTAAATAATTCATCCTCAGTGTTGATCACTCTTGGTATGTCTGAGATTAGATAGATGGATCAATCTGAAAAAGAGAAATACGTGCCCGTGACTAAACAGACCCCTTGATTGATTCTGCTGCTTCTGACAGACAAGGACTCAACATCCATCTACATCTGTGGTCATGGGTAGCCAAAGCACGCATACTAAAGCCTTTCCTCATAAATCACACCCCTCTATTAATATTTAGGTTTTGTCTTCTGGCCTCTTTTCAGGCCACAATGTTTAGAAAAAGCTAGATTGGAGACACCAGTGCACCAAAGCATCAGAGAGGGAGCCTGCCCCTTTGTGTTTCTGTGCTGCCACATCAGCGCTTCCTTGTCTGTCCCCATTTTATCTTCCCATCCATGGAGAATTTGGAGCACCTGATTATTTTTCAAGAGCTGGGGGGTCGGTTTTGCTCTCAATACTGGGCCAGGACTTGCAAAATGTGCTTAGTCCCCTGCCCCAGGTCTCCTGTATGACACTGGGCCTGTCACTCAGCCTGAGCACCTTCCCATGCAGACAGTGGGGACTACAGACTCCTGCCTGGGGAGAAAGGGGTGGGAGAAAGAGGGGGAAAGTGCTGTTAGAAAGATGGCTGTGAAATACATAATGTGCTGTTCTAACAGTCCGTGGGGCATCTGCAGGTCTCACCTCCCCATAGCCATTCAATGTGCTTTGCCAAGCCACCAACACTTTGCCCATAGACTGCTCAGCCTCCAACAGGAAACGTGGATTAGAAGCTGAACTGAACCAAGTGGCCTCTATAGAGCCTCCTGAGCCACCAGCCACCAGGAGAGCAGAGGATTTGAGAAAGCACATTATTGGTACCCATGCTTTTGCAGTCCCGTGCTGTTCAGAGAAGCAGAATAACTGTTATCCTCCCTTCTGTTGCTCTGCCTCCTCGGTGCCAGCAGCAGAGCAGCCCGCAGTGGGGAGGGACGTGCAGCACTGCTAAAAGCTTTCTCACAAGGGTGCCTTTACCCCTACAGAGGCAAACTGCCTCCAGCTGCATTGTGAGGGGCTGCCCCCCCCCCAGCCAAGTAGTTCAGTGGAGCTGCTCCAGCCCCAGCTCAGTGCTGAACTCAAGCTGCTTCTTTAATACAAAGCCCATATGGATTTCTGCTAATTTCAGAGGCTGGAAACAGCAAATCTATCATCTGGTTTTATCCAGGGGCCCCCACTCCCCACCAACAAGCACAGAGTAGCAGGAAGCCTTCCAGACTGTTTCTCCTGACATTTCGGCAGCAAAAGGTCAGCACGAAGGGCACCTTCAATGGAGAGCAATAAACAGATTTTATATTGGATCATTTTTCATCAGGCTTCCCCTCGCTCCGGCTGCCGCATCCTCACGCTCACACTCCTGACATTTACAGAGCATCACAAGCAGCAACGCAGAGTCCAGCCTCCAAGACAAAGCTCCCAGAGAGATGCTGTGCCCCTGCAGCACAATCCCAGGCACATGTGTCCGTGCCATTCCTCCCCAGGGAGCCAGGCAGAGCCGGAGGTGCCAGGGATTTAGTGGTGGCCTTGGCAGTGCTGGGGAATGGTTGGATTTGATGATCTTAAAGGTCTTTTCCAACGTGGCTCTTCCTGTGACTCTGTGACTGACTCTGCTGTGGCCCAGGGAGCAGGGTTCAGTTGCTACACGAGCGTGCTCCAGCCAACTTGCTGTGAGCTCCTACAATGAGACAGCAGCTTGTACTGCTGAAGCAAGGACAAGCAATGCTCCCCAGGCTTCACTGTGTTGCCTTTATGTCACCCTGTGGTGATGCCACTAAGGCTGAGCATTTCCCAGCTGGCACAGAGGAAATGCAGGGTTAAGTCTTCCACAGGGACCAAGCAAGCTGGTCTTACACTGGTCATTTAACAGCCATGAGGCAGGATGGCTGAGCTTGACCTTTGCTGTTATCACTTCCCAAAACATCTGCTCCTTACCCTGAAGCACAGGTGGAGTCCAGCACATGCTGCTGGTGCACTGAAGCACATGGGAATACACAGACCCCAGTGAGCACTTGAGCAGCCCCTGAGAAGGGCAGTGCCTCCACCTGAGCTGGGAAAGGATTGCTGGTGTCAGGTCCATGGAGAGCCCCACACACTTCCAGACAACACAGAGCTTGACACAAGCCCACTAGAGAGCAGATATAGATCTCTGAGCCCTCAACAGCAGTGTCCTGTCACACAGCAGACCCACATGTCAGGATTACATGCTTTAAACCTGGGGACAAAGTATCCTCTGACCAGGAGATGCAACCACCCAACAGATTCCCAGCAGGGACTGGGCAGAACATGTGAGCAGCTCCAGAAGATGCTAAATGTATTTCAACCTGCAGACTTTGCAGCTACTCACACTGCCCTGTGCTACTTCCTGAAAACCTGGTACTCAAAACCTGGGTCTTCACATGCTTCATGTGCTCTTAGACAGCTCTGACCCTGCTTTTCCCAGGCAAGTCTGGAGAATACCCTTCCCAAGGTCGCTGCTGTTCACATGCTACAGCTCCCACCAAGCAGCTGTGTTTCAGCCTGGCTGGAGATGTCTCTGCTCCTCCCATGTTTTAAGGACAAGGACCTGAAAGGGGGCTGAAAATGCGCAGTACCAACTGCTGACCTCGAGAAAACTGTCTTCTAACAACATTGCAATGCAAGAGATCACCACCACCACCACCACCATCCCCAACCCCCTTGTTTAATGCAAGCTGGTGGATTCAGAGCCTGACAGCAGCAGTAAATCCACAGGACAGACACCCTGGGAAGCAGCATGGAGAGTACTGCCCTGTCTGACTCTGCATCTCAGACACGAGTGTAGTTTGAACATCAGAGACGCCACTAGTGAACCACAGCCTGATTAATCCTCCTGGCCCAAGATCTTGCTCTCTAGATTGCGCCCTGCAGCACTACAGTCCTGGGTGTGGGCATCCATCCACCAAGAGCTTGACTGAGCCCAGGAGCTCACGCCACAGACTCCAAACAGCAGGCTGCCAGAGGGAACTCAAGCTGAGCACCTACAGCCACCAACCTCAACCTATGACAAAGCACTGACTGGTTTTGTGGTTCAACATCTACCTGCACAGTCAGAGGGACAGAAGGCTGCTCCATTGACAGATCCATCTGATAAGTCAGTCTTACTTTGATCCCATTATGCACATCCACAGGCCTCTATAAATTAACCTGGGGCCACACAGATGATAACGGGGCTGGAGCACCTCCATACAAAGACAGGCTGAGAACATTGGGGCTGTTCAGCCTGGAGAAGAGAAGCTGCATGGAGACCTCAGAGCAGCTTCCAGTGTCTGAAGGGGGCTACAAGGATGCTGGGGAGGGACTCTTCATCAGGGACTGGAGTGACAGGACAAGGGGTGATGAGTTCAAACTGAAACAGGAAGAAGGAAGCAGTTCTTCCCTGTGAGGGTGCTGAGGCACTGGCACAGTGCCCAGAGAAGCTGTGGCTGCCCCATCCCTGGCAGTGTTCAAGGCCAGGTTGGACACAGGGGCTTGGAGCAACCTGCTCTGGTGGAAGGTGTCCCTGCCGATGGTGGGGTGTTGGAACTGGATGATCTTAAGGTCCTTTCCAGCCCAAACCAGCCTGGAATTCTATGATAATCAAACATCTCTCTGCTTTTATCACTTCACTCCTCAGCCCTTCTCCCCTGAGGTCTTTTACAAAAAGGAGCTGTTGCATTCAGGTTTCTAACTTATGGTCACCTACATGAGACCCCCAGGAAAACAGCACTATGTAAAAGGCTTGCATAAAATGCTGAAGTGGCATTTTCCTTCTTACCTGGTCTTGAAACATTGATCCACCAAAAGCCCAGACAGCAGCAAAGACAAAGTAAAGCTCATAGAGCTCCTTGGGACAGTCGGGAGGTGTGTTCTCCTCTGTCAGGAGGCATTCCAGGAGGTAGCACAACATCTGAACCATACTCTGCTCAGGAATGGGAATAATCTTCTTAAACCTAAGGGATGGCAATGTCAGCATCACAGCTATTCAGAACCCAGGCAGGCAAGGCTGGAAATGCTTTTTCAAGGCACCTCACTTGTCAGCAGTGCGTGTCTCGCTCCCTGGTACAGCAGCAGAGAGAACAGCCCTCCCCTCCCGCAGACCCGTTGGCCCCGGCACGTACACACGTAATAACAGTGATCAGAAGTTTGAACCATTTTAAAACTTTGATCCTCTTGAAAGAAGTAAAATGGAAGCTAAAGGCTGTGATTTCCTGCGCGGACGAGCACTTCAAACGCGGTCAAATAGAGGAGTCATCAAATAAAACCTTTCATCTTGCCATTTTACATTCATTTAGGCTCACTTACAGAATTCCAAACTAATACTGCAGCAGTGCTCAAGTCCTCCATAAAGTAATGACAGCTATTGGAGAGGTGGCTTCTACAATTTCTGAATTAAGCAAGCTACCAAAACACCCTGCTCGGGGCTGCCTGCAGCTAATCCTGCGCCTGTCACGGGCTGACACAACGCTTAGCAAATGGAGTGGGAGATGTCTCATGGACTCTGCTGCCAACAGCTGTAACCAGCTTGGTCACTCAGAGAGCAGCTCCTACTTCAAAAGCCCACTGCTATCACTAATGCAGCTGCTTCTGACACATTCCCACTGTGGCTGAAAACTCCCATGTTCAACAGCACCTCACATATGGAGACAGGCTGAGAAAGCTGGGGCTGTTCAGCCTGGAGAAGAGAAGCTGCATGGAGACCTCAGAGCAGCTTCCAGTGTCTGAAGTGGGCTACAAGGATGATGGAGAGGGACTTCATCAGGGAGTGGAGCAATGGGACAAGGGGGAATGGGTTAAAACTTAAACAGGGGAAGTTTAGGTTAGATATAAGGAAGAAATTCTTTATTGTGAAGGTGGTGAGGCACTGGAATGGGTTGCCCAAAGAAGTTGTGAATGCTCCAACCTCTGTGAAAATCCTGGCAGTGTTGAAGGCCAGGTTGGATGGAGGTGGGTGACATGGTTTAGTGCGAGGTGTCCCTGTATGTGGCAAGGGGGTTGGAATCAGATGATCTTAAGGTCCTTTCCAACCCTAACTATTCTATGATTCTATGGGGTTTTTAAATTAAGGTATAACTATGAAAGCAAGCAGAGGATAGCAGAAGATCCCTTACTTCAGTTTGTTGGGACTCTACTTTGGCCAGTCCTCCCCATAGTATAGGAGAGTTGTCTCACACAATGACAAGCAAGAACAACTTCCCTGTGGGCACAACTATGAAGCCAAATCAAGGTAAGGAGGCCCAGGGCCTGTTGTTTCTCTGCACTTAAACCAGTGATGCTCAGGGCTCTCAGGGGCAAGGAGGAAACCAGCCACCCATGCCATGTGCAGCACAGCACAGCTGTGTCCCCTTGCCCTTGCCAGCAGAGCTAGTCCTCAATGGTACCTTGTCCTGAGGGTGTCCAGGCAAGTTGGCAGGTACTTATCAAACAGAATGGTCAGGTTGGCTCTCTCAGACTGGATCTCCCTCCTGTCAATCCAGCTGCTCACTGGGGGACTCCAGCCCAGGTCTGATGGGTTGATGTACAGGATGCCTTTAGGCCCAGGGTAAGAGAGAACATACAGTAAGGACAGAGAAGCAACTCTTCCTTTTCTCCAGCAGAATTTCTCAGCTACTTTCACACTAATAAAAGCCCATCAAAAACACCTTGGTGTCCCAATACCTATCCCCCACACACACGCTGGAAACATTAACAGTGAAGAGACCTAACTCAGGAAACCAGGACACCTTTCTTGACCCTGCCCCAAATACAGAACACAGTCTTGCCTTAGTGATGTTACTGCTCTGGGCCTCATATGTACAATTAGGGGACATCTTCATTCCCTTTCCTATACTTCATGTACTCCTCCAGAATATCAGGAGCTTTTTCGGATAGAGACTGTCCCTCTCCTCATCCAGTCTATAAAGGGCTTTGCACAACAGGACCACTTCTGCGGCAACGCTGAAGCCATGGTCACCCATCAACAGTCAGAGCACTCTGGACAGATCTCCAAGATGATGACAGCTTCCCACATGGATCTGGGGTCAGGATCCTCAGCCTGTCTATGTGCTTCAAGAACCTACCCTGGGAACTTTCAAGAGGGACCAAGCTGGCCAACGAAAGACTGGTTAAAGGCACTGGGTCCTACTTAGTCCATGCAAAACGCCAGTGTGAAGCTCAGGCCAGGACTCACCTGCTCTGGACACAGTGGCTGGAGTGGCTGTGCGCAGGTGGCTGATCTCAAAGACCAGCCTCATCGTTGGGTTCAGAGGGATTCTCTCATTGCTTGCCAGGGTCAGCACCTGCACGTGGCAGACAGACAGACAGACAGAGTCAGACTAACTCCTCCCTCAGGAACAGGAATGAAAAGCATTCAGCACTTTATATTCAAAAGCTTGGCTGCTCAGCAGGTGGTTTCTAACAGACAGAACAATCCTTCTCTTCCATGACCCACAGCACTCCCTCAGGGTGGGGAAGAAAGGTGTTGGATTATGACCCTGCTCTATTTTTAAAGGGCCTAAAGTTACAAGCAGGACATTTGTGGTTACTCATGAGCCTAACGCCCCAGGAAAGGGGAATTCCAATGAAAACATGCTTTGAGCTATTTCCTTCGTGTACCATTTTCTTTATGCACTATTGGTTGTTCTATCTGAAGAAACACAATCGCATTATTTTAGGGGGTGTTATCACAGCATCTGCATTTCTCCCAGGCTGAATCACAACACACAATCAAGGAATATCCCCTCTTTGACTTATATTCATTACCTTATTATCATCCATCACAGTATTAAGAGACTCAATCCACATCGGATCAATATCTCCATCTAGTACCATCCACTTGGGACCATCATGTGTGATGTTGGCCAGCTCTCGCATGATGGATGAAAACAGTCCTGGGAGTGGGACAGGAATATGCTGATGAGCATTGAAGTTGCAACCTCTCCAACAGTGTTCTCTAGCAGATTACTAAAAATTATCCTAATTAATGTTTTCCTCTTAAGCATTCAAAACTCTTTACATCTGTACCTATCTATTACTATCTCACAGTCTGGGTCTGGTCAGCATTATCAGTTACGACCATTGAAAACTACCACAGACCTATGTAACAGCTTCATTATCACCAAGAATCATCAGGGATGATGAAAGTGAAGAACAGGTACTCAGAGGCAAAAGGAGGCATGAATTACACACTGCAGAGAAAACCACCTGAATACGCCTTGGAAATTTCTATGTGGTTTTCTGTGGCTGCAAGGGTATCAGGGAAATCAAGATGCATTAAACGCTGGACCATGGCTTTACAGAGATTGAGGGGAGAACAAGCACAAGATGACACTGAATGACAGAACAAACTGTCAGTAAAATCAAGGAGACAGAGAGGATACAGTGTCTCAAGGGGAGTAAATAATGAACGTTAAGAAGAGCAGGAAGGCTGGGAATAGAGCAGCAGCACTGCAGAGCAAATGCAAACTCCACAAAACTATCGCTCTCCTCTCCCTGTGAATGCCTGGGGAGATGCTGCTCCTCATGACAAAACAACAGGCAAATGTTACAAAAAAAAGCCTCTTTTGGTGAATTGTGACAAACACACCTTTTTTTTCTCTTCAGGACAAGCTATTTCTTTGGGATCCAGGTCAGGAACAGCTACTGGAATTCTATGACTTAAGACCAAGCACAACAAATGCAGAACAGTTTATCTGAAGCACGTATCCCATTCAGAGAGGGGCCAAAAAAACCCATCACATTTCACTGGCTCTGCCTTGATTCAGCTCCTGACACATAGGGTACATGCCTTGGAAGCTGCTCCAACATCATTAGCATCAGAAATAGCTGCTGGCTCAAAGCATCAATGGCTGCCTCATATACACCACGGCAGCAACAGAAAACTGTGCATCCACACCACAGGGAGGTCTTGGGATTTAAAAGAAGGGCTGACTTCTACAAAGAACACTTTCAGGATTCCCTTGTGGGACCTTTTACCACCTAACATGTATAACCCTTTCAACTGCTGATAACGAAAGGAGTGACAGGATGAAAGAGGAGGAAAAGAAGGGGCTGATCCAGGAGGGGACACATCATCTCCCGTTAGGCTGGGGTGATGATTGCCTTGCTGATTTTTGACAAGAAACAACCTATTCAGGAATGGTTCATGCAGAAAATATCCGCCTCGAGACCTCAGCCTGGAGCTCCATAAGCTCCCTTGAATGTTTTGGCTAGAAACCACTGGACAACTTGTAGGATATCCCTCCTGCTGCTCAGTCCCACCAGCGGCCCTGACCTGCAGCCACTGCGCAGAGCTCAGGCTCTATCCCCCACCTCCCGCTTGTCACTTTGATTTAGGGTCCCTAATTACAATTCAAAAGACATTAACCCTGGCACTGGAGCAAAGCAGGAGGTCAGGAGAGGTCTCCAGCAGGGGCCAGGGCTGGTGGGTGGCAGCTCATCTCCTGGCAGGCTTCTGGCCAAGGATGATTTATGGCAACATCTTCCCTTACCTCCCACACCTCCAAAGCAGCCGCACGCGGAAATCGAAGCTGCCTTTACCCATTAGTCACAAGTGAGCCTTTCCACTCCAGATTTTGTAACCTTTCAGCAGGTTTTTAATGCCCATCTGATTTTCCTCAGGAGCAATCAGGATCAACAGACTGGCAAATGCTGGTGTGCTAGAGATTGGGCAGTAGAAAAACACCACTTCTGCAGGTGTGCTACCAGGTACAGAAACTTGGGGATGGCACGTTCTGGGGGACCCCAGTGCACACCATAGAGCAAAAGGGAACTTTCTTCCATCACCAGTGCAGCCAACCCCAAAAAAACTGCTTGCCCATTCAGGAACTGGTAAGTGCTGATATTAATGGACACTGGTAAGTGCTGATAGTAATGGTGACAGGACAGAATCATCAAATCCCAGCCTGGTTTGTGTTGAAGGGACCTTAAAGCTCATCCAGTTCCAACCCCTGCCACGGGCAGGGACACCTTCCACTAGAGCAGCTTGCTCCAAGCCCCTGTGTCCAACCTGCCCTTGAACACTGCCAGGGATGGGGCAGCCACAGCTTCTCTGGGCACCCTGTGCCAGCGCCTCAGCACCCTCACAGGGAAGAGCTTCTGCCTTATATGCAACCTAAATGTCCCGTTTGTTTGAACCCAAATAGAGCAGGTTTATGCTATACTTCCCGTTTGATGATGCTAAAACATCCTGTGTATCCTTTCCACAAACTCTCACAAAGCTATGAGTGCCTGGGCCTCCACTGCACACAAAGAACCAGTCATCCTGTTGCTACTCAGGAAGGTCATGAAAACATCCTGTATCTACAGATTCCTTCACAAAACGCCATTTACCATCCTTCCATTCTCTGGTTGCTGGGTTAATGATTCCAAAGAGCTCGTCATTGGTGACTGCTTTGGGGTTGAGGTCTGTCCAGACAGGACGCCGCTTCATTAGCTGGTAAGTCTTGTGGAGGGATTTCATCACCTGAGACTTGCCCGTGCCTGCGTTACCCACCACGAAGACAGAGTGACGGACCGTCAGCAGCTCCTCCAGCTGCACCACCTGGGGAAGAACACCCCCAGGTTTAGACAGAGATGCTAAACTGAAGCTCAGATCTACGACATTGCTCCCACTGGGGCTCTTCTTTAGAAAGATGTGACCCACAGACAAAGGGATTTGACACTGGGTTTGGTCTCATTACTCTGTAATGACAGTGGGTGAAACCCTCCAGCACTATTTGCATCTGATGGCCAACAGCTGATGAGGCTCTGCTTTCCAGGGGCCACACTTCCCTAAGCCTACAAGAGTTTGCCCCTTTGGATGCCTCCAGAGAGGGAGGCTCTACAACCCCCCTTGGCAGCCTGTTCCAGGGCTCTGCCACCCTCAATGGCAAGAAGTTCTTCCTCATGTTGAGGTGAAACTTGCTGTGCTTGTGTGTTTATGGTCATTCCTCCTTGTCCTGTCGCCGGGCACCACTGAAGAGCCTGGCACCATCCTCCTGGCACCCACCTTTGTGATACTGATCTGCACTGATGAGATCCCCTCTCAGTCTGCTCTTCTCCGGACTAACCAGGCCCAGCTCCCGTAATCTCTCCTTGTAAGAGAGATGCTCCAGACCCCTGACCATCCCTGTGGCCTCCACTGGACCCTCTCCAGTAGCTCCTTGTCTTTCCTTGTACTGAGGAGCCCAGAATCCACAACCTCTATCAAAGTTTGCCTCAAGGGGAACATTATGCAGAGCCCTCTTTGTGAAAGCAAAGATGGCTGAGAAAACCCAAGTGATGGATGGTGATGTAGGCACAGCAGATCACTCAGCCTTACTTTGAGTATGAAGTTGTCCTCAGCCTGCAGCCGGAGGTCCAGCACCGCCTGTCTCACCAACGACTCAAAGTTCAGGTCACGCTTCCGAGGTACATCCAGAGCAGGGAAAAGGTCCCCAATGAGCCCCATGAACACCGGCACATCATCAGTCACAATCTTGGGGATGTTGAAGTCACGAAGTGAGCGCATCAGAACCTGCTCTTCGGGTCGCCCTGGGTCACCTCGCTTGAGGGAGCCGGCGACAACCAGCACTGACTTGATCGCACGTAAGCCCCAGTCGTAGTGATCCTCAACAGGGGAAAAAGCAAAGAAGGAAAACAAAAGGAGGGATGAGTTTGTGCTTACAGAGTACAACTCTTCATATTTCTGCTCTGTTAAGACCCTCCAGAGCACAGCTCAACAGTTGACTGCTTTGTATGGGAGACCATGGCTTCCATCAAGACCTCTAAAACACAGCACAAACCTTCTGTGACAAGCATCGTCCACCCAGCCTCACGCTGGAACAGCCAAGATCAGGTTTTTCACCTGGAGTCCTCTTTCAACTCTTCTCTGGAGCCAGCTCTGAGTTATGCAAATGATGACAAGGGAAAATCTGATGAATTAGAGCTTTGCACTGGAAGTGACCCTACCTGACATGACAGGGAACTCGCTCACAGATGGAATGGACATCAGAAACTCCTTACAGACAAGAGAATCAATAGGAAGCAAGAGACTGGAAAGCAAAGGGTCACTGGATACTACTTCAAACACGGTGTCATTTGAGCCCATTGGAAAATCTCTCCCATTAATGCCGCTGGCCAAATGCTTTTGTCCTGGCAGATTCTTTAAAGTAAAGCAGTTCAAAAATGTCATTGCTCTGATGATGACAAACCTTCTCCTCTGCCAGAAGCTGCTGCAATAGTTCAACAGCAGCTGTGAAGCTTTCGCCATGGAGATGAGTGGCAGAGTGCCACGTTCCTGCTGATTTTGGAGATCAACAGATTCATTGCACCATCCAGCCACAGAAGGGGCTCACCTGCTTGGACAGGAGCTCTCTGCAGAGCTGGTACAGGGTGATGAACTTCCTGGCCAGTGCCCGGGCCTCGATGAACCCCTCAGCCACCAACATGATCTCACAGATCAGCTCGAAGTCTGGCACAACCATTGCACAGGGCCTAAAGAGACAGACAAGAAAAGATTGCAGAGCCCAGTGGTTGCACAAGGCTGAAACCATCTGCAAATCCCCAATACAAGTGAATTCCTCAAGGAAATGAAATCAAGCCTGCATGTTCCAAAAGACAATTTCTGCCATTGTTATAATACAGGTCACAAACCCTGACCTGGACTCACCTGAAAAGAGCTTTTAAGTTCTCAGGTAGCTCAGTTCGCCCTGCATAGCCAGGGTTCATGGTGATGAAAATGCCTACTGTGGGAACTAAGTTAATGTCTTCTCCAAGAAAATTGAAGGATTTCTTCTTTTCCCTTATTGCATCCTGCACACACTTCACCTAGGAACCAAGACAGAGTTATAGTATTGGTGTTATGAACCAGACAACAGTGCTGCTTTCCTTACACTTGGCTCCATCTTAGGGGCTTATCCCTGCTTTGCTTTGGCTTTTTAGTGACCATACCAAGCTTTGTACATTGTTTGGAGATCTGTGTGGCAGCATCAATGTCCCATCATAATCAGGCTTTGACAAAGCAGAAAAGA
Organism: Pezoporus occidentalis; assembly: GCF_034315485.1. Lineage (NCBI taxonomy): Eukaryota > Metazoa > Chordata > Aves > Psittaciformes > Psittacidae > Pezoporus > Pezoporus occidentalis. The sequence continues at coordinate 1,393,021 of NW_026913295.1, forward strand.
AGGCTGGAGAGACTGGCCAAAGAGCAAAGGAGTTGCAAGAATTTGCAACATTGGCTGAGAAGACAATGATGGACGTGGCTAAGGAAGAGCAGCTGAGGAGAAGTAAATGCCTCCAAAGCTGCCCACATCTCACCTTGGCTGTTGACATCACCTCTGGGACACTTCTCAGCACATCTCACAACAAAACCACCACCAAAAGCTGAATCATCTCTGAACTTCCCAAGCCAGCAGGAGGCCAGATGCCTGAGATGAGATTCGGGACTGGCCAAACATCCACAATGCAGCCAGCACCAAAATGCAGCCCCAATGACACAGTGCAGGTCACTGACTCCCTTCTCCCATCTTCACTCCCCCCACACCACTGCTCTTCATGACAACCCAAAACCCTCCTGTGCCTGCTCCAGACCCTGACTGGGCCCAGAAAAGGAGCAACATTTCCCATAAGCTTGGCGTCAGCTCAATTGTAAATTGAACACTCGATATTGCTTTTAAAGACTTGGGGACATCAGATGCTTAATTTAAAAGCAAACCCACAAGGAAGAGGCTGTAAGACCTCCCCTGACACCTCCACTCACTAATGTATTGTCTTGTGTATTTGCCTGATTGCAAAAGACAAAAAACCCCTCTTTCCAAGGAGAGGAAGTTTATTAAAGCCAGATCACAGCACTCCAGTGAGGGAGAAATTCTCTATTCACTCCTCTAACCCTACTGCTCTTTGCCATCTTAAAGTTAAGCAATTAATCGATTCTTTCTCTGGAAGGAACTATATCGACATTAGCTGCATGACTAAGACAGCCAATTAAACATCACCATGGTTACAGCTCCTAATAGCAGCCAGGAAACATGATGATGGAATGACAGCCAGGCTGCTTCCTTCAGATGCTGCGCTCCAGCCAGGAGCGAGGGAATCATTAGCAGTTGAGTCATATCAGGGCTGCTTTTGTTCAGCTTCCTTTTTCATTTTAAGATCCTCAAAGACTTTTTTTCCCAATGGCAACTTTCAACTAGATCCTGATGGAAAAGAAATTGAGAGGGAACGATACATAAACCCCTGTTCCTGCCTGGGGCTTCTCTGGGACATCATGTCAGGTACCAATTACAAGTGAAAGAGAGATGAAAAGAGCGAGGAGTTCATGGAGGGGTTCAGAACAAAGTCTTTGACTGAAACATTCACAAAAGTGTAGAAACTTCTGGGCTCTCGATCCTTCTTTCTGCAATACCAAACCCAAAAGGGGGCCTAGGAAGAATTCAGCACCTTACTCAGACACTGGGATCCTAAAACCTGCACTCAGCTACAGCTGGGTCCAGAAGAACTCGATACTTTGGATACTTCAATTTGAAGTCCACCAAGGCTCAGCACTTTCAGTTCTACCCTTGTAACAGCTGTCTTGGTCTGGACAGTGCAGTTGAGCATCTGCCCTTTGCTCAAACTCCCCTGGCAGCTGAAATTAACTGGCACTTCCAGAGGATACTACTGAGATTTAGGCTCTGGAGAACAAACAGATAGAGCACTCCTACAAAGCAAGAGCCAGAAGCGGGAGCATGGCCTGCTCTCACTGCTGCCCCAGGATTTCAGCTCCTGCCATAAGGATTCGCACACACAGCACTTACCCTGGGTGCCTCCTCACCATCCCTGGGGCAGACAGGAGCAGGGTATGGACCATCTCTCCTCCTGCAGTCCTTTGCCCTGTGTAAAACACCTCCAGATTTCCTTGTGGGTCAGTGAAATGAAGGGAATGTGCCAGATTATGTATAAGCACAAGAGAACAAGACTCTCCAGCAGTTCTCTTCATCAGGGATTGTCGTGATAGGACAAAGGGGAACGGGTTTAAACTTAACTAGGAAGAAGTTTCCTGTGCGGGTGATGAGGCACTGGCACCTCAAATCCACCCAGATTCATAGAATGGTTTGTGTTGGAAGGGACCATAAAGCTCGTCCAGATCCAACCCCTGCCACGGGCAGGGACACCTTCCACTAGAGCAGCTTGCTCCAAGCCCCTGTGTCCAACCTGCCCTTCAACACTGCCAGGGATGGGGCAGCCACAGCTTCTCTGGGCACCCTGTGCCAGCGCCTCAGCACCCTCACAGGGAAGAGCTTCTGCCTAAGAGCTCATCTCAGTCTCCCCTCTGGCAGGTTAAAGCCATTCCCCTTGGCCTGTCACTACAGGCCCTTGTCCAAAGTCACCATTAATCTTGAATATAATCCTACTTGTTGAATATGACACATAACTTGCACCTGACTGAGGCAATAAGTAACCTCCGCAAGCCTGGACATGGATCTGCCCCAAGCACCCCTCTTTTCCTCCATGAAAATTATTCCCTACATGACTTAAGGCTACTCAGCCTGCCAAGGCAGCTCTCCTCCCTGAAATGATATGCTGCAGTTATCTCACAGACACCAGTGTCTTCCTCAGGTACAGAGCCATAGTGTGCACTGGTCTGGGAGATGCTGTAAAGAATTGCCTCGACACAAATGCTGCAACTGCAGAGAGAAAAGGAGAGATAAAAATGCCACATTTCATCAGTGCTGTGATATGCAGGTGCTTAATCTTGGGATGTAATTCCTCACCTGCCTACACGTGGAACTGAAACTGGAAACAGGCACTTTCCATCTTTACCCTGGCTTCAAAGGCTGCACCACAGCTGTGCCTTGTTTGTATTTATTCACAAGCGTTTCTCCACTTACCTGTACAGCAACCACAGAGAGGACTTCAACTGAGATCCTGTTAAACTCATCAAAGCAGCCCCAGGCTCCTGTCTGGGAAAGGCCTTTGTAAATATTCCCACAAGACTGGAAGAGAAAAGGAAAATGACACAAATGAAATCCCAAACGGAATCAAGGATGTGATTTCCCTGCCTGTTTATTTACATTTGCAGCCTATTGTGGGTATGGAACCAGCAGGCACAAGTCAATTATAATATTTATAGCTCTGCTGCTTGTCACTTGATTTGCTAATTGCACTTTAACAGCTCTGTGCACTGCTTTCATTTAAAGGTTACCTGGGCTGAGTGATCCTTGGCTCCCAAAAAGCCTGTAGCAAAGCAAGACTTGGCCCAACAGTTCAGCTTTCTGCAGTGGCCGAAGGTTTGGCACGTTTTGGACTTGTTATAGGAGAGGATCCTGAGAAAAGCAGGACAGGTTCCTTCCCATGCCAGTTCAACACAGGAATAGTAAAGAAGGCAGAAGCTCTTTCCTGTGAGGGTGCTGAGGTGCTGGCACAGGGTACCCAGAGAAGCTGTGGCTGCCCCATCCCTGGCAGTGTTCAAGGCCAGGTTGGACACAGGGGCTTGGAGCAAGCTGCTCTAGTGGAAGGTGTCCCTGCCCGTGGCAGGGGGTTGGAACTGGATGAACTTTAAGGTCCCTTCCAACACAAACCAGTCTGTATTCTATAAGAAATGACCAGCACCAAAATACCAGCACAGCCTCCATCTCATCTGAATAGGCCACAGTTTAGGAAACATTTCACAAGGAGTCTACCTCCATAAGGGAATGGGAAAGTGTAACGAGGCAGAGAACACAGTTCGGGTCTCTGCCTCTTGAACAACCTTGTACAAGTAGAAAACCTTGTACAAGTAGAAAAGTGAGGAGGAAGAGGTGTTCTGCAGAAAGGAACATAGCAGAGATTTAAGGAGAGGTGGTGGATCAAAGCAATGGAATACTCCTATCCTTCATGTCCCATCAGGCCCTGAGCACCCCAGCCCCATGTGACGATACCACGGCCGAGGTGGAAGTAGTACCTTGTAGTCCATCTGCTCAGAGCAGTTGAACACATACACCATGATGCCCAGGGCTCGCCCCAAATCCTTCGTAGTCTCCGTCTTGCCGGTGCCTGCAGGGCCCGCAGGTGCTCCGCTCATGGTCAAGTGCAGCGACTGGGTCAGGGTGATGTAACATCTTCCAGAGTGAAGGATGAAGGAACAAAGGAAAGAGACTGAGCCTTGGTCCAACAGGTCACTGCTGGGCTGCAGAGAAACAGCACTAGGGCAAGGCACTCAGGAGAGCCTTTCTTCTGGAAAGCTGCACATAAGCAGGACATAATGGGCAACCTGATCTAGTTCAAGATGTCCCTGCTCATTGCAGGAGGGTTGGACTAGATGAGCTTTGAAGGTCCTTTTCAAACCAAACTATTCTATGACTCTATGTCTAAGCTGAAAGTCCTCTTGGGCATTACTTACCACCTCTGGCCACCTGTGTTTTCTTCAAGAGATACTCATCTTCCACTAAGGTCTGTCCAACCTCTTCACATCAGGCAGGGCACTCTCTGGATCCTGACACCATTGGGTATGACTCATTGACACTGGGCATGTCCCACATAATATGAGAAAAGGGCAGCTTTTCTGAAAGACCTTCCTCTTGTTTTCCCACTGCTCTTCATCCCAAAAGATCCCATTCCCCACCATTGAGAGAAACCTGCTCTGATGGCCTATGATGCCACTCAACACTGCAGCAAGCTCAAAAGCTTCTCCATCATGCTGATGACGGACACCAGGGAGATGCCCACATGTGGGTGTCCATACTCCCTGTATAAGCCACAGAACAGTAGTCAATAGAGCCAACAAAAGCTGATAATGCAGGGAGAGACTGGCTCAGCTGGCTAACATGGGTGACTAGAGCCACCCAGATGCTCCTAGCTACTGAAATACAACATAGGGTGGAAAGATTTGACAAAGGATCCACAGGAGACTTGCACACTTCTGGACTGGCTGCTGGAAGCCAGGTGCAACAACACAGAGCATCTCAAGTCAACCTACGTGTCTCTACTGAGACAACTGATGTCTACTCCAAGATGGGATGAAAGCATTCTAGACTCACAAACTCCATGGAGTGGGCACATCCTGTGCACAGGCAGACATCCACAAGCGAGCAAAATCTGTGAGCTAAATCCCACCTTGTGATCTGAGGCACAGATACTCCAAGGAGTAACACCATCAAATCACAAACCAGGGAAGAGTTAGAGCTCGGCCACCAGATGTTCCAACATGGAGCAAGAACAACCTCTTTGGCTGGCAGCTCTTTGTCTCAGTGCATGGCAAAGCCCAGCTGTGATGGTGCTTCCCAGGGACTTACCTGTCAGTCAGTGGAGTGATGACGAGCCGTGGGGTATTCCCAAGGTACTCATAGGAGTAGAGGAACTGAGCATCACAGATGTTGGCAAAGCAGTGCCGCTCCTCATCCGACCATCGGTGCCGGAGCTGCGACAGCCAAATGAACGCCTGGGCATTGTCCACCTGGAACACACCCACAAGCACCATCATGGGAAGGCCAGGAATGCCGGGCACACAGAGCCAAAGCACCAAAAGGATGACTGCAATGAAGGGTTCACTGGGGGTGGACTGGTTCTCACTGACAAGGCAGGTGTGGTGGGGAAGGTCATCTCCCCATCTCCCATCAGGAGAGGGTAGGAACCAAGTTAGCAATGACCTTGGTGGGAGAGGAAAAAGCACATAACCAAAACCAGAAAGAGCAGCACAAGACGGGACTGTCCATCAGGGACTGTAGTGACAGGACAAGGGGTGATGAGTTTAAACAGATAAAGGATAAAGCCACAACCCAGCACAGAGCACCTTCCCACCCACCCCCAGGCCTGGACACTTGACACAAGATGAAGGACAGGAGAGTGCTGTGGGAAAGGCATGCAGGACAAAGGAGTCCCAAAGCAGTCCCTGTGGCCCCACACCAGACTGAGTGGGCTGCATCCAGCAGCCTCCCAACACATTGTTGTCATCCACCAACGTGGGGCCACACTCTTGCCCATGGTGGGAACGTGGCAAGTGCAACAAGCCCTTTGGTGTTGCATGGCCACGATCCAGAACAGCTCTGTTTACAGTGGCTTTCTGCCCCCTTACTGCAAACAGTGCAGAAGTACGTTTAGTGATTCACCTCCCACTGGATGGCCTGGGGCTGGTCTCTCACTCCTGCAACCCCTGCCCCAAGTCCCATGAGAGGTCCATGCTGAGCTGCAAACACAAACCTTCTGCGCTATCATCTTTGACACCACATCCCGAGCGTGCACGTCGATGGTGCATATGGTCATGATTTTCTGCCTGTCACCCTTGGAGAGCTGCCCAATGAGCATGGTCACGAGGGCGTTCAGCTGGGCCACTTGCTTCTTGTGATACTCCTTCATCGCGTTCTCGTAGCCTTCCTCCACCCTGGCAAAGGCAATTCCAACCTCGGTTGTCCACCAGATCTGGGTGCAGGTAAGAGCCACCTATGGAAAAGGACTGGCTCAGTACCATGATAAAACCAAGGCTTCCTTACCTGCCAGAGTGTCTGATCCCCAGGGAGATCAAGGATGAAGTAACCGTGACATGAAATTAAGTGTTCTGTCATACAGCAGTCACAGCAGACAGGACAATGGGGATCTGCCCCGTGACATTCATTTCAAACACCCTATCGGTGGCAGACACATTTAGCAGCTACTTATTAGTAAATCAGCACCTTTCACATGCTTGACACAGCAGAGGAGGAAGAGCTGAAGACCACAAAGCTGTCAGAGACGCATCTGATGGGCTCTTTTCTCACTAGACCTTACCACTTGGTTGTCCTGCTGCACCTCTGGCTCTCTGGGTGTATAGATCCACAGGGTGCAGCAGGCATTGCCCAAACTCCCAGGCTCTGTAACCCAGCCAAGAGCATATCTTGCCTGGAGTCCCTGTCAGAGAATGGAGCTCAGCCTGGAAACTCCATCAGGAGATTGCCGGGATCACAGAACCCCAGGCTGGTTGGGATTGGAAGAGCCCTTAAAGCTCACCCAGCTCCAAACCCTGCCACGAGCAGGGACACCTTCCACTAGAGCAGCTTGCTCCAAGGCCCTGTGTCCAACCTGCCCTTCAACACTGCCAGGGATGGGGCAGCCACAGCTTCTCTGGGCACCCTGGGCCAGCGCCTCAGCACCCTCACAGGGAAGAGCTTCTGCCTTAGATCTAACCTGAACTTCCTCTTTCATTTTGAACCCATCACTCCTTGCCCTGTCACTCCAGTCCCTAATGAAGAGTCCCTCTCCAGCATCCTTGTAGCCCCCTTCAGAAGCTGCTCTGAGGTCTCCACACAACTTCTCTTCTCCAGGCTGAACAGCCCCAATGTTCTCAGCCTGTCTCTATACGGGATATGCTGCAGCCTCTGATCATCCTTGTGGCCTCCTCTGGACTTGCTCCCACAGCTCCATGTCCTTAACAGGATAAAGGACAACCCATCCTCCCTGCTGCACGGCAAAGTGGAGGCCAGAAACTTCCACATCCACTGCTAGAGGCCACTACTTAAAGAAGGGAAAGGCAGGACTGAAGGGAAACCAAGCACTGCCTTTCCCACATGCCAACCTGAGTGGAGATGAGGAGCAGTGCAGATACCTGGGCAGGGTAGTCAAAGAGCCACTGCTCCCTTGGCTTCTCCTCATAAGCCACAACAGCTTCCGTCATCTCATCTCTCACAGTAGCTCTCATGCTGTCCAGGACATGATTCAGCCAGACCTCAACCTGGAGGACAGATTAAATGACAGTAACACATTTGCTCTTCTTAAGTGCCTTTGGTAATCAGTGAAGACAGTGAGGACCTTTCTAGAGTGGGACCAAAAGCTGTGGTGTAAGGAGGAATTAAATTACACACCATCTCTTCCAGCCTTTCTCATGCATAAAGGAAGAGCAGTGAAGCTTTGCAATGTCTTGGCAGGAGATGCCTACACAAGGCCAGGAGAGCAGACTCCACTGATAGTTCTGATAGACAAGGGCCTCCCTCTCACCTGCCCGCTGCAGTCACAGGGCTCACTGAAGCCGACATATTCCACCTCTCTGCTGTACATTCCCAGGCCAACTTTGGTCGCCTTTTGCTCAGAATCCAGCTGGAATTTAATGTGGGCCAAGCTGTCAAAAAGCTTGGGAAGATGATGCTGCACCTGCAAAAGGACTTGGATAAGTAAAGCAACTGAGGTAGGACAAGGAGAATAGAGATCACCATTCATGTCACAGGAGCAATTCTGTTCAGAAAGCATGCTCGTGGACATCTTGGTAGCACCGCATCTTCTCACACAAGGCCAGGATACTGCCACCACAAGCCTCTTGCTGTCTCTCCCGATGCTTTCACCTGTTTCTGCATCAGACGGGCTTAATGAACCGTATTTCCCACTGGGAAAACATCTCACGTGGAGCAAAAGCACAGCAAAAGTTCAAACACTGCAGGGCCTCCTAGCCTCCGTTTCCCTACACGAGAGGTCTCTTAACCTCTCTCCACCTCATCCTATTCTCAGCATGCTGCCGAGTTTTCTTCACTATGAACCCTTCTGGGTTTTCAGTACTAGAAAATTTTGCACCAATGAAAAGCCCTGACTTCTCCTCTGTGGAGAAGAAAGACCTTTTTATTTCTGGCCAAGAACCACGATAAAATGCTCAACAACCCAGACCTACAAAACTACTCCCTTCTTGGACAAAACCACTCGAGGAAAAGAGTAATTCCCTCATGTCCTGTTCACACCCAGATGAATGTGAAAAGCCAGCAGGTTGATGTTAGCACCCCTGCTGCAGGCTCTCAACATCAGCCGAGCAGGTCACCAACGCTGCTTCTAGATCACTAAACACAACTAAAACACTGTGTCACACTGCCACAGGCTCCTCCCAGCACGGATGTCCCCACAGCAAGGGTCAGCTCACAAAGCTGTCTCCCTCTGAGGACAGAGAGAGGAGATGGACACACTCCCATGGGTAGGATGAGAAACAAGCAGAGCCTGTGACGCCTGGTGCTTTCAGAGACAAATGGGTGGGCTTGTCCATTTAATTCCTCCTCAGTGACTCACAAAGGATTACAACACTGCCTCTCACAAGCTGTCCTGCAGGTGAGGACAGCTTCTTACTGGTGTCTAAGCAGGGCTAAATCCCAGAAGGTGGAAAGGAGAAGCAATGGGCACCCAGCTTCCCTCAGATAAGATTTTAATGGAGATATGATTAGAGTAAACCATAGAAACCTTTTCTTACACCTCCGAGGTCCCACTCCCAAATCCCCACTGTACATTCCCAGCCTCTGCCCTGGCTGCAGGACACTGGCTGCACTCGGTCCTTGGTGCAACCCTGCCACCAGCACCCTGACTACACCTGAATCTGTACAAGTTCAATATCCAGTTGAAGAGGATAATAACATTAATCCTTCTTTAGGAATTACCACTTTGAAACTACAGTGGAAAGGCTGAAAGCGAATCCGTGTGTGATCCCACTTGACATTTGCTTTGATTTTACTGCAAACAGTTTTGAATAACAGAAAGCACCACGAATTTCGTCTTCCTCCATGGAGCACTGCAACACAGCATCTTCTGTTTGCTTCCTGGGGTTTTTTTCCTCTCCATTTTAAATATCAATCAATATGTATTTATGATACCCTGCAGGCTTAAATCACCCAGCAGCAGAAACAGATATAAGCAGTTAAAGGTGTTCACATGAATGCTGAAAATGATGAAAAGCTTAAAGTAGGTGAGATTACTCACTGCTGACAGAGGGACTAAGGAAGAGCAGAGAAACCACTTCCTAAACCAGCAAGGGCACCACAAGTTCCTCCACAGGAGGGTCCAAAAACCCATCAAAGCCAACAGGAGGAATGGTGTATTTGGATCATTTCCCCATACCTGGCATTCAGGCACCACCCCCAGAAACCCAGCCTGCAGAGTAGAAGAAGGTGCAGGCCTGACCCTGGAGCTGTGCAGGGATGGATGGCAACGGAGGTGACCTCCTTGCTTGCCTTGGCCATAGCGACTGTCTGTCCACCAGCTGTGTTACCTTTTTCAGGCTGTGCTCTTCTCTTCCCCTATAATCAGGACATTTCCAAAGACCTTTGCATGGTGGAAGGAAGAAGCAGGTGATTTGTAAATGCCTCTTCTGCTAAAACAAGGGACCTCTCCAAGCCACCAGCTGTCAACACTGCCATATGTGAATGACCAGTCTGTGGCTGTTTCAACAGCAGATGCTCTTTGGTGGCACCCCAGGTTGGGGACTCAAGGTCAGCAAGAAGTTTCGGCTGAGCCCCTCAAGAAAGATGGTTTCCTCCAACCTCACTGTATCCCAGCAGAAAGAAAACCACTATTTTTATGGCATCAAAAGCGTAGCTCTACTCTGTGCAGCACTTTCAGAACCATCTGCAAGTATCACCAGTGTTAATCAGACAACACACAGGCACATGTTGCCTTTTAAAGATGACAGATGAGGGTCAGCTGTGAAAGAATCATTATTACTCCAAGTAAAAGGTTGGGAGAAAAAGCACTGAAGATGCTACAGGTGAGTCCCAAGACAGCATCTTCCACCCTCACATTACTGACAGCTACATAATGCAAAGGGGATGCAGTACAAGGCTTACCAGATGTGGGTTGGTGCCATTGGAAAGAATATCCAGTAAATCTGCAGAAGAAATGAAGTAAAATCTGGGAAAGGCCAACCTCTTCATGTCCAAATATTCAGCTAAAGCCTTCTCACACAGAGACAACCTGCGGAGACAAAGGAGTAAGCATTCTTTATCATAGAATGGTTTGGGTTGGAAGGGAGCTTAAAGCTCACCCAGTTCCAACCCCTGCCACGGGCAGGGACACCTTCCACTAGAGCAGCTTGCTCCAAGCCCCTGTGTCCAGCCTGCCCTTCAACACTGCCAGGGATGGGGCAGCCACAGCTTCTCTGGGCACCCTATGCCAGCGCCTCTGCACCCTCACAGGAAAGAGCTTCCTTACATCCAACATAAACCTCCCCTGTTTCAGTTTGAACCCATTGCCCCTTGTCCTATCACTATGGTCCCTGATGAAGCAGGGACTTCATCTTCCATGCTACAGTTTGAGTTATCAAGTAGATTCACCCCTCCCCTGTGTAATGCCAGGCAGGAGCTGAGCCCATAGGCTGGTCCTCTACAAAGCTCATAGTAACTCAGAGATCTCTCTTTACTCCCAGGGGTCAAACAGCCTAACAGTGAGAACAGCCTCATAAAAAAGCAGCAACAGAGGTGGAAGAAGAGGCTAGAAGGGTTTGCAGCCTGACCTACTGTGTTAGACAAGCTCTTATCTGCCACAGGTGACTTCCCACTGGGATGAAAGTTCCCATAACTGCTTTTATTCTAATGAGCCACATTTGAAAGTCTGATTCAGCCCTACTCAGCTTTTTGTGTTTGCAAAGCCTGAAAAGAAACTTGCTTGTTTCCATCTCAAATGAATGTTTCAGTGTTCACATGCTAAACTGCTGCTGAGCTTACAAAGTGCATAAATAACACGCAGCTACTCCTCTGTGAGGAACTGCCTTATCTGATTAACAAAGAAAATACAGGCTTTACTTTAAATGGAGAGTTACTACTGACAGCAGCTACCATTCACCTTTACTTGTGTTCCAGGTAGACCAGCTCCTATGTTGAGCGAGATATGGATCCATCTCAGGACACTAAGGGCTTTCTCAGGGAGTGCAGTTATCCCATGTGGCAAGGGTATACAGGCAGAGATAACTTTGTGAATGAAAGAACATGGGCTCAGCTCTGCTGCAGATATCCCTGCCTGAACTGCTCAATAGGTATTGAAGGGCTCCTGTATGGGGTGGCAAAACGAAATCAGCTGGATGCTGGTTCATACATCAATACTGAGGATGAGGGTTTGCACATACACAGAGCCAGACTCCCCTCTGGGGGTTTCAGGGTGATGGATCACAGATAAGGCTCAAGAAAGATCAGAAATGCTGTGGCTTGTGAATGCAAAGAATGCACAGTGGAGGCAGAAAGCCTTGGAGCACAGCTTAAACAGGGCTGGTGGCAGTTTCTGACAAGCTCCTGGGACTGAAGGTCTACCCACCTACTCTGAATGTCCTCCAGTTGTTGGGACAGGCCTGGCTTATTGGTGGCTTCAACCACATTTGGGGTTTTCTGAACTTCATAGGCCAGTTCTTTGAAATCCACATCAATCCCTTCAAAGCGTTCCGAGTCCTAAAAAGCAAAAGGAAGAACATGTCCATGGTGAGTCACTATTCCTGTGCTAAAGGATCCCATCTCTTTGGAGTGAGGGGAAAAACTCTCTGCAGAGAGCCCTCTGTGCAGTGCAGAGGGACCTCTCCACCACTGCAAAGGGCTCTGACACCACATGCTTGAAACAAGTCTCCAATCAGGCTCTTGCCTTCCTGTCTCTATATGCCAAAGGGCTTGTGGATAACGTGATCAGAGCAGAAGCCAGTGTCCAGGACCAACCATTCCCATGGGGTTGAATTCACCTCTGAATATCTTCTCTTGTGTGCAGCCTCCCTGGTCACAGCCATTAGGAGATGCCACAGCCATTTCCATTAGGAGATAATCCCTTAATGGGGAAAGGCTACCAACCTCATGGGAGTTCACTCTTCCCCTCCTGCCCCAGCACAGAAGTCCCATCCCTGAGTGACTCCTGCAGAGGAGAGCCCTTCCTTGCCTTGAGTAAGGCTCTGGAAACCCCACACCAGCAGCAGAAGAGCACACTAACAATTGTGCTCTGCATTGAACAGGGACCCTCCATTTCTGGAGCTAAACAATGAAGAATAAAGTTATGTTCAAAATGTCTCTGCTCCTTCCTGAGTGAGCCAGGACACTGAATAGAAATGCTCCAAGCTTTCATTAGGGTTGGAAGGGCCCTCAAGATCATCCAGTCCAACCCCCTGCCAAGGCAGGGCCACCCAGAGCAGATCACAGAGAGGGAGACTCCAGAAACCCCCCTGGGCAGCCTGTTCCAGTGCTCTGCCATATCAAGTTCTCCCTCACATTGAGGCAAAACTTGTGTGTCCGTTTATGGCCATTGCTCCTTGTCCCATCACTGGGCACCACTGAGAACTTCCACATTAACCTCTGTTCAGCCCCAGTAGCAAGGCTCTGGCCAAGAGGTTGAGCCCTCCCTGCACACAAACCACGTAGGAAGCTCCCTACCCTCAGGGATTCACATCCCCTGCCCTGCCAGCACATCCTCCCCCAGCCCTGGATGCATCCCGAGCAGATTCAGCCTCAGGAGGCTTTGAGCTTCATCCTCCCTTTTAGGGAAGGGAAGAGGCTGCTGGTTCCTGCCACGTGCCAGATGGATACTGAGATACAAACAGCTGCCCAGCAGGATGCAGCTTCAGACCCTGATGTGCTTTCATACATGCCATTAGGTAGCTGTTGGATATTAACAGCTTCCTGGCACGTGGGCCAGCCTTCACTGGTTATCAGCACTGGCAGAGGTGGCCCAGTCAGTGAGGTGTGCCCAGCGCTCCCCAAAGCAGGGGAAGGAACTCACAGACACCCCTGAGGAGGTCACCACTGACAACCCTGCTCCATCTTCAGAAGCAGGAGCGGGAGTCCAGCTGCCCAGCAGTGCTGAAGGCAGGGATGGGATGGGGATGCTGCCAAAGCTGCCTGCCCCAGCCCTGGTTTGATAATTTGCAGTGTCGAAGTCCCACTCCTCTCCCCTCTGAGGAAAGAGGGAACATGTCTGTGGCACTGAAGGAAGCCAGCAGCCCCCCTCAGTCTCCGGGAGCTCTGTATTTGCTCTGGAGCAGTGGAAGGGAGACAATCAGCTACTCAGCATGACTCAAGCACAACCCACAGTACAAAATCACCCTGGGGGAGCACTAGGGAAACTCCTAGAGCCCTAAGGGAGCCTCCAAAGATGCAAGGGAGGAGGAGAAAAAGCCCTGGCTCTGGCAATTTAGGATTATAAATACCCCTATTTTGTATAATGGAAGCTCTTTTACACTTTCCAAACAGAAAAAGCAGGATTTGGGGTTTCCTACCTTGGGAAGCTGTGCCCGTATATCTTCTGAGCCTATGAATATGCTCTCCAAGTGAGCCCATGTACGCTGCACTTCAAACCAGAGGCAGATGACAGAGTCTGCAGTGGAGAGCTTCCTCTGCCAGGCAGACACTTCCTCCAGGAAGAAGGCGATATACTTGGATGTCATTAGGTTCTGCAGCTGCACCTGGTTGTCTTCTAGAGTTTCAATGAGCTCCTCATCTGATCTCACCAACGGGATGTTTGTGCGGGGGTGAAGCTCATACTGAAACTCCATGGAGCCCCAAGTCATCTTCAGCTCCTTCAGGACTTTCTCCATGCTCATCTCTCGCACTGCTTTGTCCACAATACCATGAACCTCATCCTCGAAGTTATGCAGGTTGAGCTTCAGGAGGTCAGCCAGCGTGGTGTCCACGTCCATCACAAACCTCACACCCGTCGTCTGCATCAGCTGGTTCCAGTGCCTTTCTCTAATGGCAGGATTCTGAAGCTCTGCCACAGCTTTCAGGGCTGTGAGCATGTTCTTCACCTTGCTGTCCAGCCCATTGAAAGCATCCCAGGCCCTCATTTCCTTATCCAAATTCCGAATCTCTCTTGCAAACTTTTTGCACTCCAGATCCATTTCTTCCACCTTAATATCCACCCATTTGGTGGTCTGCCAGTCAGCAAGGCGGCTGTTCACAAGGGAGATCATATCCCAGAGCTCTTTGAGCAGACACAGCTCCTTCCTGCACTGCTTCAGTTGTCTATAATCTGGCACCGTGACTTCAAACAGACCGGCTGATTCATAAATCGAGGTCATGGCTGACTCCAGTTGTTTAATCTCAATGTGTTTTGCATCCAGCACTTGATAAGGCTTTTTGGTGTCGAACCTAGAAAGAAATATTTATTCTTGCTAAGTGAGATTGCAACAGCTTCTAAAGAAAACAGAAACCAACCAGTGTGCAGAGACAAAGCACAGAGGAAACGTCTGCAGCACAAGCTGATGGCACAGCCATCTGATGCCACCTTACAGTGATACTGTGCACTCAGCAGCCAAGTTCAGTCTCTTGTTAACACTGGACTGTGTCTCCAGAGACAAAACCCCCCAGGTGTTACAGATGTTAGAAGGAAGGGAATCATCAAACCACAGAACCGGAGGAAGTCCAGAGGAGGCCACGAGGATGATCAGGGGCTGGAGCACCTCCTGTTTGGAGACAGGCTGAGAACATTGGGGCTGTTCAGCCTGGAGAAGAGAAGCTGCGTGGAGACCTCAGAGCAGCTTCCAGTGTCTGAAGGGGGCTACAAGGATGCTGGAGAGGGACTCTTCATTAGGGACTGGAGTGATAGGACAAGGGGTGATGGGTTCAAACTGAAACAGGGGGAGTTCAGGTTGGAGATAAGGCAGAAGCTCTTCCCTGTGAGGGTGCTGAGGCGCTGGCACAGGGTGCCCAGAGAAGCTGTGGCTACCCCATCCCTGGCAGTGTTCAAGGGCAGGTTGGACACAGGGGCTTGGAGCAAGCTGCTCCAGTGGAAGGTGTCCCTGCCCGTGGCAGGGGTTGGAGCTGGAGGAGCTTTAAGGTCCCTTCAACCCAAACCATTCCATGGTCAGGACGGGTCTCCACAGGCCACCTCACCTCGCCCGCCCGCAAGGACCCCGGCGCAACCCCCGGGGCCCGGCGCCGCCCCCCGAGGCCTCCCCGCTCCGGTAACGCCCTCACCTGAAGGCCGCCTCTCTCCGGAAGTGCTCTCGGAAGCGGCGCTGCCGGGCCTCGAAGGCCGCACAGCGCCTGCGCAGCTCCGCCCCTTCGCTGGCCTGCAGGGGGGCCACGTGCTGCTTGACCGCCTGCGCCGCCTTCCGCACGTGGCTCCACGTGTGCGGCAGGTCCTGCGGGCAGAGCAGGGGCAGTGGCGCCGTGCAAGGCGCAGACCCGCAGCCTTGTGCGCAGTTCGCAAGGCTCAGAACCCCGAACTGCTCGCGCCGTGCGCAGGAGCTTCGGGAGGGTCCCACGCTAGACCCCGGGCTCCCGGGATGGTTCAGTGCTCGAGAGAGAGCAGTGGTGGTAACACCATCCTGCTGGGAGCAAGCTGAAGGCGGGAGGATGGGCTGTGGATGCTCACTGAGGCACAGAGCCTGGGGAATTCCCTGGCAGCTCTTAGAGCAGGAGAAGTTGCACCAGAAGGATTTCTGCAGAGCTCTGTGGGCAAATGCTTCCACAGCCTGTGTGTATAATACTGGTACTAAATAAAACTGGTTTCTTTCTCAGGGCTGCATCCAAGCTGCAAGTGTGCAGCGCTGCTGACAACCCGCTCCCTCTTCCTGGGGTTTTCCTCAGAAAGGGATCTTATTTCTTCTCACCACGCTCCTCGGGCCACATCCTCAGCCCGGACACTGACACCAGCCAAGGGCTCTGCTATCCTCAAGTCCCAGTGCTTTGCCCTCAGAGAGCTCCATTCCCTATGTACTGTGCAAGCCTACAGGAAGGGCTCCATAGAATCCCAGACTGCTTTGGGTTGGAAGGGACCTTAAAGGTCATCCCATTCCAACCCCCTGCTGGGCTTCCTTTTTCATCCCAGTTCACGTACTTGGGGAGACTGAGACCAGCAACGCTATGGGAAGAAGGGAAATAACCTAGAGGCAGCTCTGAGGCAGCAGAGATGGCCAGTCTCTCCTGAGGGGTCTCCTTCTGGCACTTCATATTCCAGTCTCAGTAGAAATCACTGTTCATGACCACAGCAGGGCACCCATGGAGCTGCTTCCTCGTCCTTCTCATACAAACTACCAGCTCCAGCCCAGCCATCTCCACAGCGATGGAGGGAGCAGTGCTCAAAGGAACTTACTTCTGTTTTTCCCACTGTACATGGAAGTCAAGGAATTGTTCAAGTATGTGTTGCTGTCACTTGCCAGAAAGTGTTCTGTTCCCTCCTGCATCTGACCAGCCCCACATACCTCATTCCTTTTATCAGACACATGAATCCATTGCTTGCATGTACCTGCACACACAGGCACCAAACAAGGAGCTCTCAGGCAGAGGAATCAGCAGGTTCCCCACAGCAGCATGATTTATGTTGAACTGAAGCGTTAGCAGCAGCCTGTGCAATGCAGCTCTCTCAGTTGTCAGGGAGTCTGTAAGAACTGTCCTAAAGACACCTTTAGGACCCTACTGCAGATCTGGTGACCCCATCACTCATGGATCATAGCTGCACAAGCAGAACACCAGGAGATTGCTAGACTCCACTCAGCTCCCACCCAGCCTGCAGCAGAGGACTGGAGCCTTTGCTGCACAGGTGCCTAAGGCAGGAACATCTCCCTCAGAGATCCTGCTTTAAACCTTGTGTCCTACCCAGATCCCTCTGCCCACAGCACCCCATTGCTACAGGGTATCCATTAGCATGGAGCCACACACTTGTCCGCTGTAATCTTGGCTGTGGCCAGTGCTTGTGTCCTGTCCCCCAAGGCTGGCTGGGCACCTCACAACCTAACCTCCATCTCCAACCTTTCCTAACCTCCACCTCATGGTCCCCTGCCCAGAAAGAAAAAGAATTCCCCAAGGCAAACTGATTAATCAGAGCCAAATGTGGAAAGGTGCCAAAATACTTTCACAACCTGCTCCCTGTGATGTTCTCTGGGTCAAGCAGATTTGGTGTTACAGACCCAGTGGAGGACTAAAGCCCTGTGAGAAGGCACCTCCTCTGCCAGCATTATCTTTCCCATCTCCACAGTTGCCAAGAACTGGCTGATTTAAAAATCATTATAATTCACCCTAATTAACAGATCGAGTTGAAAATGCATTAATTTTTGTCAAGAGCAATCGCAGGGAGTTGGAGGAGGCAATTCCCTGGTTTTCAGACATAACAAAAGCCTTAATCTCTGCTTTAAAAGAAAAATCTCAATATAACTCCAAAATGTGGATGTAGAAAGGCACATCCTGCAATAGCAAACGTTATCCACTGAGGCCCTCTAACGACAGGGAGTAAGGTCCTAAACGTTCCTGCGCTGCTCTGAGGCTCACTCTCTCCTTGACATCTACTACTTGGCAAAGCGGTGTGGCCATCCCAAGCATTCACCCACCTCCAGCTGCTTGTAGACTTCCTCTGGTAGCTGTTGCTCATAGGTCTTCAGCAGTTCAACGGTTTGCTTCAGGGGCTCAAACATGGCATCGGTGACACTCTGCCTTTCTTTAACGGCCAAGAGGTGACCCATCACCTCCACCAAGCCACCATAATCACCTTTGTCAACCTTCTTGCTCAAACCTTGCTCAGCAGTTTTGATGAACTCCTCCAGGTCAGCCAAGCTGGGGAACATAAAGCAGGAAAGCACAAAATGAGAGCAGCTCCCACTGAAAGAGTTATCCGTGTCTGCCAGGCAGCTGGAGTGGCACAGACAGGGGAAGGGCCTGCCTAACCCTGACCATTGCATGACAACATGCTGAGGGCATCAGAACCACAACTGAGGGATCCATAAATGTGATACTTGTGATACTGCAACATATCAGCTTCCTGCAAGGAATAGATACATGAGATACAACCTCTCAGGCTGGAGAAAAGGTATCTGAGAAGGAATACATTGGAGACCTGTGAGCTCAGCATTACCCCTGGCACTCAAAGTCCTATAAATTATTAGAGACAAGGAGAGTATGTGGGGGACATTTCCCCACCTGCTTACCCTGTTCTTAATCTCACCCAGCTACTGGGCACTACTGGCAGAGGCACGATGGGCTCCTGGATCTCTGGTCTGTTCCAGCACAACCTTTCCCCTCTCCTCAGAACACTTACTTTTTAAGTGCCCACTTAAATTCTGTGCATGCTGCTGAGCCAAAATGTGTCCTTAAATACTTCACCTAATAAAAACTAAACTGCTGAGTCAGGGACTCTTAGTAAGAGCTCCTAAATGCCCATTCTAAGCTACACAAAAGCGTCCTTGCACAGCAATTAGCTAACAGAATTACGGTGCTGAAAAGAACACCAGAGATCATCCCATCCACCACTCACAGCAACCTTCACTACTACATGTCTGTAACTGCTTTGTAAACATCCAAGACCTGTGACATCCATCAGTTGCCACTACTCAAATGGATCACCTGGTGCATCATCCTGCAGAAACCTGAGAACTAAGCAGCTATTCAGAGCAGGGAACATGTGCTAATCCAAAACTTACATCCCAACCTCCTTTCTTTTTGTAACCTTGAAGCCTCCCCATGACAGCTCATGCCAGGCAACCCAAATTGAGTTGCACTCAGAAGAGTGCTGCATTTAGAAATACAGCCAGTATCTCATGGCATTCATGCAGCTTTACTGACGGCTAATCTCAAATTCAACAAAGCACAGAGCCCTAACAGAGATTAGATCAGTTGGATCAGGATGAATGGACAAACAGACGTCCTATCTAACAACACACAGCAGATCCCAGGAGCATCAGCTCCTTGTCAATGCTCCAGGAGCATCAGCTCATGGGATGTTAATGGTACCAAGCCTATGCAATGGTTTCCATTCTACACACTCAGCAGGCAGCATGGGCCCCTTCTCTTGCTCCTATGTTAGCTTAATGGTTACCAGGGTGTAATGATAAAGCCCAGCCAGACAAGAGAAATCCTCTCTGGTCAGCACAGGGTGAGGAGACAGGAACATCTCTTACCTGTGCGTGACATGGTCCACAAGATGCTGCTTGAACACCAAGCTCCACCTTTTGATGGTGTTCAGCAAGGATGCCTTGAAAGGCCGAGCATCCACTTTCATCCAGCCATGGAAGATGCTGAAGGGCTCGATGCGATTCACCTCCTCATAGATCTTCTCGTAGGAGTCGATCTGCTCTTTGAACTGCTGCAGTGTGGGGGGAGTCTCAGGGACCCCGTCCTCCGCATGGGCCTCGACTTCTGCAGCGGTGAGGATGTGCCCGTAGAGGAGGAACTGGCGGCAGAACTCCTTCCTGTCCTCTCCGTAGAGGTAGGAGTAGCGGTCGAAGGCACTGCGGTACTCGCAGCAGGCCACCATCACAGCCTGCACGCGCCCCATCAGCTCGTGGCGCATGTCAGCCAGATCTGCCATGTCCTCCATGTCAGCCTAGAGGAGAGGGGAGATGTGGGAGCAGCGTGGAACCTCCTCACCACCACACACCATGAGGGAGCTCCACAGCACAGACCTGGTAGTGGGGGAAGCCGCTGTGCTCGGCCAGCCGGGGCACCAGCGATGAGATCCCATAGATGTCATTGAGAAGACTTTCCACCATGTCGTAGAAGCCATCGTTTGTGCCAGGGTCCACGGAGGGATGAAATATTAAATCCGGGATCACCAAATCCAGCTGCACCTCAAACAGGGGAGCGAGCCCGGCCTTGGGATCTGGTACGGAAGAACGGAGATGCCAGGATCTTCTTCAAGAGGAGAAAAATGATCTTGAGCCACCTCTAACATCCTACCACAAGATGTACACATACCCCACAGGGACACAGACACCCACTCAGTGGGTCCAGTGACACTGCGCTGGCACACAACACAGAGGCTGATGGTCTGGTACCCACAGGAGATACTGGAGATGAGACACAAGTGATTTAAGGACTGGAATAAAATGCTGTGGAGAATGCCTTAAAGAGACCAGGCTCTCCAGCTAATCAAAAGGGAGCCTGAGAGCTGAACAATTACAGCACACAAGTAGTTGCTGAGGAGAAAAACAACAGGAACCAAGAGGCTCTTTAATTTAGTGGAGAAGGGCATGAAAACCTCAGCAACTGGAAACTGAAGCCAAATGCACATGTGAAATTCTGTGCGTGTTTTGAACAAGATGGGCAGAACTAGATGCAATTCCCACTGTGCCTCCATATCCAGGGGGGAAGTGTTACTGGAGATGGGCTTTAGATGGACACAACCAGCTCTGGGGACTTCCCACACATGAGATTGTGTCACTTGTCCCTTTGTGCATGGGAGGGTGTAAGATTGATGCCCAAGCACAGACTTTGGATGATGCCTCAGTTTTGTCTGTCCATTAATCCCTGCAAATGATGCACAATCATTTCTATCCCTCCCCATAAGCAATGCTGGCTGGGAGATGGAGTCACCATGGAGATGAGGCCCTCAGTGACATGGTTTAGTTGTGGTACTGGCAGGCCTGGGGTAAAGGTTGGACTTGGTGATCTTAAAGGTCTTTTCCAACCTACCTGATTCTATGACCCTGTCTTGAGGCAGAACCCTCCCTTTGGTGAGACTGAAGCAGCCATCACAACCAGGGCAAAGGAACAAGCACTGACCTGTGTTTTCCAGGAGGTACTTGAGCGAGCACTCAATGGCAGTGAAGAATCCATCCAGGACTATCTCATCCACGTAATCCACATAGGCCTTCCAGACATCAGATGCTGGGTCTGCGAGTAAGAGGCTCTGGTTTTCCTGCAATTAAAAGATGCAAAAGTAGTACCCAAATCCTCACTGTGCTCCCCTCAGCAGCCTCAGGACCCTCCAGCCCCCAGGAGGACTTGAACAACCAAGGGAAGCCCAGCAGAGCAGCTCTTGGCCCCTCTGCTGCTGCTCCCCATGGTCTGAACAGCACAGCAAGGACAGAG
Source organism: Pezoporus occidentalis (assembly GCF_034315485.1). NCBI lineage: Eukaryota > Metazoa > Chordata > Aves > Psittaciformes > Psittacidae > Pezoporus > Pezoporus occidentalis. The sequence continues at coordinate 1,414,267 of NW_026913295.1, forward strand.
CATGGGGACACTCATCTGGGGCCATGATGCCCTTCCCTCCCCAGGACCTCTGTGGCGCTTTGCAGTTGGTGCTGCCCCTGTGAGCAGCACTGGTGATGCCACCACACCGGTTGTGCCAGCCCTCCTGCCATGACCACAACCCCATATTCTCCTTGGCCAATCTAGCAAGTGCCCTGGTCTCTTGGGTGGTGGCTGGAGGTGGCTGAGCCTGTTACAGCTGTGACAGCAGAACCTGGGCATGGGAGACTCTCACTGTGGATTCAGGGTGCAGACAAGGGGGTTATTGGTCCAGGGCTGAGTGCAGACAGCAAGGTAAGGTTAGCAACAAGAGCTCAGTGTCCCAGAGAGGCTCTCTCCAGTGTCCAAGGCTGGATGGTGACCCTCAGGAGCAAACTTGACCTAAAATCTACCTTCCTCCAGGCCAAGTCCTGTCCCTGGTGTGGTAACACCTCACTGCGAGCAGGGGAGGAGCTCAGCTCTGGGCTTTCTCCGGGCCTGCAAAGAGGGGTCTCAGCTCTGGCAAAGCCAGAAAGCACCAAGGTTTCAGGAGCAGCTTTTCTCCTGTCACTCAGCTGACCCCCGGACTGGCAACGTCACTGCTTGCTCACAGAGGGACAAGTCTGAAGCAGAAAGGCAGGCAGAGCCTCTCTGCTGCCAGGAACATCTTTCAGAGGAGGATAATTCCAGCTCCTGCTGCACGACTCCCATCTAGTGGCTCCACAACTGCCGGGACTGGAGCCAGGCTGAGCCTGAACTGGGCGCCAATGGTGCCCAGCACCACACACGTAGCAGCTCATTAAAGCCACCCTTCATTAACACTGGATGAGGCTTGCAAAGGAGTTAAGGGAGTTCATTTTTAGGTGAAACAGCTCCAGACATTTCCTCCAGTGCAGAGACACAAAGCCTATGAGGAGCCAATGAATCCCTAGGGAAGTTCCCTCTCACCTTCAGCAGGGAATGAATCCTCTGCCCTGACTCCCGGACCAGGCTGTAACGCTTCTCCAGACGGTCCTGACAGTCCTCTAGGACCAGCAGTGATTCCCTTTTGCAGTCCTTCCTCTCCAGTATGGGTGACACCCAGGCCCGCACGATGGTCTGGATCTCCTCAACGTTGTCTTTGGCTTTCTGTACCCTCCGCTCGAGGTCATGGACACCATCCATCACCATGGAGATGTGACCACAGACACCTGATAAACAGGAGATGGTTGATGGCTTTTCAGAGTTGCTCGGCCAAGCTTTTGTGCACCCTCCCTAAGACCAGCCTCTGACTTACCCTCTGTGGTCTCATGTATTTCTTACCCATCATGGACACAGGAGACTTACCACCTCGACCAATAGACCCATTTCCAGCTCCCCCCTGTCCCAACAGACAGCCACAGCCTCTGCCTTCTGCCAGGAGCACCATCATCTGGGGATATCTGATAGGTCCTGATTCCCTCTGTTCAGGTTTGATCTCCCACTGACAGCTACTGGAGAGCTCAGCATGGGCAGGATGAGCACAACAGGCTGAGCATCTCTGCCACCATCACTTGAGCAGGGACCCATGGCCTCAACAGGTGGGCTGTGTCAGCCCCAGCTACCAGCGAGGGCTGCAGAGAGATGCAGGGAACTTAGGGTTCATCTGCAGGAAAACCCATCTTTATTACACAATGGAGAAAGAGGTTTTCACTGTGAGGACTTCTGCTCTGCAGGTACCCAAGGGAGGACAAGGTTCCTGTTCACACCACAAGCCTGATGACAGAAATGCATATTCCACCCGTGAGCAGTTCACTTTCACCAAGAGGAAACAAACTTCCTCTGCTCCACAGTTCAAACTGGTAAAGCAAGAAACTGCTTCAATCAGCCTACAGCCAAGGTGCACAATCCCACCCCAGCTGCAGTATTCCATCCTTCAGGAAAAGACAAGGTGGGCCTGGCTCCATCCCACTGCCCAGCCTTGCCATCTCCTTGATGGCACTGCTCACAGGGCAGCCTCTCCTCCCCAAAAGCCCGGCTGATCCTGAAGGGAGCAGGATCCTTTCCACAGCCCCAGCACATGAAAGGAATGTGGCAAGATGGGAGCTGCCATTCCTCACCCCAGTGCTGGCTCTGCTGGGAGTTGCAGTTGGGAACCAGGTGATGGAGGTTTGGCACGTGGGCAAGTCCCATGAGACCCACATGGATGTGCTCTTTCCCCCTGCAGAGGCAGCTCACCTTCCACCTTCCAGTTCAGTGTTTCTTCTGCCTCTTTCAGCTTCAAGTCAATGTCCTGCAGCTGCCCCTGTATTAGAGGGTATTCAACCTCCAGGACTGTCTTCAGGACCCTGTTGTATCTGTTCACCATCAGCTCCAAGTTGGCCACCATCTGCCGGAAGGATTCCCTGGAGGAATAGATTTCTGCTGCCACAGCTGGGATGGCTCCCATCTGGCTGCTGGACAGGTAGCTCACCTCCCTCAGCACCGACACCAGCTGCAGAGAGAAGGCAGAGAGCTGAGCATGGGACAATCCCACCCAGTGACTTTCTGAGCATCTTAGGGATCTGCTGCTGCTTTATTCCCAAAGCAGAATGCTCTGGAAAGAGCCTGGACACCCCCGACTCCATTCCATCTGTCTCCCATTGATCTTTGCCCCTGGTTTTCGTCCCAGCCAAAGACAGCTCTGTTAACTACCCAGCCAGCCAAAGCCACGATAATCTCTGGCTCTCTCAGCTACCCTCATCAGTAGTCTTTCAGCAGCCCTGTGCCTGCAAGCACAGTTTAGCAGTTATCTAAGCCAAAGACAAGATGGTGCATGCTCAGCACACCACAGGATGCCACCAGGATGAAGGGTGGAAAACATCCCCTGTGGCTATTTGACTCCCACATTAGCAAGGAGCTTCCAAGGAGATGGACAAATCCTTTGACTGAGGGACCAACCTTGACTGAGCTCTAAACCCCAAAGACTTCCCTAACAGGAGCACGTCCCAGGGAGCAGGGGATGTGTTGGATTCCAGTGCTGCCCAGGCCCCTGCCATGCAGCACCTCCAGCAAATGACATTTCTACAATTGAAGAAGCAGCTTTTACAGAAGCTTCCACTCCATCTCCACACACTGCTGGCTTGGATCCCTGCTTCTCCTTTGGGCAAGGTGGATGGTCAGTCCTCCCTGTGCTGGAGGCATGCTTTAGAGGGGCTCTAGGGGATAAAGACAAGCTCTTAAAACTCTCCTAAGTCTCATGCACTGCAACAAAGGAAGTCCAACAGGAAACAACCAAACTTTTCCTGGGCTTTTAACACCCTTTCAGGAAGCTCAGACTTCAGGTACATGTAACACAAACTCTGCAGGTGATGCCCCAACACCCCCACCAGTACAACTCTGGTCTGGAGATGCTGACACCCATTCACTGGCTACTCTGGGACTTTATGTCTGCCTTTAACCAGGATGTGCTCTGGTTAAATTGGAATTAAAGCCTGCAAAAAGGATGGTCCTTTCCAACCCTGACTGTTCCATGATGGTAAATCCATGTCAGCCATCACAGAAAGGGGTTCCGCAGACTCAGCAGCACAGATGCAGTACCAAGTTCACCAGACCCCCTGCATACACTGGATAAGCCCAGGCAAGCTCCTCGGCAGCAGTTTTTACCTGGGGATCAAAGTTGACTGTGATGAGTTTGGTGTCTGGGTCCCGCTGGATGAGCGGCTGGGCCAGGTTGTACTGGGATCGCTCAGACACTGTTTGGGACCAGTTCACATAGAGCTTTTCCTGATACCTGCAGAAGAAAACCCCAAAGATCCATCATACAGCTACCAGCCCACCAGAGCGATGTATAGCACCAAAGGAGAGCCAAGGCCAGCCCTGAGGATGAAGAACATGAAGGAATATTAAAACCCCATCTACGTCATCTCCATGAGCAACATGGCTTCAAACACAAGCACCCAAAACCAGTGTCAGCATCAAGTCAGGAGGGCAAAGCTCTCTCAAGCATGATTTTCAAAAGCATTCAATCTAGAGTAACAGAGAAGCAGCTGCTGGGCATTTCCAGAGTGTCTGAGCAGGATGGGTGCACTACAGAGCCCATCAGCCTTAGGGGTATTGAGCTCTTGAAGAGCTCAGCACCACCGCTGGGGATGGAAATGCAGAGACCTGACCTGGGGCCCTGGTATCCCACGTGCCATGGAGAGTCCCAGCACCCAAGCACCAGTGTCTTCTGAACCCTGCTGTCACCTGAGCACCTTGGGAACAGCACCCAGCAAACACCACCTCTGTTGAGGGCACCCGGGATCCTCTGGTGCCTGCTTCCTTCTGGAAGGCTGAACCAGGAACACTCAGCCCCTGTTCTGGCAGTCAGAAACAGGAAGAGTTGGTCTCCATCCAACCACCCTGTGGTACCCAGCAGCCAGATGTCTCAGCTCCCTTCACTGCTGATGGAGAGCAGGCCCTGAAGGGGTATCTCCTTCCTGGGGAGGTGGCTCTTCCCAAAGGGAAGTCCCGGAGAAACCAGTTCAGATGGAACATCAAACATCATGATACTAAGTCATGGGCAATGAATCTGTTCCTCCCATGGAAACTTCGAATTTCAAGATGGGAAAGGTTGTGGCATAGACACCTCCTCCTCTCTCACCAGGTGATTCCCTCTGGCTTAGAAAGAGACATTCCCAGGGCCTGGGCTTCCAAATGTGCTAGAAGGCGGCACACACAGCCCCAGCCTTGCCTGAGCCACCACCTACCTGTCGAGCAGCTGGATCATTTCTTCATACTTCTCCATCACCCTCCTTCCTTCAGCAGAATCCAAGTAGCTGGGAGCACAGGAGACAAGCTCAGCATTATGTGTAGCTCTGCCCTAAATCTGCACCTACCCTTCCCAAGAGCAGCCACCACTTTGAAGGCAGGTTCTGACTGGGGACTGTGGATTTCATCCCCACCACATCACCCAAAACAAGGCACAAAAGCTATCAAAGGTTATCCAAAGGCTATTCAACCCTTAGTGTGCCCTTTATCTGGTGTGTGCTTGACAGCCTGCACAACAGGCTGTCAATCTGCTGACAGATTCAATCCCTGGTGGGAAAGGGGGCTCAGTGCTGCTGGAGGAATACCGGTCTCTGACATACCTGATGCTCCCAGTTCCACACTATTTGCACAGAGCATGGCAGCCTCTGCTCACCAGCCAGCACTTCCCAAGGTCTAACAGGCTCAGAAGGAAGCAGCACTTGGCTCCTGGGAGATGCAGCTCTTTGTGGTGCCAAATCTGTGCCCCTCAAACAGGGAAGGGCAAAGGCATCCCAGAGCTGTGGGGCTGCACCTCCAAGCCCAGGCAGGCAGAGGAATTCCACCTTTTCCCCACTGTTTTATGTACAATATTCCAGTTTTCCTGAACACAACTGTTGATTTTAGAGGCTGTTTTGACAAAACCTGAATGAACTTCATCAAAACCTGAGCTGTCACCACTGGGCAAGTGCTGCTTAAACCTTCTGCAAGTAAACAGGTCCTCCCAGCAACCCCCAGCAAAAGCATCTTTGGTTTTCCTATTGACTCCTTTCTCCCTTTCAAGCTGCATGCAGGACACAGCATCACTCCCCCCCCCTTCTGCGGGGCATGGCTTGAAGTGATCTAAACCAAGGAAACAAAATCAATGCAGAATGTAGATCTGGCTTCTTCTGCATGGTTCCTTGAATTTCCCACCCAGATTAAAACCAGGCGTGAGAACTGTGCTGGGAATGCTCCAAGATCTTGTTACATTGCACTCATGTCTTTATAACAGTGCACGTAAACCCTTCCTTAATGCAGTACACATTGAGAGAAGGCTACTGATACTGCCCAGTGAGAACCCTAGAATAGTTTGGGTTGAAGGGACCTTAAAGCTCCTCCAGCTCCAACCCCTGCCACGGGCAGGGACACCTTCCATTAGAGCAGCTTGCTCCAAGCCCCTGTGTCCAACCTGCCCTTGAACACTGCCAGGGATGGGGCAGCCACAGCTTCTCTGGGCACCCTGTGCCAGCGCCTCAGCACCCTCACAGGGAAGAGCTTCTGCCTAAGAGCTCAGCTCAGTCTCCCCTCGGGCAGGTTAAAGCCATTCCCCTTGGCCTGTCCCTGCATCCCTTGTCCCAAGCCCCTCTCCAGGTTTCCTGCAGCCCCTTCAGGCACTGGAGCTGCTCTCAGGTCTCCCCTTCAGGAGCCTTCTCTTCTCCAGGCTGCCCCAGCCCAGCTCTCTCAGCCTGGCTCCAGAGCAGAGCTGCTCCAGCCCTCGCAGCAGCTCCATGGCCTCCTCTGCCCTCGCTCCAACAGCTCCATGTCCCTCTTGTGCTGCTGCCGCAGAGCTGGATCAGGACTGCAGGGGGGGTCTCCCCAGAGCACAGCAGAGGGGCAGGATCCCCTCCCTGAGGTGCTGCTCACGCTCTGGGGGTGCAGCCCAGCTGTTATGGAGATGACTTATTTTGCCCAAGCACATATGTGGATCCAGGTACTCCAAATCCTACCCAGCACAAGCCAAACTGTTCCTGTGACCACAAGCTGCAGCTCCTGAAGCACTTTCTATTATCCTGTGTCCAATGCTGCTGCTTGCAGGGCTCTTAAATGCTGTCTCATGCCATGAGACACGGCAGCTGAGAGCACAGGGCACCACTTATTCAAGACCACCCATAACAACAAGCATCTGGGTGATGAGTATTCCGGAACTCTCTTTCCTTGATCTTGGGAGATTGCTCCTTTGTTTAATGCTGAGAAAGTTCTGCCAGTGCCCAAAGTCCTCATCTTTTCAACCTCGAGACTCAGCCCCAATCAACACATCTTAGATGAGTCCAATGCAGCACCCCTCTGCCACCCACAGCTTGGATGATGCCAGAACCTGGGCAGAACCTTCCCCCCTCCAACTGGGAATGACTGCATCCATGACCATTGGATAATGTTCAACAGAAAGACAAACAGTGATTAACAAGACCAACTCAGCTGGCAAGGACACGCACGCATGTGGGATGCGCCTCAAGTGACCAAACGGCCCCTGGATCCGTGTGCGCAGCTCCCGAGCCCAGCCCAGCGCTCCAGCCACGGGGGGCATGTTCTTGTGCACAGCAGGGGATCCTGGGGAGGGCACATTGAAACAGCATTTGGTTGAACGCGGTACTTGTAACCTCAAAAGATACACCACCAGCAGCTCATCTGCACAAAACTGCTCTCGTTTCCCAGCTTCCTGCCTTACATCGAACATGTGATACACTGGGGGAGGTCTGTGACCAGGGCAAGTATCCACCAATCTCTCTGTTCCCTCTGTTAACCCACACTGGTTCCAGCAGTGCTGCCTCTCCCAGACTTGCCTGGCTCCAGTACAGCCTTCCTGAGGCAAGGGACCTGGGTGCTGTTCAACAGGACACACTCTTGTCCTCATAGCCTGACTGGAGTCTGACCCATGTCCTGCTGCACCAACCTTCCCGGGCCAGGATAAACCTGGAAAGGTTGATTAAAGCCTTGTTAAAGTCCCACTTACATTTACAGCATGACAGTGGAAACACAAGAACTTCATACTGAGGAGCACATGAGCAAGGCCCATGGGGTGTCCAAGGCAGGGCATAAGTGTGGAGAGAAACCCCCTGTTAGAACCTTGCTGGGGTAAAGCTCATTCCCAGTCACATCCCACGGACACACATTTAAACCATGGTCTTTTCCCCCCACTAGATCATTTGCTTGAATACTAAGAACAGCTTTCCCAGGCACTTCCATTGCCACCAGGAGCTACAGAGGCTCAAACCATTTGTAACAGGGCAAGTCTTGCTCTCCTTAGAAGAAAGGAAATTGTTCCCCATGAAATGAGTCTAAATAAATCATAATTATTAATAATAATAAAAAATACAATATTGTAATAATAATATTATAATATATAATAATATAATAATAAATAATAATAAAAAATAAGAACCTAAACCCCATTCCCTGTAGAATCTGTTGTACTCAGCATCAGCCACCCACCAAGCTCCAGCTCTGCCTGGATGTGCCTGGCGTAGATGAGCCTTGCATGGGCCACAGCACTGTGGAACATGCTGATGAGGACAAAGTATTTGTCAGCAGCATCTGCAGCGATCACTGGTCGCTCCAAGAGGCTCCCAAACATGTCCAGCAACTGCAGAGGGGAAGAAGCAGGAAAAGAACAGGGGAGAAATTCACAATGCAGACTTCAGCGGAGATCCACTGGGATCTCCTTCCCCAGCCCACATCATCCTTCTCACCAGCCCAAATGTCTGCACCAGTGGGTGCTGTGGACAAGGGAATTCCTTTACCCTGCTTTTCCAAGTAGTCCCTTCCCTTTGTTAGAGAGATCATGGGATCATAGAAGCAACCAGACTGGAAAAGCCCTTCAAGCTCATCCAGTCCAACCGTTCCCCAGCCCTGCCAAGGCCACCCCTAACCCATGGCACTGAGGCCTCGTCCCCACGCTGTGTGAACACTTGCAGGGACGGTGACTGCAGCCCTGCCCTGGGCAGCCTGTTCCAATGCCTGAGCACCCTCTGGGGAAGGAATTGTTCCTCAGCTCCATCTAAACCTGCCCTGGGGCAGCTTGAGGCCGTTTCCTCTTGTCCCATCCCTTGTTCCTTGGGAGCAGAGCCCAGCCCCTCCTGGCTCCATCCTCCTGTCAGGCACTTGTAGGGAGCCATCAGGTCCGCCCTGAGCCTTCTCTTCTCCAGACTGAACCCCCCAGGTCCCTCAGCCCTTCCCCATCACACTTGTGCTCCAGGCCCTGCACCAGCTCCATTGCCCTTCTCTGGCCCCGCTCCAGCACCTCAGTGTCTCTCCTGCAGTGACTTTGGAACCATATTCCAACTGGCATTCTTCAAATGTTTCAAAATCTGCTGTTTTTTCCAAACCCTTCCAAAGGGAATTGCTCTCACTTCCCATGGGCTTCTCTACAGACACTGGTTTTGAAATTGGTCATATAATCCCATTTCTTTTTCCTGCAAGATGAACACAGCAGCCTGGTTCCTGGAAAACCCCCGTTTCCACACCTAAAATCCATCCAGCTATTATCAATATGAACAAATTGATAACAACCATCCCCACAGGTTGAACGGCAGTTCCCACCAGGAAATCTTACAAAAAGCAGAAGTTCCCCCAGCACGCAGAGACACAAATCAAACGCCTGAGAGCCTGATGTGCATAACGTGACTGCTCCTCCTGTCTGTTCTCATTGTGCCACTCTCCATTCCCGTGGGCCTGTAGCTACAGCACTGCCCAGGATCCCAGCTCGGGGGTATTCCCACCCATGCAAACCACAGGTGCCCAATTTCCCCTCTCCAGAAGACAAGGACCATGACCAACAAACCTTAAAGGCATGCTCCAAGTCTGAGGCGTCATCAAAAGCCTGGATGAAAACAGTGCCCAACCGGCGGTCGATGTCTTCTACTTTCTGCTGGAATTCCAAGGCGTTTTGCACAAATTCCTGTGGGAAGACAGAACAGCAGCTGTGAGCCTGTGGAAGGGCACCTGGAAGGTACCTGCATCCTCCTCATCCAGGGATCTTTCCTATTCATCAGGCATTAAACCACTTGAGCTGAAGGCTACACCGCCATCCAGCCAACCCGCAGATGAACCTGCTGGGTCCAAATCCAGGTAGTTCCAAGGCAAAACAAGCCTGTGGTTTTCAGCTTGAATTGGCTGCAAATGGGACAACAATAAAGGCAGGTCGTAACACTGGCACCGGTTGCCCAGAGAGGTTGTGGAGTCTCTACCCTTGGACATATTCGACCTTGGAGAAGGTTAACCTGCCTGCTCACAGCCTTGCTCTGGCTGAGCTTGCTTTGAGCAGGGAAGGTGGAGGAGGTGATTTCCAGAGGTCCTTTCTAACCTCACCAGGTCTGTGTTTCTGTAACATCCATCCTCTTCCTGCACTGCTTCTTCAGCTCCAGTTGTAATAAATCCTTTCAAATTCAAGTGTAAAACCCAGGTTTGTTTTCCTACAGGTAAGAGCCCAAATCAAAGCCTCAACTTGACAAAGTGGGAGACATCAGTCTTCCTGTCCTGGCTTGGACAAAGCCACTAAAAATTAAGCCTCTAAATATGTCTGTTTTCTGTGTCATAAGACAACAGCTTCTGCCACTGCCGAGCTCCAGCAGAGCCATGTGCCCTGGTTTAGCTACAAAACAGGCTCTAGAAAGTATCAGGGGCTGCAAAACATAAGCACTGAAAGAACAAGCACAACTCAATCACACAAAGGCCATGGGGTCAGTGAACCCCAGCCAGCTCCCGCAGAGCCAACGTCACCCTTCCTCCTGTGCCCTCCCTCCTGAAGCAGGGGGGACACGGAGCAGTAAGATCCCCCAGGCAGCACTGGGGACAAGCCAGCACTGCAGAGATGTGCTGGGAACTGCAGGAGGCAAAGCACAAGCAGCCATCCCCACAGCAAAGTCCCAACACCTGAAAGCAAGGCACAGCAGCCCCGTGTTCCACTGCCAGCCCTGACACCTTCCACCCCAGCACAGCAGGGAGCAAGGCAGAAGCCTGCAGGAGCCAGGGCTTTGCCCCAGGATCACCTTCCACTTGGATGTGTGTCACAGCAGTGAGACTGGAGCTCCTCACCATGGAGCTGCCCTATGGCCACTCCAGTTTTAGCCCTGGGACAGGCCTGACCATGTCCTGCTCCTGAGGCACAGCGAGCTGAGCCTAAAGCAAATGGGACAAGCAGCAGAAGAAATCAAAGCTCCTCTCAGATCAGCCACAACCACAGGACCCAGATGGGACCCCTTCAGAAACCCCATCCTCACCCTTCCTTCACAGCTCACCCCCAGGCCACGCTGCTCAGTGTCAAGACCAAGAGCAGGAGTTTGTGAACAGGCAGTAAGGAGGCCCAAGGCACAGTTGCTTTGCCCTGCTTGCATGACACATGCTGCTGTGAACACCTGTGATCCGGACAGCCACTGAGCCATGACCCAGAGGGCTGGCAAGATTCATTAAAGCACTACTGATAACACAGCATGGAGCCTTTAAATTCCAGGAGCACCAGATGCCAATGTGTTCATCTAGACAAGAGCAAACACATCCCCAGAGGTTACCTGAGCTGGCCCTCATCACACAAGCTGGACACCAAGAGCAGGAAAGCAAAGAAACAGGGATGTTGGTGCAGCTCAACCACACCAGCAAGTACCACATAGAGGGAAAGCCTGCATAAAGGGCATGGAAATCCCTGTTTCCCAGCTGCACTGGTGTCAAGTCCTGAGCTGGGAAGAGGCCAGCAGGACTGCATATGAGCCAGGGCTCCATGGCAGAGGAAGCTGTTGTTTACCAACACACACATTGCTGGAGTTACCACAAGCTGGTCCCACCTACCGTGTTGGTCAGGTCAAGGCAGTCATAGGAGTGCTCTGTCAACACCTTGTACGCCTCCTGGAAGTTCTCATACATGTCCAGCACCTGCTGGCCCAGGGCCTTCCCTTTAATCCCACTGAACTCCATCTTTTCCAGCTTCATCAGGTCCAAGGCAGTTGCCAGAAGATCCTTCAAAGTCAATGGAGGACACAAGTTAATGTATCGACAAAAGATGGCAACAGTGGTTGCTGTTGATGGCCGTACTTGCTGCCATTCCAAGGGTGTCCCCAAGCCGAGTGGCACAACCACGACAGGGGGAAGCTAGATGCTGCCTGTCCTGGTCACCAGCAGCTGCTCAGAACATGGCCCTCCCTAGGGGGACCTGCTGCTACCACCAGAAATACTACAACTCTAAACTGCTTTAAGGATGTTTAAAGGACAGGTCCAAAGCAGACCCTGGTCTGTCATGCACAGACCTCACAATCCCAATGTTAGAGGTATTGACCAAGAGACTTCTGATGTTTACAGGTTCACAGCTCCTGCCCAGACCTCCCTGTCTCCAAGTGGGTGTCACTGTCCCTGCTCAGCTCATCTCTGCAATGGGCAGGGACACCTTCCACTCCAGACAGCACGGGGCTGCCCCAACACACTCAGACCTGCTCTCTGCAGAACATCACCCCCAGCCCGAGGGGCCCTTGGCCACCCTGGGAGCTGAGGGATGAGGGGACTCATGACTCCACATGTCCCTGTCTTGGATGAGCATCTCACAAGCAGTGACAAACAGGGGCACCCCTCAACCACAGCATCCCAGCAGACAGACCATCAGGGTGTGAAGGTGTCACTGAAACCTGGTATCAAAGCGATGAGCTGGTGAGGAACATTTCCCTGCTCCTCCCCAGGCCCATGTGGCCACGCTCAAGGGGAGCACGTGGGCTCTGCAGCTCTGGGGTGTCTCTGATGGCAACAGGAGGACTGGCAGACTGTAGAGCCTTATTTACAGCTGTGAAATGCACAGTCTCCAGTAACTGCCATTCCCCTGCCCAAGAGGAGCAAGGAGTCCAGCAGGACTCTTTGGAAACAACACCACATTGACCAACCTGAGCAGGACACAGCTGCACCTTACACATGCAGCAAGCAGGACATAGTAAAACAAAGTCCCAGCCTTGCTGTAACAGACCTAACAGCAAAGAAGTGCCTCATGCCCTGGTATCAGGTGAAGCGACAGGAAAGGAAGATGCCAGCAAGTGAGTTCATGGCTACAGACCTCTCCTGAAGGCTTGCAATAGTTTTCAAGACCAGAGTCTCACCTCCACCATCTCCAGTCTCTCCAGGAAGCTGTCCAGCCTTGCAAACACCATCACAGCAGGGAATTTCCACTCCCTCACTTCCTGGCCTGGTCCATAATATGTGTGCAGTCTTTCCCTTCTCTCCTCAAACGCCTCTTTGAATGCATTCAGGATGCTGAGCACCAGCTGCACCTTGCCCAGGCTCTCTTCCATCTCTCCTTTCAGAAGATCTTCTGGACACAGGTACACCGTGGCCTAGAAAAGCAAAATTTGAGAGGTCACTTCTGCTGCCACAGAGAACAAGGACTTCTTGCAGTGAACATGTCTGATCTCACCTCTCACATTAAGAATCCCTTTGCCAGGGAAGGATGGGGAATAGAAGGAGAGAAGGGACTTGCATGAAAGAACCCCCCTTGGCAAACACAGGCAGCATGGCCACGCACCCGCTGGATAAGGAGGTTGCAGATTTCCTGGAGCAGCACTACTATCCTTGCAGGCATGTTGTAGTGCTTGGAGGTGACCCAGATCAAACACACCACATGGAGCAGAGGGACCAGGAAAGGCTTCACCTCATTGAACTCAACCTTCTCGATGTCCTCCAAGTGGCGCTTGAGGGGCATCAGGTGCAGGTGAATGTCCTGAGCTTCGGCCAAAGCTGTGGTAAGAGATGGGAGAAGTGGCGAGACTGAACCAAGCTGTGGTGGGCTATAAGGTGGATGAAAGGTACCTGGGAAAACCAGGAGTCATGGAGCACACTCACCTACCTGTGTGCTGGAGAGTGCTCACCCATGAACACTGCTCACCACAACAGGATGCACACTGACATGAAGCTGAGCAACAGGGAGCTGGGACAGGGCTCTGTGCACAACTGCTAAATGTTGTGCACAGCAACCTGTGTGGTGCAGTCACCACACAGGAGGGAAAGGATGGGAACCAGAGGGACCTGGACACGCTTGAGAGGTGGGACAGTGCGAACCTGATGAAGTTCAACCAAGCCAAGTGCAAGGTCCTGCCTCTGGGCTGGGGCAACCCCAGGCACAGACACAGTTTGGGCAGAGAAGTGATTCAGAGCAGCCTCAGGAGAAGGACCTGGGGGTGCTGGGTGAGGAGAAGCTCCCCATGACCCACCTTCACTGAAGGGCACAACAAAAGGGAGAGGGGCAAAGGCAAAGGCAGGTGAAAACAAATCCCAACTGAAATGTTGCAGTCAGGGGGAGTGTTGCTGTAACTGGGTTAAACCCATATATTTGGTGTATTTTGATTAGATCCTTAAAGCTTTCATTACAGAACCATAGGATTAGTGTGACAAGGAACTCTTGGCTCCTTACAGAAGAGGGTTTTCTCGAGCCTGTATATAAACTGCACAGCATAGAGTATGACACAGATCCCTAGTAGACTGTTTCTATGGGAAGGGGTGAAGAACAGAGTAACCTGTCAGCATGCACTTAGCTAGAAAAGCCTGGGTGATTTTCCTTGTAAGTCTTTAGTTCCCTCAACTGGGAAATGCAATCTTGTTTTCTTGCTCCCAGCTCTCGTCTCACTGCAGTGTGCCAGACTGGAAAAATACGGGAGAAGGCAGATTTGCTGATGCACATCACCATCTACAGGTCACCTGCCCCACAGCATCCTTGCAACCATCTCCCTATCAAGAAGGCCAGGAAAGCTGGGCAGGCCGGACCTTGCATTCAGGAGGACATTACTGGGTGGGGATGTGGGCAGACACATGGGCCATGCTCACACCATGCTGCAGCCGCTTCACGGCTACCAGGCCTCCAACCACAATGCAAAAGCTGGGGTAAATCCTGCTGCACTCATGTGAATCACAGGATCCCAGCCTGGTTTGTGTTGAAAGGACCTTAAAGCTCCTCCAGCTCCAACCCCTGCCACGGGCAGGGACCCCTTCCACTAGAGCAGCTTGCTCCAAGCCCCTGTGTCCAACCTGCCCTTCAACACTGCCAGGGATGGGGCAGCCACAGCTTCTCTGGGCACCCTGTGCCAGCGCCTCAGCACCCTCACAGGGAAGAGCTTCTGCCCAAGAGCTCATCTCAGTCTCCCCTCTGGCAGGTTAAAGCCATTCCCCTTGGTCTGTCCCTACAGGCCCTTGTCCCAAGCCCCTCTCCAGGTTTCCTGGAGCCCCTTTATGCACTGGAGCTGCTCTGAGGTCTCCCCTTAAGGAGCCTTCTCTTCTCCACGCTGGACAAGCCCAGCTCTCTCAGCCTGAAAGCTTTATTTCATCAGAGAGTTCCCAGATCCCCTCACTCAGACCTTCGGGAAGGATCTGGCTCAACAGACCAGGGATCAGGCTTGTCCCAGCCTGTAAAAAAAAGCAACAGATCAAGCACAAGCAGCCCAGCTGCACTCCGTGAACCAGACAGGGCCAGACACAAGGCTGCAGTCCCCTCAGTCACAGCAAACTGAATGACCAGGGCCACTACAGCCACACTGGGCTTGGGACCAGTACCATCAGGCTAGGGACAAAGGCCAGAAACCAGCACTATGGTGAAGTTGCCCCAGCACCTCACCTGTCTCAACATCCATGAGCATAGTGTTGAAGGTTGGGATGTAACTGCTCCCAGCTCTCTTCAGCACCTCTATCATGTTGCTGACCTTCTTGGTTCTCAGCTGGTTGTAAATACATTCCAGGTTCTCACACCTGCAACAACCAAGACAGATTACAGCTGCCCCCTCACACCACGCATCTCCCTTGCCCCTGATTCAGGATTTCCTTCAGCTCCACATGGGCTGAGTGAAAAGAAATGGGAAGAAGACACAGACAAACCCCACAGGACAAACAGTGCAGGGGTTCAGCATTATCACAGCTCTGCACTGCCAGAACACTTCTGAAGGAAGCCACGACGAGCTTCTGCAGACATCAGTAACAGCTCTCCTGCAGGAAGGGCTTTAAATGATGGACTGACACAGCTCGAGAGTGCAAAGGGCAGAAGGAAATACCATTCCCAGGCTCTTGAGCCTCTAAAACCCCTCTGGCACAGACAGATGAAGAGCAGCACTGCTTCTAGGAGGCACTACAGAACACTACACACTACAGAACACTACACCACATCATCACTTCCTCCTGTGGCTGGTTTCTAGTGAACAGTGACAGAACTCCCTCGAGGTGCAGCCCCTGTGCTGGGGGCAAGTTAAAACACAGCCCAGGGCCCAGTGACCTCCCTGACTCTCTGCAGGCCTTGCTCTTCTCAAGCCATAGAAGCAGCAGCTCTGTGTGTCTCCAGCACTCTCCCTCCACCCAAAACCAGAGCCAGTGACCACCATGCCCTGGGCTGGCCCCCCAGGGTACCTGTTCTCCCAGAACTCCAGTTCCACCTTTGGGTTGGGGTTGCTGCCTTGCAGGAGAGGCTCTGAAGACTCTTTCTTCAGTGCTTCCTGGATCTGGTAGCTCCAGTCTATGATGGACGACTCAGTGGCATAGACCAGAGATTTATCTATCAGCTCCAAGCTGCAGAAAACAGACCACGAGGTTAACTTTGCTTTCCTCTTGTTGATGGGCAATGCTCGACCGGATCTACTTCAAATGACCCCACGGATGGCTGGAGTTTACACATTGCAGTCTAGCTTCACCTTTCAACACCCCAGAACAATGGAAACCCAAAAGGCGGTTGCCACCTCTCTGCACAGCCAGTCACTGTGGCATCAGATCCATTCGGGTTCAGGGGCTGACCTGGAGAGCCAAACCTCCAGCAGCATTATCTCTCCCTGTACTGTTCTCCCTGAATACATTCCACCTCCCCACAGCCATTAACTCAGTTCAGAGAGAAACTGCACAGAGTGAGCTGTAGCCCATGTCTGGGCCACATGCTTTTGCTCGGGGACCTCGGGAGATGTGCAAACACATCTGCTCTATGGACCTTCCAGACTTAGTTACTGTGGATTGGGCCAGGCTCACAGCACTGCCACAGTCAAAATCCTTGCCCTCCGCAGCCTCTGGCACCAGCTTGGCTTCTTGGGAGGACCAGGGTGGAAGTTCCTGCAGCTGCAATGACATGATCAGCTAGCAAAGGATGAGGGGTCCTCAGCTGCCGGATAATGCCTGGCTACACAGGGGCCTCAGCCTCCCATGGCTGCCCAGTGATCTGGACAAGGAGATCCAGTGCACCTCAAGCTGGGCAGGAGTGCTGATCTGCTTGAGGGTAGAAAGGGTCTGCAGAGGGATCTGGACAGGCTGGAGTGATGGGCTGTGGCCAGTTGTATGTGGTTCAATAAGCCTCAGTGCCATGGGTTAGTGGTGGCCTTGGCAGTGCTGGGGAACAGTTGGACTTGATGGTCTTAAAGGTCTTTTCCAACCTGAAAGTTTCCATGGTTCTGTTCCATGGTTATAACTAGTGAAAACCTGGGGTGGCTTTCCTGGGGACTGGCCCTCAGGGCTGTAAGAGAACTTCAGAATCAGGATTGCTACCAGGAAGGTCCACCTATGACTGGAGAGAACCCAAATTATCAAAGTCTTTACTGAAGAGAAACACAGTGGGTGTTGAAGAGAAAGGCAGTGGGTGTGTGGAAGCCACCCTGCTTCTCCAGGAGAACAGATGCAACAGGTTCTATATCTCTCTATGGGACCAGGAGCAGTTTAGGAGCTTGCTTGCAGGAAGTTTTAGGTGACTTTTCCCATACGTGATAAATCCACGTTTGAAAGGAGGCAAAATAGTCCTGCCCAAGCAGGCAGCATGGACCTCTATGAAACAGGGTAAAACGTCTCCTGGGTTTGGGTTTTATCATCATTGATCCGAGCAGTTCATTGCTTCTGGGGAGAGGCTCCCCAGAGGACCCAGCACATGCATCAGTGAGGTTGTACTCACCATTTCTCATTGTCCAGATCAATGTCCTCGATTCCCTCTGAACCAGCTGGAAGAGGCAGCAAGGTCTTGCCCTTTACTTGGCCAACAATCTTGAAAACAGTGCTTTTCAGGTTGTGGACATGACGTATAAGGTCTTGGGACACCACTCGTGGCCAGCCCTGATGGTTCTTCTGGTTTGTCAGGATGGGCACGATCACCTACAGCAGGAGTCATGAGAGAGCAGTGAGAAACAAGTGCTGCAGGAGACAGACAGGCCACCCTGCTCCTAGGTCCTTGCTTGGCCAAGCCTGCACACTCAGTGCTGCCTCAAGCATTTCCCTGCTACATGAAACAAGGGCAGATGATGATGAACAGACCTCATCAAACCCGTGTATAGGCCCACTCTGTGCACTTGTACATCCCTTCCCCTGAATCCAAGAGGCTGAGTAAGTTGGAAAGCAGCAAAGTGAGCAGCCCCATCTTCAGCCTCCCTCAGCCCTACATCTAGAGACAGCACCATGGGTCCTTCTCCCCTTGCCTTCACAGAACATCCTGGTGCTTGCTCCACCTTTCAGGGCACAGGCTCTCCCAGGGTGGCTCCAGGCTGGCACCAGCCTGCAGCAACAGCCCGACAAAGCCTGGTTGTCCCTGGTGACAAACAATGGCCTTGGCTGAGGGGAAAGGGATATATAGCTACAAATACACTGAAAAGGAATAAATACAAAAGTGCAAAGGAGTCCAGCAGCCAGGCCTGCCCTGGTGCTGCCCCATCTCTGTAACTCCAGCTGGCACTGCAGACCTGGCACCAGCAACCGTCATGCTCAGGGAGCTGTGGGGAGGGCGAGCACAACCCCAAGGAACAAACTGTGGCTGCCCCATCCCTGGCAGTGTTCAAGGCCAGGTTGGACACAGGGGTTTGGAGCAAGTTGCTCTAGTGGAAGGTGTCCCTGCCTGCGGCAGGGGGTTGGAGCTTTAAGGTCGTTTCCAACATAAACTAGTCTGGGATTCTGTGAAACCATGGACTGAGAATGCCAGTGATGTTGTAACCAGTCAATGAGAGCTGCTCATTTTCTTCTTGGTTGTTAAACCCATTGTTGGGCTCCCCAGGAGCCCCCAGCTCCACAGAGCAGAGGCGCACTCCTCCTGCCAGGCAGACAAGGTTGCTTTCTCACTGAATGCACACACAGTTGTGGTGTGTCTGTTCCTGACATCCTAAAACACCCACAGTGAGATGGACACAAACTGTTTCACTGACAAATTCTCCTAAGGCTGCCCTAAACCCCTCTGTTCAAGGACCAGAGACCCTTCCACTCCAGCACAGCCCCATCACTGTGTCCCACAAGTGACGTCTGAAAGTGGGACCAAGCCCGGGCAGAACCTGCTCGGCAGCAACCCTGCATGGGGAGAGGAAAGCCTGGGAATGACCATCAGGATGCACCATCCCACCTGCTGAAGGCAGCCCGGAAACAGGATCTACCGGGATCTGCTGGAGTGTTCCTGGCCTGTGCCACCACGTACACATCAACCCCAAATGCAAACCCCTGTCTGGGCAGAGTCACCAAGACCATGGGGCTCAAGGCCCTCAAAACCAGAGCTGCCCACGTACATAATTGTTATCCCACCAAAGTGGGATAACCGCTCTGCGAGGCTGCTCTTGGAATCCAGCCTATCCATCACCATCAGTCCACCAAGAGCATCTCCAATCAAGCAGCTCCTCTATTCCCCATTGCAGCCTTGCTGCTGAGACTTCTCCAGGTGAGGGGCCATCAGGAATAGCTGGGGACAGCGCTGCTTCTGGCTGCCAGCACAGGAAGGAGCAAGGACCTTGAAGATCCCTCTGGGCAAACATCAGCCTCCCGGGGTGTGTGAACTGAGTTCAGTGGGGCTGAATTCCTTTAGCTGAGTTCTTGTCACTGGGTGGCTTTGCCCAGCTTGGAGCTGGTTTCTGGAGCCTTGGGCTGTGCACCCGTGCTTAGCTCTTGGAAGATAAAGGAGCTGCATGGATACCAAGGGGCAGAAACCAGAGAGATGTGAAGGAGTTTACAGCCCACCTGTAAAAACAACCCAATAATGGACAAGGAGAGCCCAGAGCAGAACCCAGCACTGGACCGAGATGTGATGCACACAGACCAGGGCTGCTCCTATTCCTGCAACACTTTGTTACACTCAGGCTACAGGAGGCTCCCTCTGACCACCAGGAAAGGCTTTTCCACACGAGAGTAACCGAGCACTGGCATGAGGCTGCTGGGGTTCTTGCGGCATCTCATCTGCATCCTCACAGAGACTTAGAAGCCACATGGGCATGGCCCTGGGCACCTGGCTCTGGGTGACTCTGCTTTAACAAGGCTTGGACCAGGGGACATCGAGGTGTCCCCTCCAGCACTTTCCAGCTTGTGATTTGTGTCCCACAAGGACAGCAGCATTAGACAGGCCCAGAGCTGATGTGGGTCAGGACTGAGGAGGTTTAACTGAAAGACCCCCATGAAGCAGGAGGAGGTGCTGTGAATCATGGAATCAACTCCCCTGGAAAAGCCCTTTAAGCTCACCCAGTCCAACCCTTACCCCAGCCCTGCCAAGGCCACCCCTAACCCATGGCACTGTGGCCTCGTCCCCACGGGGTGTGAACACTTGCAGGGACGGTGACTGCAGCCCTGCCCTGGGCAGCCTGTTCCAATGCCTGAGCACCCTCTGGGGCAGGAATTGTTCCTCAGCTCCATCTAAACCTGCCCTGGTGCAGCTTGAGGCCGTTTCCTCTTGTCCCATCCCTTGTTCCTTGGGAGCAGAGCCCAGCCCCTCCTGGCTCCATCCTCCTCTCAGGCACTTGTAGGGAGCCATCAGGTCCCCCCTGAGCCGTCTCTTCCCCATCTGAACCCCCCAGGTCCCTCAGCCCTTCCCCATCACCCCTGTGCTCCAGGCCCTGCACCAGCTCCATTCCCTTCTCTGGCCCCGCTCCAGCACCTCAATGTCTCTCTCGTAGCGGGGTCAGAGCGGCTCCAGCCGCAGCAGGAGCAGGAGCAGCCCCGCAGCCCGCTCCCAGCGCTGGAGGCTGCCCGGGCCTTACCTCCTCCACGAGGGCGGCGAAGTGCGGCAGGGGCTCTGCGGGGAGGTCCCCGCACAGCAGCGGCCCGGGGCCGGGCGGGCGCAGGAAGAAAAGCGCCTTGCGGCGGGCGGAGGGCGGCGGGGGGGGGCCCAGCTCCAGCTCCAGCTCCCCCCCGGGCCCGCGCCAGGCCAGCAGCGCCGGGCCCGCGGCCCCGCTCAGGAACGACCTCAGCGCCGGGGCCCCGGCCCCCAGCCCCGGCCCCGGGCCCAGCGCCAGCGCCGCGCACCGCTCCAGCCGCGACACCGCGGGGTCGGGGGCAGGCTCCGGGACCGGCTCCGGGCTCGCGGGGGGCTCCTCCGCCGCTTCCATCGCGCCGGGACCCGCCGTGTTTGCGGGCGGAGCCGCTGTTGCCCGGGGCACACCAAGGCGGGGCCCAGCGCCGGCCCCGCCCGCCCGGGGGCTTCGCTCTCCCCGTCTGGACGGGACGGGACGGGCGGCCCCGGAGCCAGCCCGCGGGGAGCGCAGCGGCCCAGGCTGGCCCCTGCCGCCACCCACAGCAGCACCGGGAGCGCACCGGGCCCCGCTGCACCCGCGGCGGCTCCATAGGAAAGCGAGAGGCGGGTCTGTAGCCATGAGCACGGGGGAGACTGAGCTGAGCTCTCAGGCAGAAGCTCTTCCCTGTGAGGGTGCTGAGGCGCTGGCACAGGGTGCCCAGAGAAGCTGTGGCTGCCCCATCCTTGGCAGTGTTCAAGGCCAGGTTGGACACAGGGGCTTGGAGCAAGCTGCTCTAGTGGAAGGTGTCCCTGCCTGTGGCAGGGGTTGGAGCTGGAGGAGCTTTAAGGTCCCTTCCAACACAAACCAGGCTGGGGTTCTATGAGAAGAAATGATCCAATTCACACCCATGCAATAACAACAGCTTACTTAGTCTTACCCCAGGCCCTGCACTGTGCTGGTCATCCCCTTTCTGCTCTAGACAAGCACACTTAAAACACAGCTGATCAACAGAAGGTGCTTGGCTGCCAGTTGCCATCTTACGTTTCCATGCCCTTAAAATGAAGCCTTAAATCTTTAATGCGTGCTGGTACTGTTTCCTGAGCCACCTCTGAAAGCAAAGCCAACCGAAGCAGCACAAAGCTCCCGCCCCTGCTCCCAGACACAACACTGGTGAGGAAGAAGTAACGCTGACCCCCAGGCAACCTCCATCACTCTCACCTTGACCCCAGGCTTTCCTCCTGTCTGCCCACTGCCAGCTCACAGCCGCTGCACCCAGGGTGGGAATCTGCTCCAGAGGCCTTCAAAGGCCACCTCAGACGTTATCAGTTTGAGTTGACACACGGAGCTGTGGATGTCCACGGGCCAACTGAGGCAGGTGGGACACCACTGGCAGGAAACAGCCAGCACAGGTGTGAGGCTCCAGCAGGCTGTGGTACTTACACGAGCGCTGTAATGCACAAACAGGTCAGGTCAGTGCCCAGAACAGTTCAGGTGTTTGCTTTCCCTCACTAAGTCACAGAACTCCAGCCTGGTTTGTGTTGGAAGGGACCTTAAAGCTACTCCAGCTCCAACCCCTGCCACAGGCAGGGACACCTTCCACTGGAGCAGTTTGCTCCAAGCCCCTGTGTCCAACCTGGCCTTGGACACTGCCAGGGATGGGGCAGCCACAGCTTCTCTGGGCACCCTGTGCCAGTGCCTCAGCACCCTCACAGGGAAGAGCTTCTGCCTAAGAGCTCAGCTCAGTCTCCCCTCTGGCAGGTTAAAGCCATTCCCCTTGGCCTGTCCCTACATCCCTTGTCCCAAGCCCCTCTCCAGCTTTCCTGCAGCCCCTTCAGGCACTGGAGCTGCTCTCAGGTCTCCCCTTCAGGAGCCTTCTCTTCTCCAGGCTGCCCCAGCCCAGCTCTCTCAGCCTGGCTCCAGAGCAGAGCTGCTCCAGCCCTCGCAGCATCTCCATGGCCTCCTCTGGACTCACTCCAACAGCTCCACGTCCCTCTTGTGCTGCTGCCCCAGAGCTGGATCAGGACTGCGGGGGATGGGGGTCTCCCCAGAGCACAGCAGAGGGGAGGATCCCCTCCCTGAGGTGCTGCTCATGCTCTGGGTGTGCAGCCCGGCACATGTAGGTGTCTGAACTGCCAAGTCCTCATTACTGATTCAGACAGAACCCAGCCTCTAGCACATGTCCAGTGGTTTATTCAGAGTCTAAATAAAGGATTTGAAAAAACAGGAGGAAAAAAACTGAGAAAACCACAATAAAATGGGAACACAGCAGCATTCGCATCCTGACTTTAACCTAAATAGTAATTGAGTCCCATTTTATTGTGACATTTCCTCCTATGCTGATACAAACACCTCTGGGTGCCAATACCTGGTTACATTCCTCACAGCCCTGACAGCTTCCCATCTCACTCTAGTGGACCCAGGGCACCTTCAGGGCTTCTCCAAGCTGAGCTGCACACGGTTGGCTGCTGCCCTTGCATCACTCATAGCCTGTAGCATAAAACCCAAATTAAAACAGTTGAGAGAGAACAACTTCTGGCTAAAAGAAAAATGAGAGCGGGACTGGTGAGACCCAGGGCAGGAGCTGCAGGGGCAGATACTGTCACCACAAGGCCTCGTGCTGCTCACGGCGTGCTCGGCAGCTTCAGCCCATGGAGATCCCTCACGACCAAGCAAAGCCAGACACTGAGGCCAGCCCTGTTCCATGGCTCTCACAGCACTGCACACTCTGCGCCCCACAGAGCAAGGCCTCTCCTTGCAGAGCATCCCCAGCCCCTGCCTCTTTCAGTTTACACTTTTAAGCTTCTTGTTTGGAAGTTCCTGATGGTTCTTGACTTGTTTCCGTTTCTGGCACGGTGCCTCCTTGTTCTCCCCAGCACTCAACTTCTCCAGGATTAGAGCAGTCTCTTTCAGGAGCCGCAGCTCCCGTTTCTCCTTTCTCTCCTCCATTTCTACTATGTCATCTGCAAACAAAGCCTTCAGAGGCGGGATCAGCTTCGGGATGGTCTGGAAGTCACTGAAGCGTACCTGCAACAAAGCACAGGAGCACCTGCATGAGAGCTGAGCTTTGTTTTCCTGCCTCCAATTTAATTCCTACGAGACGTGGGTGCTGTCCACGTTTCGCTCCATCAGTGACTATTCCCACTGCTATGGCTGCATTCAATCCAACACCAGCAGTGTTGGGCTCCTCCGTGTCTTCTGCAAGAGGCATCAGCAGCACCAACAGAGAAGGGAGAATATGGTGGCCACTGTTAGAAACCCACAAGAGCTACACTCACTGCAGAGCCCGAGGGTCCAGTGGAGGACATCAGAAGTGTTATGGTCAGACTGGGCTCTAGTGATGGCACTCGAGCTTCAAACTCTCAACCATACCTCTGACAAGATCATTTACTCTTTTTCAAAAGACTTGTGCTAAAGAATTTCAGCTTTCTAAACGAAGGGGCAGTGAAAGTCAACACAGAACAAAGAGCAAAGGCAGCAGAAAGAACAACAGGTCAGTGCAGCTCTGGGCAAATTCAGTGCTCATGGCAGTTAATGGCTCATTTACATCCCGATTCCTACGCAGTTATATGAAGCCCAAAGGAACATTTAAGCACTATGTGTAGGAATCAAATCTGATTCAATTTATCAGGCAACTGCTGAAATATGGAGATTTGCAGATGTAATAAAGTAGCTTTATCTGAACTTGAACAGGACAAAAGTCAGCCTTTCCACTGGTTAAAGACCCCCTACATTCAGCTCTTAGCAAACTGAATTTCACATCAGAAGTACTGCATGATTCCAAAGTTTCCAGAGTGGAAATGGAGCAATATGAAATGTCAAAGAGCCCATTATCATAGAACAGTTTGGATTGGAGAGGACCTTAAGATCATTCAGTTCCAACACCCTGCTATGGGCAGGGACACATCACACTAAACCATGTCACCCAAGGCTCTGTCCAACCTGGCCTTCAACACTGCCAGGGACAGAGCATTCACCACTCCCTTGAGTAACCCATTCCAGTGCCTCAGCACCCTCACAGTAAAGAACTTCCTTATATCTAACCTAAACTTCCCCTGTTTAAATTTAAACCCATTCCCCCTTGTCTGACTGAATGAACTCCACAGACTTTACAGAGATTGTCCATAGCCAAGAGAACGATATCTGAACACAGATCATAAGGCAGGAAAGGTGATGATGTACTGGAAGTGTGGGATCTGGGCACAACATACATGGTGTTGAATAGGGGTGGATACTGCCCTGAGATAGTTTCAGCTTTAGAGTTTTAGTTGTTGCTCAACAGCATTTACCTGACAAAGCACTTTTCAGTCCCATGCTCTGGCAGTGAGGGGTGGCACAAGGAGCAAAGAAGGGGAGCAAAGACAGGACACTTGACCCAAACTAGCCAAAGGGGTATTCCACACCACAGAGCATCATATAAACTTTGGGGAGCTGGCCAGGAGCATATGATGCCCATCCCATCCCTGAGCAGCGCTCTCAAGAGCCCTCAGCACCCATCTCACCCCTTCCCCACACTGACATCTGTTGCTAGCAGCAAAAGGAGCTCTTTCAGAGGAGACTGACTCTTCAGAAGGAGATGGTGTATTGATACGAGTGGAGAATTCAACTCACGAACAGCCATTCCCAAAGTAACATTGAAACCTTTCCCACAGGCTGGCTCCAAGCTCCCAACTTACCCTCATATGATCGAACGCAATTCCAACTTTCTCACTGAAGTCTTCACTGAAGAGCGGGATCTTGGCGTATCTCTGGCTGAAGTGGTTGAGCATGATGAACTCTGCACCCATCTTCATCCCAGTCTGAATTGCCTGCGAGGTTGTGCTGCAAAGGAACAGGAACAGGGCACCACGTCCCTTTCACACACAGCCTGGCTGGTGCTGCTGCTCCAGGGTCAGGGCTGGCTGCTCTGCATGCAAGGGCACCTCCACACACACCACCAGGTCCTACTGACATGGGTGGAGCACGAGGTGTCCCTGCTCTCTGCAGCCACAGGCAGACACCTCTTCCTCTGGCAACCTGTGCTGGTGGCAGGTTTGACCTCCAAACATCTTCAAGTGCATGAGAGCAGCTGCAATTACCTGGATCTCTGCACTGAAGAGCTCCACAAAGTGGGGACAAGGGCTTATTCAAGTACTTGTCCCAGGGGTGCCAGCAAGTCCAGCTCCTGCACAGCAACTTACATGGAACTCTAAGAAGCTGCTCTCAGGTCTCCCCACTTTTGCTGGGGGAACACTTGGTATTGCAGCACTTGGCTCAAATTATGTAGTTGGGTGCAGGAACAAGATGACTCTTCCAGAGTAATAGTTTGTGTCGGAAGGAACCCTAAAGCTCCTCCAGCTCCAACCCCTGCCACAGGCAGGGACACCTTCCCCTAGAGCAGCTTGCTCCAAGCCCCTGTGTCCAACGTGGCCTTGAACACTGCCAGGGATGGGGCAGCCACAGCTTCTCTGGGCACCCTGTGCCAGTGCCTCAGCACCCTCACAGGGAAGAATTCCTGCCTAATAATCTTCTACCTCCTGAGTTTAGTCCTCCATATAATCAAGCAGAGGGCCTTGCCTTTGGGCTAGGCTATTTGTAGAGCTACTGCAATCTGCTACTCTCTGGGGACTTTCAGAGGAGCTGTGAAGGCTTCAAAGCTGGTGCAATGAGCAACACAGCATTTTAGTACTGAGGAGCTCTACACACACCAGAACCATGTACAGGACTTGGGCCCTCCACCACCAGCTCCAGGGACAAAACCCAGCTCAGCATCTCTGCCTTCCTCGTGAGAGACAGCAGAACATCCCCTACCTGTGTGTCTTCTCTATAGCTTCTTTCTCCATGCCATCTTCCAGCGTTGCTTCATGGATCAGCAGGGTAGCATTTTTACCTGGGTACAAAAAGCATATATTCAATGTTCAGGTGAATACAGACTGGTGCAACTGCCTGCATGAATTCTCATTTCCCCTTCTTAGAACCCTGGTGTGTTGCAGGCACAGCACCGAGGGTCTAGGGGTGCCCACTAGTTTAGGGGATACCAACAGTTCCAGACCTTTCTCCAAGACCTTCTTCAAGCAGAGGGTGTTTGTCACCTACCCATTTGTACTAAGGCCATGCAGGGCATTGTGTCCCCAGAGTAAACTACTTTCCAGCCAGATTTGTGGATCATTGCACATGCAAAAGCATTTTTACAGTGCTGGACTTCACAAGTCTGAAACTGAACAAGGACACAAGTGTTAAAGCTCAGGTCCCCCCTGGCCCCTCGCAACTGTCCCTGCCAGCTCAGGAGCTTACCTCAGCCAAGTCGTAGCTTTCCAACAGAGAGCTGACAAACTCTTTAGCTTTAGGCTTGATGTTCTCACAGCCTTTCACAAGAGACTGGGATGGAATCATCCTGTAATGGAGGGGAGAGAACTAAGGACAGGTACAAAGGAAAACGTCTAAGCAGATGATTTCTCCTCAGTTCACAGCCTTACAAACAAGATGCCTTTGTGCAGGCTCGCACTACCCAGTGGCCCAGAAACTCATCCAACCACTTCCCCCCCACTGCCCAGTACTCTGTTCCAGGAATCTTTGTTCACTTGCCCAACTCTCTGAAGGGGAAGCAGCATTTAAGCCTCTATGAAGTAGCACAACTGTAACAAACTGTCTCCCTCTCCTTTGCAAACTGCACATCCTAATTCTACACAATAGAAGGAGTCAGTCACCTTCAGTAAAGGGGTTGGGGAATGGATGACAGCAGTTTGCCTTGAGTAAGGACCCAGCAAGGCCATTCCTCCACATACCACACAGAACACTCACTTGATGTCTCCAAGAATCAGTTCACAGTGGTTGTGGTACTCGTGTAACCATGGCATGATCTGTTCAGGTGCTACCAGAAACAGGGGGCTGAAAGTCTGACCAAGGGCTGCCTGGAAAAGCAAAAGCAGGGGAAAAAACCAAACTCAATACCAGATATACACCAAATCGGAGATGAAATACCAAGGGAAAGGATGGTGCTTTTTCACTGCTCTGAAGTTCCCTCCCCTCGCCCTAAGGCGAGGTGTGGGGCAGTGAAACAGCAGCACTACTTACAAAAGCTTTCCGCCTCTCCATCAGGATGTGCAGCAGCCCCTGCAAAGGGAGTGAACAAGACACAAAGCTGCAGAGATGTCTGGGGTGGAAGCAACAGCGCTACCCCAGCTCGCTGCAGCGCCTGGAAGGTCTGTAGTCAGGAATAGATGACAGCTCCTTTCCAGTAACTGCAAACTGCTGAGCTGTGGGAACAGTGGCACTGCTCCTACCCCAGGCCACTGGCCAGCAGCCCCTCAGCCCTTGCCAGTGCTGCTGTGCTTTCCAGGCACAAGGCAGCAGACCAGCAAAGGCCCTGCTCAGGCCCAACCTACAACAGCAACTCGCTCTCCTTTGAGCAGTGACTGCAGAGCACTGAAGCAAGCTGGGCTGGACACTGCTAAACTACTGCAGCTCCAGATGGTCCCAGCAAATCTGCAGGGACCCCTAACTGAAAGGGAGAGGGGATGAGAAACAGAGAGGTTCAATAGTGCCTTAGGAATGCAGAGGAGATGAATACAGGCATCCCTGCCAGCAGGGCAGCCTGTAGTCATCAGTTACTCCCAAACCCCAAGGAGCAAAGCAGGCCTGGACAGGAGCCCATCTCCTTCCAACCACCCCCCACCTACCGAATGGTGGTCAGTGTGCATGTGAGACACAAACACAGCTGCTATGTTACACAGCACCCGGTCAACTTGCTCTCCGTAGTGGCGACAGAGCTGTCCAAAGGTTCCTTCTCCACAGTCCAAGAGCAGGGAGTGGGTAGAGCTGACAAGACAAGTGACAATGACAGTGGGCACTGCATGAGCTCTGCCCAGGGCCCGCTCAGGGAGGGGATCTGTTGGGTTGGATGCTGGAGAGGGACTCTTCATCAGGGACTGTAATGACAGGACAAGGGGTGATGGGTTCAAATTGAAACAGGGGAAGTTCAGGTTAGGTATAAGGCAGAAGTTCTTCCCTGTGAGGGTGATGAGGCCCTGGCACAGGGTGCCCAGAAGTGGTAAATGTCCCATCCCTGATAGTGTTCAAGGCCAGGCTAGACAGAGCCTTGGGTGACATGGTCTAGTGTGAGGCATCCCTGCCCATGGCAGAGGGCTGGAACTGGACAATCTTAAGGTTCTTTCCAACTCAAACCATTCTGTGATCCTATGATTCTAAGGCACAGAGCTCTCAGTGCTCTACACCTCTAAATGCAACTCCAGCTCTACTAGCCATGGGTTTAGAAAGACTGTTCTGCCTGCACAGCTCATTGTGCTCTGGTATTAATGCTGAACACACCCTCGGAGCAGACGGTAAAATGAGATTTATGTTTGGCTTCACAAACATTGAATGCTTGGCTTTACAGGTGGCTCTCAGGTCTTCCCCTACAGAGACACAGGGGCCTGACACTGAAGTCCTACAGGCTCCACAAGAGGGGCACTCTCCCTGTGTCATCAAAACAGCCCTCTGAGACACTGAGCCTGCCCAAGCAGCACGCGTGGCACTGGGATTTACCTGGTATTTACCAGCGTGGAACTGACATTTCGGATCTTCATTGGAATTGCAGATCCTGTTCCCAAGAACACAATTTCAGGATAAGCACCCGTATTTCCTGGAGAAAACAGAACGATTTTCAGGCAATTTTATCCACATCCTGCCCAGTCTGACACCACTGAGTTCAAGAGCCTGGTAACTCCATGGTCTTCATGTCCAGTGTGTTTTTTGCTTCCCTCAGCCTCTAGCTTTCCTACAGCACTAAGGTGTACGAGGGAAGACAGAATGAGCATCACCAAGAGCACACATCACAGTCCACAAGTGCATATCCAGAGGTGGGCAGACAAGGCCTCTGCTCAATGACAGAGCTGGCAGCTCAACAGTGACCTGATTCCTCCTGTTCTGCACTGCTCTGACTCTGGCCCAGAATCAGGATGCAGGCAGTGAGTGGTGCTCTGCCATACCATGGGAGCATCACTGCTGACAGGACAACTGGGATTTGGAGGAGAGTGCCTCCCAGAGAGCTGGATCTAGAGCCAGGACACGAAGACTCACACTGTGGCTGTTACGACAGCACCCAACATGAGCAGGGCTCTGCTCAGCTTGGAGCAAGAATCCATGGCTGCTTTGTCTCTGCCCCCAGCAGTGCTCAGTCCCCAAACCCAGCAGCTTCAGAAAAACAGAAGCACAAGATGGCCTAAACCCAACTGAAGCAAGACAACTCCATTTGCACTAAGCCTGGCCTCTGTACAGCTCCAGGAGGACTTAAAAGCATCTTTCAGGTCTCAGGAAAACTGTATGTTCACAGCTTTGTCTGGGTTCTAAGGCAGTGGGTCACCAAGACACCGATCCAAGACAAGTTGCTGACTCTTACCTGGAACAGCAGCCAGGCTCTCTCTGCACTCCTTCACTCGGGCCTGGAAGTCAGGGAGGTCCAAAGCTTCACTAACAAACGCGTCGTGATCGCAGACAGTCACAGCATCTCTGCAAGAACAGACCAGGAGCAGGATGGGGCAGGGTTGGAACTGAAAAGACAGCATTTGTCCAAGCACAGTGTGCCAAAACAGCCTTACAACAGAGTCACAGAACCCCAGACTGGCTTGTGTTGGAAGGGACCTTAAAGCTCATCCAGTTCCAACCCCTGCCACGAGCAGGGACCCCTTCCACTGGAGCAGCTTGCTCCAAGCCCCCGTGTCCAACCTGGCCTTGGACACTGCCAGGGATGGGGCAGCCACAGCTTCTCTGGGCACCCTGGGCCAGCGCCTCAGCACCCTCGCAGGGAACAACTTTTTCCTTAGATCTAACCTGAACTTCCCCTGTTTCAGTTTGAACCCATCACCCCTTGTCCTATCACTCCAGTCCCTGATAAAGAGTCCCTTTTCCAGCATCCTTATAGCCCCCTTCACACGCTGGGCGCTGCTCTGAGGTCTCCACGCAGCTTCTCTTCTCCAGGCTGAACAGCCCCAATGCTCTCACCCTGTCTCCATACAGTAGGTGCTCCAGCCCCTGATCATTCTTGTGGCCTCCTCTGGACTTGCTTCAACAGCTCCAAGTCCTTCTGATGTTGAGGACCCCAGCACTGCTCACAGTGCTGCAAGCGGGGTCTCCCCAGAGAGCAGCAGATGGACAGGATCCCCTCCCTGAGCTGCTGTTCACGCTCTGGGGGTGCAGCCCAGCACATGGTGGTGCTCTGGGCTCAAGCGCACACTGAACCCAGCTCACGTTCAGTATGTTCTCACTCAATACTCCCAAGTCCTTCTCTGTTCAACCTGTGTCTGTGCCTGGGATTGCCCCAACCCAGGGGCAGGACCTTGCACTTGGCCTGGCTGAACTTCATGTGGTTCGCGCTGTCCCACCTCTCAAGTGTCCCTCTGGTTCCCACCCCTTCCCTCCCATGTGGTGACTGCACCTGTGTTCTATTCTGCCCAACAGAGCCAGAAGCTCGAGCCATGGTAGCTGCTATCCCCATGTGGTCCCTGCCCTTAAGCTCCTCACTGAGCAGCTTCACCTACTTGCCCACAAAACAAGCACCAGGGAAGTCTGCAAGTGTTCAAGCACAGCTCTGGCACCCTCTGAAGACCCAGAAAGCCCAGCAGGACTTTTACCAGGCTCCCCAGAGAGTCTCTCCCTGCCACCGTCTGCTCTGCCACAGCCACACTTGTGTGCACAGCGCACAAGGTTAAAGCAAAGGGCAGAGCAGTGCAGGAGGCTACAAGAGCGACAGAAACAGCACTCCAGACCACGTCCTACACCTTGTCTGAGACTTCCTGGGACAGGCACACAACTGACAGCTTAGCAGCTACCCCAGCACAGCCACCAGGAGGAATGTGCAAAGGACACCAGCCCCCCGCCCCATCCACCCTCAGCACAGACTCACCCAGAACACCCCAAAACCAGCAACCAAAGATTCCCACCGACCTCTGCCACTCCTGCTGGGGTCTGAAGTGGTATTTCAAGAGGCATTCTCCTCGTACAATGGGCACGCTACACACAGCCTCTTCTTCCTGCAGGGAGAAGAGTGACATTAAACATGTTCTTTGCTCAGGAGCATGAAAAGCAAGCATTCAGGGCTTGGCCTACCTTGCTCTGGTAGGTGCTGAGCAGAGGGAAGATCTCAGGGTGGATGAGGTTGAGCTGAGTTTGGATCTTGTAGCTGCGTGGGTTGTGCACGGCAGAGGAGTTCCCATTGAGCACCAAGTGCTGAGTTCCGGGTCCAAATCTGCAAGAGGACAACAAAGGGCACAATGGCTTCAGTCCGACATTAGAGTTGGCATATGTGTGCATCCGAGCCAGCAGAGCCCTGCTGCCAGCCAACAGCTCTTTCTGTTCTGGGACGATGCTCTTATCAACATGATAAGAACATGCTGCTGCCCATCAGTGACACTCCAGGAATGAGAAGATCACCCACCTCTGCAGCCACTGCTGGTAGCGGCTGTCTCGAAGCACTGCCTCTGGAGTCATGTGAATAACCAAGGCCACCTGATGCTCAGGATTTCCCTCCTGGTACCTGGGGCACGTTCAAATACAGAGAGAGCACCTGAGCTTCAGCCTCCATCACCTCGGCCTCCCCTCTCCCGTGTGAGTGCTGTCAGAGATGCCCCCTGCAGCAGGCAGAGCACAGGAAGCTCAAGGCTCCACAAGGCCTAAGCCTGCCTTTGCTGCCACCTGCGCTCTGTCCCCAGGGCAGTTCCTCTCCTCCAACAGCAAGACCTGCAGAGCCTTTCAGGAGCCTGCCATGCTTCTGCACAAGCCCTGCAGAGATGCTACACACAGCCCAGGCTTCTACTGCACAGGGAAGCAGCAGTCTCTGCACTGCTGCCTTCCAGTGCACATGACCTTCTTTGAAGGCTCCTAAGGGAAGAGCAGCCTGTGACCATGACAGAACCCCACAGGTCCTGCACAGCCCTGCCTTTCCTAAAAGGCTCAACACACCACCAGGCCTTTCCTGGGTCTCTACCTCCTGAATAGTGCCAAGGAGCACAGACATCAGCCCCAAGAACCACCAGAATAAGAGCTTCTCTTTTGCATAGATGTGCCCCCCACACGACCCCTTACCTTCGGAAGGTCTCGTTGTCACACACAGCATCCACAAAGCCCTCGTGGGGACACTCCAGCACGATGAACACTGGGCCAGGGTCACCAGGGGCACACAGTTCTTCAGGAAAGAGCTGCAGGCAGATACACACAGACCACACCACCATCAGGCTACACACACACCTTCCTGCATCACTGTGACTCCAGAGAGGTGGTGGATGCCCCATCCCTGGAGACATTCCAGGCCATGCTGACTGTGGTTCTGGGCAACCTGATCTAGAAGATGTCCCTGCTCATTGCACAGGGTTGGACTGGATGAACTTTGAAGGTCCCTTCCAACTCAAACCATTCCATGGTTCTTTAGGGAGCTGTTACATCAGCTCCAGCAGCAACTCCCAATGCTCAGCAAACCAACCAATGCAGTTCTTGTTCCTTCTGCTCTTGCTACACAAGTCTACATTTTGCTGTGTGACAACAAATCCCAACTGTGGTCTTGGAGCAAATCCCAACATAACACAGAGGAAGGGAATTTCAGCCGTTGCCAGGTACCCACAGCAGCTTCAGACGGGAGCAAAAGCATGATTAAGAAAATACTTTGTGGAATTCTTATGACACAAACATACATCAGTCACATCTCCCAGGTTAGGATCTTCACTTACAGATCACCTGTGACATGGCCAGAGCTGGCTCTGCCTCTCACTTCACACTAGTGTTCGAGACATGAAGACCCTGCATACAGGAGCCACTGGACTTCTTTTGGTGTAAGAGGAGCAACCAGAGCAAGGAGGGAGTGACAGCTACACCAGCATCCAACCCATGCAGGGATTAACTCTACTAATGCACTCCTAGACCTGCATCAGCTTTGGGCAGGGGAGGTAAGAAGCTCTGACAACCAGCAGCCACACAGCCATAAGCACAAGTGAATTCATTTCAGAGCACACCTCCCTCATCACACCCTGCCACAGCCCCACTCATGCTCCCCACAGGAGCCACATTCAGGCAGAACAGGGAGCAGTCACTCACCAGTAGCCACTCAAAGCTCCAAACCAGCAAAACCCACACCAAGGAGGGGTGAGAGGGAACAGGCAGACATCACTGGTGGGACACTGGCACAGGGTGCTCAGAGCTGTGGCTGCCCCATCCCTGGCAGTGTTCAAGGCCAGGTTGGACAGGGCCTGGAGCAAGCTGCTCTAGTGGAAGGTGTCCCTGCCCGTGGCAAGGGCTGGAGCTGGAGGAGCTTTAAGGTCCCTCAAAAATGGGTGTAAAAACCCACCCCATGTCCCAGTAATTACTGGTAGGCAAAATCTACACAAAAAGATTATTCCCCCGGGAGCCTGGTGAAGGAGGGAGGATGGCAAAGCCAAGGCACAAAACACAGCCACATCTTACCTCTCTGCCTTCAAAAGTGATGCTCTCCCCATTCTTGAGAGCTGTGATTATGGGAAAAATGGCTGGAGTTCCCCTGAAACAAAGGCCATGGAAACATTCAGCTTGCCAGCAATGTGCCTGGGGTTGCCCAATCACCCAGATGGGATTCTGTACTCACACTGGCAGGCCCATCTCCTGTGCTTTAGCTGCCAGGAATTTTCCCTTCCTGGGGTGAATCTGAAAGGAAGAAGCAAAGCAGAATTACCAGCCAAATAAGAGGGATGGGAAACAAGATCCATGGATTTCCACTGATCTCATTTTCCCCAGAAGAGACTTCTTTGTCTCCAAGATGCTGTAGCTGCTTCTTGCACATTTCTTTAGCCAAGGGAGCAGTACAGATTTCCCCACTGTAAGCATGAAGCAAGAATGGAACCTGTCCACTCATAGTTGGCTGCTCTATAAAGAACACTGCTCAAATATGCCTCCAGCTTTCACACATTCTTCTTCATGCTCCAGCCACTCTGAAGAGCAGCATCACAAAACAGCTTCAATGCCCTGCTGGAAAATGTCATCTCCAGTTAGATCTGTTTAGCAAGATGTCCTAATGACATTAGGAATCATTTCTTAACAGAAAGGGTGGAAAACCCTGGCCCAAGCTTCCCAGAGAGGTGGTTAACGCTCCAAGCCTGTCAGCATTTAAGAAGGGTTTGGACAATGCCCTTAATAACATGCTTGCACAGCCTTGAAGTGATCAGGTAGTTGGACAAGGTCACTGTTGAAGATCCCTTCCAACTGAAATACTCTCTTCTATTCTACACCGATTTTGATACCTTTATGCCCAAGCTTACTTTACAAAGGAAAGCCATGACCAGGTCAGGGTGCCTGCCTGCACACTTCTGTTCAGCACCTGTAAAAGAGAGCAAAAGACCACTCACAATCATCACTACCATTCTTCCTTAAAACCAAAATGCGTCCATGTTTGCTAAAGCACCAACAGGAGCAACATCTTCCAGCCCAGCAGCAGAATGCTGAATGAGCCTAAAGGCAGAAAGCCCATGGCTTCAGCTGGGAGAAACCAAACTAAAGCCCAAGACTGACAAGTAACTAATCCAAACATCCCCTTGTAATTACATGACACAGGCTGAAGCACCCACTCCAGCCAGTGGCAAACTACTACAGGGGCTATCCCCACCCCAAGCTGGAATCGTGTCCAATCTCTATGCCTTATTAGTTCCGTGTCAACTTCCAAAGTGACAGAACACATCCTGCTCCTTCAGCTGAGCTTCTCTATGGACCTTACTTCCAGACAGCAAGCAGCTTGGAGGACAAATACATCTCCTTTACTGGGCATCCTTTCATTAAAGTTAAAAAGGGAATACCATTTCTTTTTCACCTCTTTCCTTTGGGCTTTCTTCTTCCTTGCCTTTCTCCAAGCTTTGCTGTGCAGCTCTTGGGGATCCAGGACCTGCATCTCCTTTAGGGCTATTTCCACCTTGGGTTGATGCTCCAGGACTCTGAGGCAACATACTTTCAGCAGCTTGTGGCTTTCCTGTCCCAAATCCAATAAAACCAGAGAAAAATCACTCAATCCAAAGGGACAGATATGGAAGAGGGAATGCTTCTTGATAGTTATGTATAAACTGCACCAGAACACAAGGCTCCTCCCCCCCAGTCTGACTTGTGCTTGCATAATCCAGTCACATTTCAGGAGCCATCCACCATCCAACTCCTTCAGTCTGTCAGAATGGCTCAACTCTGTCAAGTCTGTGCCTGCACTATGGGAATCACAGCTCCCAGCAGTAAGAGACCACAGAAAGCTGAACACAGCGACAGTTCAAGGTCGTTCTACACACCCACACCTAAAGGAACAATCCAAAGCCCCGACTCAGCAGGTCCTGTCTCTTTGAAGGAGATTCTCCTCCTGAGAAACACATGCAGCTTAATAGACATTTTACTCAGGCTTGCAACCAGAAGCCACCCTGAGTGGGGTTAGTGAACAAGCGCTTCTCCTGCGTGACTACAGCCTCACATGCTCACCTGCAAGAGGTATCTGGTGGACTGTCATCGTCTCATCCTTATACTCAGGCTCTGTGTGCAGCTGCACGGCTGGAAAGAGATCAGGAACTGGCATTAACAGGCTCAGAAGGAGATTTCAATCAGGAAAAACTCTTGTAACTTTCTTAAACAAAGCCTGATGAATATCCCCCTCCTTCCCTTCTC
The DNA here is from genome assembly GCF_034315485.1 of Pezoporus occidentalis. Classification (NCBI taxonomy): domain Eukaryota; kingdom Metazoa; phylum Chordata; class Aves; order Psittaciformes; family Psittacidae; genus Pezoporus; species Pezoporus occidentalis. The sequence continues at coordinate 1,450,242 of NW_026913295.1, forward strand.
TGCCCAACTGTAGAGATTGAGTAATTATGCCTTAAAAGCCCAATATCCACAAGAAGCAGTCCACGACCCCATGGGAAGGTAGTTCACTGCCAGACTCTGCAAGCAAATTGCCTTCACAGTGGTTTAAAACAATGCTGTCTAATAGTCCAACAGACTGGCCATGGCCTACCAGAAACAGAGCTGGAAACTATCTATGGATCTGAAGCGGGTATCAGAGCAAAACAAAGGCTTAAAACTGAGTGGATCTAAACCAGAGGTTCTATCCTGCAGGTGTGACTTTTTGATGCAACCTCGGCTACAGCTGAAACAAAACCATTCCAAGCTCATATTCACTAAACATCACTCCCCACATACCTAAATCCATTCTTTTTAGGGGCCCAGGGAATTGCCGAATCGCTTTCAAATAGTTTTGCTGGAAAAGAGAGAGCATATCAGTTCCTTTCAGTGAAGTCAAAGGCTTTGCACCATGTCAGGCAAAACCTGGGCAGCACACAGCCAGCCAGAAAGCACTGGGCAGGTTCCCACCTCCCATGGGCATTGCTCCTCTAGAAAGAGGAAAGAAACCCAAGAACCACTCTCCCCATCCTTTCCAGCAATGTAGTCAGGCAGCAGAAACTAAGGAAATGCAATAGTGCTGAGGACTGGGAATGAAAAGCCTAGTCATGGCATTAGTCTGGCAAGGAGCACATTAAGCAGGAGATCAGAGACCAAGTTTCTATTAAAAGAACATTGAGAGGAAGCAGATGGGAGAACAAAGGCTGCCCTTGGAGGAAACATGAGTTACTAGAACCTCAGCTGACAAGACAGGCTCAAGGAGCATCAGTCTGATGCTGTCCTGTATGTAACTGAAGAGATCTGCTTCTCAAAGCCAGCCCTTTGGCAGAACCTTCAGGCTGGCACTTGCTCAGACCAGCACTTTCCACTTGTATGATGATTCACTCCTGTTCTACCAGCTCTCTCAATTCCAAGGTCAGCTTTAACACTAGAAGGGTTCCCTTCTGCAAGCTTCCCCACTTACCAGCTTTGGTGGCCCTAGGAAAACACATCTTTGAAGCCCCATAGCCTTTAATGTGAGAATCATACCTAAAAGAAAGGGAGAAACAGCTTTATCACAGCCCTGTAAGCGCTGGTGGATAGTGAAGAAAGATCCCTAAAGGAGTGCTGGTTCTCTCCAGGAAGGCTGGAATTGAACTGGGATCCAAACTCAATTTCACCTCAGCTTTGTGGCAGTTTCAACAAGCCACTTATCAGCAGATAAGATTCCCAAATCCTGACAGTCACAATTTAGAGGCAGTTACCTGCATGGATTGTCAAGGTGCTCCTTCCTGGGAGATTTCCAGTTTTAATGAATCCCAAACTGCTTTGGGGTGGAAGAACCTTAAAGCTCATCGTGCAATGGGCAGGGACACCTTCCACTAGACTAGGCTGTCCAGAAGCATATCCAGCCTGGCCTTGACTGTCTCCAGCGATGGTGCATCCATCACCTCTCTGGGCAATCTGTGCCAGTGTTTTACCACCCTCAGTGTAAAGAATTTCTTCCTCACATCCAGCCTGAATCTTCCTCGTTTCATCCTACCACAACAGGCCCTGCCATCCTTCTTACAGGCCCCTGTTAAGAACTGAAAGGCTGCAATAAGGTCTCCTCAGAGTCTTCTCCAGGCTGAACCAGCCCAGCTCTCCCAGCATTTCCTCACAGGAGAGATGCTCCATCCATCTGACCCTTTCTGTGGCCCTTTTCTGGACCCTCTCCAACACATCCACGTCCTTCCTGTGCTGAGGACTCAGGAGCTGGACACAGCACTGCAGGTGGGAGCTTACCAGAGCAGAGCAGAGGGACAAGAAGGGACCTTCTTTAATTTCACCCTGCACTGAGAACAGGAGGGGGGCAGAAGGCCCAGGAGGTGCCTGTAACTCAGGAGCAGCCCCTGCCGGCAGTGCCAGGCTGGTAACGTCTCTGCTCTGGCAGATCGGCTGATGAGAAACAACATGAGCCGGCTTCAGTGTGTGCTTGCAGCCCAGAAACCAACCATATCCTGGGCTGCATCAACAGGAGCGTGAGCAGCAGGTCGAAGGAGGTGATCCTGCCCCTCTGCTCTCGTGAGATCCCGCTTGCAGCATCGTGTGCAGTGCTGGTGTCCTCAATACAGGAAGGACATGGAACTGTTGGAGCAAGTCCAGAGGAGGCCACGAGGATGATCGGGGCTGGAGCACCTCCTGTATGGAGACAGGCTGAGAACATTAGCGCTGTTCAGCCTGGAGAAGAGAACCTGCGTGGAGACCTCAGAGCAGCTTCCAGTGTCTGAAGGGGGCTATAAGGAAGATGTCCCTGCCCCTGGCAGGGGTTGGAACTGGAGGAGCTTTAAGGTCCCTTCCAAACCAAACCGTTCCATGACTCGGCCCGGTGAGGCCGGGGCCGCGCCTCCCCCTTCCCCCTGGCCGCACCGCCGCAGGCACACCCCGCCGTGACCGCGCTTCCCCTCCGCACCCCGGGCAGCTCCCAGCGCCACGGCCGGCTCCAGCCCGCCCCGCTCACCTGGCAGCCCCCCGACGTTGGCCCAGGCCACCCGGCTCAGGAAGATGCTGTCCAGGTGCGAGATCTTCAGCCTGGGGGGGGGAACACGGGGCGGGAGCGGTGAGCAGGGCCCGCCGCGGCCCCCGGGCTCCCCCCGCCTGCCCGCACTTACTTGTGCTCCTGCATGGCCCGCTGCGTGCCCTCGCCGCAGTTGAAGAGGTACCTGAAGGGGAAGGGGAAGGGAGGGGGGGTTCAGGGCGGGCCTGGGCGGGGGCTCCCTGCTCCGGCGGCCCCGCACTCACCGGTTGAACTCGGAGAACACGTAAACGGCGGCTCCGGCATCGCGGCTCCCGGCCGCCACCACCTGCACGTAGACGGTGTTAGGCCCGGCCAGGCCCGTGCCCGCGCTCCGCCGCCGCTCGCGGGCCCACACGTGGCGCGGCACGTCCCGGGGCCTCCGCGCGGGCCGCGCCGCCGAGGAGGCCGCGGCGCCGGTGTCCGCCATGGCCCTGCCCGCCCCGCGCCGCGCGGGGCCGAGCGCCCGCCACAGCGCCCACATCCGCGCAGCGCCTCCGCGGCGGCCCCGCCCCCGCCATGTGACCGGGGACAGCCAATGAGAAGCGAGAAACCCGGTTCTGCTCCACGCCCGTCCGCCGGCCCAGGCCCGTGTGGCCGCCGGCAGGGTCCAGGTCCCGGGGGGGTGTTGGGGCTCGGTAGCCTCGCGGCCCTGGAGGGGCCGAGCCCCGCTCCCCGCGCTGTCAGGACAAGGGGGACACCTTTAGGCTCCTCCGGTCCAGCTGCGCCCAAGGCCACCCCTAACCCATGGCACTGAGGCCTCGTCCCCACGCTGTGTGAACACTTGCAGGGACGGTGACTGCAGCCCTGCCCTGGGCAGCCTGTTCCAATGCCTGAGCACCCTCTGGGGCAGGAATTGTTCCTCAGCTCCATCTAAACCTGCCCTGGGGCAGCTGGAGGCCGTTTCCTCTTGTGTCACTCAGCTCGTGGTCAGGACCAGGCTGGATAAACCCCGTGGCTCCCAAGGTCCCTCAGAACCCACGCCACTATTTCCCCGTTGCTCACAAGCTGTGCCTCCACAGGAGCCTTGCTCAGGTGCTGTTCACAACCACCGAGCACTCAGGCCGCAGCTGTGCTTATCCTTGAGTTCTCTACACCCCCTCCGAGCCCTCTGAGGCTTCGTGTTTGCTGCTCTACACTGTGCTGTAACCGGAGTACCCCAACATAAACAATCCCGATCATCAATATCCCTTCCTTGCTTCCAAAGGCGAGCCTTATCTTCCTCAGGGCTTTGCTTTCAAAACAGTCTCCCTTTATTCTTAATGCCAATGCTCTTCCCTTTCTTTTCCAGTGATCCAAGCAAGCGCTTTGAGTGGGGACCTGTCCAAACCTCATCTTGCCGTGGCTGTTGTACATCTGTGCTCAGTCTTCCTGCAGATCTATAGCTCACCAATTCCCCTTCTTCTGACTCCCATCTCTTCACACCAATTAACTTGGTGGTTTTCCCTGCTTTTCCCACTTCTGGATGAAATAAAAGGCTTGTTGCTTTGAAAGGCAAGCTCTGTTCATGCATGTTTTCCACATTAGAGCCCTGCAGCCTAAAGCTCACTCCCAGCACTTGGCCCTGCTCCCTGCAGCCACATAGGAAGGGAAACATCACTTTAGATCCTATACTGCTTCCCAATAGAAGTTGAAGGTTCCTAGAGGTGGATTCTCTCTCTGGGCATCCCTGCCCCACTGCTGCATCGCTTCCTCCCCATGAGGATGATTTTATGCTCAGGTGAATCATTAGGAAACATGAAAAGAGCTTTGTTTTTTTTTTGTTTTCTTTTTTTTTGGAGGGGGGAGCGTTAATGCATTTGTTTCCACACCTTTGGGAGCACAAAAGCTTCTTCAGGGCTCTGACTCAAGTGGCCCGTGCTGTTCCAGCTGTAGTGTTTTGGTGCAGCTCACACGCTGGAAGGGATTCCAAAGACTGGTTCATTCAGGACAAAAAGTCTTTTGTTTTACAGTTTTGGTCCTTCTTTTAGGTGAGAGGTCACACCCCAATGGATTTGCTGTCAGAAGTAGGGGCACCCCCATAGTGACATAGGGACCTGTTGAAGAGCGTCCAGAGCAGGCAGGGGAGCTGCTGCGAGGGCTGGAGCAGCTCTGCTCTGGAGCCAGGCTGAGAGAGCTGGGCTGGGGCAGCCTGGAGAAGAGAAGGCTCCTGAAGGGGAGACCTGAGAGCAGCTCCAGTGCCTGAAGGGGCTGCAGGAAACCTGGAGAGGGGCTTGGGACAAGGGATGTAGGGACAGGCCAAGGGGAATGGCTTTAACCTGCCAGAGGGGAGAGTGAGATGAGCTCTTAGGCAGAAGCTCCTCCCTGTGAGGGTGCTGAGGCGCTGGCACAGGGTGCCCAGAGAAGCTGTGGCTGCCCCATCCCTGGCAGTGTTCAAGGCCAGGTTGGACACAGGGGCTTGGAGCAAGCTGCTCTAGTGGAAGGTGTCCCTGCCCGTGGCAGGGGTTGGAGCTGGAGGAGCTTTAAGGTCCCTTCTGTGACTCTCTGTGTGTGCGGGGTCTCGGGGCCGCCCCACAGCAGAGGAGCCGGGGGCCGGGTCCTGCAGTACCCAGGTCCGGCTGTAGATGGCGCCGCGCTCCCGCCGGCACCGCCGCTGCCCTCCGCCGCGGAGGGAAGGTGCCGTCGGGGCCTCGGGGGGTGACGAGGAATCCCCTGCGCGTCCCCTCCGCACATCCCGTGCTGCCCCTGCCCCTCCTGCTGCCCCCTCCCCACCGCCCTGCTCCCCCTGCCCTGCCCCATGTCCCGAGCCAGCTCCTCTGCCCCACGGGTGCCCCGTCCCCTCCGGGCGCAGCCTCCTGCAGTGTGTGACCATTTCAGCCCAGAGCAGAGGCCCCGGCCATGGGCTCCTGCTGCACTGGGCACACGTGGGAGCCGGGACCAGCTCCGCTCCCACCCTCACCGCTGGGCCAGCCCCCCTCCAGCCGCAGCGTGGAGAGCCCGGGACCTGCCCTGGGGCCTGAAGCTGGTGCCTGGTGTGGGCAACCGCTGAGCAGTTAAACTGAGCTATGGAGCATCCATGGAGCGCATCCCCCTTTTCGTCCCTGGGGGAGTGACTCCCAAGGAGGAGCAGTGACCTTCCTCCTACCTGAGTCTGCCTCGCCCCAGCCCCTGCTCCCCATCCTTGCATCGCTTGTGTGCTGCGGGAGCGGATCCAGCAGGAGCAAATGCCCTGGATCTCTTGCGATAACCACCCCATCATCCCCATCCCCTCCTCCCGGTCACACCAGTCTTTACACTGGGCTCTCCCTGCCACGTGCTGGGGTGCAGAGCAACGCAACTCCAGCAGGCCCATCCTGGCCACCAGTGGCGCAGAACCAGCCCCCTTTGCTGCCAGAAGGGCTCTGTGGTCCTGAGCCTGTGTGCGGAGCAGGATGTGGGGTCCCACCTCTGCCCAGAGCCCTCCCTGTGTACGGAGCTGTTTTCCCTTGCTCCCTGTCATCCCATGGGAAGCAGACAGATGTCAGCAGGCGGGTGAGGGCTCACCCCTCAGCACAGAGCTCGTTTGACTCCATCCCCTTCCTCCTTTATTTATGGACCTTCATCCCAGCATGTCTTTGCCCTGATGGACGGCGTTTGCACATGTCCTCCATATCCAGAACATGGGGCTTTGCAGCCACTTCTCTCTTGACTGTAATTTTTAGCTCAGACACAACCAGAACTCCCACCCTGTCTGGGCGTCTCAGTGCACAAAACAAGACTAAACTATTTTGGGATGTTTTTCCCTTTTCCTCATACTTGGGTGCTTTCCCATGTGGCTAAGCCTTGAGAGCCTTGGGGAGGGTGAACCTGTTTCACACTCCCCCAAGAGCTGCTCCTGGACCTCTCCAGACGCTTTAACCCTCCTCTGGCCATGGGCACCCCCAAGTGAGGCACCTTCGTGCTCCACTTGGGTTTGGGGGCTAGGAACGAATCCAGTGTCATGGGAAGAATCGATGGGAGCAACCCTCCCAGGCTCCATCCACACCACCCTTCCGTCACTTCCTCCCCACGGTGCCCACTGCTGTGTGCTGCTGCCCCACAGCATGGTGGGGTATGGGTCCAGGGCATGGGGAAAAGAGCCTGAAAACCACCCCTTTGCCTCCATCATTCCCGTTCCAGTCCTTGTTGCATGGCAGAGGCCGGCACGGAGCCGGAGGGATGTGCAAAACTTCCCCCCTCCTGCCTCTGTCACAGCCAAGGGTCTCTCCATTGAAGTTTACTTCAAGGTCTTCATAACATTTCCAAACTGGAAAAATCTGTGCAGAGGGATGCTTTGTTTAAAGGAAGAGGGACCATAAAGATAAAGCCCGGCCCGGCCACAGCTCCCTCCCGCTGCAGGGACACAGCCCCGGCTGCAGGAAGAGCTTGTTTTCCTAAGGAGAAGTTGAAAGATTAAAAGGGGAGGGGGGGAGAAATCAGCCATTTGGAATCCTGTCCTGACGCTGCAAATACCCTCCTTAATAGATCTGTCTCGGTTTGTTACCTCATTTTAATTCATCATTAAACAAAGACAGCTGCCAAATTTCGCCTCTGGCTCCCAGCCTACAACTGACTCGGAGCCCTTGAAAAATAGACTATTTATGGTGCCTGGGCTTAAAGCTTCAATGTCTTGTATAAACTCTCCCCTTCCCCAGAGCAGTGTGGGGAGCTGCACCCGCAGTGCCCAGCCCTGAGCCCCGGGCTGAGCCGGGAATGCGGGTCCCTCCGGCTGCCGCACAGCAGCGGCTGCACCCATCCCAGCAGCATGCCCCATGGACACGTGCTGTCCATGCATGGGCAGGTGCCCCGTTCCCAGTGCCTTTGGGCAGAGTATCCCAATGCATGGGAGCATCCCTGCTTCCTCTGGGGCTGGCCAGGCCTCTGAGGGAGTCACAGTCATGGAATGGTTTGGGTGGAAGGGACCTTAAAGCTCCTCCAGCTCCAACCCCTGCCACGGGCAGGGACACCTTCCACTAGAGCAGCTTGCTCCAAGCCCCTGTGTCCAACCTGGCCTTGAGCACTGCCAGGGATGGGGCAGCCACAGCTTCTCTGGGCACCCTGTGCCAGCGCCTCAGCACCCTCACAGGGAAGAGCTTCTGCCTTATCTCCAACCTGAACTTGCTCTGTTTTATAAGCACCTGCAGAGGAGCCCAGGGCTGCTGCTCTGGAGCTGAGCTGCACTGTACCATGCTTAAAGCGCCCCAGTGGTGCTCTGACCCCACACACTACCAGCAGTGTCCTGGTTTTGGGCACGCCCCTGCAGCAGCACCAGCAGCCCCTGAGCTTTGTCAGTGGGATCACACCACATCCCTTTGTGGGGTCTTCACCACTGTGAGCTCCTGGCTGCTGGGCTGGGAGTGGGAAGGAGGTGATCAAACAATGGGGGTGCATGAGCCCCATGGCCACCACATCATCCTGTGCCAGTGTGTCCACACGGATGTGATGCTGAGATCTGCACTGCTGACCTGCCCCTCCTGGCTGCAGGATGAGCTGCTCCAGCCGCAGCTGTGAACGCGCAGCTCATCTGTCACAGTGCTCGTGGTGACACCAAACGCGTGTCACACGTGAGGGCTGACGGCCCCATCCCACCCACCCGGCTCCAGCCTCCGCAGCTAACATAAACTGTGGGATACACAGCCGGGATGGTGCTGGGAGGCTGCAGCTGGATGGGAACCAGCAAGGCACGTGCTTTGCCAACAGAGCAGATAGTGTCCCCAGAACCTGCTGGACATGGGGAGCTGCCAGATCCAACCTCAGCATCTGGGTTCACCCCAGCAACCCCCTGGGACACCCCTGGTTTCTCCACCCCAAGCTAAGCCTGCGCTCCCCTGAGTGTGCTCTGCTCCCATGGGATTGCCAATGGAAACCCAAGCTGTCCACGGGCAGCACGGCCACACCACCTCCCTGCCACCCACTGATGGCCCAGTGCCATCAACCTGCTCCATGCCCTGGGCTGTGAGGTCCAGAGGATGGAGCTGAGCCCCTCTGCTGCAGAGTGCTGCAGAGGATAAAATGGGATAAAATCATAGAGACAGAGAATGGTCCGCGTTGGAAAGGACCTTGAAGCTCCTCCAGCTCCAACCCCTGCCACGGGCAGGGACACCTTCCACTAGAGCAGCTTGCTCCAAGCCCCTGTGTCCAACCTGGCCTTGAACACTGCCAGGGATGGGGTAGCCACAGCTTCTCTGGGCACCCTGTGCCAGCGCCTCAGCGCCCTCACAGGGAAGAACTTCTGCCTTATATTTAATCTAAATCTCCCGTTTCAGTTTGAACCCATCACCCTGTGTCCTATCGCTCCAGTCCCTGATGAAGAGTCCCTCTCCAGCATCCTTGTAGCTCGCTTCAGACACTGGGAGCTGCTCTGAGGTCTCCACACAGCTTCTCTTCTCCAGGCTGAACAGCCCCAATGTTCTCAGCCTGTCTCCATACAGGAGGTGCTCCAGCCCCTGCTCATCCTCGTGGCCTCCTCTGGACTTGCTCCAACAGCTCCATGTTCTTATGCTGGGGACACCAGCACTGCACACAGTGCTCCAGAACCTCCCCAGGGGAAGAAGCACATCCTCTGGCCATGGTGTTCTCCAGCTGCTGCCACATGGCACCCAGGTCTCCCTTGAAATGGAACCATCACCCTCCAAACCGATCCCTCCCTCTCCTCCTGTCACCCTGGCCTGGCTGGCAGCGCTGGACCCGCTGAGGCTGCACAGTGGTCCTGCCCCCCCTGAGCTCTTGTGGCCAAACCATCCTGAGACCTTCAGCAACCCAAGTCCGCTGTCAGTGGTGGCAGCGCTGTTAGTTCTGAACCCTAATGATGACACTTCAACAGCAGCAGAGGTACTTTATAGCCCATCAGTAGAGCAAAGGTCTGCTCTCCACCGCAGACATGAGGCTGCTTCCCTCTGTGCCGTTCTCCTAAAAACCTGCTCCCAAAGGACCCTTTTTGGGGTAGCTCTGCCCTGCCCTGCCCAGCCACCCTTGAACAGACCCCTCCTGTGCAGTGTCCGGATGCGATGTGACAGTAACTTGCACAGGGACCATCGTGCCCGCTTTCGTCCGTGGCTCGGGTCTGCCCTGGCTCGGTATCTTCTTTGCCGAGGGCTCTGTTCACAAGCTCCGCGTACACGGACGTGGTGTGAGCCGAGGATTTGTGCTGGGGAAGGGCCGGGGGGACCCCCGCATCCATGTGGCTGCTTGGCCAGCGGCTCCTGCGCAGACCAGAGCCGTGTCTGTCCGTGTGAGCAGCAGGTTCAGCCCCGGCTGAGTTTACAGCCAGAGGGATATAAATAAACGGAAGGAAAAGGACTTTCGCTGCGCAGGGAGCGGTGTCCTGCGGAGCCCTGGGGCTGGATGGGTCCCAGGAGGGGTTTTCTTCAAGGGAGCTACCTGCTGCTGTCAAAAAAAGGTAGAATCGCGGAGTCACAGCAGGGTTCGTGTTGAAGGGACCTTAAAGCTGTGGGGCAGCCACAGCTTCTCTGGGCACCCTGTGCCAGCGCCTCAGCACCCTCACAGGGAAGAGCTTCTGCCTAAGAGCTCAGCTCAGTCTCCCCTCTGGCAGGTTAAAGCCATTCCCCTGCTGTGGAATCCCACAGTGGTTGGTTTTGGTTTGTTTGGAAGGGTGGAAGTTTGGGGGGGAGGAACCTGCCACCAGCAGCATTCCCAGCACATGGCACAGCAGTGGCACCCATGGAGCAGGGCGGGTGGATGTCATTCTGCTCTTCGTCCCTCAGGAGAAAGGACCAGGGACAGAATGTATAGAGCAGAGGCAGAAGAGGTGCAGGGAGCAAAGGCAGCAGCCTTTGGGGCTCGGTGTTAATGGAAAAAGAGGCAGAGACTGAGCAGAGGTGCTGCTCGCAGGCTGCTCCCTGCTTGGAAAACGCCTTTGTACACCAGTGATGATTGCACCCAGGAGGACCCTGTCTCCATCCAGGTTCCTTTTCCATCAGTGAGAGCCTGCAAACCTCCAGGCTTCAGCAAGACACTGACATCCAAAGGGAAAGCGTTGACTTGAGGGATGGTGAAGTATTAGAGGCTGCACTGGTGCAGCTCAGCCCAGCTCAGCTGAGCAGGACAGCCCAGGCTAGCCTAAGCCCCGCAAAAAGGGGGGCTTAGGTGGGAAAGTGACATTCTGGGGGCTTTGATGCGTAGGTGAAGGGCACTTAGGAGCTCTTCGTTCTTCACTCCCAAGGATCAAACCTGGAGAAATGAAGCCCTTTGGGAGCTGCTGATGCAGCAATAAAGGTAGTAGTGCTCAGAGCACCGGGTGTTGGACCTCGGTGCTGTGCCCAGCCCAGGCACTGTGACTTGGTCCTTGAGCTGTGGCAAGCCCCAGGCAGGTCCCGGTTCGCAGGTCCCAGCTCAGAGCCGTTTCTCCCCGCACCGGGATCAGTGGGATGCTCCCAGGGCCGGGAAGTGGGGCAGGAGCCTGTCAGGGCTGGGATCCCCACAGCAGCTTTTCCATCTGCCCCACTGCTCGTGCCGGGGTGCCCGAGGGGTGCAGAGGTTTGGGGGGGCCGCGGTTCGTGCGGGAGGTGGCAGCAGCCGGTGCAGCCCGGACCCGTGCCCAGCCCCGCGCCACGCTGCGGGACACGGAGCTCTTGCCCCACCGGAGCCCCTCCAGCGCCAACCCAAACGTCCGCTGGCAGCGGTGGCAGCGTGGCCAGCATCGCTTGGAAGGCAGTTGGGAAAGGGAAGGGCGGGCTGCACCGCTGCCTGGTGCGCGCTGTTAATTCTGAGCCCTAATGATGATTGAACCCACTTCAACACCACCACAGGTACTTTGCATCCCTATAGCAGAGCTGCGGTCTGCTCCCTCCCTCTGTGCCCTACAAACCTCCCGCTCCTAAAGGACGCTCCGAGCGGGAGCAATGGGGGGGGGGGGGGGGGGGGGGGGGGGTGGGGGGGTGGAAGCTCCGCCTCTTCCTTAACCCTTGCGGGGCCGGAGCGGATCCCGCCGCCCGGGGCTGCGGCTGGGGATGCCCGAGACGCTGCGTAACGGAGCTGGGATCGGTGGGGAGTGACCCCCCCCCCACCGGACACAAGCAGAGACACGATCGCTTCGCACCCGCGGGGCTGCGCCCCCCAAATTCCCCCGTTCACCTGAGCCGGAGCCGGGCAAGGTGCGAGCCCGGAGAGCCCCCGGCACCCCCCGGCACCCCCGGCACCCCCGGCACCCGGCTCCCTCCGCTGCCCCACGGGCTGCAAGAAGTTAATTTGCCTTTGGAAGAGCAGCGCTCGGAGCTTGTCTAATTCCACCGCAGCAGCTCCTTGCGCTCTATTTTAAACCAGTTCTCCCCGTGCTTTAAGTTTATACAACCCCCCCCACACCCAGTCCCTGCTCCCTGCTAAAAGCAGCCCTAACGCGCGGAGAAAGCGAGGAGGCACAAAAGCAGCATCTCTCCTCCGGGACACTGTAGCCCAGCCGAAAAGTTCCCAGGTAATTCGCTTTTCCTTCTTGATGCCTTTCTGCTCTTCAGCTGCTTTCTCACACGCGTTCGGTGCCGCTGACACACGGCACCTATGAGGGAGGCTGAGGTTGGGCATTGCCAGTGCTCCTGGGTCACTGGCGGGGCCTTGGTGGCCACTGGCTCCGTGCTGGGCTCTGTGCAGCCCATCCTGGAGCGTGGCGCATGTTGGGGACCAGCACAAGGTGCCGTTAGGAGCTGGCCCTGATGGAGAGGCCGGTGGGAGGGTGCTTTGTGTGGCATGGATGGTGGTGAAGGACCAGGCACGGTTCCCAAAGGCTGCTCTGATGGTGAGCGTGACCCCACCACCCCATCAGTGCGGAGAGGAGGTGGCTCCTGGCTCTTATCCCTCTTGCTCCTTTGCCAGGAGGGGCTGTGGAGGGTAGCTCTGGTCGCACCAGATGCTCAACCCTTTGGAGCAACTTCTCCCTGTCTCACCCATGCAACCCACAGAAACTGCTCAGGAACAGCTCCTGGTCGCTCCCGCTCAGAGATTCGGGGCATTTATGGACTTTTTGTTTCCTTTAAACAAATGCACTGAAAAATGGTGCCAGCCACCAAGCCCTAATGTCATCTGTTGAGCACTGCAGTGCCCGGGGAGCACTGACAGCCTCGTGAAGGGCTTTCTGGTGTCTCAGGGTTAATGCTTTCGAAAGCGCCGCCTTGGTCTCATTCCCAGCACAGTTGGGCTGTGTGGAGCGGGAAGTGCTGTCGGGATAGGGCTGTGCCTGTTATTCCTGCTCCTCCTCACAGGCTGCCTGATCCTGTGCTGCCCGTGGAGAACCTTGTTCCTCATCAGAGCAGCCCTCAGTGTGTGTACTTGTGTTCTGAGGAGAGGGATGAGGGTTTGGTGCTGTGCATCACAACCGCTGCTTGCTGAGGTCCAGCTGGTTGACTTTTTCCTGCTGCCTCTTAGTGCCACAAACATCATTTCAGCTCTGGGTGGCAAAAAGCACCCCAAAAAGCAGAGAAATTAATGTTTTATTTCAGATTCCATGACCCGATCCCTCCTATAGATGTCATTTGTGAGGTGGCCCGAGGGACAGCAGAGTCAGTGACCCCCAGCTCCGTTGCTGCTCTCTCTGATGCTGTCTGTGTGTTTTGGTGGTCCAGCGGGCAGGGGAAGGGAGATGTGGTGCTGGTGTGGAGTGTGCAGCCTAAAAATAGTTTTCCTCTTGTGCTCCATCTGAATGGGCAGCCACATATGACTGTACATGGATTGGTCTGATAGTCCCGTTTCGGTGTAAGAGACAAAATATCTTAGTTATGGCTTTGTTCTTCAGCTAACAATGGGTAGCTAAAAATATCCGACTTTGTTCCACTCAATAAAGCTCTCTCAAGGGGAGACACTAACGGTACGTTTTTGCCAAATCCTTGCAAAACACAGCCAAAGAAAATGCACATTTTTGCCAACAACTTTTCATAAAACATGGAACCAGCAGAAAACTCCATCCCGGCGCTGCTGCCTGCTCTGCTTCCAGGGACCTCCTCCCCGTGCCAGCATCCGGCTTTGGAATGTGGGCTGTGGGTGATGCGCCGCTCGTGCCTGGCAGGGGCACTTTGCCCCAGTGCTCCCAGTGGCGGGTGGTTGGTGGTCGCTGTGGTCTTGCTCCAATTCCCTTATTTCCCATTTGATGGCAGCCAGGGCTGGAGGGTGGCCAGGCCGGCCCCGTCCCGCTGTGCGAGCGCTGTGCTCGTGTTAAAAGCCTGGCAGGGCTGCTCGCAGCCTGACAGCCAAGAGGAAGCCAGCAGAGACCTCACTGAGCTGGCAGAGATGAGCTCTGCTGCGCTCACCCCATCTCCAAACAGAATCACCACGTCCCCACTGCTGCCATCCCGGCCCCTGGCTCCTCCCGACCAGGCAGGCACTGCATGGATGGGTGCTGCTCCCAGAGGAACCATCTCGCCACCAAGGAGCCAGCTTGCTCCTTGGGTGATGCTCACACCCTTGCCCTGCAGCATGGGCAGAGCAGGCCCGGGTGACCCCAGCTGAGGAAGCCCCTCTCTGGGACAGAGCTGGTTTGGATGAGCCACGGTGTTTGCAGCAGGCCATTTACAAGGAGCTGGAGCCCAGTTTGGGTTGGGCTGCAGAGCTGCCCAGCAGGTGCTTAGAACCCCAGCCTGGTTTGGGTTGGAAGGGACCTCAAAGCTCCTCCAGTTCCAACCCCTGCCACAGGCAGGGACACCTTCCACTAGAGCAGCTTGCTCCAAGCCCCTGTGTCCAACCTGGCCTTGAGCACTGCCAGGGATGGGGCAGCCACAGCTTCTCTGGGCACCCTGTGCCAGCACCTCAGCACCCTCACAGGGAAGAGCTTCTGCCTAGATCTAACCTGAACTTCCCCTGTTTCACTTCGAACCCATCACCCCTTTGTTTCCTGAGTGGGACCAAGGCTTGCTTTAGCTTTGCCCAGTATCAGGAAGGGATTGGGCTTCTTCCACCTTCTGTGGTCCTGCAGTTTTCCAGGGCTACAGATCATTCTTGCAGATCTTCTCTGAACACATCCCCATTTTCCAGCACCCCTCCTGTTGTGAGGGCACAATGACCGGTAGTGATCTCCCCAATTCTGGATGTCTCGCTGTGTGGTGGTTGCTCTCCAAGCCACAGCGCCAGGTCCAGAGCTGCCATTCAACCAGTTTCCACTGTGCCCCTTCCTGCAATCTTGTCATGTTGCTGCTTTTCTCCAGGGTCATTCCGTGTGCATGTGGCCGTGTGAAAGCCACTGGCATCAGGTGGGGACAGGAGAACAGGAAAGCATGTGGGTTGCAGCAGAAGCAGTTCCCTGTGCCAAGACCTGTGGAGCTTGTTCAGTGCCAGCGAGCAGCTGAGGTTGCTGATGGAGGAGGATGTGAGCCAGGGGACACTGTGGCTCTTCCACACACTGAAGCAAAGCCTCTTTCTGCCTGGTGCTTATCCTGCTCCTTCCCCTGCCCTTCATGGAGGACCTGTCTCCTGCTCAAAGGCTGAGCTCTGGAGGTGGAGGAGCACATCTGTTGGGAAGCAGGGGCTGCCCGACCTGATCCATGCAGCGGTTGCTGCTGCACTGTTCCAGGAATGTTCTTGCTTTATTTCTTGGCCTTCTTGCCTGTTCCTGGAGAGGTGCTGAGTTCATGGATGGCAGATTAGATGGCAGAGATCCCATCCTGCTCCTGGGCTCGGGGTGTGCACGCACCCCTTGGGGTGGGGAGTGTGAACACAGGATGCAGCTCCCTGAGCTGGAGGGCAGGGACCTGCCAGGATGTTGCTTTGCCAGATGTGACACATCTGTGACAGGGTTATAAGTCACCGCCTGCCTTTGGGGCCTGGCAGGCTGGTTGTGCATGTAGAATCATAGAATCACAGAATGGTTTGGGTTGGAAAGGCCCTCAAGTTTATCCAGTTCATCCAGTTCCAACCCCCTCCAGTTCCAACACCTCACACCAAACCATGTCACCCAGGGCTCTGTCCAGCCTGGCCTTGAACAATGCCAGGGATGGAGCATTCACCACTTCCTTGGGCACCCTGTGCCAAGGCCTCTCTCACTCTCACAGTAAATAACTTCTTCCTTATACCTAACCTCAACTTCCCCTGTTCCAGTCTGAACCCATCACCCCTTGTCCTGTCACTACAGTCCCTGATGAAGATGTCCCAGCACCGCCTGACTGCTCAGTGCAGGGAGTGTGCAGGTGGCCCCCTGCTCCTGAGGAAGCTCAGAGCATGGCTGAGGACATGGTGCCAGCTCAAGGCTTCCCTTGCCTGTGGGCCCATCAGCACAGCTCTGCTGGAAGATGGTCCAGAGACACAGCACAGACCTTTGCACCCAATGGAGCAGAAAGAGGCGATAGGCCCAGACATGGGGACTTCTGGCTTGCAGGGGTAGCTGTGGACATAGGGCATCATACATGAGAATGGCTCATCCAGCCATGGGACTTTCTAGCTACATGTTTGTGTCTGCACGGCCCCAAGATGGGATCTCATGACTAAGGGTTTATGAACGTGGCCTCCCCATGACCTGCTGTGGCCATCTCCTGTCCTGCAGCCAGTGCTGCTCATCAGGTGCTAATGGTTTAGCTTAAACCATGAGGTCCTTTCTGAGAGCCTCAGGTGGGACCATTGGATCGTCCAGATCTGTGTGTGTGGTGCCTGTGGCTTGCTGGTCAGCACGCTCTACGCTCTGGGTTCAAGAGCACTATGGGTTGTCCTGCTCTCTGGATTGTCCCTTCCACATCGTGGTGCTTAGCGAGTGATTCTGAAGCCAGAAGAGCCAGCGCAGTGACCTTCATGACTCTCTTCATGGCCCCTGCACCTGGGACCTGCCCATGGCCATTGTGTGATGTGTCCCAGGCACACAGCAGCCACCGGCTTGGTGCTGTTGGCACTGTCCTGGAGGAGGCTGGGGACACACGTCTGCCTTCTCTGACTCATGGTGATTTATGTCCCAACATCAAGCCAAAAATACACGCTGCGTGCACGGGCCCAGTTGGAACAGATGCAGAGGGCTTATCAGCCATCCCCAGGGACTTCCTGGCTCTGGACCTCATTGGGAGGGTGTGATAGCAACCAGCACCCTCTGGAATGGGGCCATGCCCTCTCTCTGAGCTCTGGGGTGCTCGTGCTGATGTTTGCTCATCTACCAGCACACTGTGCAGTGGGATTGCTGGTGTCAGCCCATGGGGAATCTCCTGGTGGGCCTGCAGATGTGTGATGAAGAACCTTTAGAACCAGTAGATGCCTTTGTAGAGCTGGGAAGGAGTTAAATGAACTAAAATAGATCCCAAGGTAAAGTGAGCAGGCTTTCCCACCCGTCCCTCATGCTGGGATAGGATTAGCCCAGCCTGATGCACCTCAATCCCCACCAGCTCCTGCTTTCCCTTGGGTCTGCCCCAGCCCTGCACAGTGCAGGCATCACAGACCTTGGGGTGCCAAGAGCTGCTCTTGGGGAGCCTCAGGGCAGCTTTGGGGCTTGCTCTGTGCTCACCCCCTTCAGACACGTGGCCGTGGGTGAGCTGAGCGTGCACTCACAGCCGCTCCTCGTCCTTTGCCCTCGAGCTGTGCTCAGAAGGGAGAGAGGACTTCACTGTGTATCTCAGTGATCACCATCCAGGCCTGGGCAGGCTCTGACCTCTCATGAGGAAGCCTGCCTGCGTCTTTGCACATTAGCAGCAGGAATGGTGCCCAGTCTGTTGATGTTCTTCATTCCCAGTAAACATCTAGGATACACCAGACACCTCAGCCAGGCTCCTGGCACCCTGCAGTGGTCCCTCTGCAGCATCCCTCTTCCCCTGCTAGAGCCTGTGCAAAGCCACTGCTGCTCTCTCTGTTGGCAGAGCTGCTTTTATCCTTTATGCTATTTTTCAGGCCTCCCAAGGCCAGTGCATCCCCACATGCTGTTGTAGCCAGTGGAGGGGAAGAAAACAAAGTGGCTGTGGCCTACTGAGGATGAAAGCCCAGCATACTGTGATTGAGAGAGGCTTGTCTGCTCCTAGGATGAGTTAGTGAGCAACAGGGTGATGCTGTTCCCATGGCACTTTACAGTGTATTACTCCCAGATTGAGTCGTGCAACTTCCCTGCATTTCTAGAAGCTAAACTGCTGTTGAGGGAGAGCAAATGATGAGGAAGCAGGGCTGAGCATCCCGCTGCAGGAGCTGGTCTCAAGGCATCCTCCAGGGACTTGCTGAAGTGCAGAGGGACCTGGGGCTGGGAGAGCGACAGAAAGCACATAGATCCAACTGGGTGTGGATCCAGATCCAGCACATGTCTGTGCGTGATCTTCCCTATCTGCACTGCAGGCTGATGCAGTAAATCCAAGCAGAGCCCTGCCAGAGCAGGTCCTTTTGCGGGGCTGCCAGGCAGGGCATGGGGAGGGCGTTTAACTACCAGCAGCAGCACATCTCGCTCTGGTTTGTGCTGCAAGTAACAGCACTGTGCGTTCACAGCTGATGGAGAGTCGCGGTGCTGTGAGGGACTTGTGTCGGCTCAGGAAAGCTTCCTGTGAGAGTCTTTTCCCTCCCAGTGTTGCCAGAAGAGCCTCAACTCCTGTCCCTGTGCCACAGGGGCTGCCCTGTGCCCCTGAGGAGGCCAGGGATGGATGCAGGCAGCTCGAGGAGTGCCCTATGCAGTGCATGCAGGCAGCTCGAGGAGTGCCCTATGCAGTGGGTGCAGGCAGCTCGAGGAGTGCCCTATGCAGTGCATGCAGGCAGCTTGAGGAGTGCCCTATGCAGTGGGTGCAGGCAGCTCAAGGAGTGCCCTATGCAGTGGATGCAGGCAGCTCGAGGAGTGCCCTATGCAGTGCATGCAGGCAGCTCAAGGAGTGCCCTATGCAGTGCATGCAGGCAGCTCGAGGAGTGCCCTATGCAGTGGGTGCAGGCAGCTCGAGGATTGCCCTATGCAGTGGGTGCAGGCAGCTCAAGGAGTGCCCTATGCAGTGCATGCAGGCAGCTCAAGGAGTGCCCTATGCAGTGCATGCAGGCAGCTCGAGGAGTGCCCTATGCAGTGGATGCAGGCAGCTCAAGGAGTGCCCTATGCAGTGGATGCAGGCAGCTCAAGGAGT
This sequence comes from Pezoporus occidentalis, assembly GCF_034315485.1. NCBI lineage: Eukaryota > Metazoa > Chordata > Aves > Psittaciformes > Psittacidae > Pezoporus > Pezoporus occidentalis. The sequence goes on from NW_026913295.1 coordinate 1,468,773, forward strand.
GCCCTATGCAGTGGGTGCAGGCAGCTCAAGGAGTGCCCTATGCAGTGGATGCAGGCAGCTCAAGGAGTGCCCTATGCAGTGGGTGCAGGCAGCTCAAGGAGTGCCCTATGCAGTGGATGCAGGCAGATCAAGGAGTGCCCTATGCAGTGCATGCAGGCAGATCAAGGAGTGCCCTATGCAGTGGATGCAGGCAGCCAGCTGCGCTGCTGCTCCCAGCCTCGCTGCTTCAGGCACGGTCCTTCAGGTGGTGTTTGGGCTTGGTCCATCCCTTGGTCCATTTGGGACATGTCCTGACACTGGCAGTGTTCAAAGGCCAGGCTGGACAGAGCCTTGGGCTATGTGGTCTAGTGGAAGGTGTCCCTGCCCATGGCACGGGGTTGGATCTGGATGAGCTTGAGACCCTTTCCAACCCAAACCAATCTATGATTCTATTGGTCCTGGGCACAGTGTGATGAAGGCACCTGGGACAAGGGACAGGGATGTCACTTGGAACCATGACAGATGGTTTGCTCAGTGGGGAGGTGCATTTGGCTCAGCCCTGGGTGCAGGACGTGACCTGCTGCTGTCACTGGAGCACAAGGGACTTACTAAAGCTGGGCCATGAAGAGTGCACTGAGGAGTGATGCTTACAGCAGTTAACCCATAGCACACTGCCAGGTCTAGAAAAAGAGATAAGGGATGTCTGAGCGCGGAGTGGGAGGCAGCAGCTCTTTGGAGACGAGCAGGATGTGCCAAGAGCCCTGTGTTTGTGCTCTGGAGATGGTCAGCACTCCCGATAATGCATCCGTGCAGGCTCTTCCGTCGGGGTTCTCACCCGCGCAGTGCACCGGTGGTATCTGCTCCCCTGCGCCGCCTCCCCAGCACGCACGCTGGCTGCCCAGCTCCCCAGCCATTCCTCATGGAGAAATTCAACTTTCTGAAGTCTGCAAGCCTGCTAAGAATAAACCTAATAAATTAGCGAGCGCATTCAGAGCACACCCCTGCTCGCTGATCTGGCATTTTAATCTACTGGTGAAGATATCCAGAGTGTTTGCGCAGCGTGTGGCCAAGTCTTGACATCGTTGCATGCTGCTATTGTCAGTACAGCTCCTGACCCTTTGCAAAGGGATGGCAGGAGGAGTGGATTTATAAGAATCTTCCACTGGCGAAGGTAGCGGAGTTGTTCCTGCTCACACACGCGCTGGAATTATCTCCCTGAGCTCATCTTTGCCCGTTATTCCGATCCAGTGGATGAGATACCATTAAACAATGCAGCTGGTTTATGTTCTCCAGGGCTACGCATCCTCTTCAGTGACACACATTCTTTGCAGGTCAGTGGTAAAACATGTTTGATGCTGGCACACAGGCAGCTGGAGCAAACTAAAGCCACTCTTTCTCCTGGGGAATGATGGCAGTGGTAGCTGCAGGTTGGAATGGCCTCTGCCCTGTTAAGGCAAGAAGTGGAAGCTGGGAGAGGGGACTCATGGAAGCAAGACAAGGGGCAAACAGCTCAGTGCAGGGCCCCACACAGAGAAAAACCCCGAGGAATTTGAAAGTAGAAAAGCCTCATTTTCTTGAGAAAACAATTCATAAAAAGTTAATTTGGAAAAGGATGGAAAAGGAGAGCCATGAAAGAATAAAAGAGCTGTAAAGGGCAAGGTAAGGCAGAGGCCACAAATGCCCTGCTGTGATATGAGAAGGGGAAGGAAGTTACTGGGTCTGCCTGATACTCAGTAAAGGTGAACCTGGCCAGCTCTCTGTCCCTTCCCAAATTCACCTTCCACACTGCTTGACCATAACTGACCCTTCATGTTGGAGGCCTGTTCAGCAACCTTGGGTCCTACGCAGACCCACAGAGTTCAGAACACCTTGGCTCCCAGGCTGCCAGGGTAAGGAGGTCCAAGCGAGCAGGTCTGGGAAGGAGGAGAGGTTGCTTCTGCCATGTTCCATGATTTAACAAAGCTCTGTGAGATCAGTGCAGCTCTAACAAATGGGCATAGCTTTTTTGTAGCAACCTCACCAGGAAAAATGCCCATGTTGAAGCCTTTGCTGTCAATGAGGCATGACTGAAAGGGGACAGTGGGACTCGGCCTTTAAATATGAGCAAAGTCATCAGGAGTAGTGGTGGTTTAATTTTCAGAGTTCCTTTTCATCTTTGTTTGCACTAAGAGGCCTTCAGATACCTTTGTGACTATCCAGTCTGGATAGCAGGGGTAATCTGAGCCCAGATTTATTCCTGAGCAAGCAACCAAGCATGATGCATCATTTACTCATGGTGGAGATTCCCACACTGCCTCAGTAAATTGCTTCAGTGCCAGTAAGGGTGATGCCACGTTACTGGTTTCAGTTTGCCTAACTTTAGGTTCCGCATGTTGGATCACACTAAAGCTCTGTCTGTGAGGCTGGAGAGTCTTCTGTGGGGAAATCCCTGTGGTCTAGATACCACAGCAAGCAGAACACGTTGAGCTCTGGCGGTGTCTCACTGCAGGGCTGGTCCTCTTTGGTCATCCTCATGGCTTTCCCTCCAATCTCTCAACATCCTGGTGCACAGTGAGACCCAAAACCATGTTCTGGCCGGACACAGGTGCCAAGTGTGGGGCAGTGTAATTTCTGGAGGCTGCTGGTGTCCTTTTGGCCACCTTCACGTGTGAGGAAGGTACAGCCAGACTCCCATGGGTCTCACAGTCACCGCTCCCCAGGACAGAGCACCCTCACTTGTGTTTGTGGCTGATAATCTGTGCCTTGTTCCTAGATGTATGACTATATTTGGCTGTATTAACTCTGCTTGTGCCCAGTGTAACCAGCAACCCAGGCCATTCTGCAGCAGTGAGCTGGCTGCTCCTCTCTTTGCTGGTCTCACAAGCTCAGTGTCATCAGCAAACATTGCCACAGATGATTTAATAGTTCTTGCAGATCATTGATAAAACTGCTGAGTAGCAGAGGGGCAGGACCCGGCCCCTGGGGACCCCACTGAACCCACCCTGCTGGGTGAGGAGTTCCTACTTACAATTGCATCTGAGACACGTCACCTAGCCAGCTGCGAATCAATTCCATATGTGCCATGTTGATCGTGTATTGTTCTAGTTTCTTCATCACACTGTCACACAGGACCAAGGCAGTTGCCTTGCAGAAGTCTGTTCCACCACCAATATTGTTTTTCTCAATCAAACAATTTCAGGGAGAAAATGGATCCGAGTTTGACACGTTCTGCTTTCCACAGCCTGTGTCAATTTGCATTAGTCATATTTGACTTAAATCTCTATTTGTTGTATGCTGTGGCAGCCTTTGGAGGTGAGTGCCTAGCGCTAATGCCAGGCTGGCCAGTATCTGCTCCAGCCAAACACTTCCATAAACGCTGGCTTTCTTCTATTGCTGTTGTTTGCTGTAGCACATCCATCCACAGATAGAATAAGACACCCAACAGCTTCAGAAAGAGCTATATTTATTCCCTTTATATTGAGAGAAATGGCTTCTCATTAGCTTCAGGTTTGCAGCCCATACGTTGTCCTCAGCTCTTGGCTTTCCTTATAGGCTCTCTACAGTTTCACACTTCTCATTCATTATTGCCAGTTTCCACTTTCTTAAGTTATAGATGCTCTTCTTTGACACAGTTGTCTTCACTTCCCCCTCAAGCCAGAGGGATGGTTTTTGTCTTTTTGCTTTAACCAGTGTTGCATCTTTCTCAATTGTGGGATTGTGGTTTTGGGGCAGCGCGTCAAATGTTTCCCAACAATTCCCACTTAGCATTCACGTTTTTCTGATTAAATTCCTTCTCCCAATTGATTTGGTTCCTAATTGTTTTCAGCTCTCTTAAACTCAAATCTTTTTAGCATTAAGGCGATGTATTTTCAGAGCAGAGCTTCACTTGAAATGTTTTCTTCATTGTCATTTTGCTCGTCAGTCAAATGAAAACAAACACCAACTCTCAGAGACATTTGGCAGCGTTGTAGGGTCACAGAAGTGGGAAACGCAAACCCTTCTTGAGAAAAGATGTTTTCCTGAAGTGTTGTTTTGTCAAAATCCATGTTAATTTGACTGAAATGAGGCTTGTCTAAAATCCAGCAGCATGAAGGTGCCATTGTCCCTCTTTTAGCAACTGAAGATTGAGACATTTAGTCTGAAACTCCAGATTTCCCCTCCATTTTGAGTTTGGCAGCTAAACAGGAGGAACTCTGCAGTCAGTGTGTGTGGAGCTGTGCAGATGGCACTGGAAACCCAATTTCCTTTTTTCTTTGTTTTGGTAGGAAATGTACGCTCTTGAAACGGTGACTTTGACACCCAAAGCGCCGCATTCCAGTGACAAAACTCTAGAGCAAACACTTGCGACTCATTCTGTGGAAGGTGCCTACAGCTCAATGTCTCTTGTGGCCCAGCTCATGGCAGGACTTGTGTCCATGACGAGAGGGTTATGGCTGTGGATACGGCTGAACAAGCCATTGCAGGCACAGAAAACCATGGGGGGCGGGAGGGCAGAGCGACCACTCAAGCCATGGGGTTGGGTCTCTGCTGACCCACAGGAGTTGTCAGCACAGTCCCAGTCTGTGCTTGCTTCTGGTCAGGATGCTCTGGTTGTGTGGAGCCTTCATGAACTCTTTGCTTTCCCTCACCCTCCTCTGGCTCAGACCCTGGGGCAGGCTCTGAGCTTTCCCCAGCCCTGGCAGCAGCCTCTGGGGTAAGATTACAGGACAAGATTACAGGACTCAACGTGTCATTCTCGTGTCACTTTCTCATTCACAGTTCAGCATCTGCAGAACCATTTACTGGTTTGCAAGGACTAAAGGCATCATCTGCTCTGACCCCTGCAGAGCAGGCCAGGGGCTTCCATCTGCTCATTCTTGCCTCCTGCCTGCAGTGTCTGGTCAAGAAAAAGCATTTCTTTTCCAGTGAGGTGCCCAGTGTTGAATTCAAGCTGCCTTGCTGAAAGCAGATCTGCTGCATCCCCAGCCAAGTTGGTCCAAAGGGCCAATAGTGCTCAGTGTTAAAAGTGCATCGCATATTTCTGTGTAGACCCTGGGGTTTGCTTGCCAGATGAAAGAGCACTCTGCCAGAGAGGTCTCCCTCCCACACTGGTGTTGCTGGATAACTGGAGACGCTCCTGCTTGCTGTGGAAAAGAAAGCTCCTTATTCCTGGGAGAGCTCCTGGTTTCCTCCAGATCTTTCATTCCCAGAGCCCAGAGCAGCCCAGACAGGCTTCTCTCCCAGCTCCCATCCTTCTCTTCTTCTGCTTCCTACCCTGAGGAGACTTGCACACGCTTCGAAGGGTAGTATTTCTTTGATGGGATGCTTCCTCATGGCTTCCCTTCACCATTATTGACCTGTCCATCATGCACACCCTTTCCTCAGCTGCTTTACCAAGTGCTGTTGCACCCCACCGTTGGCCCTGGACTCAGCAGCAGTGGGGCTTTCAGTGATGGACAGACCTGATGGACCCTGTCACGTTGGCTGGTTCTTCCATGCCACCAGGACTCCCCAGATCCTGAGTGCCTCCCTTGGGGCAGCATAAAAGCAAAAGCAAAGCAGGAACAACGTGGTCATTCTTGGCTCCCTCGTACCCTAAACTCAGGAGCCTTTTGCTGACCCTAAGGAATCATAGAATGGTTTGGGTTGGAAAGGACCTTGCAGTCATCCAGTTCCAACCCCCAGGAAGGGCCAGTGCCTGTGGGGCACACTCCTGGGAGATGCCCCATTGCAACATCCAGGTCTGCTCCTGCTCTGCTCCTCTCCTGCAGCCCTGGGTCACGTAGCTCGTGCTTGGAGCAGGCCAGACAGACTCTCTGGCAGACTCTCTGGCATCGCTTTTTCAAGCCTGATTAATGGAGCTTGAGCTCTCCTCCAGATTGAACTCAAGAAAATACCATTATCTCCTGTGCAATGACTCAGATATTGTATTGCAACATCTCGTTGGTAATGTCAGATCGCAGGCAACGATATTAAAAATGAACATTTTACCCTGGACAGGGTATTAACTCTGAAATGAAATCTGTATTTATTGCCTTTAGCCACGAGCATCTGGGCTCTTCCAGAATAAATGTTTTTAGTTCCTTGCAGGAAGATTCTGGCATTTATAGGCCAGACGTTTCTAAGGGTGACATATACCTCTTGTGCACACCCTGGGTGATAACCCTGGCTATGGGTTACCATGCCATGTGATGTCATGGCAGATATGATGAGCTCATACCCTCTTATGCTGCACTGAGATGAAATAAGCACCGAGTCCCAGAGCAGCTCCTTTCTGACCGAGGGCACGTGGCAAACACCAGCCACATCCATTTGTTTAGTGTCTTTGGCCAGTGCCTGGGGACAGCAGGTCCCGGAGGTGTGAGGATAGAGGGGGCTGTCTGTGGGATAAGCTTCATCCCCAGCAATAGGGCACCAGCCCTGGAATGGCGGGGATGACAGCCCTTGTCAGCAGTAGGAAAGCCACATAGAATCATGGAATGGTTTGGGCTGGAAGGGACCTTAAAGCTCCTCCAGCTCCAAGCCCTGCCACGGGCAGGGACCCCTTCCACTGTAGCAGCCTGCTCCAAGCCCCTGTGTCCAACCTGCCCTTGAGCACTGCCAGGGATGGGGCAGCCACAGCTTCTCTGGGCACCCTGTGCCAGCGCCTCAGCACCCTCACAGGGAAGAGCTTCTGCCTTAGATCTAACCTGAATCTCCCCTGTTTAAGTTTGAACCCATCACCCCATGTCCTATCGCTCCAGTCCCTAATGAAGAGTCCCTCTCCAGCATCCTTGTAGCCCCCTTCAGACACTGGAAGCTGCTCTGAGGTCTCCACACAGCTTCTCTTCTCCAGGCTGAACAGCCCCAACGTTCTAACCTGCTGCTGTCCTGCTGTCCCTGGCATGCAAGTGTGTGCCATTCTCCAGCACAGAGGTGAGCACAGTTTCCCTGGAAAGCTGGGGAAGTGCTGCAACCCCCCAGCTTTCCCACCTGCTCCCCTTGGATGGAGGTGCAGCAGCAAAGTGGGCTGCAGGTTTCATTTGTCCAGGGTGAGTGAGATGACATTGAGTTTGGCATATAGAATCATAGAAGAATCATAGAACTAAAGAATCATAGAACCAAAGAATCACAGAACCATAGAATCATAGAACTGTAGAACCATAGGATAGTTTGGGTTGGAAAGGCCCTTAAGATCATCCAGTTCCAACCCCCGAATGGCCATGGGGAGATGCCTGCCAGCAGTGCACCCTCACCCAGGTCACAGCAGCTCCATGTCATGTGCTGAATGCAGGTGCTGGAATCAAACCCTGGTGGCTTTGTTTGAATGCAAGTGGTTTATCAGGGGAACTCTTTGGTTGAAAACCAGCAAGGAGGGATGTTGAGAGGCTGATTTTGAAAGGAGGATTTTCAGGTTGATTCAGCTTGCGTAATTATTTCTTTTACTTTCAATGTATTCCCTTTTTTGGACCAATGTTTGCAATGGCTCTTGGGTTGGGTTGAGCTGTTCTGGGTGAGTTTCTGGTGGTGCCCGGCTTTCATGCCAGTGTTCCTGGGCTGTGCTTCCTGGGAGGTAGGAACCATGCAGAGCCAGATGCCTGTGCCAGATACACCTGGAACCTCCACATGGCAGCTCCTGATGAAATCCTGCCAAACCAGCTGTCCAGTGGTGTTCCCAGTGCCACCGAGTGCCTTCAAGCATAGCAAACACGGCCAGCTCCTTCCTCAAAGCATCTTAACTCTGTGATCACACTGGAAGGGGAAAGAGAACCAACCCCCCAAGCTTGCTTCAACATCAGCATGATGTGCTTTGCACTCCCTAATCGTGGCAGCGTGGGTTCTCCCAGAGCCTGTGTTGATGCTTTAGGGCACTTCCATGTGCACGCCATGGGGTTCCTCTGCCTGCTCCCATGCAGGGCTCTTGCTCTTCCCTCCCCACCTTTCTTCCCATCAGTGAGCTGAAGCTGCAGCTCTTGCCTTGCATTTCCACCGTGTGGCTCGGGGTGGCTGCTGTCCCATGGGACATGAGCAGCTGGCTCCAGAACATCCCCCCCAGGCAGAAAGCAGAGCACAGGCAGATTGTCACTTGCACCCCTTGGAAGGGCGGGATGGGACTGTTGGATTTGAAGGGCTTTCCCAAAAGGCACCGAGTCTAGAGAGCACATAGTGGTTGTTAAACGCAAGAATCCTTCATTGTTGTCAAGTGTAAAAATCACTTTCTGTTGTCTTGTGCAAGCAAAGCCGTGCTGGCCTCACACAGAGCGTGCTGGCAAGGAGCGAGCCTGGAAGGCAGTCTGCATTTAACAGCACTGCAGGGGCTGCCTGACCCCTTGGGAGGCAAGGAACAAGCAGATGCACGTGTGGGCCAGCATGCAGCACTGGGAGCTGGAACGTGTGCTTCCCAGGACAGCCGTGCTTCCCGGGGACAGGAGGCTGTGACGGCCACCCTTGGCTCCTAGGGCCATCTGGAAGCCCTCAGACCTGCTGCTCCACCAAGGGCTGGTCCCTGGGGACAGCAGGGACTGCCCCATGGGTGACTATCCAGATACTGAAAGTACCTCCTGGGCAGAGGAGGCTGATGCTGTGGTGTCATCATGCGTATACATATACAGGGCCATCAGCCTGCTGGGAGTGTAAATCCCAGGCCAGCTCTACCCTAGCACTCACCACAATGTGCCTCTTGTCCAAGTTTGCAGGGCACATTGGATGGGGCATCCCATCCTGAGGAGAAAAACAGGAGGTGCACAGGTCCTTTCCCTCCTGAGGCTTCTGGGGCTGCTTGAGAACAGGCACCCCTTGGGCAAAGCCTCTGGCTCTTGTGCCCTGAGACATCCTTGTGGCCCAGAGGATGTCACCCATCCCCTTGCCAGGCAGCTCGCAGGGGTCTCCTGCAATGCCCAAGGATGTGCAAGGCCACTGACTGCTTAGTCCAACCCATTTCCATCTTCCCTGCAGGGAGAAGGGACCACTCTCCAGGTGGGATGCTGGAGCAGGTCTGTCCAGAGGTCCCTTCCCACCAACACTCTGGTGGTGTGGCCACATGAAACCAAAAACTGAACTCTAAAGAATAAGGGGCATTCCAAGGAATAAGATGCCGTTAATCCTTTGAATGCTTCTTCTGCAAGGAGGAATGCTTCCTTGGATTCTAAGTATCCTTAGGAGCATTTGAAGGTAGCCTCAGGATCATCTGGGTATGTTACTGTGTGTATCCTAAGCACTGGCCAGCTCTCCTAGCAGTTTAACCAGGTATTGCCTTTGTTGGCTGGGAACTCGGTGCTTGTGTCTTGTGAGGTACCTTGCTCTGAGTTCTGGGATGCACTTTCAGTGCTGGAGCACAGGGTGGCTTTGGTCTGATTTTCTGTGCTAATTAAACCCCCCCTCCTCAGTGGCACGTTAAACAAGGACGTGAAGGGAACATTCCTGCAGCCAGGACATCTCCGAGCCTGGCTCTGACTCCCTGGAGCTGTGAGTAGCAAGAAGACTTAGAACCAAAGGGTGAATGTGCAAATGTCTTTGATGTCCTTGGCTTAGGGTCAGCACAGAGCAGCCCTTGCAGAGCTGACCAGCTCAGGCTTGTGGTAGCTTCATTTTCTCTGCCCTACCCACAGGAGACGCATCTCCTGCAGCTCGGTGTGTTCTTGTGAATGTGGACGGTGCTCGGTTCTGTCTCATCTGCAGCTCCATCCCTTCCATTAGCGAACTTCTCTTCAGCAGTGGCATTTTTAAAGACTTCCAGGGTTAATGCTCACTTTTGCTGTGACTTCCCATAACGACGTGGACACCGTCATCAGTGGCATGAAGTAACCGGGGGGTTTGCTGGGCAGGGACAAAATGCCTAAAAGAGGAATTTTGGGGGAAGAGCAGTGACTCAGGGAAGGATGGACGTCTGAGCACAGCGAGTTCCCTGGGATTTGATGCTCAGCATGCAGGGAAAAGCAGGATTTTGTACACAGCTGATGCTAAACAAGCAAGACTTCATAAAATAAATATCTGACTCAGCTGCTAATGCTTCTAAGTGCAAACCTATGGGAACCCAGGGTTGACTTGGTGTGTGGCAGAACAGCCTCTGTGAGTAGATACTGCTGGTGAATTGAAATGAGATAGATGATGGAGATGGTTGAGAGGAGGTGAAGAGGACACCTCCTGCAGGATCACTTTGGAAGTGTTCACAGAAGACCTGTGGAAAAGATGCTGGGGCAGAAAGTCCATCTACATGAGAGCCAGCAAGACTTGAGGGGGTGGAGATGGGCAGGACCTGCTGTTTGCAGTAGATGTCTCCTGCTGGTACAGGACCTGGAGGGCTGTTCTCATGTGGGGTCAAAGACCAATGCCTGGAGTGAAATGTCCCCAGGAGGTGCCTCTGCCTTGGTTTTGTATCCTAGTGCAATAAATGGCTGGGAAAACCAGCCGAGGGGAGAGGTTTTAGCAATCAGCTTGAGTGAACCAATTGCTGCCAAACTTATCCCCATAAAACAGAGACTCAGTGATCCAGATCTGATACCAGCTCTTGATGCGTGGCTTGGAGCCAGGCATCGCTCCAAGCTGGCCCGAGCAGAGCTCAGAGCTGGGGGGGAAAGGGAGAAGGAAAGAAACCCCACCTGAACTGGCAGAGGGTCTGCAGAGACTCAAGTGACGAATGTGGCTGGGTATCGATGGGGCCTTCCAGGATAAACTTGCACTGGGCAAGCAAATAGTCACTGTTGGGGCTGGAGATCAGCGGAGGAGGCCAAAGGCACTCGGAGAGCCTTGGAGGTTGCCACAGATCCCAAATCTTTTCTGGCAGAGACGCACCTGGAGGGGAGGGAGCTGGGAGCAGGGGAGGTGGATGCTGCTTGAGATATGGCTCCATGTCTGTTATTAATGGCGGCATCCTGCGAGTCCTTGAGCGCTTGGGAAGGGTGATAAGTCCTGTCTGTAAAGCAAGAGGACTGGCAAGAAAGCAAAACCGAGGAGAAGCGGTTGAGTTGGATGCTGGCACCTTCCAAACTCACCGTTTAAAGACTCTGCCTGGTTTGCAAGGCTGGGCCAAGGCACTGCTGGGCTGTGTGAAACAGGAGCAGCCCCACCAAGGCTGGACAATGCTGCTGCTTGCTCCCTGCCTCCTGTCCTGGGGTCAGGACTGTCAGAGCTGTCTCCAGACCCAGCACTGCTGGTGACAGGACTGCCTTTAGTGGTGGGAAGAAAATGGAAACCTGGTCTGGTGCTCAAACAAGCAGATTCTGCAGGCCATAGCGTGCTCCCAGACAGCATCCTTGCGGACTCTAGCACTTGTCTGCCTCCACTGCCCAGACAGCATCACACCAGGGTTTCCGGGTGGTGATAGACTCCATGATGAGGGAAAACTGCTGCATGGACACATCCAGGCTCCCCCTGATTCCTGAGTGAGGGGGTGAGGGTGTCACTGCAGGGTTTGCAGTGGTTCTCTGAGGATGCCAGCTTTCCAGCTGCTCCCAGCCCCATATTGCTCATCCCAGGCACTCTTCCATCCGCATGCTGCTTTCTTGCCAGGTTGTTTCCTTGCCCTCTCTCATGCCCAGTGTTGCAGTGGTGGGAAGGGAAGGAAAGCATGGTGGCCGAGCTGAGGAGTGGGAGGGAAGGCAGGACCAGGCATACAGTGATGTGCAGGAGTCTGCTATCCGCTCCTCTCTTTGCCTCTCAGCTCCTAAAGGGCAGAAGAACTCCTGGATCACCAGCAGCATTCTGGTGTTGCTATGGGAAAGCTGCCTGTTACAGAGGGTCAGGCTGAGACAGGGAACGGGGTTAGGGACTTGCTGGCTGCCACTTGGCTGCTGTATGTTTGCCACCTTTGGGCAGTGCTGACCATCGGGAAGCTTTGGAATCGTGTTTATCCTGGGATTCCCTTTGCTGCTTAGAAGCTGTATTGGGAATAACCCACATCCTGTCTGGAGCTCTTCTGCCTTGTTTCTTGGAGGTGGAGTTGTTACTTCTTACTCTCGGATGAATTGACTTTGGCCTCAGAAGCCTCTCTGATTCTGGCATTGTGGCTCTTGTCCATCAGCTTGGCAGCCCTGAGCTCCAGAGGGAATTGTGAGGTGCCGCAGGATGTGGTAGCAAGTCTGAGCCCACTGAATCATCCATTAATTCAGGTCTTTGTCATAGTTCAGCTTTTTCCGCTGATTCACTGCAATAGTGAGGCCTGGAGCTGCCATCTCCAAGACATCTGTCCAAGTGAGTCACACCTACATTATGGCCTCTTATCTCCTCTTCACTTATTTGGTCTCCCCTGTCCAACAAGCAGTGATTTACAGTGTCTCCCCCAGCTACGTAGCGTGCTGTGCACGAGCTGCATGTAAGAATAGCTCTCAAGTGTCAAGATAATCTTGATTCAGCTGAAATGGATCTGCAGCAGCACGAGCCAGGAACCACAAGGGACCTCCTGTGATTGCAGTGGGGTTTCAGCTTTCCCTGTTCCTCCCTTGTGCTGGCCCAGAACAGGATGGGGTGGCTTGAGGAGATGCCTTGCATGGGCTCCTCGAGGAGGTGAGGAAGAAGTTGCCTGAGCCTCTCTGCAGTGTTCTCCATTCTACAAAGCTCATGGCCAGTGCTGCAGAGCATCAGTGCTGTGTCTGCTGTGTGTCCTTTGCACAGCGTGCGCTTGATGAGCTGTGGTCACTGCCTGCAGCTCCTTCCTCCACCATCCCCGCTGTACCTGATTCTTTCAGAGCATCTCTTGCCCCTGCTCTGGACAGGCTGCAGCGCTCTTCTGCCTGGAGGTGGCAGAGTAAAGTTTGCTCCAGCCCACCCCGGACTTCCCATTCCGCCTCTCCCACCTCCATCCCGTGCCGAAAGCCCTGCTGGACCTTAGCAGTTGGTCCCGTTTGAACCTTCAGTCATGATCCCACTGGAGATCCCTGCTCTTCCTGTCTGCCTGCCTGGTGCTGTGCTTTTCTGAGCTGAGTGGAAGTGCGCTTTCTGTTCATGACTGATCAGTGTGCTGTGGAGACAAGTTTGACTGTGGATAGGGGATGCTGTGGTCAGGATGACCTCCCCTTTACTTAAGGGGATGTGCATCCCAGCCCAGTGGTCCCTGCCACTTGCCCAAAGTGGTTCACCCCTCTCCATGCTTTCTCCCCAGCTTGTGCCACTCCTTCCTTCCCCCCGGGATTCAGCTGAGGCTGGTCCGGAGCCAGCACTGGAGTAGACCCAACCGTTGTAGTTTGGCAAACAAGCCTGGCAGCAATGCCCACAGCAACGTGGGGCACAGTCCTCCAGGTGGGGGCACAGTCCTGCCCAGATGGGGCACAGTCCTCCAGATCCTCCATCCCAGGGCAGCAGCCAGCGCTCAGGGACTTCTTTGCCAGTGATGAGCACAGGATCAGGCTGAGAACATTGGGGCTGTTCAGCCTGGAGAAGAGAAGCTGTGTGGGGACCTCAGAGCAGCTTCCAGTGTCTGAAGGGAGCTACAAGGATGCTGGAGAGGGACTCTTCATTAGGGACTGCAGTGAAAAGACACGGGGTGATGGGTTCAAGGTGAAAGAGGGGAAGTTCAGGTTAGATCTAAGGCAGAAGCTCTTCCCTGTGAGGGTGCTGAGGCGCTGGCACAGGGTGCCCAGAGAAGCTGTGGCTGCCCCATCCCTGGCAGTGTTCAAGGCCAGGTTGGACACAGGGGCTTGGAGCAAGCTGCTCTAGTGGAAGGGGTCCCTGCCCGTGGCAGGGGTTGGAGCTGGAGGAGCTTTAAGGTCCCTTCAACACAAACCAGTCTGGGGTTCTGTGGTTCTATGGATGGCTTTCAAGCATCCTCACCCCAGCACTTGCAAACCAAACACCGTGTTTTCCTGAGGGGGAGGTTGTGTTGCATGTGGCCAGGATGAGGATCCAGAGGGAAGCTCGGGGTGCCTCTGCTCCCCAGAGCTGATGGCAGCACTGCGCACACGCTCCTGGCTCACCAGCCACCGGCCCTGCTGCCTGCGCAGCCGCTGCCAGAGCTGCTTATTCCTGTGCTGAAGGGAGCAGCCTCCTTAGTGATAAGGAGGAGCTAAAAATAAAAGCCAAGCCTGAGCGCAGCGCCCAGGGGCCGGGCTGGCTGCGAGCACCCGCCCTGGCTGTGCCCCGCAGCCTGGCACTGAGCTCCACAGACAGCCCATCGTGTGCACGCATCCGCAGCAGCAGTGCTGGGACACGGGGCTTGGTTCTGCTCACACCAAGCCGCTGCCAGCAGCTGCTCCAGCATCCCTTCAGCTGCTCCAGCATCCCTTCAGCTGCGCCAGCATCCCTTCAGCTGCTCCAGCATCCCTTCAGCTGCGCCAGCATCCCTTCAGCTGCTCCAGCATCCCTTCAGCTGCGCCAGCATCCCTGCAGCTGCTCCAGCATCCCTTCAGCTGCGCCAGCATCCCTTCAGCTGCTCCAGCATCCCTTCAGCTGCTCCAGCATCCCTTCAGCTGCTCCAGCATCCCTTCAGCTGCTCCAGCATCCCTTCAGCTGCGCCAGCATCCCTTCAGCTGCGCCAGCACCCCTTCAGCTGCGCCAGCATCCCTTCAGCTGCTCCAGCATCCCTTCAGCTGCTTCAGCATCCCTTCAGCTGCAGGGTGCTGGGAAAGGCCGGAGGTGGCTGCCCGAAGCCACAGCAGATGAATGCTGTGCTGCCCATCCCTCCTCTGTCCCTTGGGTGCTGTCATCCCAAGGCCAGGTTGCTCAGTGCAGCCGCTCGTGGTCTGTATTCAGGGCACAGCGCTGCTCCCGGGTCAGTGTGGAAGCAGCAGGAGCAGAGCCGGTGGAAGCTGCAGGAGCTGCTCGCACCCCCCCTCCCTGCCCAGGGCCCGCAGGGAGCCGTGCTCCTGCCTGGAGCCTGGGGAAGCCAAGGGTGCGGGAGCTGCAGCGCATGGGCAGCTCCCGCCGTCCCTCTAGAGGCTTGCGAGTGATGGCTCCAAGCTGCTGGTGATGATTTCCAGGATGAGGGATGTGAGTGCTACTGAGCAGCGGGAGGAGTGCCTCAGGCACAGTCCTGCCACCAAACACCCGCTGTGGGCTGCGCTTCCTGCAGTCTCTGGGGTGGCTGGGTCCCCCAACAGCATCCTTCCCCTCCTAACTGGAAGGGGGGCATCCAGCTGAGATGATCACAGGCTCTCACACAGCTTTGGCAGGTCCCCAGCACCGCAACTGAGAGATCCAGGTATCCCCCCTCCCTCCTGCAGCCCAAACCTAGGCTCAGACAGCAAAGTTGAGATCTTCAAAGCTGAAGGCCACACTTTTGTCTCTTCCTGAAGTTCCTGAGTGTCAGATATGAGGGAGGAAGCAGGAGGGGGTGCCTTCCTTCCCGTGCCCTTTTGTTCCATCAGGCTAAGGCTGTGGCAGTGGGACTGTGTCCTGCAGCAGATGAGGTGGCTCAGTGTGGTGGAGCAGCTGGTACCAGAGGGGTGTTCTGGCACAAGGGTGGCAGGTTAAGGGGATCTGCTCCCCATGGGTAAGTGAATCCAAACCTAAGGCATCTCTCAGAGTGGCTTTCAGGCCCTGATGTAGTCAGGCTGTGCTGCCAGCCAAGCCAGGCCACATGCACAAGGACTTTGCCCCCCCTCAGGACACATTCTCCTGCTGGACTGCCCTGGGCTTTCAGAGCTTCCCTTGCTCTTGGGAGGCTGCTGTACGGTTCAGTGGAACACTTGGACTGGGCACACTGCTGCTTGTGCCAGTGCACATTTCTCAGCTTGATTTAAGGAGAGGGGTGCTCTAAACACCGCCCTGCCTGGAGCAGCTGCTGGAGCAGGGCTATATAACCCAGCGCTGCTGTGGACATGCTTGAGAAGAACCAGCCATGGAAAAACCCTGGAACATTCCTCGGCTGGTCCGGCTCCGGGTATCCGAGTGTTTCCTGATGCGTTTTCACCTTTGAATCATAATCCAAGGGCTCTGGGGGAGCAGAGAGAGGGTGGGTGAGGGCTCTGTGGAGCCAAAGCCCCTCTGAGGAGAGGGCAGGTCAAAGCTGGGTCACATTGTCCACCCGTGAGGAGCCAGAGGTCCATGTCCCTGCCTGCAGGAGTGCTGAGCTGTGCCCCAGCTCCTGCTCTGGTCCCTGGGGAGCACCCACAGCTCGGGCTCCCCGTAATCCTCCTTTCATTCAGCAGCCAAAGGCAGTTCTCTGGCATCTCTCTGGAACGGCTTTTAGGTCAGAAGAGCTCATTTCGACCCTCACCTCTTCATTAATAACCTGTCCCTGCCTCTGTGAGCCCTCAGACCCGTGCAGGTGCTGGATGAGTTTGTAGTTAGCTGTGCTGGCTGCCAGGGCAGGAGGCAGCACTGTCCCCACCACTGTCCCTGGTTGGGTGGTCTGAGCTCTTTGGAGGGGTGGCTGGTGTCCAGCACTGAGCCTCCTCTGCTCTGGGAACCTGTGCTGCCTCCCTTGGTCCTGAGCCTTGCAACGACAGAATCGTAGTGCCCCAGAGTGGTTTGGGTTGGAAGGGACCCTAAAGCTCCTCCAGCTGCACCCCCTGCCATGGACAGGGACACCTTCCACTAGAGCAGCTTGCTCCAGGGGTGCTCCACACACTGCCCATCCCTGCGGTGTGTGCAAGGGCTGCCTGCTCTCCAAGCAGTGCAGACCTGAGGCCTGGTGTCTGCCAGCCCCAGGTTAATGTGCCCAATGTCTGACACTGAACATGGGGAGCCAGAGTGTGCTTCAGATGAAACTGCTGAGTCCTTGCTGGCAGAGCATCAGCCCTCAGCCCCCAGCAGCTCCTACACCCGCCTGTGTCGTGTGTGCAACGAGATCTGCAGCACATCAACAAGTTCCACGTCTCTGCTGCATGAAGGTGTAAGAAAGGTTCATGCATGTGACCTGGTCCATGCGCAGCTCTCCAACAGCTCCACAGAGAGCCATAGGTTGGAAAAGCCCTTTAAGCTCATCCAGTCCAACCATTCCTAAGGCCACCCCTAACCCATGGCACTGAGGCCTCGTCCCCACGCTGTGTGAACACTTGCAGGGACGGTGACTGCAGCCCTGCCCTGGGCAGCCTGTTCCAATGCCTGAGCACCCTCTGGGGCAGGAATTGTTCCTCAGCTCCATCCAAACCTGCCCTGGTGCAGCTTGAGGTCGTTTCCTCTTGTCCCATCCCTTGCTCCATGACAGAAGAGACCTACCCCACCTCACTCCAACCTCCTCATGGGTGCCTCTGAAGTGACACCAATGGCTTCTTCTGCCTCTTCAACCGCAGCAGACCCTGCTTGCTTGGAGAGCAGCGTTGCCTGTTTATTGCCATTTTCCTTGAGTGTGACATTTAAGCTCTGCCAGCCCTCACCAAGGCACCCCTGGCTCAATTGTATAGATTCACTTTATGACTCACTGTGCAAGTGGATGCATTATGTCCAGATAAAAGACACTTTCTCCCTACGATAAAAACGGACCAAGATGATGTCAAAATAAAAGAATGTTTTCTCATCCCAATGAAAGCTGAAGCTGCCGTTCTCGGGGATATTTTGCTTAAAAACCTCCAGAGAAAGCAGGACTTTGAGTTTTTTACCATTTATAGCTAGTTTTAGACAATTCACCATTTGAAGTTTGCTATCTGCCTTCCTCCCCTCCGTTGGAGCTGGGTGTCTCTGTGCTGGTTGCCTGGGACCATGCTGTTCCTGTTGGGGATGCAGGGGAGGGACACGACCACCCAGGATGGACCCAAACCCATGGGACACTCCTTGGGTGGAGAAGGAGAAAGTGCATTGGGTGCTCATGATCCACAGCCGATGCTGTGGAAGACCTGGCACCTGGAGGCCACGCAGACACAGTCAAGAGCTCAGCCAGAGCATGCCCATGCCACCACCATGCTTGGGCACTCCTGCAGCAGGACCACAGCCAGGCATGAGGGCTGGTGTGGAGCCCGGGCCCGGGGGAGCTGTGTGGCTCTGGCTGTGCTGCGCTGAGCAGGAGGGGGTTATTTTTAGCAAACAATGCCAATTAGAGAGGGATTGTTCAATGGCTGCATCGCAGTGGAGAGCAGCAGCTGCTGGCGCAGCGCTGGGGACCCCAACTGTGCAGGGATCCTCTTGGGACAGGGCTCTGCCCTGCTGCTGCTTCAGCTTCTGGTCACCATTCCTGCACCTTGAGCAGGAGGCAGGGCTCACTGAGTGACCAGGGTCCATGCTCTACTGGGGCACCTTGGAAGTGTCTAGGCACTAGGTCTAGATGCCATCGTTGCCATCACTCATGGATCTCAGAAGAGCCTGTGCCACCCATGTCAGCTGCAGCTCGAGGGTACTCCTTGGTGCTGATTCGCAGAGGTGCTGAAGGGCCAGAGAAGATAGACAGGAGTATCTGCACCTGGTGAGCTGGGCTGCAGGTCTGGGGAAGTGCAGAAGAGTTAAGCACAAGTGGGATTCAGGCACCTTGCTGTGACTGTGCTGTGTGGTGTCGTTGGACCATCCGTGACCATCCTGCATCAGTTCTCATTTCAGAGGTCCCTGAATCACATTTCTTCAGTTAAATCTGATTAATAGAATCAAACATTTTCTGGAGAAGGATCATAGATCAAGGCAGGGGGGTGGAACCGGATGATCTTAAGGTCCTTTCCAACCCTAACTATTCTATGGTTCTGTGATCACCTGCATCCTGATTGTAGGTGTCCATGAGTCTGTCAAGGGAAGCTGCTCCCTAAAGATGCCTCAGGGTAAAAGTACCAACCTTGAGGTACCCAAAACTTGGTGCTTTTGGTGTTTCTGTGGCTCTGGAGACCAAGTTCAAGTCTGTGACCAGAATCAGTAAGCTTTTAACCTTCAGCCTGAGTCTGTCCCCCAGAGAGAGCCCTTTAGACAGTGGAGGGATGCAAGTCATAGGCTTGGTGTTAGTGATAAGCTCTCAGAGCAGACAAAGCCTTGTGCCTGTGTCAGAACACTGAGCCCATAGAGGCTGCACACAGTGTCCTCCTCAGGAGAATGAGACAGTCATTGCTGCTGACCAAAGGGATTTCCAGCCAGCGCCAGGCTGTTTGCACGGTGCACAGTGCTCATCTGCAGGGAAACAACTTGTAAAAGAGGTGAAGAGAGACCACAAGAGGGAAAGGAACCGAATGGCAGAGACGTGGCTCTGCCTTGGTTTGGAAATGAAAGCGCCTGTTGGCAGGGGCAGAGCTTCACACGCTGAGCGGGAATCGCAACCCGGGGAAAGAGGGAATGAATTAAACAGAACAAGAACTGAGGGACTCTAAATGCTGTCTTCAACATTTCAGTAGGGGCCTCATAAATCTAGACAATTAGGAGATGCTCTAAAAGAGGGCCAGCATGATTCTGTTGGGGCAGGAGGCTCTCTGGAAACAAAGCTCTCTGCAGCTCTAGCATGAGGACACACTGGAGCTATGTGACCTGTGTGAGTCTTTAGTACCTGGAAGGGACAAGCTGGATGAATGGAGAGGGCTGGAAACACCAAGTCTGTTCACTAATGCAACATGGGGCAAGACAGATGTTACCTCGAGGTACCTCGTGAGAGGAGGCTCATTAACACCATCTTTGTGTGGATGCATGTGGGGAGGATCCAGCCAGGAGGAGCTGGGTGGGATGAAGCTGTCTGGATTTTCCTGTGCACTGTGGCTCCAGGGGTGCATCGTGGGTGAGGGTCCATGGGCTGCTCACGGGGCATCAGTGGCTGTGGTGGTGTCAGTGCTCGTGGTACCCGATCCTACGTCTGGGTGCCAGGAAGGGGAGGACAATGCAGTGCAAATGTAGGTTCAGGGGTTCCTGCACATCTGTGTTGTGTCTACAGCCCCACTGAACCTCCTCCCATGGACAGGCAGCACTGCCCGTGGTGTCTCCTCACTTCCTTGGTGTGGTCTCCTGCAGCTGCAGCATCCCTGTGCCAGGAGCACAGGGAAGGGAGGTTCTGGGCACAGGGGTACTCAGGGCTGCTGTCATGGAAAGCTCTGCTTTCGGGGGCTCTGGTGGGGTAGGCAGACACTGCACAGCCACCTCCACTCCCAGGCACCAGCACGAGTCAGGTGTGTTGTGAACCCCTGCAGTGGCTGTGGGCTGAGGGCAGAGAAACCCACTGAGAGCCCTGTATGAGGGCTGCAGAACAGCCCTGACCAGGCTGATGAGGTAGGACCAGTGGACTGCATGTCCGTGCACTGCAGCACTGGAACCACCTGCAGGACACACACAGCATGGACACACGGGTTGTGAAAGCGGGACAGTTTGGATGGCCCCACCACAACCTCTGCAGAGCTGTGAGCATGGTGTGTCTTGGCATCTCCTTTGCAGACCACCTCTCCAGCAAGGACCAGATGTCTGTGGTGTGGCTGCCAAGGAGGAGCTCAGCTCTGGGATGCTTTGATGTGCTTGGCTGCCCAGAGCTTCCCCAGGACCACAGCCTGGCCATGCAGTTGGAGGGGATAAAGTGAGAGTTCACTGGGTACTTCCTTGGAAAAGATTTCCCTGTTTCCCTTAAGTGGGGGTGAATGAGTCGACCACAGGGAAGGTCATTCATAAAGCTGATGGGGTCACGGTGCCCTGCCTTGCTCCATCAGCCCATGCTGGGCATGGTGGCAGGCACAGCCCCTTGGCAAGGACCTGCTGGGGAAGGATGGGCTGTGTCTTTGCACACGTCTTGCTCACACCCCTACTCAAAGAGCAAATGCAGAGGTATTTTATCCTCTGTGCGTTTGTTTAAGGAAGTTTAAAAGCAAAATTGGCCCCCTGACTTTGAATCCTTGCTCCTATAAATTCAAACACCTTGGACAGAGCATGTCTGTGCAGTCTTACATGTGACATTTAGCTAAAACCACTTACAAACAACTTGCATTACAAGTTTATTCATTCCCTGCAGAATGTTGGCTCCTCTGAGCGTCTCGCGAGCCATCTGCTGCGGGCGAGCTGCTTATCTTTGCTATCAGAGCCCTCTTCTAAATATTATGACCAAACAGAATTCCAAGAACAACATCCATCCCGCTGCACTGCAAATGCGCAAAGCTGATAAACTGTTTATATATCATCAGCTAAATAAGTTGGGTTTATCTGGAAGGGTTTGCAAAAGAAAGCCTCTTGAGGTGCTTGGAAGGAGCGGCTGTTGCAGGTGGTGCTGGGTTGGGATGGGGACCTCATCGGGACCCAGCCATGCTGTGCCACCTTTGGCTGAGCCAGCCACAGGATGCCCATCATGCCGGCGGGATGGGAGACCTGGGAAGATCAACTGTTGCTCCCCTGGAACCTAATAAGCTGTGGTGCAGCGCTGGTTGGGCATCAGTTTCTTGTGGGCATCAGCTTCCTGTGGGCATCAGCTTCCTGTGGGCATCAGCTTCTTGTGGGCATCAGCTTCTTGTGTTGTGTTCATCTGGTACCTGGGGCTGGGCTGAACCACTTGCCCCATGCCCAGCAATGAGGCGAAGAGCTCCCAGACCTTCTGCTGCCCTGGGTGGCTGTGTCTGCCTGATGCTTCTTGCTCCGCTGCTGCCCCACGCCCCGTGTTCTGCAGGTCCAGGGTACCAGCGGTGCTGGATCAGCCTCAGGGCAGCCTTGGCCTGATGTGGCAAACCAAGGAGCTGCCTGACCTCGGTGCGGGGACAGCGGCGGGAGCCGGCTAACCCTGGCGCCTGGGACAGTGCCCAGAGCCACTGACCCCAGAGCCCCAGCATAAATTATCTAAAGGCTCGTGAAATGCACCCAAAGTGCCGCTGCCCTTCCCAGTGTCCAGCAGCCCAAATCGGGTATCACGGACTCTGTTTATTCGTCCACATCGGGTTTTCTTGATTGCTTTTTGGTGTCAAGAAGCCCCGGGCCAAGGCCATGAGTAGAGGTCACTGTGGGCTGGCGCAGCAGCCCCCGGCTGTCCCAGCAAATGGAGAGCATTTATCCTCCCCAGGGGACTCTGGATTTAAGGACACATCTGCTGGCTGCCAGGGAGCACATCTCACAGCTCAGATGTGTTCTGCTGGCCCCAGCCACCACCCTGTCCAGGACAGCCTGAGCATGGGGCACTGGGAGCCAGGCTGGCAGCAGCCCCTTTGGTGGCCCTGCATGGCCAAGGAGGAAGGGAGAGGCTGTGGCATTGAACACCAGCAGACCTGCCCAGCCCTGGCTACTGGGCACTGGTTTAGGACCTTGCCTCCTGGTCTGGGGAAGGGGATGATGCTGCTGGGCTCAATAAACCCCAGGGCAGAGGCATCTCAGTGTGGGCAGGAGGAAGAGGAGGAGCAGGGTACTGTGACGTTAGCAGTGCTGTGGATGTGTCTGCACGCATCAGCCTGTGCTTCTTCATTGACCCAGTAGTGGAAGCATGCTCCTCCTGCTAACACTTGCTGAGGACCACAGCTCCTGGAGGGACATGGAGAGGGCAGCTGTAGTTTGCTGAGCTGGGTTGCATGGCAGATAGAGCTCATCCAGAGAAGATTCATCATCCACGAGCTTGAAACTGTCCTCCAGGCTGGTTCAGGGATGCCTATTGTGACAGCCAGAGGGGAACAGGGGCTTTGGTGAGGAGGTGAAGTCAATGCAAGAGAAAGGGCTGGATGGGTGTCCACTGAGGACGATCCATGCTTTCTGCACAGGACTATTCCTGTAAAGGGAATGTCATTCACTGACCTAAGCCAATGCTTCTCAGAGGGTCTGCAACTGGGAGAAGAGCTATGTAGTGACTTCCAATACGGCTCATCCATCAGTCAGTGTCCATGGGCAGTTCAAGTGACAGGGCTGGGAGCTGTTTCCACCAGAGGTCCTCAGTCCTGGCAGGGTTGGTCCCCCACTGTCAGATGGTGGGAATGCTGTGGTTCCTGGCACAGCAGCCCTACGGGGGGTGCTGCCACCCCCGTGCCTCACGGTTGCCCTCCTCAGGGCATGGCTTCTCTTCTGGCAGGCTCATAACATTGACCTTGAATGGCTCTTTGCAGCAGTGCGTTATTCCCATGCTGTTCTCATCTGAAGAACAGCTCATTGGAGCCATCATTACAAGCTGATCCAGGGAGAGACCCTGGCTCTTGATGCTTGGCAGCACTTGTGATGCTTGTGGTTTCTATGGCAAAGCTTGTGATCATGAGGTCTTGTTCCTGTATGAGTCCAGGATGGAGACATCTGGGGCAGACACGAACCCAGCTTCCACCCTGGGCTGCTGAATGCCCCATCCCTGGCAGTGCTCAAGGCCAGGTTGGACACAGGGGCTTGGAGCAAGCTGCTCTAGTGGAAGGTGTCCCTGCCCGTGGCAGGGGTTGGAGCTGGAGGAGCTTTAAGGTCCTTTCAACCCAAACCAGGCTGGGGTTCTGTGAGTCTGTGACTGTGATCCAAAGGCCCAACCATGTTCCTGCTGCAGGCGCGCTCCGCAGGGACAGAGCCCTTCAGGCACTGTGGGTGGTGGAGACTCCAGCAGAGCTGCAGACACGTCACTGGGAATCTCGCTCATGCGGAGCTCATTCCAGGGTCGCGGCTGCCTCCTTTACGCGCAGTTTACTCAGCATTACTGCATGCTGCAGCCAGGAAGTCATTCGCTGCAGTGTGTGACCCTGACCCCCCAAGCTGGTCTGATCCGGATCCTCATGGGGGATCCCAAACCACAGGGCCTTGCCATGGTGGTGGTTTGGAGCTGGATGGGTCCCAGCTCTCCCCCCACACAGGGCTCACCAGACCATGTTTTCCTGGGCATTCCACACAGACTCATCCCCGCTCCATCCAAGCCCTTCTTTTCCTGGTCCTGCAGCCCTTTGTTCTGGCTTGCTGGCAGGGCTGGGTGCTGCCCGGCCGGTGGGCAGAGGGCACCAGGAGGGGATGCTGCTGCCCTGAGCCCCACAGCTCTGGCTGCAGGTCCTGAGCACCCAGGTGAGCCTTGCTCTGATGGGTCTGCCCTGGCCCCAGTTTGATCCATGGCACAAGGGGATTGTCAGGAATGGGCTCTGTCTTGCATCCTCCAAAGGCAGAAATCGTCCTGCTCTGTGCCTCAGTTTCCCCATTGCTAAGGAAATGAAGTTCTGAACACTTTGAGAAAAGCCAGCTTGGTGGCTGCATCATCTGGGGTGCACGCTGGCCCTTCGGGTGTCCCAGGGTGCTCCGTGGTGCTGCTGACGCTTCCCAGGTGCCCAGGAGGGGAGGGGTATTCCTCTAGGATCCTTCCAGCTTTTCCAGACAGCTCATTCCTAACCCTTTTCTGACACTGAGCTCCCATCAGACCATGCTGGGCTTGCCTCCTCCTGTCCCAGCGATGGTGGGAGTGCTGCATCGAGCTGCAAACAGCAGATTTATGGCCCTGGTGTCTAGACCAGCTCCCAGCTGCCTGGGAGGACAGGTACATCCTGGTGGAAGGTGGGAGGCTCATCTCTGCCCCTCATCTTACAGCCAAGCAGAGGGAATTGCACCAAAATCACTCTGCAGCACCGGCCAAGGGCATGGGGGGCGTTGGCCATCGCTGTCACACAGGGCTGATGGCTCCCGTGTTAATAGCACCAGCTCCCCCTCTGCTGTGAAACAAAAGGGATGGGGTCAGGATGGGACCCTGGCCCCAGCAATGGGTCTGCAGGGAGCCTGCGGCTTTCCTATGAACAGTCCCGAAGGGATGCTCCAGCCTGGCTGGGGGTCTCAGCTCTGTGGGAGCAGAGCTGGACTGGGAGAGTGGGGAGAGGCAAGCAAGGATTGGAGCAGGCAGAACCCCAGGCTGTCCACATGCAGAGAGACATGAAACCACCAAAGGAGAGAGCGATCCCTTCTGCAAATGCATGCAAGGGAAGGGAAAGCAGCTTAGTTTGATAGGGCAGGGATGCTCAGAGGTGCTGGGAGCAGTGGCAGAAGTGGGAGGGGGGCATTTCCTTCCCATATGGGAGGTTGGAGCTGAAAGTCTTGGTGCCAGCAGATATCCTCACCCCGCTGCAGACGGCTTGTGGCACGTCAGTGCTACACTGAATGGTGTCCATGGGGTTGGCAAAGCTGCAGGGATGCAGGTCCCCACTGTAGAGGGGACAGTGCCCACTGATGCAGGAGCACCAGGGCGGGTGTCTAGGGTGGGAATGTGCTGTGGCTTTGCTGCTCTCTTCCTTCTGTTTGCCATTTGATGGCATTTTGTGGGGGATTTAACATGGGAGGCATCACCGGCTGCCGAGTGGAGAGCTCCATGCCCGTGTGTCACCGTGCAGACGTGTGCTCACACGTGCCTGCTGGTAAACACACAGATGTGAATGGGAGAACGAAATGTAAACATATACAATCGTTTCCCCCAATTCTGAGATGTTTTTGAGCAGAAAATTTCCATTTTAGGCTTAGGAACATCAATTTTCTAAATAAAAGATTGAAATAAACATGAGCATGGATCCATCAGCGCGCACACACACTCACACACACACACTCACACACTCACTTAAAATAGGCTCCCACACTAATTTTAAATAGTACAAACCAAATGAATTCTCCAAATATTGTTTAAACTGGCACGGGGGGTTATGATGTCATCGCTGTAGTAATCATAAACTTGTTTTCCTGTAATAAATGTGATCACTCTTCCCATTAACAGTTTATTAGGATTTTTTGGTCTATGCAAGACCAATAGCAAACCGTGGCTGGTTTTGATTGCTGCAGACTGCATTAGGTCTCCATCCTCTCTGCTGGCTCACTCGCACTGCTGTCAATAGTCGCTCTTGTATTTTCTCATCCTTTTCCTCTGGGGAAATAAAGAGTGGCGCCTCGCTCACGAGCAGCATCTCTGCTTCTGCAGAGCAATGGGACTGTGCCCATGGGCCGGGTCACCAGCTCGAGCATTGCCCTCAGTGGGCTCAGGGTTGGGCTGGGGGCCAGAGGTTGACACGACACAGGCTGCAGGGGGATGGTGGTGTGGAGCAGAGGTGCAGAAGTGGTGACAACGAGCCTGGCTGATGAGGAAGTGCCCAAGGCACAGTGAAATGCCCTCGCCGTGCTGAAGGCGCTGGGACGGTGTAAACCCATTGTGCTGAGTCAAGGCTGTCGCTGCCAGCCGCGTCCTCAGACGAGGTGAGTGTGCTCTGGGTGAGCGTCCTCAGCAGCTCCGCGGGGTCCAGTCCTGACTCTTGGGCACCTCCGCTTGGAGGAGCCTGTGCTGGATGGGGAGGTGACAGCCCCAGCAACAACAGCACGGTGGTTCCAGGCTTTCACCGTGAGTGCAGATGAGACCCGCTCCTGGGTGCCCTGCCTGGGCAATTGTAGAACCAGCTGGGCTGGAAAAGGCCTTTAAGCTCATGCAGTCCAGTCACTAACCTAACACTGCCGAGGCCACCCCTAACCCACGGCACTGAGGCCTCGTCCCCACGCTGTGTGAACACTTGCAGGGACGGTGACTGCAGCCCTGCCCTGGGCAGCCTGTTCCAATGCCTGAGCACCCTCTGGGGCAGGAATTGTTCCTCAGCTCCATCTAAACCTGCCCTGGTGCAGCTTGAGGCCGTTTCCTCTTGTCCCATCCCTTGTTCCTTGGGAGCAGAGCCCAGCCCCTCCTGGCTCCATCCTCCTGTCAGGCACTTGTAGGGAGCCATCATGACCCTGCCAGAGCAGGAGGAGCAGTCCCAGGGATGGATCAGGACTGGGGCTGAATGCATTTGACAGCATCTCCGAGCTGGGGGACAGCCTCAGCCGAGGGGGGCTGAGTCCTGCCGTTTTATCTTCTGTTCCATGTAGGAAACGCTGCTGGAAGCGGCCAGCGCTGCTCCTATGAGCTATGTTCATTCACACTTATCAGCACCGGGACACTGTGTCTCTGAATGACTTAGAATAATATTTGGAAGAAATCCATCTTAAGTGTATTAGTGCTTTAAAGCCTTTAAGTCTTCAGCAAGGGCCTTAATTCCAAGGACACTGGATCGTGCCTGTGCCAAGGATTTTTCCAGGCAGCCGGGCTCGTCCCTCGCCCCATCCTGCTGCCTTCAAAATGGTTAACAAATGTCTTACTGCTGGTAATGTGTTTCTGCTTAGCTGGGAAGCTGTGGGGTTCTGAACCCTGCTTTGTAGCACCCTGCTGGCAGCTTTTGTCATTCTCAGGCTTGGCACATTGTTGGAACCATTAAATGCTGTTGCATTGCCTCATTGTATTTAGATTTTAAACATATTTGTAAGGCTTTGAGAAGAAAAAAATAAATGATAAAGTTGTTCTCATTATTAGAGCAATGTACCAAGTACCTTCTAGTAAATAATGTGTGCCAGAAGGGCTCTGCTCACCCAGAGCGGGCTGGGGAGCAATAAACAAGCAAAAGGGAAGGGAAAGAATAGCGTGGATGTTACAGGGATATAGAGCCAGGAGTGAGAATGGGGAAGCATGGGATGATGCACTGAGCTCCCTGCAAGCTCCTGTGCACAGCCACCTCAGGAGAGCATCCCGCTGCCACCGGGAGCCCAGGGCACAGTGCCGGAGCGATGCGCGGAGCTCCAGGGAGAGGTGATGGGATGGACGGGCTTTGCCTTGTGCCACTGCCTCTGGCAGTGCTTTGGCATGCAGAGTTTGGGAGCGAGGAATGTCAGAAAGTCCTCAGAGGTGTCCCCGAGGGCTGCTGGGGAGGGCAGCTTGAGGAAACACAGCCCCCACTGCCTTTGCTTCTCAGTGCCCCTTGTCCGAGCACCTTCATGGCCAGAAAACAGGCAAGAAGCCTTTGGTTCTCCAGGCTTTCCCATTGCAGCCCTCAGGGAGTCTAAAATGGAGTAACAGAGCCAATTTGCATGCTCACCTGCACGTCTCTCCATGGAGATAAGAGATGGAGATAGGGAGATAAGGATCGAGATGGAGATGGGGATGGAAATATGGAGATACGGAGACAGGGATTGAGATGGAGATGGTGGTGGAGATGGAGATGTGGAGATAGGGATTGAGATGGAGATGTGGATGGAGATGGAGGTAGATATGTCTGTGTTTGGGAAACACTCCTAACCAAGTCATATGAGCAACCTTGATGTACCACAGTCACCATCTGCTTTATCCAGACTGGCAAAACACCTGAACACAACCCCCCTGCAGATGTTTTCCCAGAGTTTGGCTGATCCCTTGGCGTACCTGAGCTTACACCTGCCACCAAGTGCTCCTCCTTCCCATCCATTCAGACCAGATCCCTGAGGCCAGAGTTCATCTGCTTCCCCTCTCCCACTCTGGTGCCAATGGCCTGAGGGGCTCTGGCAGTGAGCCTGGGACACAGCGGGAGAGCCACGTCGTGTCCCAGCTCCAGACTCGCTCCCCAGGGAGGGATGAGCTGTGCTGGAGAAGGAATAACATGGGTCAGTGCTCACTGTTTACTTGCAGGGCCATAAAACCTCCGTGCCAGCATCCCCAGGCTACAGTGCTATGAAGGCATTGGTGATCTGTCCCCTAGCTCCAGTGTCCCCAGCACTTCAGCAGCAAAGCTCATTGCTGGTAATTTAACTCACAGGACTGGCCTGGGCCAAGTATGTATTAGGTCAATCTTCTAGAAGCTGGGAAAGAACCAGAAAACAAACCAACCCCCCAAACCAACAACAACAGCACAACAAAAAAGCCAAGGAGAAAGGCAAATAGCTACGATGCTGTTGTGATGTCTGAACACGAGTATTTTTGCACCGAAGGAATGCAGATGCATTTTTGCTGTGTTACAGCACAGCTCTAGACAGACCAGCAATGATGCACTGTAAACAGACCATGTTAAAACACATAGTTCTCTCTAGATCTTTCTGCAGCATTTTCTCTAAATAGTTATTTTGTAATAGGCATTTTATTTGCTTTGCAGAGTCCCTAAATAGTCCAAGTTCAGGAACATGCATGTTCTGGCATTTATTTTGAAGGGCTCTTTATTTAGTAAGTGCTGCGATAAGCGACATCCCCTGCCAAGGCTGCCCTCTGCACAGGGTGCCCTGCTCAGCCGGGGTGCTGCTCCCCAGCAGTGGGCTCTGTGAGGGGTCCCACTGGTGCAGGCTCAGGTGAGGTCTCTCTCAGCTCACTGCAGTCTGGCAGTGTTCAAGGGCAGGTTGGACACAGGGGCTTGGAGCAAGCTGCTCTAGTGGAAGGTGTCCCTGCCTGTGGCAGGGGTTGGAGCTGGAGGAGCTTTAAGGTCCCTTCAACCCAAACCATTCCATGATTCTATGAAGAACATCTCCCCTCACTCACCAGGCAAGGCAGGAGCTGGGCTTTTCTCAGTGTTCATCCAGCAAAGGTTATTGAGGTAGACTTTTCCTCCTCCGGCAAACAGAGAAAGGGACAGAGGATGGAAACAATGGACAGATCTGAGCTCAAAACCCTTATGATTTGCTTCATAGACCATCAGGAGGTAAAGCCAAATATGTGCTCTGCTGCCCTGCTTCCCTGCTTGCCCAGGGAAAGCACCCAAGGGGATGTGCCTCTCAGTTATGTTAGAAGGAATGGGGCTTTCCTGCTATCAGATTTGCAACCTGATTAGTTCCTGAGAGACTGGAGCACCCTTTAAAATGCTGGACTGATCAAATGTGATGTTTCAGAGTGAGCAGTTACATATGAAGGTGGACAGGACACCCTGTGAAGGACATCTGGAGAAGCTGTTTATCTCCCTTTGAGCTCTCAGACTCAAAAGGGATTGAGACCCCAAGGGATGTAGCCATAGGAAAGGGGAGACAGCCCTGAACTTTGGAGAATAAGGGTCAATACCCATGTGCTTCTCCATGCTGGCTGCATGATCCCATGCCAAAGAAACTTTTGGAGGAGGGACTGGACCTTGACAGCACCATTTGTCACTTGGCTGGAAGTGGGATGGAGCCAGGAGGAGTCCCGGTGTCAGTGCTGATGCTTCCAGCAAGTTGGAGGATGCACAGAGGTTTGGACACCACCCAAGCTCTTCTGCCTGCCTTGGGGCACAGGAAAGGTAGCCCTGTGCTGAGCATCGCCGGGTTGTTCAAGAACAAAAGTCCCTAAGAAATTCCCAGATCTCCCCAGTGTAAACTTCTTGTTGGGAGGAACACAATACAAAACCTGCCTTCTTTGACACCAGTTTCTTCCTTTGTATAAAAATCTATTCCTCCGTGGCTGCTCTTTGAGTTCCCCCCTCCAAACCTCCCTGTGTCACCAGCAGGAATTCCTTTATGGGTTGTAGCAAACAAATTGGAACCAAACTACAAAATATTTTGCTTTTGCAGGCAGGGGGAAGGGCAAACACAAGTTAAATGCAATTTTCTACACTGGTGTCATTTATGGTGCCAAGTTTTACCCATTGTGCAAAACGCAGCTCAAACCCAAGCAACGTAGAAGGAGATCCAGCACTTGGGGATGGGCGAAGCTGTTTGGGTTTGGAGATCACGCTATGTAACTGTACGCAGGAGGAGAGCTTGCCATTGTGGTTCCCAGCTCCAAACAGGGCTGGTATGAATAGCCAGACTTTTCATAGGCGTTGTAAATTGTGTTTCCACAAACCAACTTCCAGGAATAACAGCATGCTTTTCTAAACGATGTTTGTTTGCTCTCTGCACCCCTCCCAGCCCTCCCCCTTCCCCGCTCTGCTTTTTATTCTTTTTATTCATACAAGTGATGAAAACCGAGGGAATATTTTGGTGACTTTCACAGACATTTGTGATTTTTCCTCCTGAACTGCCAAAGTAAAAGTTGGCCCAGCCCAGCTCAGGCACTTCCATTGGGATTTGAGGATGGTAAATCAGGAAGAGGCAATAGCAGAGTGAAATCTTGGTTAGCAATGACAATGCCGTTTTCCCCCTCGCAATGAACGGAAAGACAGAAATAACTTTAGGGAAGACTTTCCTGCCTCCGCAAAGCCAGTTGGAATTTGCAGCAAACCCAAAGCTTTTCTCCTACTTCCCACTTGCACATACTCCACATTTTACTTGTTAGCAAGTCCTGGACACGAGTCCTTGGTCCTTTATCTGATACAAGCAGTGGAGCAGCTGCTGGACGTGAGTTACAGTAATGGCCCACCTAAGTCGTGTGAATACTGGATCTCTATGGAGTGGGGGCAGGATCACACAGGCTCTGGTTCTGAATCACTCTTGGAGCTGTTCCTGTACAGGCCACACTTGCAATGAGGCTGCTTTCAGACCTGGCTCTGAGCAGCCTGGAGCTGAACTATTGTTAGGAACAGTTCAGTTGTGTCATGCTGACAAGACACTGCTCTCCATCCCAGCGCAAGGCAAGGAGCTCTCCAGTGAGCTCCTCCACCTTCCTCCCAACATTGGGTGGCTGGTGAGCAGTCTGCTGGTTTGGGCATCATTGTGCATGATTTGACTGGGGACAAATGTGATGGGTTTTGGCTCTTTAGTCACTGCAGTTGTAGGACATGCTTTGGGGCAGCACTGAACCCTAACATCAGTTACTGGTGTGGGGCAGGAGTTTGAAGCTGTGTCCTAATCTGTGGCAGAAGTGCTGTAATTGCTGCTTCTCCTGACTGCCAGCTGGTGGAGGGAGCCTCGACAGGACAGTAGCAGGGGGTCTGGCTAGAAGAGACAAGATGGTTGTGATGTTGGGAAGAGATGTTCTTCAAAGAAGCGTTAAGATCCTACACTTTTAAATTAACTTTAATAGTGGTTTTGCCATAGAAAGAGGGAGCACGCTGGAGAAGTCTATGCTGAATACAAGTGCAGTTGAAGCACAAGAGGAATGTCATCTCCCAAGAGGCGAGGGATGAAGAGCATCTCACCCCAGGTGGGACTTGAGGCCTCATCTTCAGACAATCCAGAGCGAAGTCTGTAAGGGGTTATCACTCCTGACTTAACGTGGAAGGGGATGAACTTGAGGTGGAGAGGGAGCTGTTGAAACTGCAGGACATTGCTGTTTAATAATGAACATCAAAGGGGAGAAGATGTTTCAAAAGCAGGCAAATACCAGAAAACCTTTGAAGTAGAAATGAGGAACAAAAAAGACTGGTGCCACAAAGCTCATCATAGCAGGGACTGGACATGACCAGACCGTGGTGAGTGGGCTTCTGCCCAGGATATCTCATGAATCCTGGGTCAGGGGAGATGCTGTGTTTCAGAGGAGAAGCAGCAGAGGACTGGGGCTGGGCTGTCACAGACACATCCGGTCACACTGGTGGTGCTGACCTTGGACAATCCCCATGGGCAGTCTGCAGTGAGCCAGCAGTCACATTGCCCACAACACCCAACAGCTTTGTACCGTGGGTCCAAGAGAACCAGGTTGGATTTTCCCCTCCAGCCAGCCCCTGACAAGCTGGACTCTCCTTGATAAATCATATTGCAGGGAGTTTACGGGTGGGATAATGCTGCCAGGAGCAAGAGCTTCCAGGAACCAGACCCAGCCTGGTGGCATGATGTGATGTCTGAAAGGCCACTGGGAAGCATGGGATGGATCTCACAAAGGAGCCATGGTCTCTTTCCTAGAATTTCTTCCATGTCAGCTGGAAAACATTGATTTAAACCTGAAACAGGTTTAAAAAGGGGATTGAAATAACCCTGTCAGGGTTCTGCTTGTGTTAGTTGTTCCCCAGCCTTTTAAAGGGGTCATTTTGAGCCATGCTTTGAAATTCAGAAAGCAAGAAACTCACTTTGAGCGAAACTTCTCCCACACTCCTGAATCTTGAGGACAAAGGCGTGAAATCAGATCACCTGGCACCAAACCGGGTGCTCAGAGCTTCCTCATGAGCTGCTGGACGTGCCCATGGGCATGGGGCAGGTCCAAGAGGAGAAGGTGGCAGGGGCAGGGTGGAACGTGCCCGTGCTGCCTCCTGCACGGTGCCCCAGCTCACCCCGCAGCACGCAGACATGCTGCTTCCCCCTTTGCTGAGCGAGTCAATACATTGTCTGGGGACTGTGGACTGGCAACTTCATATCCTCTGGTGAATTGCCCTACAAGAAAATCCATTCCTATGCATGTTTCCATTTCTATACCCACTGGTATAACATCAGGTCCTGGGAATGCTCCCCCCTCCTGCACTCTTTCGGGGGGTATCGATGTTTCCATTTAATGTGGGGTTTTTTTGCCCTCGCTGAGGAATTTTACAAATAGTTTGTTTATTGTGTCAATCTCAGCCTTTGTGAGCAGCAGAGGGAGCATCTGGAGAGCATCATGAACTCTTGGCATGGATGCTCCTGGGAGGCTGTGCTCTCCCCAGCGTGAGAGAAGCAGCCCTTCCCCACCCCCTGAAGCCCCCATCACGTCCTCAGATGGGGTCCTGCCTCAGCTCATCGCTCTGCTCCAAGCTGTGTGAGAGCCTGGGGCAGGCTGCAGGGACAGCCACGCTCTCTCTGCTGATGGAAGGCTGCGTGCCCTGCTCCAAGGCCACATCACCCTTCCGGATTCACCTACGGAAGGTGAATTCTTCCTGGCAGAAGGAGGTCTCCTAATGGGTGAACTCTCCTGGGAGATGCAGGAGACCAAGACCTGTCTCTCCGTGTGTACCAAAGCAATGCAAGGCTGTTGTGCCTTAGGGCCATGAATCCACCATCGCGATTCAGCAGAATGGCAACCTACATCTGTGGTGTTGCCTGCTTGTGAGCAGCAGCTTCACCTCTCCATCAGCAGGGAATTTTCCATCACAATAGAGTTTCACTGGGGGGAAAAAAAAATGAGAGGGCTGATTAATCCGAAGGGAAAATGTCTCATAGGAACGCATCAGTTCAAGTTAAAGTCTTATCTGAAAAGGTCAGCAGCATTTGGGAAGGAATGCTTCATTAGGACGGGCAGACCACCCTGCAGTCACCATCACCTACCGGTCAGGACACAGCTGGGAGCAGGGAATGCTGCAAAGTGGAGACTTGACCCTGGCTCCCTGCATCCCAGGAGAGCACAGCGCTCCGTACACTCCAGGACAAGCACATGCCTTTCCTGCCTTGTTAGAGCTGCTCAATTGTGTACAGCTAATTACTCTCCATTAAGTCAAAGGGAAGTTGGCCCGTGCTGTGCTCGGTGAGGTGCTGGCTCGAGTCCAAGTGATTATTCCTGGATTTATAGCGTGGAAAGTTGTGTTGGGACAGGCTGTACGGACCCGCGAGCCCGGCAATTCCAGTGCTCAGCTGGGGCCTGGGGGACTTCCAGTCTGCCAGCGCTGGAGAAGACCTTGGTCCTCCTTCCCGCACCCCAGCTGGGTCCTTGCCATGGCAATCCGTCTGGGAGCGCCTTTGGTTTTTCATGGAAATCATTGAGGTTTTGGGTTGATCCTGGTGTGGGGTGGGAACATTTTGGGATGCTTTTAGCAGTTCAGTTGGAATGGTGAGCACCACGCAGGCAGGCACGCTGCTGCTGTGCTGCAGCCAAGGTGAGGGAGCAGCGCGGTGCTGCTCGGAGCCTTGGGAGCAATGCCACAACCACGCCAGTGCCCCATGCTGGCCAACTCCACAGCATCCAGGCTGGGGCTGCACATCCTGGGAGGCCATGGGACCTTCCCCCAGCTCAGGATGGAAGCAGTGGCTTGTCAGGAGTGAGCTGCAAAGCCCACGGGCTCCTTTCTGTGTCCCAGACTGGCAGCAGGGATGGCTTCCCATCCCATGGGCAGGGCAGTCACCAGCAGCTGATGAACGACCTCCCCTGTCCCAGTTGAAGGTGGTTCATGGCTCGGTTGCTCTGTATCTGCCAGATTATAACAAGTCCCAGGCAGAGGGCTGGATGTAGGGCTCAAGTTGAACTCCACAACAGGCAACCAGGGATTTCTAGGTGATGAATCCGAGGAACACACTGGAGAAAGAACGCGGGTGCCTGTGCATGCTCAGAGGTGGGTCGGGTACCATTCCTCTGTGCACAAGGATGGGCATAGCCACAGGGACAGCCCGTGCACTGCCAGGAGAGCTGGGCACACTTTTCTGCCAATTCATCTCAATGGAAACTTTCCATAGGAACTAAATTTGTTTGGAAAAAGCATTGAAATGAAGCGTTCTGCTGATGTCAGGGGCCTTGGCTTTGACATTAGGTGCTGAAACACTCGGATTTCTTGTTTTGACTTTTTGTTTCTACATCCTGCTGACTTCATTACCCCACTGTCCCTCATAAAAACAAGTGATAGAAAAAAAAAACAACAAACCAAATGACTTCTCTTGGCCCCGGTGCCATTCCTCATGCAACACGTGACTGGCCAGTTGAGAATCTGTTGTTCTCATCCTGCTTAGAGACAAGATCCAATCCCCAAACAGCAGAGGTTTCTTTGAAATGGGATGATGTCGCTGCCAGCTCCAGGTGCAAGCCTGTGCACCTCACCTGGTGCAGGGCTGGAGCAGAGCTGGGATGGGGCCAGCTGGGGCAGCCTCCATCCTTGAGAGCAGTTTAACACCCAGCTAACGACATCTCCTTCTGTGCCGTCTCCTTCCCTGGCATCTTCCAGCTCCCATTTCCTTGGGTTCCCTTTGCTGCCAGGCAGTGCCTGAATCCCGACACAGCCACAGTGCCAGGCATGGCACGGTGTAAGGAGTATGGGAAGCAAAACTGCTCCTACATTTGAGTCCTCCCTGCACCTGTACCTCACCTCCCACCCTTCTTCTCCTCCTCCTTTGCACCCCCTGTGCTTGGTGCTTGGCATTCCTGCCCAACAGTGCCAGGGGCACCATTCCTGTGTCTCTGTTCTCTGCTGCTCCGGCTGGCCATGGGCATGGTGCTGTATCACACACCAAGGACAGCTCTTCTAAGAGGCTGCTCAAAAGGCTTTACAGCAAGAAAACACGAGGAAAGCACAGTCTGAGCACCCCTTGGGACCGCTGCTGTTTGGTTGAAGAGACTGACATAACGCTGCTGACACACTTTGTTCCAGGCAGAGGGGAGCTCTTTGCTTTGGACCCTTGCAAGATGCAGTGAAGTTGCGCTCTGCCTGCACCTTGTGGGCAGGGCCTCAGGGCTGTTGTAGTGTGGCACGTGCCTGGGCTCTGCACAGGAGAGCCTGCTCTGTAATGTAGGGCTGAAGCTTCAGAGGGAGCAGCGCGTGCCTGCACTCAGGCTGCAGGGACTGGGCACTGGCACTGGGATGCTGAGCACTCTGGTCCCAGACTGGTTTGGGGTGGAAAAGACCTTAAAGCTCCTCCAGCTCCAACCCCTGCCACGGGCAGGGACACCTTCCACTAGAGCAGCTTGCTCCAAGCCCCTGTGTCCAACCTGCCCTTGAACACTGCCAGGGATGGGGCAGCCACAGCTTCTCTGCGCACCCTGTGCCAGCGCCTCAGCACCCTCACAGGGAAGAGCTTCTGCCTAAGAGCTCAGCTCAGTCTCCCCTCGGGCAGGTTAAAGCCATTCCCCTTGGCCTGTCCCTACAGGCCCTTGTCCCAAGCCCCTCTCCAGCTTTCCTGCAGCCCCTTCAGGCACTGGAGCTGCTCTCAGGTCTCCCCTTCAGGAGCCTTCTCCTCTCCAGGCTGCCCCAGCCCAGCTCTCTCAGCCTGGCTCCAGAGCAGAGCTGCTCCAGCCCTCGCAGCAGCTCCATGGCCTCCTCTGGACTCGCTCCAACAGCTCCACGTCCCTCTTGTGCTGCTGCCCCAGAGATGGATGCAGGATGCAGGGGGGTCTCCTTTACCTCTGCAGCCATCCCTGCTCAGCAAACCTGGGGGACAGCAGCAGGACACTGGGTGCTTGTGTGAGTCCTTTCCAGGTGCCTTTTAGCTCATGGTCTGAGGCACTTGGCCAGAGCCTTTCCTCTGCCATGAGCTGGGCTTGTTGGCACCCTGAGAAGGAGCTGCTGTTCCTGGTTTGCTGGGGAACAACTGCAGCCCCTGCCTCAAAACAACCTGAGGGCATCTCTGATTGCCTTCACTTTAGTTGGAGGCTGGGTCAGCACCACGCAGAGGCAGCCCTGTGCTCAAGCCTGTCATGCTGGCAGGTCTGGCTCCTTCCGGAGCTGGTTTCTGTCCATGGAGCACAAGTTACGTGTGGTTTCCTCCCAGGAAGGTCCAGAGCCTGCTGCCTGCATCACGCCTCTGTGGTGGGGAACCTTCCCTGCTTGGAAGAGCTGGATTCGGACTTGCATCCTTCAGCAAAACACAGTGTTTGTTTATGCACAGTCTGCCTGGGTCCCTTGGTGGCCCTGTGGGACATCTGCCTTCAGAGTGAGGGAGCTGACAAGTCTTGCATGTAAAAGCTGAAGGCTGATGACCCCTACAGTCAGCCTGGGAAATGCATCCCTTCCTGAGCAGCTTCTGCCCGCAGGGGTCAGCGGCCACCCAGCCCCATCCGGGGATGCTCTCTGGGTACAGCTTCACCTCAGCCCTTCCTTGCCAGCAAAGAGCATCCTGGCTCAGCCCAGCTCTCACAGCAGGGATAGAACCATGGGTTTGGAAGGGACCTTCAAAGCTCATCCAGTTCCAGCCCCCTGCAATGAGCAGGGACACCTTCCACTAGGTCAGGTTGAACGGTTCCTTGAGAGAGAGCTGATGCAACTCATTCATAGCTTGGAGACTGAGATCCTGCACCCACTATTTGCAGAGCACCCAGGGGCTGCAGAGAAGAAACTCTGTGCTCATTTGTGGCATTGATACAGGAGGTGCTCAGCCTCAGGCAGGATCAGACTCAACTGCTACAGCTCTTCCATATCCACAGCAGGGACATGGTACTTGACCCATCCTCTGTCAGCACGGACACTGATTTATTGCTCTGCTGCCTTTCATTTCCAGTAGAATTGCTCAAATGCAGTCAGGAGCAGCATAACCTGTCCCACCTACAATGTACCTTGTAGCCAGGTTAGTTACCTGGGCTGTGTGTGTTTGCATGGCAAGCGTGCCTGTGTTTATCCTTGTGGATATGTGGTTTGTCAGTGCTGGAGGCACCTGTAGAGCTCATTCCTGCATGGACCACATTAGATCCAGCAAGCATCAGTGTGGTGCTGCCTTGGGACGTGCTTATCCAGAGGGAATGCTGCTGTTTCTGATGCTGTGAGCACAGCCTGAGCGGCTCTGAGTCCCGGGAACCAGCCCCCAGTGGGATGAGTGCTGCCTCTGGAGCAGCTCCCACACAAACAGCCTGGAGAGGCAGGAGCCACGCTCCTGCCCCATTTCCTCAGAGGGAACTGAGGGGCATTAGGGGAAAAAGGAGTCCTTCCATGTAAAGAAAACGTTTTTTGCAGAAATAACTGGTTTTCCATTAAATCTCTCTGATTTTCTATCACAAAATGAATGGGCTGGAGCTGCAGTTTGGCCTCTCCCTGCACATCTCCTTCCCCTGTCCCCATCCCCATCCTCCTCCAAGGGCTGTCCCCACCGCAGCCTCACCCATGGGTCTCCCTGGCCAAGGCCAGCCTCAGCACAGGAGCTGTAGGTTCTGGGCTTTGGTCGTCCCCTGCAGCTCAAAACTTGTGTGAGTAATGGGACCGGGCTTTGCAGCAGCTTCAGGACATGCTCTGAAAGCACGCTGGGGGGCTTTGGGCAAGGTTTGAGCATGGGCAGAGCATTCTCAGTGTCGGCATTCCTGTGCTTGCCTCCTTGCAGCCTGATTTCCTGGTTTTGTCAGGGTAAGCCATTAATCCCCACCAGTGTAGGGGAAGTGCTGACTCGACCCGGGTACCGCAGCATCTGTAAACCAGCGACTCTCCCAGCGCCTGTTGGGCTGAACCCACAATTAGCAGTTGTTTTCTTTGTGTCTCAGCAGTGACACAAAGCTTATTTTGCAAGGGAAATGATGGCTGTTGAGCCTGGGGTAGGGGATGGGAAGATGCCTGTGTGACTGAGGGGAGTAAAACTCCTCCTTCACACATGTGAGAGCATCCTCATCCAAGTCCCACTCTGAAGGTGGGACCAGCACTTCCTCATCCAACAGCACTTTGCACCATAAAGCTGGGGGAGGGAGACCCTGGCATGGATTCGGAAAGCATTTGTAGGAATCCTGTGCACAGCCCCGCTGAGATCCCAACCTTGTGCAAAGCTAAACAAAGTGACGAGAGGCTGACAAGCCTGAAGGGCAGGAGAGCTACAAGTGGGAAAAGCAGCTGAGCAGAAAGGTCACTGCAAAGAGACAAATGCTTGAAGAAGCATGGAAGCAGAGGAGATATAACTGCCTGTGGCAGTACAGCTGAGAGCCCCCCAGTGAGTTTAACTGGAGGAAAATGTGGGCTGGATATCAGCAAAACCCTGTCTTTCGGGCAGCAAGATCTATGGGAGCAGCGTGGTTTCCCAGGGGACAGAGCAAGCGCTCTATTGCTGGAGTAACTTAAAATTGGATGGGACAGAGTGCTTGGGAACATGCGGCAGGAGCTAATTGTGGGGCTGTGGCTGTGTGAAAATCCAGCGTGCATGGAAAATACACGCTTGCTGCAGAGGGATGCGGCTGCAGAGCAGTCAGTGGTTCGAGGGCTGGGGTAAAGAGGCTTTGGGTCTGGGGGAGGTGAGTGCTGCTCCCTGCTGAGCCAACAAGAACGCAGGGTCAAGGGGCTCCACAAGTCCTCACGCCACCTTGCACAGGGGTACGTGCTGTCTCTCCATCCCATCCCGGTGAGACCCCTGTTCCAGGCAGGAATCTGCAGGGGTTTATTGCCTGGGGGGGGTGTGTGTGTGATCTCTGCCCATCCTGGCTGCGGCAGCCCCACGCCATCACCTTCTTCCACCCTGGCAGGGATGCGGCGGTACCACAGGAGGGATGGACACTGCTCCTCCCGGCTGGTGTGGGAGCTGCTCTCTGCAGCATGCCGTGGGTTCAGTGCCTCACAGTGCTCTGCTAACCTCTGCGCTTGGCTTTCAAACACCAGAGCAAACCAGTGCAGCGCTGCTGGAGCTGCAGGGCTGAGCTCTGTGTGCCAGGAGGGAAGGTGCAGGCTGCTGTGACCCTGCTTGGTGGGGAGCTGGGACGTGCAGCTGCAGCCTGGCTCAGTGTGAGCTCTGTAATGGGGAGGCACCTCAGTACCCAGTCAAAGGGCTGCTGGTACCCACTGGGTCATCAGTGATGGCTTCAAACCATTGTACCCCAAGTGCTGTAAGGGCCTGCTGCCACCCACATGGGGTTAGGCACCCTGTGGCACGGGGATGAGACTGCTCACGGTCCAGTCATGGATTCCCTCCCTGGTGCTCTCCTGTTGATCACCATGGGCTCTTCCCTCCATAGTGGTCAAGGGCAGAGCACCCCAATGCCTGCCCCTATGTCTACCCCACTATGGAAATACGAAAGGTCTTCTAGTGTCTGCCAGGACAAGCTTGCTGTGGGACTGGTACCAGCAGACAAGCTGCCCCCCAGCAAGCTCAGTGATCCCTGGGGTGCCCCTGCGCAGCAGTAGGCTGTGCAGTGACTTCCTCACCCCCTTCCTGCAAGACAACCCCTTTCCTCAGCCTTGCAGAGTTAAAAATAGAGCCTTGCTTATGGAAAGTTCATGCTGGAGAAGAGACTGAGCAGGACGCTGCTGCGATTCCCATCTGCACGTAAATCAATCCCCGCGCTGCAGGCAGAGCGGGCGGGCAGGAGCAGGACAAGCCCCTGGCACGCTGCGAGTCCTCTCTTCCTTAGGAAGAGGCTGTTTGCTCCACTTTCTCTTCATCAGTGGGAGAGCAGGGCAGCGGCCAGGTTATGACACCCAGGCTCTGGCTGGTCTGGACACGGTGATGTGATGAGACCAGTGTCCTCCTCCTGGCTATGGGCTCTATCAGGGTGAAGGGTCCTGCCTGGATGGGCTGTTGTGAGACCCTCACTGCTGGAGCCCCATGGGTGCATTTGCAAGGCAGCATCTTTGCTCCATGCGAGCCCAGCACTGTGTCACTGCTCGCCCTGCAAGCACAGGTCAGGATTCATACCTGTGGGCTCCAGCATGGACCAGGGAGGGAAAAGGCTTTGGGATGCTCTCTGCCAAATGGTCTCTGCTCTCTCTCCATGGGTGGCTGGGGTGCAGTGGGAGAGGGGTTAAAGCAGCCCCCAGTGTGCTGTGGGTGGGTGCTCGAGCCACTAACAAAGAATAGTAATGAATGGAAAAAGTGAAGTGTTTTTTCCCTAAAGCAAACAGCTCGGTCAGATTAGAAGCTCGGAGTGTGCTTTACCCAACTATTAATACATTCCTCGCTCATCTCAAACTAAACAGCCGCACTGAGCTCCAAGTTCATAAAAACAGCATCAGATCCATGAGAGCACAGTACATTTATAGTGTCAGCCAGTAAAACTGCCTGCTGGAGGTGACGGTACCCTGGTCCCCTGCCAGGGAGGAACAGGCTGGGCCAAGTGAGAGCAAGACCAGAGCAAAGGGACCCTGGCCCTACTCACAGGGGCTGCTGGTGGTGTGGAGGCAGCCTGGAGCAGCCCCTGCCACTGCTTAGGAATACTGAAACACAGCAAGCTGGGGCTGCCAGGTCCTCAGGCTTGTGCCTGTGGCTTGAGCACGGTCTGGGATTGGCAGGGTTGTTGGATGGGCTCAGTCTTCTCAAACATCCTGCATGAATCCCCCCTGCTCCAGATTGCCATGCTCATCTCCCTTCCTAGGTATGATTCTATGATTGTAAGGAAGGCCGAGGAGGGCAATGAGTGCAGTGGATCAATCCCAGGGGAGTGCTTGCAACAGGGAAAGATGGGCAGGTTCATGCTTCCCCTTATTGGAGCAGAGGGGCTGTCCCCATTGAGGACCCATGCCTGTGGTCCTGTGGCATGCAGTGTGCTGTGGAATGGAGCTCCTCAAGCCCCCTTTTGAAGCAAAGGAGATCCCTGCTCCTTGCTAACAAGTGCTGAGGCAGCCAGATGCTTGCCAGACCCCCACAGCTGTGAAATCCAGCTGTGCAATCCAGCTGCAGCTTTTCCTGAGCATCAGCCATGAATGGCAGCATCCCCTTTGCCTGCTGCAGCCTGAAGCTTGGTGCACCAGGGATCTGCCCAGGCAAGCATTTGGCAACCGAACAAGGGCTGCAGCTACTAGAGAGTGTGTGTG
The DNA here is from genome assembly GCF_034315485.1 of Pezoporus occidentalis. NCBI lineage: Eukaryota > Metazoa > Chordata > Aves > Psittaciformes > Psittacidae > Pezoporus > Pezoporus occidentalis. The sequence goes on from NW_026913295.1 coordinate 1,510,286, forward strand.
CCCATCACACAGTGTGTACCCATCACACAGCTCTGCCCATCATACAGCTCTGTCCATCACACAGTATGTGCCCATCACACAGCTCTGCCCATCACACAGCTCTGCCCATCACAGCGTGTGCCCATCACAGCGTGTGCCCATCACAGCGTGTGTCCATCACAGTGTGTGCCCATCACAGTGTGTGCCCATCACAGTGTGTGTCCATCACAGTGTGTGTCCATCACAGTGTGTGCCCATCACACAGCTCTGCCCATCACACAGCTCTGCCCATCAGTGTGTGCCCATCACAGTGTGTGCCCATCACAGTGTGTGCCCATCACACAGCTCTGCCCATCACACAGTGCATGTCCATCACACAGCTCTGTCCATCACATAGCTCTGCCCATCACACAGTGTGTGCCCATCACAGTGTGTGTCCATCACACAGCTCTGCCCATCACAGTGTGTGCCCATCACAGTGTGTGCCCATCACACAGCTCTGCCCACCACACAGCTCTGCCCATCACAGTGTGTGCCCATCACAGTGTGTGCCCATCACAGTGTGTGTCCATCACACAACTCTGCCCATCACAGTGTGTGCCCATCACAGTGTGTGCCCATCACACAACTCTGCCCATCACAGTGTGTGCCCATCACAGTGTGTGCCCATCACACAGTGTGTGCCCACCACACAGCTCTGCCCACCACACAGTGTGTGCCCATCACACAGCTCTGCCCATCACACAGCTCTGCCCATCACACAGTGTGTGCCCATCACACAGTGTGTGTCCATCACACAGCTCTGCCCATCACACAGCTCTGTCCATCACACAGCTCTGTCCATCACACAGTTCTGCCCATCACAGTGTGTGCCCATCACAGTGTGTGCCCATCACAGTGTGTGTCCATCACACAGTTCTGTCCATCACACAGTTCTGCCCATCACACAGTTCTGCCCATCACAGTGTGTGCCCATCACAGTGTGTGCCCATCACAGTGTGTGTCCATCACAGTGTGTGCCCATCACACAGTTCTGCCCATCACACAGTTCTGCCCATCACAGTGTGTGTCCATCACAGTGTGTGCCCATCACACAGTGTGTGCCCATCACACAGCTCTGCCCATCACACAGCTCTGTCCATCACACAGTGTGTGCCCATCACAGTGTGTGCCCATCACACAGCTCTGCCCATCACACAGTGTGTGCCCATCACAGTGTGTGCCCATCACACAGTGTGTGCCCATCACACAGTGTGTGCCCATCACACAGCTCTGCCCTGGCTCTGCCCCTCCCTGCCCTCTGCCTGGGTTCTCCTGCTCAGCAGCCATGTGGCTCCCTTGAGGCTCACCCGATGTGTTCAGTGGCTTGAGTTCCGATGGGGGACAGATGTGGGCAAGGAGCCCAGCTGACCGGGCATACTGGGAATGCTGAGGATGCAGCACGGAGCCTGGGGCAGATGCAGGGTTAACACCAAAAAAAAATGGTTGGGAAAAGGAAAAAAAGAAATCCCTTGGAAAACTGGGTTTGGTCTCATAGCGGTGCATCTTCCTGCAGGATAACGATCACTGTGGCACAAAGTGGAGCTCACTTGTCCGGCAGGATTTATTCTGTGTTTTGTGTTCAGCTCCTCAGAGGGGTTCACTTCTACGTGCACCTCTGCAAAGGCCACCAAGCACTTTGGAGGGTTCGAGTGCAGCGGCCTCACATGTGCCTGGTGGCTGGCAGAGATCTGCACAAACCTTTTGTGGCTGCTGAACAGACACTTGCCAGGGCGGATGTTTGGAAAAGCAGCCTGTGGCTCGCTAACAGCCTGTGTTAGGGAACAAATGAGGCTTCTTCCATGACAATTTAATATACATTTTGTGAGCAGTAACAGTGCAGCTACTTCACCCTGCCAGGGACCAGACCCACACTCAGAAGGTTTCTTCTTAGTGCTCTTTGTACCTAATACATGCTAAAAAGAGCCTAGAAAACGTGCCAGGACACAGGACCTGGTCCAGAAACTGCTGCTTGTTAAATCATCTGGGTGGCAGAGGAGCAAGCTGATCAGAGACGAACTGATAGCTCTGGGATCTGATTGGAGATGAACTGATGGTCTGGGATCTGATTGGAGATGAACTGATGGGTCTGGGATCTAATTGGAGATGAACTGATGGGTCTGGGATCTGATTGGAGATGAACTGATGGGTCTGGGATCTGATGGGAGATGAACTGATGGGTCTGGGATCTGATCGGAGATGAACTGATGGGTCTGGGATCTGATCGGAGATGAACTGATGGGTCTGGGATCTGATGGGAGATGAACTGATGGGTCTGGGATCTGATTGGAGATGAACTGATGGGTCTGGGATCTGATTGGAGATGAACTGATGGTCTGGGATCTGATCGGAGATGAACTGATGGGTCTGGGATCTGATCAGAGATGAACTGATGGGTCTGGGATCTGATTGGAGATGAACTGATGGGTCTGGGATCTGATTGGAGATGAACTGATGGGTCTGGGATCTGATCAGAGATGAACTGATGGGTCTGGGATCTGATTGGAGATGAACTGATGGGTCTGGGATCTGATTGGAGATGAACTGATGGGTCTGGGATCTGATCAGAGATGAACTGATGGGTCTGGGATCTGATTGGAGATGAACTGATGGGTCTGGGAACTGGTCAGAGATGAACTGGTGGCTCTGGGAGCTGACTGACCTCAGTGTCATGTTCTGCCCCTTTTTTTATCTTTCCCACACATTGCAAAAGCCCCAGTCTGAAGTGATGCTATATATACAGCAAACTGTGCCATTCATCTGGGCAGCATGAAGCCCAGATTTGTAGGGATCTGTCTGGCTTTAGCGGATCGAAAGGTTATGTTATTGGTACATTGCTGCACATCCAAACCATGAGTCATCATTTCCAGAAAGGCAAAGACTTACTTACAGAGCCATGATGCAAATTGTGTTTCCCAAATATTTTATTCCTAATGCAACCCTGGACATCGAATCTGGGCGTGCAGTTTGTGAACAGCTGATCTACAGCAAAGGTTGAGGTAATGGGTCAAAGCTGCCTCCCAGTTTAGCCTGATTTATGGACAAAGTAATTTTGCTCTGAAAAATAAGCATACAAAGTACTTGGATGCTACAGTAAAACCATAAACAGTGCGCGTTGCCGTCCACATACAAGAACTAATTGCATTATGCAGTGGAACAGAAAACAGGCTGAGATGTGCTTGCTAGTATTTCATACTGAAGTGTGATTGCTAGGCTTTCATATTGATAGTTGGTGGTGGTGTTATTATTATTGTTATTATTATTCTTACCGACAAGGGTGAAATAGTTTTTAACTAGATATGTTTTGGAACTTCCCTTTCGCCCTGGACTCCAGCACTAAACCATCAACATCATTCCCCTGGGAGTTAGAAGGAAAAGCTACAAACAAAACCCAAATACAACTCCCCAGCTTGGAAAAAAGGGCAAATGTTGTGCCAGAAACCATGAAATTTCAATGAAATGGCAGCATTTTCAGGATGCTTTTTGCACACACTCTTCACACCCCATGGCACGATGGCGAAGCTGCCACCATCCATCATGTGTCCACATGTGTGCCCAGCATAGGTCTGGGCTCTCGTGAGCGGCCTTGGGTGAGGGACACTTCCCAACAAGCAGGACAGAAGAGCCCCTGTGTTTTGTGGAACAAAACTGAGTTTAGATGTGTGGACAGCAACCTCGTCGCTGCAGCTGTCCTTAGGGACAGAGAACATTCCATAGATTTACTATTTATCTTATTCAGCAAAAGCAGCCGCTTCTCCAGGAGTCTCTCAAGCCGTACCCAGCCTCATCCAGGTTGGGATGAGCACCACGTGCACCAGGAATGTGCACAAATGGGCAGCAGGAGCAAGACATGGCAAAGGCCAGACTTATGTACAGCTATGCAAGTGATGAATAACCACTGTCCTGTGCCTGCCCTACCCCTTGCCAGACTGCTGCTCCCTATTCCCACGGTGCCAGCTCTGTGACTCGGCATCCCGATGTTTCTCAGAGCTGAATTGAGCCGAGGTGACCGAGGGGGTGGATAAGCCCATTTTGTCTCTCTACCATGGGATCCTCCATGGTATCTATTCTAAGGTTTGCTGTATCAGGCTCTGGGAATGAGCTGGGAGGCTGCCTCTCGAGCTGCCAGGGGTCCCTGGGGACCTTGTGGCTTCCCAGGTTGTGTGGCCATGGTTCCTGATCCGGGAGATGCTGCTGGGGCTTTGCTCAGGCTGGACCTCCAGCAGGATGCGTGCTGGGCATCTCTCAGCAGTCCTGAGACCCTGGAAACCAGGCTTCAGACTCTGAATCTCTTAGGTATGGGTCTGTTACCTGCATCCTGCCTGACTAAACATCACCTCACAGCTTTATCAGCCAGGTGCTGGGGTAAAGGAAGGCTCCCCCAGTAACTGTGTGCAGCATTTCCCTGGATGCTGGTGACAGGTTTAGTCATTTTACCATTTACTTAGCCTGATGCATGGGTACAGAGGTGCAGGTGTGCAAAAACCTGGAGCAGTTCATTCCTTACTTAGCACACAAGCTGGAGAGTTTCCAAGGGGGATATTTCCTTTCCTCTCCCACATGTTCTCCGAGGTCACGCCAGAGATGTTTTGCAGGGATTTTCAAGCTCCATCTCTGGTGGTGGTGGTGGAGCTACGAGGCCACATTGTTTCTCCATGACTTTTGCAGTCACCAACTGTTGGACCTTGCTGGGCCCAAGACCAAAGAGAATTTCTCCCAGAGTCCTTCAAGGACTGAAAGAGGAAACAAAAGGAAAAGAAATGAAGAAATCTATCCCAAAGTTTAATTTTAAGAATGGGAACGAGATAAAAATACAAAAGCAGTTAAAAAGGAATTCAAAAGGAAAACTAAATGGATAAAATATTTACAGAAGGCATAAAAACTGTTTAAAGGCAAAGTATTAGAGGCTTGAAATAAAGATATACAACCAATCGAGAATGTGCTAAAATACCCAGAAAAAAGCCCACATAACACAAAAAACCTGCCATGCTTTAGGAGTGAAAGGAGTTAGAAGAAGAAAGAGAGATTCATCAAAAATGAAATAATTTCCAAAGAAGGAAGCTAGAATGGAGTGCAAAGTATGCCTGTGAGATGTAATACCCAGAATAAGGACAGGCCAAAAATATTTTTAGGAAAAACTTGCTAAAAGCGTAAAAGCCAATAATAAAACATTTCTCTAAGCATAAATCGTAGGAAGCTCCTCAGAAAATGGCCCTGAGCTCAGATCTGTGGAGGAGAAGTCAGAAGAAAGTTAATGTTGCAGTGCAAGAGGTGAACAGCTCAGCTGCTGCTCAGTGGGAAGGAGAAGGAAGCATCCTACACTGTGCCCATCCTTTATACAAACCCCCATCCCATAACCAAGGGAACACCGAGAATCGATGACTATTTCTCAGACTCAAGTGTCAAACCTGGAAGTACCCTTGAGCTCTAACCTCAGCTGAACCTAATGCAGCATTTGGGAAGGTGGTTGGCCTGAAACCCAACATTTCACAGCAAGGTCCCATTCAGCACAGGCACTTGCATCCCCAGGGAGCGTGAGCCTTAACCCTAACCCTTCCCCTGCCCTGCACATCTCCTCACCTTAATGCCCCCACTGACACCAGCCACGGGCTCCACATAGCATGGGAGCTTTCTGCACCCGCATGGAGCACCTCTTATTCTGCTGCTTGGCCAGCATGGGACAGGCAGACACTGTGTGATACCCCTTCTGCTGTAGTGGAACTCTTGAATGCTGCTCCTAGCCAATCCTGTGGGTGCCCATCACTCCCCATTCCCCACCACTATCCTCTGTTGCATCTCACTGCCGGGCCAGCATACCCTCAGCTCCTCTCCCTAGGGTCACTGTCAGACCTAGCTGGCACCAGGCATGGCAGACCAGGGACACAAGAAGAGCTGGGCAGGGATGGGAGAGGTGCCAAGGAGAGAGGAACAAGTGTCTCATGCCCATCCTTGGCTGAAGCCCTATGTTGTGGGCACCTCTTGTGGCCCCAGACTAATTTTGCATGCAAATAGGTAATGATCTGCCATTAGCCTGTGCTGGAACTGGAATATCTTCAGTCACATCTGAGCCCAGACTGGAACAGAATGAAAACCATGCAGTGATTGGGCTCCCTGCTAACTGAGCACTGGGCTCTGAATTAGCAAGTACCGCTTGGAAACCTGGGCTTCTTGGGCTAGATCATGGAAAACATCGTCTCAGTAGGGGGCAAGAAGGGAATCAGACCTGGGGAATGATTAGGGAACTGGGAACAAAACAGAAAATGCAGTTCTGACATGGTAAGTCCACAGCATCCTCATGCCCCAAGCAGGCTGGCATGTCCATTCCTGCCTCCTCTTCCTCTCTTCTCAGGAGAGTTCAGAAAACCAGGAAAGAGCAACCACCATGACCACAGGCACTTAACAGCGTCCTCGAGAACCATTAAATAGACAAGGGAGACATCTGAGTGGGGTGATAGGGGCTGTGATCAGCAGACAGGAGCAGTCTGGTGAGGGTGGGTATGGGACCATCAGTCAGTGCTCCTTTCTGTTCAGGAACTAGGAGACACCCCATGAAGCTGTCAGGTAGCCGATGTAAAACAAACAAAAGGAAGTACTTTTTTCCACAACTCATAATTCATCACAAAACTCATTACCAAGGGACAGCGTAAGGCCAAAAGTACAGCGGGCTTCAAAAAGCAATCACATTCAGGAAGAAAAATCATTGAGACTGTTAAACATAAGACACTGAGGATTAGTGAGGATCAGGCTGAGAACATTGGGGCTGTTGAGCCTTGAGAAGAGAAGCTACGTGGAGACCTCAGAGCAGCTTCCAGTGTCTGAAGGGGGCCGCAAGGATGCTGGAGAGGAACTCTTCATTAGGGACTGGAGCGATAGGACAAGGGGTGATGGGTTCAAACTGAAACAGGAGAAGTCCAGGTTAGAGATAAGGCAGAAGCTCTTCCCTGTGAGGGTGCTGAGGCGCTGGCACAGGGTGCCCAGAGAAGCTGTGGCTGCCCCATCCCTGGCAGTGTTCAAGGGCAGGTTGGACACAGGGGCTTGGAGCAAGCTGCTCTAGTGGAAGGTGTCCCTGCCCGTGGCAGGGGTTGGAACTGTGTGAGCTTTAAGTTCCCTTCACCACAAGCCAGTCTGCGATTCTATGATTCTACGACAACCTCTCACTATCCAGACCCAAAGGCTGGGAATTGCACAAAGTATCACAGCAGAGATCCTTGCTGTCTTACATAGTCCTTCAGCATCTGTGACTAGCCACCTGTGGAGAGGACACACTGCACAGGGTGATACAGGCTGACACAGTTATAGGTGTTATAAGTTCTCTCCTATTCAAAGCTGTCCTTGGCCTGAGGGGAATTCATTCTTGTCTTCTCCTTCAGCTTTGGTCTTTAACCATCCCAAAGATAGCCATCCCCATCAAAGAGAAAGCGTGATTCATTTGACTGGGTGTAGACATGCCCTGTGCAGAGGAGCTGGAAAACCTCCTCTTGCCAAGGTTTTGCCTGACCTTTTGTTCTGGGCAAACAGGATCTCTCAGGGCTTTAATTACCAGCCTGTTCTCCGTTAGGTGTACAGGAGCCATCCTCTCTCCCTAGCAACAGCTATATGAGGCCAAAACACAGAACCAGGAATCTGCTGGGTAGATTCTGCTCTTAAGCAGAAGTTAGGATCTGCTCTCAGGAGCTTCTTCTGAGTTTGATGTAGAAAGAGTGATTAATCCCCAGGCTGATCCATTTCACCTGCCATAGCCTTCAGGTGAGATGAATCACTGCAGAAGAGCACCTTCCCCTACCACCTCCTGGCCATCAGGTTGCTCATGCTGACACTGGCCAGCTCAGAGCCCTGGAGTTGCAGAGGACACACAGAATCATTGAATCATTTTGGTTGGAAAAGACACTGAAGTTCATTGAGACCAACCATAACCCTAACCCTGACAAGTCCATCAAGGAGAAGGTACCCAAGGTAACACCTGCTCCCCAGGAGGGAGCTGCTGTCTTCTGATGGGGCAAATGCCACCTCCTGGTGCTGTGCCAAATGAGAGTGCTCTACCAATGGCACCAGTGCTGGCGTTGCTTGGGCACACGGGTGTGTGTGGGTGGCTATGGGGGACCAGGGACACCACAGAGACCCTCAGACGCGCACACAGGAACGCGTGCACCCCTGACAGTGCGACAGGCAGCGGGAGGCTCTGCAGAGGCAGGGTTGGGTGGCGGGTGGCAGGGCAGAACCACCCCCCGAGGCTGTCATGGTGCTGTAATCACACGTGACTGTTGCAAACGGAGACACGGCTCTATAGCAACAAACACAGACATCGTCCAAGTACATTCAGTTCGCTGCCCCGCTTCCCATCCGCCCCCAGAGTGGTGGATATGTAAATAGAAGATATTCTTAGCAGGGAGGATTCCCAACAAAATGCCATGTCTCCTTGATGCAAGCAAGAACGTAGAACCCTGGCTTGGGGAAATACTGAGGTCTTCCTAGCGACAGGACAGGCAGAGCCTCCAACACTCCCTGGCAGGCCCAGGGATGGGGTGAGGGTTCGGGAACGACTTTTTACTTCTCCACACTGATGACATTAAAGGGGTGAGGAGGTTGATCAAGTAGCTGAGCCAGCCAGCGCTCAGTGCATAGAGTCATGGGATGGTTTGGGTTGGAAAGGATCTTAAAGCTCCTCCAGCTCCAACCCCTGCCACGGGCAGGGACACCTTCCACTAGAGCAGCTTGCTCCAAGCCCCGTGTCCAACCTGCCCTTCAACACTGCCAGGGAAGCACTGCACATCTAGAAGAGCTGGTCAAAATTGCCATCAGATTGGTTAAGTGAAAAGCACAGATCTAATCAGCAATATAGCTTACAGCTTTTAGCCAACTTACAATTCATGAGACACAAGATGTGCTAGAGCTGGAGGGAATTGTCTATCTGTCTGTTGTCTATTGCCTGTTGTTTATTGTCTTTCTGTCCTGCAGATCTGCTTTACTCACTTCTTATACCTGGTACCGGCGATGTCTCTGGGGGCATGGGTACTTCCCACACAGAGCAGATGAGCAGTGTGAGCACCCTTATTTAACTGGGCAGCTGCTGGTGTCCTTTGGTGTGACGGCACACTGCCACACGTTGTGTGTGATGGAGCATAGGGCACGATAAGGCAGCAGGGCAGTAAGGGCTGTTTGTTTATCTGCTGGCACCTGAGGCACTGGGAGGTGTGAGCAGCACCAGATACAGGCCGCAGGATCAGTGCAGGGCAGGCTGAGACCCAGCAAGCCCCAAAATAGGGACCTCATTCCCTTGGTGGCTGCCATGCACGGGGCATAGCAATGAATTCCCTAGGGCTAAAGGCACAGTGTGGAAGCTGTGAGATCTGGGCACAGTTTCTCCTCAGTGTGCCTGAGAGATAGACCTGAAACCCACGCTTCTCTCTGATGTAACAGGGAGAGAGCTGGGATGTGTGAGCACTACAGCCTGCAGGGCACGAGGCCTCGCTGCTGGGGACGTGTCACTTCTTCCTGGCATTGAGGTATCTGGAGGGTGCACTCAGGGACAGAGCACCCAGCACCTCAACTTCCTTCAGGGAGCAGGAGGTTTGGGTGGGTGCTCAGCACCCAGTGGCCTCTCACATCACAGGACAGCACTAACAGCACAAGCTTTTCTGCCCTGGCAGCGCTGTGTCCTGTGTTCCAATCTCTTCCTCAGTGGGATGCGCTGCTTCTTGCCCTCCAAAACCTGCCTGCAAACACATCCACATGCCTTGTCCCACCCTGCTGCCTGCCCGAGCTCTCTCTGAAAGCACACACGCACACACAGAGCTACGCACAAGCCTGACCCAAGCTGCCTGCTTCATCCTATGCCTGGCTTGCAGCGAGCATGGGTGGCCGTGGGTGCTCTGTGTGCACATAGAACACCAGCAGGCAGCTGCCTGTGCTGCCCTGGCAGCAGTGCCTCAGCGTGGCTGCTCTGCCACCAGCACCCACGTCCCACCTCACCCCTCCGAGTGCACCAGCCCTCACCTCGTGGCTGAAGGTCTCGCGGGGCTGTTTGCAGTCTCTGGTTTCACAGAGCTCCATGTGTGCTGCTTTTCAACATCCTGCGTAATGTTTTAGTCACATTTAATAACAATAAAATTCTCCTTCGCAGCCGCAGGCTGGAAAATGGGGCTGATTTTACTAAAAACAATGAATGTGAATAGTTCATGGTCTTCTCGCATTACCCAGAGATTTATCACATCTCTTGCATAATTTAATCTCTACATCTGTGGGACACAAATGTTTTACATTTCTTACATTTATGGGCAGACATCGAAAACATCTGTGCAGACCCAACGCACAAAAACATCTGGAAGACATCTCTGCCTTTTTATGACATACGTCTCCTGATCTTTTGTCTGGAACAAGTGTGCTGCTATCAGTAGTAGCTTTATGTGTCGGTTACTGGGCTTCCCGTTTGGGCTCTGACAGGCACAGGGGAGAATGTGATCAGCTCTGAATTTCAGCCCATTTCAGCAAGTGGGGAAGCAATTCCGGGAGCTTCCCACCCACCCACGCTGTGAGAATTTGGACTGGGATGGAAACAAGGCAGCCAGGGTTTGCTGCTAAGCCTGTGGACAGCACTGCTCAGGCTTGGAGCGGTGCTGAGCTGCTGCTGTCATGTCGCTGGAGCAGCCCAGGCTGGTGCAGCAGAGGATGAGGAAGGGATTTGCTCCCTGAAACAGGACTTGGCTTGGTAGGGACTCCAGATGTGGGGCAGGCCAGACGGCCTCTAGGGACACTGTGAGGGTGCTGAGGCACTGGAACAGCTGCCCAGAGAAGTGGTGAACGCTCCATCCTTGGCAGTGCTCAAGGCCAGGCTGGACAGAGCCTTGGGTGACATGGTCTAGGGTGAGGCATCCCTGCCCATGGCAGGGATCTTGATCTTGAGGTCCTTTCCAACCCAAACTATTCTATGATTCTATGACATGGGGGGACCATGTACACCCCCCAGTTTGGACATATTGCTGCTGCTGTTAATACCCCAGCCCATTGGGACTGAGACCTTCCTATGAGTGAGATGAAAGGCAATAACAGCACACGCAGATCATTTTTTCACTGTACAGTTTCTGTATGCTCATAGCAGTGTGTCTGAAGAGAGTTTAGCTGTCATTCCTAGAGATTTTAGGCCCTGCCATGTGGTCGTGGGGTTGTGGAGTAGGCTACTTTCGTAGTATGGATGGAGCCATTGGACCCACAGATGTGCTGTTTGCATTGGAGGTTTGGTTGGGAACTTGCTGTGGTGGATGTGGTGCAGAAGATGAATCAAAAGGTTGCTTCTGCCAGCATAGGCATGATGCAAAGAGGAGGCTGATGGAAAGATGCAGAGAAGCTAATGAGGCTTTAGGGCACTGAGTGGGGTGATCCGAAGGCTGTTGAGCTGCATGGGATAGAGCAGGAAGGTATGTCCTCAAAAGCAGGGAGCCAGCGTGCTCATCTGAAAAGAGTGGATAAACCATGTCACTGCTGACTGATAAGGGAGAGCTCAGAAGAGCTTTGGGAGGGAAGCAGCACCAGCAGGGGTGCAATAAGAGAGGTGAACAGCACACCAGGGGATTAGCTGCCACTGCAGTTATCACCTCACGTGTGTTTAATGTAAAAGCTGGCTTAAGCTGAACTGAATGCCTGGTGGAAACCAAGCGATGAAGCTGTCAAGCCTCTGCTCTTCTTGAGGTCATGCATGCCAGATACACACCCTGTATCTGTGTTAGTCCCTCAGTACTGGTCCATTGTGGTCTGGTCAGTGGGGCTGAGCTGAAGCAAGCAAAAGCAGCTGCCTTCTGTCTGGGTGGAGACCTGAAAACCAAGGATGTGGTAAATGAGACCAGCTTTTAGCCAGGCATCAAATGCTCTCATTCCTGCTTCTCCTGCCTGTGCCAGGAAGGAGTCCTGGTCACCTGGACTGTCAGTGGCATTTTGTGCAGGGAGCACGGGCACTGTGCAGAGGGGAGCAGTGCCCCATCTCCTTGACCCTCAGGAAGATGGGTGAACCACGGTGTCCTTGCAGCCAGCCATTGACTTCCTCGGGGCTGGTCGTGTGAAGAGGTGACACGCACTGTGCCACTCCCAAATACCTGTTCTTTGGGGCATGCTTTCCCAGCCCTGTCCTGCCCTTGTTGGTGTGTGTTCCCCTGCTATCTGCACTTGTTCCAGCAGATGGGGACTCCAGCACAGCCCTCCCTTGTGTAGTGAGGACATATCTGTAAGGGCAGGGAATATAATGAGGATTGAATCAAGCCCCACCAATATGCCAAAGAGCAGTAAACCTGTGAGTGACACAGAGTGTGCTCCCCAACCCAACCCCTGCACACTCCACTTGCCCTTGGCCCTTTTGGTCAGGTTTCCCTCTTGTCTTCCCACTGCCCCTGTTCTTGGAGCCAGAGCTGTCCAGGCTCCATTAGATGTGTCTCATGGCTACTGGTGACTTCAGCTGTAGCTCAGACCTGGTGGGTGCAGTGAGTGGTGTCCCCGTGTTGCACACATTAGGGTATCTGCTATTGTTATACATGTACATATATCTCAATATATGCTATTGCTATTAATCATGTGCAAAGCAGCAGGAGCACGACATCCCTAGAGGATCTTATCCCTTTGGTTAGGAGCACGCACAGCTCCTGCCCTGTGCTCACACCCTGATTAAAACAAGCCCATGTGTGGGAACAGTGCATGGTGAGCGGGGAGGCTCACATCTGGCGTGATGCGAGTGGGTGCCACATCTGGCAAAGCTTTCAGCACAGATACAAGCACTGAAAAGGTGCACAGATACAAGCACCATCCAGGTCTGTGGGACAGCTTAAGAGTAGGAAGGTGACTGCAGCAAGTGACCCCCTGTGGCACAGCAAACATTCTGTTGTGTTCCAAATAGAGTCAATATAGAATCCTTTTTCTCACGGCTGAGCAAGCACTTAAAAAGCAAATGTTGAGGTCAGAACAGACAAAACTTGAGATTTCAGAAAATTTGAAATGTTTCACATGAGTTTGGGTTTTGTTTTTTTTTAATGAAAATTAAAACAAATCTCAGCAATCTGATACTTCAAACCATGTGTCACGGGCAGAGGCTCTGCACAGATGTGTGTGTGTGAGTTCTTTACACAGCTTCAAATTGATACCTTTGTCAGTATGTTCTTACAGCTTTACATTTTGACACATCTGCATTTGCCAGTGCCAAGGCATTTTGTTCAAATTTTGTGAATAAATTCCCAGACTTTCCTGATTGCCTGCGCAATTCCATTTCCCTGCATTCTGAGAGAAGGTGGAATTACATGAACAGATGTTATTTTATCATGGGAGGTACAAACTCAAACTTTTGGAGACACCTGATTTCATAGAATAGTCGGGGTTGGAAGGGACCTTAAAGCTCCTCCAGCTCCAACCCCTGCCACAGGCAGGGACACCTTCCACTAGAGCACCTTGCTCCAAGCCCCTGTGTCCAACCTGGCCTTGAACACTGCCAGGGATGGGGCAGCCACAGCTTCTCTGGGCACCCTGTGCCAGCGCCTCAGCACCCTCACAGGGAAGAGCTTCTGCCTTATCTCTAACCTGGACTTCCCCTGTTTCAGTTTTAACCCGTTACCCCTTGTCCTATCACTCCAGTCCCTGATGAAGAGTCCCTCTCCAGCATCCTTGTAGCCCCCTTCAGACATTGGAAGCTGCTCTGAGGTCTCCCCGCAGCTTCTCTTCTCCAGGCTGAACAGCCCCAATGTTCTCACCCTGTCTCCACACAGGAGGTGCTCCAGCCCCTGATCATCCTTGTGGCCTCCTCTGGACTTGCTCCAACAGCTCCATGGCCTTCTTATGTTAAAGACACCAGAACTGCACACAGTATTTGATCAAATATAGCTGAATTTGCCAGAAGATGGTAGCTGGTTGGGAGCTCTTGCTGCAAAATGAAGTGGTGTAAACTTCTGAATGGTGGCTTTGAGGAGCTTTTTATCATAGATAAAACAAAATATCTTCCCCAGAGCCTGTTCTGAGGAATTGCTGACCTATTTAAGCAGAGTGCTTGCAAAATCTTCGAGTGGAAGCAGACATCCTGGCAGTCAAATCTGGGCTTTGGCAAACTCTGAGCTGTGAAGGGTTTACAGCAGAGCACTGATGGACATTACCTGCCTGTGGTGATAACAGAGCTTGTGTTTTCCATGGGTTATTTTGTAATACTTCTGAATTCCAGGATGGAAATAAGAAATCAGTGTCTGATTTCATCTTCCTCCGTGGTTATGGGGAGACACACCGAGTACAACATGGCTTGAGAAGTAACGAGGTACTGGCAGGGGAAGAGGGAAGTGTCCATATTGTGCCTAATTTCAAGAGACAGTGCAGGAGCCAAGGCCAGGTTTGGGTATTGCTGGGGTGGTGAATGTGGTACATGCTGCTATGATGGGAGGCTGTTGCTGATTGAGCCTGCTCCTTACCATGGAATAATTCACCCCCACAGGACCCTCGTTTGATCATAGAAGCAGGGTTGGAGCCTTGGTTGCACCAGGAGAGGCTGACTTGTATGTTCTCCCCAACCTGGGCCAGTGCCTGCAGGCTGGAGCAGAGCCCAGGGATTTGGCAAGCACTGATGGCCATCATCTGGCTCCTGAATCACGGCTTCGAGATGCCAAACGTTTGCAGCCAAAATGCAGCCAACTCCCAGATAACGCCCTCCAGCTCCCCGAGCTGCTGACAGAGCCCTCCCGTGCCCTGCAGTGGGGCTGATGGAGCGGGATGGTCCCTGCTCCGAAGCGCTGTGAGGACCTGGAGGCTGGGGACGAGCCCATCGCAGGCTCCTGCAGAGATGGGGCCTCCAGGGCTTCGGGAGCTGGCAGGAAGGGTGTAGTGAGAGCTGAGACTTGGCAGGAGAGGTCTGCAGGAGGAGGGCTCCCCGGGGCAGCCACTGCTCCCCCCAGACACAATACTCTACTGCTTCCAAGCACATTTTTCTCAGGCAGTGCTGGATAATCTGTGGGAATGTTAAACACCAAAATGAGCAGCAAGCCCGCCTGGAGCTTCTCTGCAGGACAAGCAGTGATCTTGTGCTCCTCTCCAGGGGTAAAGCAAAGGGTGGTGGAAGAGGTCAGTGTTCACAGGTCACCCAAGGGGCTCTGCCCATGTTGAAGGCACCTTGGACACTTTCAGGGCTGAATAGTCTG
This sequence comes from Pezoporus occidentalis, assembly GCF_034315485.1. NCBI lineage: Eukaryota > Metazoa > Chordata > Aves > Psittaciformes > Psittacidae > Pezoporus > Pezoporus occidentalis. The sequence continues at coordinate 1,525,447 of NW_026913295.1, forward strand.
GATGAGAAGAGGCTGGCAAAATCACTTCTGGGCATGATGTTACCTTGTTCACTGCTGGGAACAGCAGTTCTGCAAGGGAGAAGTGTTGAGTCCGCTTTGCTTAGCAGCTTAGTAGTTCAGGGACTCAGCAGCTCTGGAATGGGCCTTTGTGCCCCCATTGCCAGCAGTCGCCCCTGTTCCCCTCCATAGCCGGACCTGTGCCAGGGCAGTGGGATCCGCAGCTGGAGGAGGGAAGGATGGAGGGTCTCTGCCCCGGGACATCACCTCCCAGCAAAGGAAATAATAGTCATTCTCTAGCCCAGGAGCAGAGGTTAGGTCTCCCACTGTGCTGGTCCTTATCCCCATCCCAACATCCATGCTGCTGTATGGGGACACTGCAGTCTGGATCCCAAAAAGCTTCAGGCATAGAAACAGCACCTTCAGTCACCCAGAAATGAGTGGGTTCTGCTGCAAAAGCCGCAGCAACTTGTGTCCCCTTTTCACACTGGGGGACGAGCAGTGCCTGATCCAGAGTGATGTGACACCTCACTGCTCCAGCAGCTTGTGCTCTGTGAGGGTACTGACAGAATCACAGAATCAACCAGGTTGGAAAAGCCCTTTAAACTCATCCAGTCCAACCGTTCCCCAGCCCTGCCAAGGCCACCCCTAACCCATGGCACTGAGGCCTCGTCCCCACGCTGTGTGAACACTTGCAGGGACGGTGACTGCAGCCCTGCCCTGGGCAGCCTGTTCCAATGCCTGAGCACCCTCTGGGGCAGGAATTGTTCCTCAGCTCCATCTAAACCTGCCCTGGTGCAGCTTGAGGCCGTTTCCTCTTGTCCCATCCCTTGTTCCTTGGGAGCAGAGCCCAGCCCCTCCTGGCTCCATCCTCCTGTCAGGCACTTGTAGGGAGCCATCAGGTCCCCCCTGAGCCTTCTCTTCTCCATCTGAACCCCCCAGGTCCCTCAGCCCTTCCCCATCACCCCTGTGCTCCAGGCCCTGCACCAGCTCCATTCCCTTCTCTGGCCCCACTCCAGCACCTCAGTGTCTCTCTTGGAGTGAGGGGCCCAGAGCTGAGCACAGGATTTGAGGTGCAGCCTCCCCATTCTCTCTGTGAACCAAAGCCGGTGCTCCAGGTGCTGCAGGGTGTCCATGTGCCCATGGCAGGGGATGCACTGCTCATGTAACCGGGTCCACAGGAATCCCGTGCCCAAGCTGGCTGCTGCTGGCCACCCTGAGCCCATGTTCACAAGTCACAGTGATGTAGAGCTCCCAGCGCTCGGGCAAGGAAGCGCATCCAGCCGAGGCCAAAATCCTCTGGGGCTGTGGAATCAGGGTTTTTCTCTCACACAAACACAGCGTTTTCATCTTTTTCAATAAAGTGTTCCCGTTTTGTGTGGGAACACCACAGGGCTTGTTTATTTATTTGCTTTTAATAACTGATAAATGTTTCCCTCTGAAGGGTTCTCCTGGGTTTCTTCCATGAAAACCCTCCCAGAAGTTCAAGGGGAACCATGAGGTGGGCTCAGCTGTTTTGGTTATTCAGTACAATGTCTGCTTGGTCTAAAACACCACTTTCCAGTAAGGGACAAGACCCATGCCCGGCCCTGGGGGTCGGTGCTGGGTGCCCATCCCTGCGGTGCCCATCCGAGCTGCAGGCATTTGCAAGCCAGCAGCAGCTCCCTGTCCCGGGGGTGCTGGAACCAGCGTGTCGAGGCTGTTCGTGCTCCAAGCTGCTCCAGGAAACCTCCCTCGGATTCTTGGCGCGGGCCCGGGCTCTGTGATCTGGCACCGACCCTCTGAAAGGCACAGGGAGGCTCATTATCATTTGCTGACCCAACTCCTGTTTTCATTCCTCGTGACAGGAATCTGCACAGTGTTTAATGCAAACAGAGGAAGCACATTTATTGCCCTTTCTAAAATATTCCGGTGTTTCAAAGCCGTGTTCAGAAAGCCAGGGCAACTAAATTCTTGTCTGCAACCCCAGCTCTGAATACTTTTATGTTCTCTGGTGGGAGAACATCTTTCAAACCTCTGCCTAGGAGACATTTCTTTTACACATCCTGGACCTTCACCGAGGGGCTGCTGGGCTCAGTGTAAGGTCAGTCGCGCTGTCTGCTCGTAGGAACAGTAAGTTCTGTGCAGGAAGCTGTGTCCCTGCTGTAATTCTTCCCTGCAGAAACCAGGTTTGACAGTATCTTGATCTTCTCATGGGCTTAGCCAGACGTGTGCATCTCACTTGGCCTGCATGTCCATAGGGCTGGCCCTCCTCAGCCTGCACACCAGCAAATACAGGGGTTTCCATCTTTTACAAGAGCGAACAGTCATTACAGAGCTGCTAAGGAGAAAGCAAACGTGACCTCAAGGACAGGCTGGTGGTGAGCCCGCTGAGCTGCCCATGGCATGCAATGAGCAGCAGACTTCAGGATGAAGCCTGGATTGAGCGGGGTTGAGTGCACCCTCAGCAGGCTTGCAGGTGACACCAGGCTGAGTGGTGTGTTTGGTACTCGAGAGAGGGGATGGGATCCAGAGGGACCTGGACAGGCTGAGACACTGCAAACCTCCTGAAGTTCCACAAGGCCAAGTGCAAGGTCCTGCACCTAGACTGAGGCAATCCCAAACACAGGTGCAGGCTGGGCAATGAGCAGATTAAGAGCAGCCCTGTGGAGACCTGGGGGCATTGGTGGATGAAAAACTGAGTATGAGCCAGCAATGTGCACTCACAGCCCAAAAAGCCTGGTCACAGCATCCTTTTCCCCACCGTGTGCTGGCACAGAGCAGTGGGACCTGCCTCCGTGATTTGCAATCTGAGGCAGATGTGAAAGGAAAACATTGTTATTTTAATCAAATTACAGCTCTGTGCATTGCTGCTTAGAGCAGCCTGAAGGATATCACATTGTTTTGAGGGTGCTTCACTGCCCTGAGTGCTGTGACCCATTAAATCACATCAGGGAACCCATTTTGAGCAGCTTCAAACATGTGTGCCATCTGTAAGGGTTGTGTAATGTCCGGTTTATCACAGCAGTGATTTACACTGTCATCCTTGCAGGAACTGAGGTACACCAGTGAAACATCCAACACGTCAGTCACCCAGCATGTGCTGGGGCTGCCAGAAGGACTCAGTGCCACAGTACCACTGATCTTTGGCCCTGCTCATGGCAGGGGGGTTGGAACTAAATGATCTTAAGGTCCTTTCCAAACCTAACTATTCTATGAGTCTATGATGCCTCTCGTAAGTCTGTGCTTACACAGCTCTGCTTCTTGCCATACAAACACCTAGCACAGAAGACAGCAGCAAGTCTTAAGCCAGGTGAACAGTGGTTTGTTGTAGAACCAAGATGCCTGCTTGTGGGATAGGGTTAAAGCAAAAGTTTCCTCTGGATAAAGAGGATTGCACAAGACCTCACAGGCGCCTTGCTCACCTCATGCCCCTCCAGAGGAACACGGGCTGCTCAGAGCTTTGCCTTTTCTCCAGATCACCCCTTTGCTCCTGTGACACCAGGATCACTAAGTGGAACATTTGGAGCAAGTCCAGAGGATGCTCAGGGACTGCAGCACCTCCCATACGCATACAAAGACAGGCTGAGAACATTGGAGGTGTTCAGCCTGGAGAAGAGAAGCTGCGTGGAGACCTCAGAGCAGCTTCCAGTGTCTGAAGGGGGCTGCAAGGATGCTGGAGAGGGACTCTTCATCAGGGACTGTAGTGACAGGACAAGGGGTGATGGGTTCAAACTGGAACAGGGGAAGTTCAGGTTAGATTTAAGGCAGAAGCTCTTCCCTGTGAGGGTGCTGAGGTGCTGGCACAGGGTGCCCAGAGAAGCTGTGGCTGCCTCATCCCTGGCAGTGTTGAAGGCCAGGTTGGACACAGGGGCTTGGAGCAAGCTGCTCTAGTGGAAGGTGTCCCTGCCTGTGGCAGGGGTTGGAGCTGGAGGAGCTTTAAGGTCCTTTCCAACCGGAACCATTCTATGATTCCATCCTTTTGGTGCTCATAGAAGCCTTGCAAAGACTTCTGTCTCGTCTAGCCCCTGACTATTTGCTATTCCCAGTTGACTTTCTAAGGGCAGAAGTCTGACAGTGATGGGCGACACTGCTGGTCTGTGTTGCTTAAAAGGAGAGTTAGGAGCACACAGCTCAAAATCCCTGCTCTTCAGTTAAGTGAATTGTGTATCTTACCAGGACTGCAGATGAAATAAAGTGCTGTCATGCCGAGTGGCTTCACAGTCTTACCCTGTCCTCAACATAAAGATTAAGGGAAGCAGTTCTGGTTCAAGTGTTTAAGTGGGTGCCTGTATAATTGAATTTCATGCTTGCTCATTCCCTCTGAAGTGGTGTACGCAGGCAGTCACTTGAAAGGGGGAAAATCTTGCTCAAACGCTCTGTGAACCTTCCTACATTTAGAAAGTGGGTAAATCCTGCTTCAGATCCCTTTAGTGTGGGATGCTGATGAGAAAGGGCTTCTCTTTGTAAATGTTTCTGAGGATAAGGGGTCACTGCAGTCTCCTTACATCCAAATGACCTGAAATGTTTGGCATATATCAGAAGCGATGCATGTAGATAAAATAATTGCACACAGTTGCTGCCATTAAATAACAGAGTGAGACCCATGGACAGGTCTCCTCTGCCTGCCTGGCCTTTGACAGAAGCTTCTTGCTTCCAGATGACAGCTCCTGAGTAAGCACCAGAATTCCTGTTATCTGCAGTCATTGTGCATCAAAGCCCATTGACATGGTGCCATAGGTCCCCCACCAGATGCCTGTACTGTGATGCATCCATGGGCCATGTGTGGGCTTTGCATCACAATGCTTCTGTGGGGACATCATGAGTTCTATGGCTGTAAGGTGTATTGTGTAAGCAGCGTCACACCACTACAGTCCAGTGTCTGGTCCACACTGGCCACTAGTGAGTCCATCAGGGCGCAGGGTTTCTGTACATCAGGACCTCCGATGCGTGGCACCAACGGAAAAGCGGTGACAGGGTGAGTGCTCACATGAGGACCACTGGTGCACTTGGCTGTGGTGGCCAGTGGGACGAGATCCATCCCACCTTGTCTGTGGGAGGGCTTATCCACAGCCACAGAGCAGTGACCTGAGCCCCACGGGCCCCATGTGCAGTGGGTTTGGTAGATGGAAAGCAAAACACCAGTCAGAGCAGAGGGAAGGTCCATGCTCACTTCTGTGTGCTCAGATGGACGGGTAGATGGCCTGGGGTCCTGCTCAGAAAGCACAGTGTTGCCTGGCACTGGTTTAAGGGGGTTTGCAGGCAGCAGGAGCATCAGACTGTGGCCAGTCTGACATGTTGAGTGTAGGGAGCTGGGGCCTCAAGCTGCCCTTGGGTTTGTTCTTACTGTTTCCATAGGGTGGGTCCAGCCCAAGTGCATTTGTGGTCAATATAAAGGCAGTTGTTCCTGTGCCGCCCTTCTCCAGCAAGTGGAGCATCTCCTTCCCCTGCAGAGCTCAGTGCAGATGTGCTGGCAGGGGACATCCTATTCCTTCCCAGATTCTGGGGCTCAGAAAGCCAGACTTTCTCCCTCTTTGCAGGCAATAATGTAAGGCAGTGTCCTCTGCTCTCCATGGCTGCAGTGTGCCCCACACACTCCTGCAAACTCAGCTTGGCTGAGCCAAGTTTTGCCAAAATAGGAGCATACGGCAAGGACAAAAGTCTTCGCCATGGCCTAGGCTGTAAACCCTTCTCCAGATATCTCCTTACAAATCAGTCCCTTTTGTCTCAGTTTTGTCCCATTCTCCATTGCTTTCTGGTGTTGCCTAAACAGCAACTTTTGGTGGTATCAGAGCTAAAGGATGCTGCCTGCCCAGTGTCACTTTCCTCTGTGCTGACATGATGTGCTCAGAGCTGTGTGCTTGCTCACTCTTCTCCCTCCAGCTGAAAGGTGGCTTTGGGCATACCTGAATGTGCTATGCCCAAAATGAGACGGTGATATAGCAAGGGCTAACTGGTGAGCTCCAAGGTGTCCTGGCTGAATATGTCCCCTTTACTGTGTGTGGTTACATATATGTGTATATGCATACATACATATATTTATATAAATATGTATTTCACTGCATTTCAGATCTTGCATCCTTTCTGGGTCAGCAGCATGCTCCCAAGGTCATGCAGAGTTTGTGGTCCCTGTGTGCACAGATTGCTTTGCTGTGTGGATTGCTGCAGACCCCAATCCTGCCCTTTCACTTTGAGACAGATCCCAGCTGCACTTGTTCTGTAGGGCCCAAGGAAGATGCAGGCACCCAAAGGAGCTTCCCTGGCACAGTAAGATTTAACATGCCCCCAAGAAGACCATGTAGCTAACAGCACCCTGCTGGGTTACAGCCTCAGCATGCCCGGAGTGCAGAGACTCATGGCAGTAACAGCATCTTCCCTGCTGAGCCTGCAGCACCCTCCCTGATCCTGTATTTTATCCATGAGCACTTAGATTCCAGGTGGCTGAAGACCAGTTTGGTTAAATGTGGCAGCTCTGCACTTCTGCTTCTGTGCATGTTTGTCTCCGGGCCTCGAGTACTGCTGCGGGCAGGGATCTGTTCCTCTGTGTCCATGTGGTCATACCCATGATTGTCCATACAGGAGGGGATTTGGGATATGGAGGGAATGTGCCTTCTCTCCAGTGTTAAGGATGTGTGTAGGTAACAGTGGGCTTTCTGACGTGTCTGTGAAAGAATTATCCAGGGAAGTCTTTGCTCACAGCAGTGATTTGGCTCTGCAGCAGAGGTGTTCATCTGCCCCGGTCCTGCCCCTCTGCCCACTGCTGTTCCCACCTGCCTGGCATTTAGCTCCTGCATCACAACCTGGCTATAGGGGGATGAATCCATGGGCATACAGGGCTTGTGCCACAGAGTTTTGGGTAATAAGTTTCTCGTGCACCCAGAGTCAGTCAGGAGTAAGGGAAGACACAGACTCGGGGTGTCAGACAGATGGGTCAAAAGCTGGGGCTGCTCCCAGTAGAATGAGACAAAACTTATCTGACCATTGGCAGAAGAAAAAGGGGGTTTTGTGATTATTGTGGCATTTGGACAGCCGGCAGCAGCGAGGAGTCCAGGGAGATGACAGGGCTGCAGATACCTTGGCAGGGAAGAGCAGATACTGTTGACAGAGCAAGACACTGGACAGGAGGTGAACAGAGCCCCAGTGCTTCCTTCTGCCTATGCACTGGGGGAACTGGGAGACAGAAGTGTGTGGTGTTGACATTGGCCAGGCACCAAGAGATTTCCTGTTCTTCAGAGGGCCCTTGTCAGCAAACCACAGCTCTGCAGGCAGCAGCAGCACGGGGACCTTGCCCTGCAGAGCAGGGGGCTGCAAGGCCAGGTTGCCCCTGGGGAGCAGGATGGCTGCTGGCAGCAAAATGCCCAGTCTTGGGGCTCTTCTCCCCAGGGTGCCCCCATCATCACGGAAACAGGGATGGATCCAGTAAAGACAGAGTGCAGGGTCACAGGAGTGCTCTTCCCCCCTGTCCCCAATGCCAAGAAGAGAAGCTGCAGCTGCAGCTCCAGGGCATCCCTCCAGGCAAACCTCTGCTTCCGCAGTGCCGTGTCCTCTGCCTGGCTGAGGTGAGGGCATAAGAAGCTGCCAACTTGGATTGGAAGGGACCTTAAAGCTCATCCAGCTCCAACCCCTGCCACGGGCAGGGACCCCTTCCACTAGAGCAGCTTGCTCCAAGCCCCTGTGTCCAACCTGGCCTTGAACACTGCCAGGGATGGGGCAGCCACAGCTTCTCTGGGCACCCTGTGCCAGCGCCTCAGCACCCTCACAGGGAAGAGCTTCTGCCTAAGAGCTCAGCTCAGTCTCCCCTCTGGCAGGTTAAAGCCATTCCCCTTGGCCTGTCCCTGCACCATGCACACCACAACAGCTCATTTCTGGCCCATTGCCTGCACCGAGGGCACTTGTGGAGCAGCAGAGCCAGCACTGGTGGCATTTCCCTTGAGGAAGACCGAGCATCACTGTGCTGAAAGGAGGGGCACCCTCAAGGCAAGATTTACAGCTGCATTGTCCTGTTGCCAGTAGACATTTGACCAGCACCCCACACATGACATTTGTTTGTTCAAATGTAACACAATTCATAGACTCTTTAGGAGACTGTTGATGCTGTGACATTAAGCAGCCGATTACTCCTGTGTTTGGCAGGCTCTCAGTCCTGCTGCGATATGGCTCGTGCCCAGCACCTTCCCTAGCAAAGTGCATTGGCATAAATATGTGAGCAATGCAGGTGACAGGCACTGTGGCTCTGGCTGATTATCCATTGCTTTTATGTAATTTATGCTCCAAAAGTAACTGTGCTTAATCTTGTCCATGAGCTTGATTCCTTTCATGTGGTTTTCTGTGCTAACGAGATTAAATCAGTTCCAATAGGCACCGTTTTAATGGAGATGATAAACTTTTATTGAACTCAAGCACATTAAAATGAAATGTAAGCAATAGGTGACTTTAGCATTCGTTTAGAGTCTTTTCCAATCTGGATCAAGCCAGCATACCTTCCCTGTTAAGCAACAGCCAGCACCCCAGCACGTTTTATGAGCTCCTAAAAGGGCTGAACATCCTTCCCCCACCGTGCTGCCATGTCGCAATGCTGCTGGAGGCCGAGGCTGAGCATTAATAGGAGCAGCTCCATGACCTGGTGCTGCAGCCATGAAGTGAGGCGTAAACACCGCTAAGTACAGGACTTCACATCTCAGGAAAACAGGAAAGCAGGGGCTGGGTAATTTGGTGTTTTACAGCAGCTTTGTCTGCTAATCTGTGCTCTGTTTGGTCTGCCAGGAGGATTATTATGGTGGGTTTACTGAAGAAGTGCCAAAAATGATGTTAAATAAACTGTTTACACAAAGTAACTACAGGCTGAAAAGCTAAACAGAGAGTCCCGAAGTCAGCCCCGCTGCAGGTTTGAAGAAAAATAAACTCCTTGACACTCCGGACTGGACGCTGCCGCTCGGCAGAGCCGGCTGTTTGTTGAATATTAAAACATAAAATTAATGTGTTTCCCCCTCGTTCTGGGGCTCTTTCCAAAGGTCTCATGGTTAGAAACATGATCGGATCACTCTGAGCTCCTTGGCTGTCCTTGGGATTTGCCACGATCAAAATAGTCAAGTTCCAGAATGGCTCTAAGGAAGACGATCATTCTTGAGAAGCGGGTTGTGTAACATCATGTGGAAGAGGGCAGGAAGAGCGAGTGCTTGCTCTTTGCCCTCCAAGGAATGGTATAGGAGATGTGGTGGGCAGGAGCTCATGGTGCTCTCCCATGTGGTGCGTAGGGAGGCTGGTCATGCAAAGGGTCATTTCCACCAGTGGGTGGGTGATGCAGGTGACTTAAGCCACCAACTTAAAGAACAGTGTGGAGGGATGCAGGAGCTTTCATCCCTTCCCTCTGGTTTTGCCTGTGTTTGACATGTGTGTATTCGTTGCTGAGGTAAAAACTTGAATAGAATTTGGAAAAATGAGTGGAGTCAGCTTTTTGGCTAAGGAACAGTGTGCTAACAGCTCCTGAATTCTGACTTGCCATTTAACTTCTGTTAGCCACAGCTTCCCCAGAGCAACCCAGACAGTTTCTGTAACACGTGGGATAAGCACGTACATTGTGCAGAACCCATCAGTTACAGCCAGTGTTCGTTTCAAGTCTTTATCTTAGTGTCTAAGAGCATGGATGTGATTTTTTAACTACAGTGAGATGAACAGGGCATAACTGGCATTGCAATGACTTTAGGACCCTACCCAGGATGGGAATTCGGTGCTTGTACAGAGTTTGGGAATAACAAATGCCTTAGAGATCAAGGAACCACACGTGTTCTGGCCATCGACAGCAGAGGGATAGGACAGCATGTGCCTGGCACCAGTTGCACAAAGGTTGCACTAATGTTCTCTCAACATGTCAAAACAGTGCCAGAGGAGGATCGCTGGCAGTATTGGCATGGACTTTCAGAAGTCCTTCAAAAGACGCAGCTGAAGGGGTTGGATCATCCGTGGCACAGACAGGGATCAAAACATGGAGGCAGGAAGGTAAGCAAGACTTTGCTCAGAGGCTGACCTACAACAGGGCTTATGGGGTTCTTGCCACGTTCTGTGCTGCCAGCTATTGTGATGTGCTTTGTACAGAAATGAAGGGAGCTGGTAGGAAGGTGCAGTGTAGAAAATGCCATTGGAACCCACCTGTGCAGTTTAGCTTAGCCCCTGTGCGTTTGCTTTGTGAGAGAGCTTTAGTCCTATGCAGAAACAATTAGTTTTTTTCTTTTCTATAGGAACACCTTTATTAATTACACAATCTTACTTTGTGCTCTGAGATCTTGTGATTAGATAAAGCAAAGCTGCAGTGACATTGCACAGGCAATCCCATCGACGCTGCAGCATACAATCTATTCACACATAGGAGAAATCATCACTCATTCAGTGTAATGTAATCTTTTTGAGAGACATCAAACCAGCAGATTTGTCCTCAGAGTGGTGCACTACAGAGCTAGGTTCCCTCCAGTGCCCAAGCTCAGAGCCAGAGCAGCAGCCGAGTGTTGCCCACAGCATGGGCCAACCAACAAAGCCTTCTCCTGCTGGCTCCTCAGCAGCTTGCTGAGAGCAGAGGAATGTGGAGTTGTGCGAGTCAGGCATTGCAGTGTCCCAGCAGGAACAGCTCAGGAGTGGCAGGGTCCCCATTATCCGCCTTGGTGGCCAAGGTGGGTTCGTGCCATAAGGGCAGTGTGGAAATGCCAGGGGGTGCAGTGGTTCCCGTTGCATGGATCATCTGGGATGAGGGAGAGGGTGCAGAGGGGGGTGAGAAAATGTGGGTTTTGGGCACTTGTGTAATTGTGTGGATTTCTCACCAGAGACACAAGTCTGAAACCTAAGTGCCCTCCCCAAGTAATCTTGCCAATCTCTGAAGGACAGGCTTCCCAGCCAAGCCTCGATAAGAACTGGAGCAAACCTTGTCCTTCCCTGTAATTTTGCTTTCCAAAAGGACTGAACTTGTTCCTGCTGAAGCTGTCCCAGATTATTCAGCCCAAAGGGTTAAAGTTTGGCAGTGGTGTCAGCAACCGAACAATGGGTCATATCATGGAACTGTCAGGCAACCTTAAATATAGCTGTTATGATCTGCATAGTCTGCAATGCTCTGGAAACCAAGGATGAGCAGTGAGGGGAAAAAATTCATAGAGCCCATTGAGTTGTTTAGGTTAGTCAAAAACAGGGAGGGCTGCAGGGAGCTGAAGAAAGCCAAAGGGTGCCCTGGGGAAGGGAGGTTGATGGGAGCATAGGAACAGGGCAAGGAGCCCACCAGGAGGAAGACAAGGATGAGGCAGACTGGAGGGCAGTCAGCGAGGGGGGGATGCTTTGGAAGTTCAGTGGTTGGTCTGACAGCAGCTGCTGGCCCCATCTTTCTGTAGTCCATCTTCTCATCTGGCCTCTCTAATCCACCCAGAGAACTGATTTAGTGTTGGCACAGACTGACCTAACAATGAGCCAGGAGTCAGGGCCAGGCTCAGCGCTGATGTGGGGGGCTCAGATATTCTCAGGGGAGCTGAAATCCACCCCTTACCACTCACCAGGGGCTGCAGTCTATGGATGCCTGCTTCTTCCCCAGCCAGCATCCCAAGTATCCCAACTGAGGCAGCCAGCAAACACGCACTGAACTTGGAGCCTGAAAGCTTCAAAGTGAGTCGGAAACTATTTTATCACAGCAAGATCAGTGCGAGCTGCAGTGCTGGATGTGATCAGGTCTGAGGCTGAGGAGCCCTCTTACGGGAAATGGCTCTTAATGTGCTGTCTGAATGCGAGCCTGGCACATAGAGGGAGTTGCTGAGGAGCGTTGAGCTATGTAGGAGGTCAGACCCAACATCCCTTCGACCTCCAGCTCTACAGGCAGATGCTCAGCTGGAATAGTGCTATAGCCACAAAGCCTGAATGATTTATACCACTGGAAGAGTTTTTCCTTTCCCTTCTTCCTCCCCACAGCCCTGCTCTCCCTTCTCCTCCATCAGCACTGATGTGCAGCTGAAGGGCAAGGGAGACATCCAAGTGCCTGTCCACATTGATGCCCCCAGCTCAGTCATGCCTTGGGGAATGGAGCCTCATGGAACAGCACTGCCCTGCTGCCCCTATACAAGTACCAAGGCAGTGACTGCTCTGCTGGTCCATGGCCTGTCATTTGCTGGCTGTGTCTTCAAGGAAAGAACACAGCCCTGGCCACATACAGAGGCAGCACAGAGATTCTGCGAGAGGACTTTGGTTCCTATCAGTGCCATGGGTAGCTGCACTTCATTCCTCCCAGCATCCCCATGTCCCTCATGCTCATTGTCCCTATGGGCTCCCATAGCATCCCTGCCACCCCACAACCCACACCGCCTTCCTTTGTACTATCTGCTCCCACATCTCTGGCTGCTGTCACGGCTAAGAGCCATGTCCAGTGTGCCAGGCAGGGACAGGAGCTGCACTCAAATAGATTGGGATTCGCAGGGCGGGTTTGGGACAGGTCTGTGCCAGGGGAGAGCTCCAGGGCGCAGAGGGACACCCCCCGTGCTACGTGGCACAGCGCTGACCTGAGTGTTTCCACTGGCCTTTTCTTGACCATTTTTGGTCCCTTCCATTTGTTTTTGAATCTGTTCCTCCTCTTTGCCCAAGTTCTTTGCACTAATTGGGAACTGGCTCCTCTCGGGGTGGGAGGTCTGTCAGGACTGCCTTATGACAGATTTACTTTGTCTCTCTGTCTCTGCATTTTGGCAGTTGGGTTCTTCTGCAATGTTCTGGATTTGGATTTCGCTCCTCAGTGCTGATATCCTCACAATAGGCAGCCTATGGATTGACTAAATTAAAACATAACGAGCTGGAATGCAACTGGCAGCTCTGCAAGATCCCCATCAGCACGGCGGTGCCTTGCAAGCGCGGGGCTGAGCTGTGTCTCTAGGCGGGCATGAGCCGATGGCTGCAGCCCTGTTGCAACGGGGGAGACCAGGCTAGGATGCAGGTGCCCTGCTCATTATGCCATGAGCAATGGCACAGACACCCCACTGCGGGCAGGGGCTCACAGGAACGGCTTGCTGGACTCCAGCATGGGGTTGACACGTGTCAAAGTGTTGCTCAATAGAGATCAGAGGATGCAGGTTCAGAAAGAAAAGCCAGTGAGCTGAAGTGCTGTTCCTAGATCTGCTCCTCTTCACCAGTGTTTATCCTTGCACCCTGGATGCTTTGGGAGCATCCATTCTCTTATCTCCATGACTGGAACCTCTTCTTCATCCTATTGCCATGTTATGAATGCCACCAAAAAACCCTGAAGCTGAGTTCTTTCTCAGTGGCACCATGTTCATGTCAGTCTTGCACCTCAGAGTGGTGCCTGTATCATCTTTCCCCTCACTTCAGCTGCAGGGTGTCCATGCAGGGGATATATCTCTCCCAGGAAACCTTGCTTCAGCTTCCCCTTCAAAATTTCCCCCTTTTCTGAGCAACCAACTCCTCCAGGCTCGTTTTCAAGCCAAAGGGGCTTTGCAAGCCCATTGCTAACTTGGCCCAACCTGGCACATCACCAAATGCAACGCGTCTTGTCCTGTGCATGGAGGTGACACAGAACCACTCGGCTTGTAAAGAGCAGCCAGCGAATGGAAGCAAAGGAAATCCTGGGTGGCACTGGATGTGGGAGTCTGTGGGATTGAGAGAATGCTCATCCCAGCTTGCAAGCCTTCAGAAGGAGATCCAAACCCAGCAAAGGCCCTTGAGAGATGGATAACACGCATGCTGGGGCCAGAGCTGAGAGCGGCTGTGATGGGAACCCGGGCAGGGAGCAAACGGGAAACAGCAAGGAAGGGTGAGAAAGCGGTTTGCTCTCCCTCCTGAGGATACTGCTGCTCACTGCAAGCTGCCTTAGCACTCAGTGACCTGCCTGCGGGCTCTCGTAGGGCTCTATAACCTTCCCTCCAGTCTGCTGTGCTTGCCAGCAACCTGGTGATTGCAAGTGGGAAGGCACATGGCATAGGTATTGTGCAGCTTGGGTCAAACACCCAGGCAGTTATAGGAGGAGAGAGACAAGCACATGAGCAAAACGAAGTGTGAGCCACAGGAGGGGAGAGCCGGAGTTGGGTGAGGTGAGCGGATAGCGCCTGGGAGGGGGAACAAGCAAGCCTAGGGGAAGGGGTGAGTCCTGTGGGAAAGCACTGCTCGGATAAAGGGCAGAATAAGGTTGGCTTCAGAGCAGTGGGGTGAAGAAGTGCCCCCCTGAGCAGTTTATCTGGGTATATATCAGGGCATTTTCCTTCTTGTTTCTCAGGAGTTTCTCATCCTCAGTGAGGATCTGTTCTTACTTACCTGGACAAACTCTGCATCCCCTCTCTCTGAGGTCTGGGTACCCACCTTGCCCATGGGAGGAGAACTGCTGCACAGAAACCACTTCACCTCCAATGCAGCTCCTCTTTCAAGGCAGTAGGGCAATAGTAGGACCACAGATAAAGTTTCCAAATTGCTCTCTGGTTTATTGACTGTGGGATATCTCTAAATCCTAACAGCAAGGCAGGGAAACACCAAACTTCACCAGTGCCCCTATAATGGATATTAATAACTGAATTAGGTAACTAAGTAAAGCCAGAGGGATGGTTGGAGAAGGAGATCAGAGATTCACTGTTGGTTAGTCCAAGAAGGGATGTCATCTGGCTTGCCTTCCTGCATAGACTAGGCCAGAGTGTTTCCCCAAGTGAGTACTTGCAGAGCACGTATTTTCAACAGTTGATTTGTACTGGGTTTTGAGTTGGCAGTGGCAAAAACTCCTCCCACAGCCCTGGTTGACTTGTTCCAGTGCATCTACATCAGATCATCAAACTAACCCAATGATCAGCTTGATTAAATTATAGTAAATCGAGTAACGGATCCATGTCATCTTCCTGGAAAGACATCAGTCTTCTTTAGCTATGAACTTCCCAAATCAGCTATCATTTGACTAGCTATGTCTCTTCCAACCCAATGGGGATTTTGGACTAGACACCCTCCTGAAGTCCCTCCAACTAATGTGTCTTTGCTTCTATTAATAGCTTGTCCTTGGAGATTCAACCTTTTACATGGGCTTCAGCTTCATTATGGGACCACTTTGCTCAGCTCTCCTGCCAGCTGATGCAGCTTGACCAGAGCAGCACTGAGGCTGCCTCTTTCTTTAAACCTAGTGCTGTGTACACCACCCACATCCACCAGGCAGGACAGGCAGGGCATCCCATCCCGCTGCTTTGGAATTGCCCAGCTCCCAGGGTTGCTCACACAAGGCCTGAGGCTCCCAGCAATGAGCCCCTGGGGAGCCGCAGCATCCTGAGGAGCAGAGGTGGGGCCATGCCCCCGTGCTTACAGAGCAGCTCAGCAGGAATTAGCTCTGTCCCAGAACATAAACAGTGCAAGTGTCTCATTTCCAAACAAGCCCCAACGGCCCCTTTCCCTGAGCTGCTGTGACTAATCACACTGGGAGGTGTTGGGTCAGAATCAACAATGGCTCTCCACTAAGGTCACTGCCTTTCCCTGCTTACACTGCTAACGTTATCACTGCTCAGAGTGGCTAATGGCATTATTTATACGTGTAACAATGATAAATGGTGATGCTAAATAAAGGCTTCCTGGCGTAGGCAGGTTAAGGGCTGATATGGCACATCTAGAACTTTATCATCAAAGGAATTAGCACTGTGGGTAAGAGCTTTCCTGGTTTTCAAGCAAAGCTGAACACTTATGAATGGGAAACGGTGTCAGCTATTAGCCTTGCCTGATAACAAAGCACATGGCTCAGGAGCAGGCCTTTAAGAGGCTGAAATTCACCCGGCTCCCAGGGAGGGCAAAGGGAAATCCCTCAGCCTGCTGGCCACGGTGAGAAGCTGCATGTGAAGGTGTTCACACCTTCAGCTTTGTAAAACAGGGTCTGTGGGAGAGCAGAGACAGGGCTGTGCCACGGCAAACATGCAGCCCAGGCTACCCGGGGCCACCCCCTGGGGGTGGGCAGCCCAAAGAGGAGCGCTGAGCTAATTGTGATGCTCAGGCAGGGCTTCTCATAAATCAGGCTTTTCCTCTGGAAAAAAAAACATTTACTTTCTAGTGAACCATCACAGCCCATATGATCCTGGTGGAAAGCAGGCTAAAAGCCAGGCTGTTTGACCCAGGGATACTGCAGGGGTGATTCACTGGACTTGTGGTTTTGGAAGCCCCCGTTATGGCCATCCTGCCTGGGGCAGCCTTCTGAGGCTGGACTACATCACCCATGGTGCTCCATGAGGATTTTGCTATCAGCTGGGCTGGTGCGTGGTGAAAGTCCTTGGCTGAAGCCCAACCAGACTCAACCATCATGAGGCCCTGACATGTCTTTTCTAATTAGAAACCTCACCCTTTTCCAGAGGGATGATATTTTAGGAAACCTTTTGTGATATTTGATTCCATCTTGAGAGAAAACTTTTGGCCTTTTTCTTCTTGGAAAAAGGACATGGGAGTGTGAAAGGGTTCTCAAGGCCAGGAAGGCAGGAAGATCTGTTCTGGAGGCATCATGACCATGGGCAGCAGAGAAGGGGCAGCAATTGAAGTGGCTTTTGGAGAGGGGAACAGTGAACTGCTACCCCAGAGCTGTGGAGTGGCAGTAAAGCCAGCAAAGGAAGAGAGCAGGGAGGGCCAGTGGGCAAGAATTCATCAAGCTGTGGTGGAAAGGCTGGTGGATGTGCTCTGAGATCTTCATTCCTTGTGGTGTCCGTAACTGATGTGTTGTGGTGCCCACAGCATCCCAAATCTGAAGGTTAAACATCTTACAGAGTCCTGGATCCTGATCTTTATTCAAAATAAATGCACCTTATACAGATGCTGCTCTCACAGGTTAAGTAAGAGTGAGCACAACTCAGTTTCAGCCCTGGTTGAAGCCCCTGTGCTCTGCGTATGGGTCCCTTTCCCAGCTCCTCCTGTATGGTGAGACAGTGAAGGTGACTGCAGGTCCATGGGCTGGACAGGAGGCAGGGAGCAGAGATCCTGCTGACAGCAGTGTGGTTTTTCTAGGGACATCCGCCTGGATGTAGCCTGTGGTTCTGGGATGTGCTTCAGGGTGAAGGACTGGGGTGGCTGCACAGACTAAGGGTGTCTCATGAAGGATCTTTCCTCAGTGGAAGCTGCACAATGTGCGGTGCCTGCACCAGCCTTCTGGTTGGGTGGTGGGTGCAGATAGATCCAGTCCACAGCCTGCATTCACACAAACTCACTTCAGTGCAGAGCTGGGGCAAGCTGAAGTGCCATGGTTACGTGCAGTCCTTGTCCATGCATGGACTCTTCAAGCCCCAACCCAGTGCACGATGCACAGGTGGGTCTGGGATTCTGCTGCTGCAGCTGATGTGTGGCTCCTCTGTGGCTCCTCATCCATGCCTTATACCAATTTCACCGAGATCAGGATTAGACCGACAAGGGTCTGGATGTCGTTCAGGAGATCCCCTGGGCATGGGTTTCCTCCACAGCAGACAGCAGAGCACCTCCACCTCCTTTGGGAAGATAGGACTTTCATATCCTCTGGAAATCCTCTGATACTATCTCACAGCAGTTCCATGGCTCTCACAAACATTCCCATCTATTGCCCTGCCTATGTGACAGCAGAGATTAAAACCCAGGAGCATAACCACCGCTGCATTTGGTAACATCAGTTTCTGAGTAGCTTTTCCTCTCTCCTCACAATGAAGGCACTAGGAGATCCTGCAGAGGAGCGTTGTTTGATGTCAGAACAGGATGCTTTGTGACTGTGAACCTAGATGACAGTTTTTGGAGGGAACTGGGGTATTTGTGAGTAGGGGAATTAGAGCTGTAAACCCAGGTGAAGATGCATCTTGTGCAGGATGATGCTGCTTGCTGCTCCTGCTGGTGTGGTACCTGACTGGGCAGCGTGGTGTTGGGGCAGGCAGCCTTGGGCAGCCTTGGTGTTCACTTCCATGGGGTGCAGTTCTGATGGTCCATCAGAAATCAGAGGGCTGTTTCAGTGCATTTAGGAGGTAGAACTTGCAGACCTTCTCGATTTTGTGGACTACATTGCTGTTGATTGCTTTGGGTCATGTAAAGATTTCACTGTAGTAATAAAGGAGCCTTCAAAAATGGTTGGTTGATGCTGTACTGGGAGTCCCTTCCCCTTGGAAAGGGTGGCCATGTCCTTAGCCATATCCCTGCCCTCAATGGGATGCATCTGAGGAGTGGTGGGTGTGTGGCAGTCTGGCATGATGCTGGTTCAGGCCTTGTCTTGAGCCTTCTTTGTAGAAGGTGGAGGTGAAGAGCTATAGGAATGTCAGTGCCACAGAATGGGAGATCCTGCTCCTGGATAGCTGCTGCCTGCCAACAGGGCCAGCCTGAGCGCATCCTCTGTCTTAGCAAGCACCTGAGAGCACGTGCTGTGACAGGCTGAGCTGCAGTTGTGGGGCAGCCTGATTCCCTTTCCTTGTTGAATGCTTCCTGTGGGTAATACAGCAGGGCTGTAGGCGGTCCCTGTCCTCAGGGCTGGAGTCAAGAGCTATACATTCTGTTATGTGAGCTAGCACATTAATGTAAACAGCAGTCTCCAAAACAGTGGCAGGAGAATTAGCTGATGCTACATGCTGCTGCTTCATGTTTTCGTTGGAGTTGAGGAATAGGTTTTGGAGAGATTTTCCTCCCCATTTTCTACTCGTGCCCTTGGACACAGCTCTGTTATCCCCAGCTGACTTGCCTAAGCCTATAATCCCTGGTGCTCAAGAGAGTGAGAAGAAAATAGGATTCAGAGTCCAAATGCCTTTTGTGTCGGACTCTAGAAGATTCCTACCATATGCTCTGGCCACCAAGCAAAGGGACTGAGCTCATTTTGCATCCTGTCATGTATCACTGTTGTGCATAAGAATCTGGAAAAGCTGTGGTGAGGTCTGTCTGTCACACGTTTGGCATGTGGACCTGATGTAGTGTTGGGAATGCAGCACACCCTTACTGTGAGCTGCCCCTCAGGCAGTGCAGTGTCCAATAAGCTCCTATGCATCACCCCATGGAAACGTGGCAGTCAGAAAGCTAGGCAGATCCTGTGTGCCCACCTCAGGTAAGAGATGTAGTTTGAAAGCAATTATCTTGCATGCTTGAAACTGAAAGCACACCAGCAATCATTCTGTTGTTTGAGGAGGAGATAACTAAAGACCCAATATGTTTACTCAGAGCAACTACCAACGTATGAAGGGTCCTCCAAGATCATACCCAATCCTCTGCCTGTGGCCAGCTAGAGATTGAATTAACCTGATTTGCCAGGGGCATGGTGTTGGCTCTTCCATGCAATGCCGGCTGCTGTCATTGCCTAGGAATGCCCAGCTGGGGGGATCCAGCTCCTTTTCTACCCTGTGTGCTGCCACATCCCTTGACAGATGTCAAGTTGCAGCAGTAAGGATGGATTCCTATTATTTTTGACAATCTGTGTTGGTTTGGTTTACTTGCTTGGGTACAACCTGTAAGAAGCTGTTGGCATAGAAGAAATGTTTATTGTTAGTTGAGATGAAATTCTCTTTTACATGTCTCTCTTGCCAGTGAAGTCCATTGCTGCCTTATACTGCAGCATAAGATGAATTTGCAGTCTCCATTTACTACTTTGTCATATACCTGGCCTCAGAGCAGCCAGTATTTACGATAGCCTGCACATTCAGTCCTCTCCAAGCCCTTTTTTGTGATGGCAAGAACCATCACTGCTGGGGTCTAAAGCATCAGGGTTATGAACCCTGTGGATGCTTTTCAGAGTCACAGCGTAATTCCAGGGAACAGGCAGCACAGCAAGCCTTCTCTTTCAGAACAGATCCACCGATCCCTGGCTGCAGGTCAAGGGCAACCACAGGGCAGAGATCATAGAATCATAGAATGGTTTGGGTTGGAAAGGACCTGAAGATCACCCAGTTCCATGCCCAGGAATGTCCATGTGCAGATCTCCAGCACTGGTGTGGTGGAAAGTGGGGTCCAACCACACATTCCCAGGAAAAGGAGCAACCACCATATCCCTAAGCTGAGATGCTGATTTTGTTGGACACCTCCATTACAGCTGGCACTGTCTCACTTCCACCACCAGCTAGTAAGCCCTGTTCTTTATTTTTCCATTAAATCAAAGATTCTTCTTGTAGAAATGTCGACTTATAAACACTGTTCGGTCAATTCATCATCTTTTCTTGGATCGGTTACATGAATTGACCTGCTTTAATCTCTCAGTAAAACATGCCCTTTAGATACAATGTCTTTTCTATAGCTCTTTTCTGAACGCTTCCTTTTGTTCATTTTTCAGTATCTTAAAAGCAATGCATAAGGTTAAAAATGGGACTGCATTCCCACGTGTAGGCAAAGCATCCTGTTGGCAATTTGGGCTGTTATCAGCAGTGACCCCTAAGTTATTCTCAAGGTCATGGCTGTCCAGGGTCCAGTACTGTGTCCTGTCAATGACATCTTCATCTTCCTTCTTGAAAGTAAAACGTTCAGCTGGCTTTAGTGGCATTAAGATGTGTGGTCAGCAGTGAAACCTGTCCCACACAGTTCAAATGCTGCGCGTACCAAATAGCTATGCTTTTTCTACTACCACACTTTCCTCAGCTTTGAAAACCACAACAGCAAACATTTTCCCCAGATCACTGATAAACAGCTTGTGTTGGGCAGGGTTTGGAGCAGGACACTCATGTTCCCCCCCAGAATCTCCTGCAGTGTCATCAGATAGTGACACCCTATGAGCGGATATGTTTCACTATCTGACTGTTGGGCAGACATAGCAAATGTCATTTATGGTCAATGAGAATCTCAAGCACAAAATATCACCTGGTTTCAGTCTTCAGGGAAGGTCAGTGTGTCTGTTGTTACCTTTACAGACCAAACTCCATACAATTATATCTCGAATCCATGCTTTAAGAGCAGAAACAGCTTTCGATTCACTCTGAGTAGTCTTGTATCAGCTTGCCACAATTTCATCTGGGACTGATGTCAAGTTAAGAGGCTGACAGTTTATTCTATGCTCTGTAAATATTTGTACACTGTTGGCCTCTTCCAGTCCTTTGGAACAATATTCCAACATTTGTTAAAAATAAACATCAATGGGGTGGAGCTCAAGCTCCATTCTTTATAAACTCTTGTGTGCAGATTTTTAGGTTCCTGCCATTTGTGAGAGACTCGCTGCTTCCCACGTCTCGGCTTCCCAACCTGCAGCCACTTTGACACTAGTTTCATCAGTGGCTGCTGTTTTCAGCATGAAGTCACCTCGGGGTGTATCCAGCAGCTAAAGCACTGCTGCTGCTGGGTTTACTGACCCAGAGACCTCTTCACACTCCCAGGTTACTGTGAAGTCTCAGCTTTCACAAAGAGGTTGCAGAGAGATGAGAGCTGCAGACTGGGTCAGAGTGGGGCAAGGGAGAGCAGGGAAGGGAACCCCCAGTGTGGTGGCCAGAACATAGGCAGGGTTGGAGGAACGTCATCTAGCAGGAGCTGGGGCCTGGGGTGTCACATACATGGGTGGGAAAACAGCCCGGCCTCCAGACCCATCATCATTCAGGGATGGGTTTTTCCCAACTTCCCCATTACTGCTTAGGATTTCATGCCAAAATGAGGAACTGCAGTCATGCACAAAGGCTGAACAAGCCTGAGAAGCTAAGGAGGCATTCCCTCCATCTGACATAAAGCATCTACCTCAAGACCAGGCACGGAGTTTGCCAGGATAGCTGGAATAACGTGGGAATTCATACCCTTTCCCCTCGCCAAGCTTGCTGCACATCTATTGAGGCAACCCAGAGGAGCAAAAGGGAAAGTGGAATAGCCTTGGATGTAAGAGGAGCCCTCCCCTACCATAGGCACCAGGACAGTGGTACTGGACAAGGAAGGTGAGAGCTGGCCCAAAAGTTCAGTGTTTCCATGCAGGGAGCCTCATGTAACTGTTGGCCTTTGGGGTCGAGGTGCTCACCTACTGCCTCCCACAGGGCACAAATCCTGACCACCAAAGAACAGAGATGGGGAAGCAAGGACACCTTGCAGACCTGCTGGCAAGAGGCAGGGGTCTGGCTTGGGTATGGAAGATTCCTGTTGGTTGTTTCTTGCCTTTTGCTATAGACCAAACCAGAGAAGATGCCACCATTGTCTCTTCTGTCCTCACCTTTGTGTTTAGCACTTCTGCCCTTGGTGAGGATGTGCAGCGTGAACACGAATTGCTGTGTCCTTCCTCCTCCTGGCTCTGAGGTGCCAACAGCATCCCCAGCACAGGGTGGAAAGAGTACAGAGAGTACAAATGTGTGCCTTGCTGGAAAAGACTGACAGAGAGAATGAGGCTAGGAAAGCATGTGTCAAACCCCAGGAAAACACTGAGCAAATAGTCTAAGAGCCTGGTACTATTATTCATTATGTTTTGAGCATTATATAACGGCATGAGGTTAAAATAACACACTCGAGTAACGAAAGAAATGACCTAAAGGATACCAAAGCAAATACATAGGGAGGACAAGTGTCTTTGGCTCTAAATCCTCCAGAGGAGGCTGGATGGGGAAACCCTCCTTTGGGGCATCTCCCCAGAGGTTTGCATGTGCCTTTAACACAGGCGAAGCTGGATGCAAGCATAAAACCATGAGAGTTCTCAGGGGGTGGGCAGGGAGGCAGGCAGTCGGGCTTGGAGGAGAGGGTGAAACCAAGTACAGACCCAGACACTGAAGGAGGAGTTTTAGTGAGAGTTGATTTTTGGTGCCAGCTGGAGCTGGCACAGTCAGTCCTCAGCTCATCAGGTTTTGTCAGGGCTCCGAGAAGTGGACCATCAAGCAGATATCCCAAGGCAAAGGCTCTTTACAGAGGCTGCTCTTTTCTCTTAGACTACTCAAATGCCATGAGCCAAAGACCCACTGCCATGGTGGGCAGTACTGCTGGAAGAGCCAGAGCCCGCTGGTGAGGATGCATGAGATGCCTGAGGGGTCAGTAGACCCCCCCAACGTGGCACCGCAAGGCGTGGATCATTTAATTTGTGCCATAAATCTGTGCTGTCTTCCCAACCCCGGTACAGCTGGATCCAGTCCCTGGTATGTGTGATCCACATCAAGGGCCAGCACATTTTCAGCAAGATGGGAAAGCAGAGGAACGCATGTGCTGTGCGTGATTGCAATTGGTGTGGACAGCTTGTTTGGGAACTGTGGTCATGTTCTATCAGAGGCAGCAGAGAATGGCAGGTTCGGCTTGGCTCCCCACAGCAGGGACAGCAGTGCTGTGCCCGGTGCCAGGCAGTGCCAGGGAGGCTTTCCCAGGGACACATTCCGGTCCCCTGGGTCATGGCAGCTCGCTTGGATGTTGTTTTCATAAAGCTCCCAAGTGGATGTCTGACAAAGTGCAGCCTGAAAAACAGCAAGTGAAACCCTCGCTCCTTCAAAGCCAGTGGGATTTCTGCCTCGGAATGCTGTGGGGTGAGGATTTCTCCCAGACTCCCCCCGCTCCACCCTTGACCACTCTAAGGCCATAAGGACAGGACAGAATGGGGAAAAGTGCATGCAACCATTCCCCAGATGCTCCCTTCTGAAACCAAGAGGGTTGCAATGGCAGGAGCTGTAGAGCTATGGAATACCGGGGTGCATCTTCTGGCTAAGGAATGGAAAACTTCCCACAGCTGTTTGAGAAGCCAGCCCAGGACATGTGGGGTGCAGCCCAGGCGGATGGGAAATCACTGCCTCACAGGTTGGGAGGTGGCTTCAACCCCTTTCAGTGTTTTTAACTCCAGACATCTCCATGTGCTCGCGGTTCCTGGGATGTTGGGTGCTCAGAGCAGTGTTTCAGGGCTGTGCTGCATCCGTGATGGTTCCTCCTTGGCTTCCCCAACAGCCGACCCGCAGCACACCCCTGTCGCCTGCCCCACCATGAAGCACAGAGAATGGAGTGAGCAACAGTGTCCCCTCTCTGACCTCAGCTCTCTGCCATGGGACCCTGCCAGCTCCCTCATGGCTTAGCTCTCCATAGCACACGTGGTGTGGTGTTTTCTGCACGGCTGAAACTCTCTCCCTGTCCTCTTTTTCCTTTTCCCCAAGGTAGGCAGGGATTTCTTTGCTCACTCTTGGATGGAAAGTCTTCTCCTGACGTGTAAGATGAGGTGTCACTTCCACAAACCCTTCATTCTTTAGCAGGAAATCTCTCTCTGTCTCAACCTCTCCTTAGCTGGACGATCATTTATCTTTGGGTTTCCACTGGTTTCATGTTTCCTGTTTTCTCCTTCCAGATTGTGATCCCTAACTGTAGATATTTTACAGCTCTGCTTTGCTTTCCACGTATCACTGCAGAGATAATCTCTGAGCAGACAGTTTCTTTTTCCTTGGTAGTTATTGGAAAAAACTGAGCTATCAAACCATGACTATGTCTTTGAAGCCCAAAAAGCTCCTCCTCTGACCATGGCCCTGGCACATTCCCCAGTAACCGAGATCTCTGTGTTTCCCAACTTTTGCTTTCCCAAGTTTTCTGTTTGCTTCTCCTTTAAATGCCCAGGAGCCTGCCGGTAGCACAGGCAGGGCCGATGCTGCCTTGCCAGTGGAGAATGCCTTGCACTTGGTTTTGTTGATACCTTTAATCTAAACTAAGTCATTCACCCAGAAAGTTCAAGGCTCTGGAGCGGTGACACTTTGGGCCCCGACCCAGGTGAACGTTCCTGTGCCCTGCCAGCTCCCAGGAGGGTCAATGGCTTTCTAGAACTCTCTGCAAATGCAGCACCGCTGGAGTCAACTGTTATAAACCTGCCATGAGGGATGAGAGCTCAGGAAGGATAAAAGAGCCTCTTTACTGGCTGCCTACTCGCCTGCCTTTGGTGCTGCTTCCCATCACTGCACTTATCTCAGCACTTAAGATGTACATAAGATGTACAGCAGCATCAAAACCATGTGCACACAGAAATGTTCTTAAAGCAACTGAACCTGACCTGGGTCATTCAGCGCTGTCACTGGTCCCATCTCAGCCATTTCCAGGAATCTCCTTCCCATCCCTTTGCTTTCTCAGAACTGAAGTGGTCACAAGTGTTCTGGGCTATGTTTTCAGAAGGGAAGACACGAGACATGGAAAGCTGTACCCATGAGGAAAGCCGTACAGCTGGTGACATTTGTCTAGGAGCTGAACTCAGTTGCTGTGATACTGAGGGCTTGGTACTGTTTCTCCATCTACCGCTGCAGAGATCAGTTCCAAGGGGGAGGTTTCTTTGGATTTTCATGATTTGCTCAGAAAGCACTGGGGTGGGAGGCAGGGGATGCAGGGGGTGTGTGTGGGTAGAAATCTGGTGTCAGATTAGCTTTATAAAGAAAAGCAAAGCAATGGCTTCTTTGCTTGAGATAGCCCTGCTCAAGACCTGACTCCTGGTCATGCTTACATCTCTTTGGTCATGCATGGAGGATCAGGATCCTGGTGTTGAGAGCCAGCTCAGGTGACACTGGAGGAGTAGGCAGAAGATGCAGAATTCACACTTTCCTGCATCTGGGGACCTTCCTGTGGGGTTGCAAGGCAGCTCACAGCACCCTTGAGTTCAGCCTAAGATATCCTGGAGATCAGACCACCCTTTGCGCAGGCTCTCATGGATGCCTGCAATGCAGTTGCTCCCACTGACTCACGATCCACCACCCCTCTTCAGAAGGTGTGAAGCCCCAGGGCCTGTTGACAGCCAGGGACCATCCTCTCATTTCAGCCTGAGTGGTTCCACAAGCTGTTTACAACCACGCTCTTGTGCCAGCCCCATGGCTCATGCTCTCTATCTCCCCACCCTGCTGAGTCTGATGTTGGTTCTTCTTGTTGGACTCAAAGCTTTCATTTGGAAAGGCCTCTTCTGTACTTTGAGAGATTAGGGCTTGTGCTTACTGGGGTTTGGGAAGAGAGGCTGTGCCCTTACATGTATGGGATGTGTGTGTATGGGATCACCATATGCTCATCCAGACTTTTATTGTGAGCAGTTTTCAGTCATTTCATGCCTTGCATCTCTCCTTGCTGTAAACAGATTGATTTTCCCAGCTGATTCAGAGGGCCCCACCTTCACAGACAGTTCTTGAGCTTACACTCATGGCAGCCCCTCTACATAGATATTCATTAGTGATTGTGTAAAGAAGTGCCTTCCTATGTTGAAAATTGGTCTGCTCATAGTTTCATCCTACAATCTGCTTCTAGCACAGCAGTGGGGGAACAACAGTCCTGTGTTCAGGTTTCCCATCACCTCCAGGAGTTTGCAAACCCTGCTGCCTCCTGCCTCAGCCTTCTCCTCAGCCTCCTTGCAGATCTCTGCTCATGCAGCAGCAGCATCATCCCCTCTTCATTTCCATCACTGCTCTCCAGATTTCTCTGACTCCATAATGTCCTTCTTGACACTGAGACTGGTTTCTGGTCATCTCCTGTCTTTTTCTCCATGCTGTCAGAACAGCCCCAGGCTAGCACATGTGCTGTGGATGACCCTGTGCTGTGCCAGCCCACAGCAATCAGCTACACATGCAGGACATGGGGTGGGACATCTCCTCCAAGCTATAAACGCTTCCTAAGCCAGCCCAAATGCCAATGCTCTGTCTGCGCTAATGCACCACAGCACTGCTCCCATGTACAGTGCCCAAGTGGAAGTTTAGTCTGAGAGAAGGCTCAGGGAGGACCTGATCGCTCCGTGCAAGTGCCTGACAGGAGGCTGGAGCCAGGAGGGGCTGGGCTCTGCTCCCAAGGAACAAGGGATGGGACAAGAGGAAACGGACTCAAGCTGCACCAGGGCAGGTTTAGATGGAGCTGAGGAACAATTCCTGCCCCAGAGGGTGCTCAGGCATTGGAACAGGCTGCCCAGGGCAGGGCTGCAGTCACCGTCCCTGCAGGTGTTCACACAGCGTGGGGACGAGGCCTCAGTGCCATGGGTTAGGGGTGGCCTTGGCAGGGCTGGGGTAAGGGTTGGACTGGATGAGCTTGAAGGGCTTTTCCAACCCAGTTAATTCTATGATTCTATATACTTAAGTGGCTCTTGCAGGCAGTGGGTGGCACCAGTGTCCCTCAGTGAACCCCCACCACCTCCTGAACTTGTGTTGGAACCTACAATAATCTCTCTCATCACCTGTGCCTCTACATGGAAGCAGCAGGGGGGACAGGGATGCTGTGTGACTACTCTCCAATGTCAGCAGGGTGGAGAGATGCAACCCCAGCAATGAGCCCCACATCCTGCTCTGCCTGGCACAGTGGGCAGGGGCAGGACATGCACTGAGCATCTCAGTGCCCTGAAGGGGAGCCAGGAGCAGGCCTTGGAGTGCCCCCCTGGGCTGAGACGCACGTGGGGCAGGTCTGGCAGCGGGGGGATGCACACGGACACAGAGCAGAGCAGAGCCCCGGATTCTTGGCTTGCACCAACCGCACGATCACAGCCTGCGCTGCAAAGCTGGAGCTGAGATTTCCACACATGGTCCTTGTCGACTCCTTCTCCAGCGGCTCTGGGGAGCCGGCTCTGCCGCCTGTCACGTAACTGCCTGCCTGCAGGAATGTGCTGCTGTTTCTGTCAGGGGATTACTAGGTCGTTCCTGTCCTGGCTTTTTCCTCGGAAAAGCCCTTTCTGTCTGCAGGGCCCAGGCAGGATCTCTGGGCTGTGTAAAGCTTTGCACCACAAGGCTCTTGCCTGCTGCCTGTAGATCTGTGTCAGCAGAGACCAGTGGGGATGAGCGGCTCTGCTCCAGAGAGGAACATTCATCAGGATGCTGCCAATGGCAGAGCTGCCCATGCTGTGTGACCTGCAGCTCATCCAGCCTCTTCCCAGCTGTCACGGAGCTTCGGGTGGGATGCAGGTATGGGGCAAGCACTCCAGGAAGCACAGGGAAGTTGTTGCCCTGTTATTCCTGCTCCGAGCTCCTCTTTGGTCCTGGGAGATGGGGTATTTGGCTACCACGGTGCTGTGCAGGATGGCAGCAGAAGGGGACTCAGAGGGGAAGAACAGAACTCTGCCTATGCCCTCCCACAGCCCTCCCCTCCCGTTCACAGCCCTTCCTTCCTCCAGGAGCCCCCTGTCAAGCTGTTGGACTTGATGGTTGAGCTGGACATCATCTGTCATGGGATGTCCCCACATCTAATGCATATTGAAGTCCCAGTGGCTGGGAATGCATCCCTGGCATACAGCCATAGGGATAACCTGGAAATTTAGTTTAGACATCATACAGTGGCTCTAGGCCTCACGTTTAAGCTCAGATTCAAGAGAATTTCTGCTATAAATAGCTGGAAACCCATGACCCACCTTGTTATCTGGAACTAAGAGATGTTTTCCATAGTCCACCTAATCTGACTGTGGTTTCTGTGGGCTCCAAGGGCTCAGATGTGCTGCATTGCTGTCAGGCTTGGAAATCACTGGGCTCATCCTCAATAGGAAGAGGCAGAAGGGGTCAGTGATTCAAAGGTCCTGTGCACTATAGACTGGACAAGGTGTCTGCTCCCACCTCTCCTCTAACACAGTTGTACAATTCTTGATTGATCCAAAACCAGCTCCTGTTTCCTCACGGGCATTTATGTACTCATCCTCCCAATGGCTGACTGCCGAAGGACCCTGCCAGGCTCTCCAAAGGATCCCTACAAAAAAGTCTTCGTTTACAAAGCAGTTGAGGGTCAAAACGTATCTTGTGATTTGTGTTTGCCTTATGTCAGCACTAGCTTGCTTCTGGATCACAACGGGTTTCACAGAAGCAAGAGCTCTGTATTTGCAGCCCCAGAGATGAGGAGGAAATGCCTTTGTCATTGTACCAAATGGAAGACTGAGTCATAACTTTCCTAAGGGACCCATTGAGTCCATTCTGGGCTGTCCATTGCCTGTTTAAGAGTCTGTGCTCTCCCTGGTCCTCCAGTGAGCACACAAAATGCTTCTGAAGTGATGGGAAGATGTTCCTCAGGCTGGCCTGTGGGCAGGATGGAGACCAGCCTCCCTGTTGGCTTTGTTTGGGCATAGACCCACTTGTGCCCTTGTGCTGTGTGCATGGGAGGGAGCAGGAGGCACAGGAGCACCCATGTCTGTGTGTCACAGAGTGAAGGAGAGCCCACAGAGGGAGCAGGGTCTGGCCCTGCCCACCCAGAGGTTTGAGACACACAGACCTGTTCTGAAGGAGCATTTCCTCTCATTGATCGCCTCCAGTCCCAAAGGATGGCTCCTCTCATTGCAAATCCATCCATCTAAGCTCTAGAGTGCCTGCCCACAGCCGTGCGCTGCAGGACAGCACAGGAGGGAGGAGGTTAAAGAGTTACCTTGAGCTGGGGTCTGTATTGTGTTACACTATTTGAAAGAACAGCATTTCTGCTGTTTCCTTCTGCAACATGCACATGAAAAATGACTGTATTATGGTTGTGTCTAGTGTAGCCTCTGGCATGAGGCCAGTGGGATTTACTATGGCAGGGTGAAAAGTCTAGAGGGAAGGCAGTTCGTTTTGCTCTGGACAGGACGTACAGGGTCTGCAAGGACCAATCTCATAGCGGAGAAGGGGCCCATTGAAGTGCCAGGAGGGAAACCTGCCAGCAGAAAGCTGCTGGAGAAGCCATTTGTTCTGTCCATGAAACATGAAGTCAGCAGGACCCACCACCTCCTGCCAGGAGTGATAAGAGAAGGAAGGCAGCAGTGAGATGGGCTTTCTCTATTCTGGATGAAAGATCAATTTTATTGCAGCTTTTTAGCACATAGATTTTTCATGTTGGACGTTTCTGTCTGGAAGAACACATCTCTGGTTCCGAACCATTTTCAGAAAGAAGCACCTGGCCTCACTCCCTGCAGGGGAGGGAGCCCTGAACCCTGGTTTCTAATTCTCTCTGCTAGATTCATACGCACTCCTGAAGCAGATTTCACTCTAGAGGCAAGTGTGGCTGCCCAGATGGACAGGTCTCTGCTCTGTTCTGGTTCCCATCACAGCAGGTACGGAGTATTTTCCTGGTCTGCCTGAATGCTGTGTCCTGCCTCTTGTCTGCTCTCCTATCCTCACCAAAGGGAGAACCTCAGTCAACGAAGGGTCTTGTCCTGAGCAGTCTCACATTGGAGACTTGGGCTGTGGCACTGTGTGGACCCGTGTCTCAGCTGGGCACAGCAAGTTTATTGGGTGGAGTCTGCAGATGCTTCACTCTCTGGGGATAAGACCTACTGCTGCCAGAGAGGGGATGCACCAAGCTGCAGGGTGCGCTGTCCTGTGCCATGCAAAGCTGCAGGGAGTGCTGCAGCTTGGCTGCACCAAGCTGTGGGCACGGGGGGTGAGGGCTGAAGCCTTGAACCTGGTTAGGACGATGGTGTGGCAGATGGGACTGACGGCTCCCTGCAGAACCTTGTGTCTTATTTGATATAGATATCAATGTTTAATGTTTAAACATTTGATATAGATATTGATGTCATGTCTATTTGATATAGGCCAGCGATTCCCATGTGCTGAAGGCTCTGTGCTGAGGGACATGGCATGGCAGCAATTCAGCAAGGGTTGCCTTGTGGATGCTGCTCTGAAAGTTCAGGAACCCAACAGCACTTCTAAACTGAGGTGTGAGAACGTCCTCCGTCCTGCTCAGGAGTTAAAGCAGCTCTTCACTGTGGTGGGTTGGTTTGTGCAGTACCTGTCTGTCACTGGCACTGAAACCCACTCACTCCTTAGCAGCTCACTTTGTGGTTGCAGGAGGACAGGACAGCACTGGAGAGATGGACTCTTTGCAGAGAAAGCAAGGCATAGTCTGGAGGTGAAAGAGATTGTGGATTTGGTTCTTTGGTTTACTCTGACCAGGGCTGACAGTGGGTAGAGCTGGAAGAAAGTGGTGTGTCCAGGTGGATTTCAGACCTTCAGGGACAGCGAATGCCTTTTCCAATAAAGGCACTGGCTTTTGGATGAGGCCTGGCCTTCAGGGTTTGTAGACTTAGGTGGTGACCACAGGCAGAGACTGCAGGCACGGGTATCACATAGTTGTCACTCCTGAGCTAAGGAAGCAGTAGGTCAGACTTCACAGACACCACTCAGTGCTGCGAGGTGCCCTGTGCTCTGACCAGTAGTGCTGGGCCTCTGGACAGGGGTAGGATCCTGCCTTGGGATCCTGCACCATCCTTCTGAAGGGGTGAGATGTGGCTGCCCACACCTCAGCTGAGCTGCTCAATCCATCACTGGGGTGCATTAAACTTCTGGCCAGAATCTTTTCCTCTGTTGTGGTAACACCTCCAGCAGCACATGTGGGTGACTGGGACACACTGGCCCTGTGTCCTTGCCACCAGGTTTCACATCCTGGAGGATCGTTACAGCTTGGGTGAGGTGTTCCTTCAGGAAGCCCTATGGGCTTGCTTTCTCAGGATGGGCTGTGGCAGATACCTACCTGACAGCAGCAGCAGCAGACCTGTGCTAAGAGTGGCCTGGCAGGATGTGATGAGGATGGGCAAGCACTGATTTACACAGCCATACCCTCACAAAGGTATTTAGCAGTAGACAAGTGCCTGTTAAACTGCTTTACTAGTTAGGATAAGATGTATTTTAAAGACTGGAAGAGAGAATTATTCTGGGAACCTGCTCTGGAAAATGTATCCTAAAGATGAATCCCCATGGACCGAGCAGCACTGGGAATACAATGCTGCTGCTTCCCTTGTAGGCCCACTCTGAAAAGTTGTCCTAAACCCACAGACCAGCGACTGGCTTGCATCTAGGCCCTTTGTCCCTGTCCAATCTGGACAAACTTTGTGTCCTGTCTTGGGAAATGAGCTAAAGCTGTCCCATTTCCCTTGCATCATCCTGGATTCTGGTCATGTCCTGGCTGGTGTTTGTGAATGGTACAAATTGGACATCTCTGACACCAGATGTCCAGGACAGCCTGCCATTGAATTTGCTATTGACAACGTGAAAGCCAAGGGAGCCCCGATGCCCCAGGCAGATGGAAAGGACAGTTGTCTCCACCATGTCACCATGGCCCATGGGCTTTTGGGCAGGGCTGGAGAGCTTTGCTGGTCTGTGGAGTCAGGGGCACAAGAGCTGGCTCTGTGCATGGGGGTGTCCCCTGGCCTGGCAGTACCAGGTGTTGTGCATGTGCACCACTGTCCTACCTCATACCCAGGCAAGACAGGCTGGTGAATCCCCTCGCACCCGCGGTCTCAGCTCCATTGATGCTGCCTATCCCGAGTGCAGGTGGAGGGAATGGGTCGAAACCATCTCCGCTGGGGCAAGGGGAGCAGGCGTGAAGGCTCAGAGTGTTGGTGAGTGTCTGCCTGAGCATGCAGCTGCCTAAATCCCAGAGATTACTCACAGCAACCTCAGCACAAGAGTTACTGCTCAAGGAAAAACTTCAATGTCAAGAGCATGAGTAATAACCAAGCTGGCACTTAATGGTTCAAACAGAAGATAAGAGCTAAGGCTGGATTCTCAGAGGGCTCATTTTATCTCTTTTATATATGTCACAACTGAAGAAATGAAGAATATAAAAGTTATTTATTAGCGTTTCGTTCCTGCAGTACTTTAATCATGTGAAGCGTGCACTGACCCCATGGTACCACGGAACTGGAGAAGGGATTAATGGATTAAGGGACTCCTCTATCTCAGTAGGACCAGATTTGGGGGTGATCTTCACCCTCTGACCCCTTAACAGCTCTTCTCTCTTCACTTGTGGAGCCGTGGTGCTGCTCCTGCTCAGCTTGGAGATTTCCCCGCAGGGTGAAGAAGACATTTTTACCCTCTGGGCAGGAAGCTGGAGGTGTTCTGGTTCTTCCACTGGCCCTGGGTCAGCTCCTCTTGTTCTTGAAGAGGAGACCATCACCAGGCTGCACTTTCCCAACTCCTGCAGCATGTACTGGAGCACCTACCAAGTGGACATGCTGCAAGCACCATCTACAAGAGTCTGGTACTAACAGAGAGGTGAGAGAACTCGTCAAGGGCTGGGAAAATAATATTCAGACACAAAAATGTGAGGAGCCATCTCTGTGATGTGCTGCATAGGAAACAAAGGTAGGAAAGGAAACCGGAGGAAGCGGGGAGAAGTGACAAACTTCAATCAGTAAGTAAAAAATACGTCTTGATTCTGTGATACCGATCGTGGCGATGCTGTGTGCAGCATCCTCAGCAGAAAAGTGATCTTCCTTACAGTAACTTTGTCTTAACTGTGACAGAGGCAGTTCTGAGGTGTTGATCCTGCAAATGTAGTGGTAAATGTAGTAGAAAATGTAGCTGCTGACAACAATGGAGCTGAATAACGGAGTGGCTGTGGAGAGCAGTTCTGGTCCAGGGGCTCGGCTGCAGGGCAGAGCCCTGCACCATGTCCTCCTGATGCAGCATCGCGAGCTGAATTGTATTCCGACCAGTTTATATTGGTGCAGAAATGCCGAGCACTGATGGACAGTTTGAATCATTGTGTCTGGCTGAGCTAAACAGCAATGAAAGGGGCAGCGTTCTCAGTCTACACAGACCATCAGGGTGTTTACGTGGTGCAGGCAGAGGGATTGCTCCAGGGCTTCAGGTGTAGGAAAGGTCAATGATTAATTATTGAGCAGATGTGACAGTTTTGCTTGCATCTTCCCATACCCTGGCTGCTAGCAGGTGGTGACTGTCTTGACTCTGTCTGTGATCTGCAGTTAATCTCTGTCACTGAATAACTCTTGATCCTCAGAACATTTGCATGCTGTAAACGTAGCAGAAATTCAAGCCTGTGCCCTTTGATAGTACTGCAGGTAGGTCCACGCACTCAGGTCTGGTCTTGCAGGCTGGGAGGGAAGCAGAGTATTCCTGGTCTCAGACAGGATGTATGTGATACACCCTTACCGGAGTGGATCTGAAATATCATGGTTGAGTCCAGCAGCTGCAGTGTGGGCTATTTGAATCTTTAAGCTTGGAGATCAGCTTTCTTAACTATTCCTGTTAATGATGTCTATGAGCTGGCTCATTTATGGAAACCAAGTAAGACACAGGTAGGGGTATTGGGTTGGAGTGAGCATCAGCGTAGTGCTTAGGAAAATCCTCATGTGCCAAGTACAATCCAAGTACTGCAAAGCTCCTGGTCAAAGCCACAAGTGTTTGTTATTCTGTGTCAGGACAAACTCCAGTTGGAAGATGGGAGAGTCTTCCAGGAAAGAAGCATCATCACTGGGTGGACAAAGGGCTGGTAAATGCAGCTCTGGGTGTAGGCCTGGGTTGCTGATTCGGGAATGCCAAGTGTGCTCTCGATGGCACTTTAGACAGCTGCATTTGGACAGCTGTAATTCCTCTGATCTCACACAAAATGTGCTGGATTTTGGCATCAGCATCACCCTTTACAAAATGACTGGTACCCCTGAAGCAAACCAAATCTGCCTTCAAGGCAATTAAACGTGATATTCCAGATTGAAGTATGGCTTGTTGTTAGTGACAAGTAAGTGAGTAATAATCTTTGCAGCTCATGCCACTCAACGCTTCTCATCTTAAAGGTCCACCTTCATTTGCCAATAACTCTGATGAACAGCCAGGACCAGGATTCCTCATGTATATGCCCTATGCTGGATTTGTTTGAAACATTGCACTGAAATAAGTTCAGTTGCATCAGAGAATGAGGTTAATAAAAAAAAAAAAAAAAGTTGATTTTGCCCATTTTCCAGAATTCTCATGTCTTTTATTTTGAGAAGCTCCAGCACATGCAGGCTATCGAGCAGCACATGACATTTGGCAGAGGAGGTGGTGTGTATGTCAAGATGTGCCTCTTGCTAATCGTAAAGATGCCCAAATTTGGGAACATTAAAAGTGTTTGAAAAGTCCCAGTTCACACAGTCTTAATGGAAACTAGTGAGAGCTTAGCACCTAAAACCTTGCAAGTTTGTCTGCACTGGTCATGCTGCAGCCCTGCTCTTTGGGTTATTCTCCATGGGTCCTGCTGAGGACAGGCTTGTGAGAGGGGCACGCTCTGGATGTGACCATCCTGAGAAACAACACGGATCATGCAGGGGAAAGAAAGAAAACGTGACAAGGATCCTGGGGTGAAGACAGACTCATGAGCCCAGGTGGGAGCAACAGTGTGGGGATGCGGGTGGTGAATGGGTGGGATGGGTACTGGGGGTTCATGGGGCTGAGAACAAGTGACACCGGTGGAGCAGTAGAAAGGGGAGCAAGGGGGCACAAGACCTGAGAGCTGGAGAATGTGGAGTGAAAAAGTGCACAGCAAAAGGGCTGGGATCTGTAAGGAGTTGGGCCAGAGAAAAGGAAGTGAGCTGGACAACAGAGCAGGCTGGAGACCAGGTGAGAGATGAGGAAGAGAGGTTGAAGAGCCAGGAATTTGAGGGAGGGGGTGCTTGGTACTTAGAGCACTCTGAAGCTTCAGTCATGACCAGATTTCAGTGTAAGAGTTGCTGTATGAAACTAAATCATGGAATCATAGAATGGAAGAAATGTCTTTCCCAAGGGTGGATAAACTAAACAGGACACACAAGGAGGTGGAGAAACATACCCAAGCATGGCTGGCAGGCCAGTGGTGGCCTTGCTCTGTGGGAGATGGATAATCTCAAGGAGCTGCTTTCAGTGGAGTCCTTCCCTACCTCTGCACTGAAACCTCAGTCACCTCCCAGAGCGGCAGCCAGGGAGACCTCCAAGTTGGGGCTTTACCCTTCCTGTCATTGCAGCTTGAGCCCTCAACCTGGGAAGACAGTTTTGTCTTCTGGACTTGGAGTGATGTGAAGGAAGGACTGCCACGTGTGGAGAGGAGAGGAGGAGAAAGCACTGCTGCTTTTCTTTTCACAAACATATTTCGGTCACCCCCACGCACTTGTTAGAATATTGTTTTAGCCTTTTAGCCAGCGACACCATTAATCCAGTGCTTGGTGCTTCCACGTGAGGACTCTCATGGAAGGGATAGGGCAGCACTAATGAAGGGCTCACTCTGCTTCTATGCCTAAAGCAGACATGTTTAATCTTTCCTTATATGTCAGTCATCCCAGTGTCTCAGCCTTTCCCACCAGTTCTCATCTTTGCCTCAATTCCACTGCACTCCGTGATGCCTGTTGTGCTGGAAATGCCATAGTTGTGTACCAAACCATCCCCAATTTCTGTTTCCCGCCCACCTGACACTCATCTAATCAGAGCCTATGGGCCCCAGCTGCAGGGTCTATCTTTAGCTGGTGAATTTAGGTCTCAGCAGGCAGTAGATGCTCTTGATTTCTGTTATCCCCGAGGGATGGAAGGGCCCAGTGCACATCAGGCAGTCAGAGGTTTCCTGCAGTGACAGCCTGGCTGTACCAGTCCGTACAGCTGTGATGGTGATGGGAGAAGATAAGAAACTCTTTCCATCGTATAATCCACACCAGCTGCAGGACCCAGGAGCATTTCTTTATGCTTGGAGGCAGGCAGGGAACCCTGCAGCCTGGCTGCTCAGGGCAGGAGGAGGTGCTGGGAGCAGACAGGACGATCAGGAGTCCTGAGGAGCTGTACGTGAAGCTGGCTCACAGCTCCGATGTAGGGAAGCTCCCTGGAAAAAGTGGTTGCCTGCACTGCTCCTGCCTCAATGTGGGACGTCTCTGCCCCTTCTTCAGTGGCTACCTCACTCTGCTGGTTGCAAAGCCAGGTGAGAAACCCTCCACATCCTCCTGTTAACTGCTGTAGCAGCAGCAGGAAGCCTGTTCTTGTGAGCATGTGCCTGAAGATTTATGTCCGCTCTCCTGCAGCATGCAGGGGGTGATGTACTGCATCCTTCCTGCACAGAAGTTCAGCTGCCATCTCATCAATTCACAACCCCAGCACAAGGTGAGGTTGCTGTCATCTCTGTATCCTGGCCCCTCTTCTGATGGTGTTATTCAACAGAAAGGGTACTAGACTAAACTATCCTACTCGTAAAGATAGTGCAACACACGGTGTGCGTGTGCAGCCTCTGTGCCAGTGCTCTGCACTCAGGTTTGCTCTGCTATATGTTGTCTGACAGGACATGGGAGTTGGATTGTAATTACAATTCCCGTGTTGTCATTTAATTAAAGGCTGGAAGACAGGAAAAAGGGATAGTGGTGGGGGGTGGGAAGGGAAAATCAAACCTGGAAGAGTTGCAGGCTCAAGATTTGGGGAGCGTTTTACAACTTCCAGCTGTCTGCAATCTGGTGAGGGTGAGCAGAGCCATGGGAGTAGCACCCTGACCTCAGGGCAGATACATGGCAATGTGGGATCAACTCAGGGAGAGGTGGGTGGACAGGACCATGTCCATCACCGTGGTCTCTCCTTCACCTTGCACAGCCCCTGGTGGGGTTTTCCCAGGGGAAATTCTCTGCTTTATTCAGGTAGAACACGGCTGCCCAGTTGCAGTTTCCTCCTGTTAAAAATGGTTCTGAGCTGGCAGTTGTAGAACCCCAGCCTGGTTTGTGTTGAAGGGACCTTAAAGCTGGGGGGCAGCCACAGCTTCTCTGGGCACCCTGTGCCAGCGCCTCAGCACCCTCACAGGGAAGAGCTTCTGCCTCAGAGCTCATCTCAGTCTCCCCTCTGGCAGGTTAAAGCCATTCCCCTTGGCCTGTCCCTACATCCCTTGTCCCAAGCCCCTCTCCAGGTTTCCTGCAGCCCCTTCAGGCACTGGAGCTGCTCTCAGGTCTCCCCTTCAGGAGCCTTCTCTTCTCCAGGCTGCCCCAGCCCAGCTCTCTCAGCCTGGCTCCAGAGCAGAGCTGCTCCAGCCCTCGCAGCAGCTCCATGGCCTCCTCTGGCCTCGCTCCAACAGCTCCACGTCCCCCTTGTGCTGCTGCCCCAGAGCTGGATCAGGACTCTAAGTGGCCCAAGGAAGGTCGAAGAAAGTGAGCCCTCTGATCACTGCAGAGGAGAAGCTCATAGATGAAATGGTGGGGTTGAAAAATTCAATGCTTTCTCTGCTTCAGCTGTTCCAGGAATCATTAACTTCAATGAAGTGATTAATGCAATTAACTAGCTACAAAGAGGGAGATGGATGGAATAAGAAATCATTCTGAGAGTGTTTCCATAAGTGAAATCCATTTATTTTCACCTCAGCAGGGCCTGCTGAAATTCTGCTGCATTTCTCTGGATCATTTAGGGAACTGAAGCCATTTCACAACTGGCAGCTCTCCCTGAGAACAAGGGCAGGGACAAGATTGTGTCTGTCTTCAGGCAGGGAGAAAAAAGGATCTAGATATATGGAATAATCCACATTATTCCAATTATACTGTGAAATGCTGGAACAAATGATCAAACTCTGTGCTGTTTGCAGACATCTAGACTAGGACATGATGAGGTGTAGCAGCCAGCTGACATGGAAAAACATAATGCTGAAATATCTTTCTCTCTGTGCCAACATATGTATTTGAGGCAGGGAGTAGGAATAGCTGACAAGTAACTGAATACTGCACAGATTCTGCACCATTGTGCACGTGCAGGTAGGAGACGCTTTGGGGTGGAACTGCTAAATTCTGGGTGCAGAAGGAGGTAGCAAGCGTGCTTGCTGGTCATTTGGCTTCTGTCTGAAGGGCTGTGGTGAACGAGAAACCACAGTCTGTCCTCAGTGGGATACCCCTGAAGATGCCCATGATGGAGATGGAGCAGAGGGTGTTTTCTGCTTCGGTGACTGATCACAGGCTGGGACAAAGGGGAAGTTCAGAGCAGGGCAGGGTGTGGACTGGTTTAGAGCAGCATGCACAGAGCCCAGTGCTGGTGGTGGGCTCGCTCAGGAGGTGGCACGGTCAGACCTGCGGCTCATGGCAGCTCAGGAGGTGGCAGCGTGCTACAGGAATACTGCTGCTCCCTCATGCACTTTACTTGAGCCCAGACTCTTCTTCCATCGGGCTCATACAACTGTGTGGACATCACAGACGGACTGAAGCTGCTTAACTTCTCAGCCAGATAGGTGGAGAGGGGACCTGACATCCTGTCTTCTCGCAGAGTGGCACAGCCCACCTCTGTGCTTCAGCAGATTTGGGGTGTCTCAGTCCTTTTGCATGTTCCCAGCCATCCTGATGTCTCCTGTCTGCTAAAGGCTGCGAGCAGGGAGGCAGAGGCTTTTGCTTCTGGTCCACAGGATGCTGTAAATCTTGGGGAGCTGCTGCTGTGAAGCCCTTCACAGCACCAAGCCTGCTGTCTATTGAGAAAAGCCAATACCCTTCTGTCTGTCAGATGGCACTTAACTGCTGCTGTTATTCTAGATGAGTGAACACTTGTGTTATATTTTCCAATAGCAAAAACTGGGGTCAGCAGGGTGTCTGCTGTTTTAGCCAAATCCAGATGGGGTTTTCCTATAAACAAGTGCACACAGAATATTTATACAGGCGATGGCACCTGACGCCTTAACACTTAGGCCATCCTATTGAGTAGCCACTCATACTATAAGTCACTTCAGTGCATTAAGTAAATATTTTAATATAGCCATGTCACTGTTTATTATATAATGGCGGGGGCCCAAATCTTGCCTAATGCTTGGTTAAAAAGTCAGTTTACACCATCCTTTACAGTGAATCAAAGAATGCATAAACGGGGCTCTTTTGTTACTCAGAGTTCTGTTTACTTTACTTTTCTGTAAACCTTTCGAAACACTTGCTTATAAGAGCTGATAGAACCCAGATTTTCCCCCGGGGCTGAGGTGTTCATGATGTTGGGAAGGTACCGCACCGAGTAATCAATGGAGTTTCCACTGAGCAGCATCAGGCTCACCCCTCACTATCTGTCCCTGGCTCCAGTTTGAAACCAGCTCGTGGTGGCATAAGGACTGCTCGTGTTGGAGGGGGAAGGATGGTGGCTCCTGCACCAGCACAAGTAGCTCTGCCTTGTGGAGACAGACCTGCTAGGAGCAGATAGCAGCAGTGCAGGGGAGCATCTTTGGAAGCAGAGGTGCAGTCTGTATCAGTAAATACAGAAGCTTCTTCAGCTGAAGGACTGCATGATCTGGTGACCAGAGGGATGCATTCATATCTTCATTGCCTTCTTTCTTTACACTCTAAATGCAGCACTAGCATCATGCAGTGATTCTCTCTGCAGCGTGATGCTTATATACTTGTGGTCAGGAAGCACGTGCAAATCTTGCCTCGGGCAAGTGATCAGCTTAGAGGAACTCAAGATAGCAAAGACTAGAGACTGCGGACTTCAAAGGTCCATCACAGGTTCTGTCTCAGGATCTGGGATGTTGCACAGAGCATGTGGTGCTCGCAGCCCTGCTCATGGACCTGCTGTCACCCCTGTGTACTCCACTCCTCAGTTCTCTGTGTTTGACCCTAGTTCCTGTTCCAGCAGGGGAGAAACTTGACCTGAGCAGAACATGCATGATTCTTGTGAGGTACTTGGTAGGACAAGAGGAAACGGCCTCAAGCTGCACCAGGGCAGGTTTAGATGGAGCTGAGGAACAATTCCTGCCCCAGAGGGTGCTCAGGCATTGGAACAGGCTGCCCAGGGCAGGGCTGCAGTCACCGTCCCTGCAAGCGTTCACACAGCGTGGGGACGAGGCCTCAGTGCCATGGGTTAGGGGTGGCCTTGGGAGGGCTGGGGAGCAGTTGGACTGGATGAGCCTAAATGTCTTTTCCAACCTGCTTGATTCTATGATTGGTTGATTCTACTAACAAGAGTGGTACTTACCAACACAAGAGCATCCTCCAGGGCAGTGCCCACTGATCCCGGTTTGCCCTCCACTCTTCCTCATACTTCTACCAAGGGCATGAGTCCCAGTACAGCAGACAAAGCCTCTGCAGAGAGGACGTGGGTGAGGCTAGGACATGGGAAAAGTCCATCTGTAACCAGCCTGGCTTTGCCATGAGGTGTCATGCAGACTCTTCCAGAAAAGGATCAGGTTGGACAGGAAGATGCCAGGGACATTTGGGAATGGGTTATGCCTCATTTTGCCTGCCTCACCAGCTCCCCATATGCTTGGAAGAGCATCCTGCACATGGTACAGTGCTAGTGCTCAGTGTACCTGTGAAAAACAGCTAACTAATGCCAGGGAAGATCTGAAATTACCTGGGGGATTAAACTGGTGGCCTGGCAGCTACTGATTACTGAGTATACCCTGGTGTCCTCTGCATCCCCCTCTGAACTTGTCCTTGGAGCCCTCAGCTGAGAAGCATCACGTATCCCCACAAAGCTTCATCTGCCCAGGAGTTCATGGGAGCATCAAACCCACCCAAGCCGGGGAGGAAAGGCCTGCAGAATACCAGAAGGATGCAAGATGTTCTCTGCCACTGGGTCAGTCTGAATGGACAAAGAGACCCTGAAAGAGGGGAGAGGACAGAGACAGTCTGTAGGAGGCAAGGTGCTTGAGGCAGCATGAAAATGCTTCCTTGGGCTGGTTGTTTCAGTGTGCTGGGCTGTGTGTATCCATAGGGAGTCCTTACACTTCTTGTTGGCTGCTCCATCCAGCATCTGCTTTTGGTTACTCTGCCAAAACAACAAGTCTGAATGTAATTTTAAAGCATTGGTTCTGGAACTGATATCAATCAGAAAATTACCCCTCTGAGTTTCTAAGGTAACCAATGTCCGTGTCCTCCCCTGTGCTGTAGTACTAATGGTTATAGCACTTAGCACCTCGGCTCCCTGGAATGTGAGAGAAGAGGTTCGGGGTTAACCAGACACAAAGCTTGAGGACACAGGTGGGTCCTTGAGCCCCTTTGGACAGGCAAAAGGATAGGAGAGAGGAGAAGGGTCTCAGTGCTCCCGGTTCAGCACAGGGCAATGAGCCCAGCTCAGTACATGGGCTCTGCTCCTCTCCCCAGGGCTCAGCCTGCCCACAGCATGGACACGTCTTCACATACTAAGGTCCTTCAGCCACCCCCAGAGCAAGCTTTGGGCTCTCAGGGCTCCCCAGTGAGAGAAGCATCTTTCTCCAATGCAGAATTTCCAAAGCTTGTGTGTTCAGTGTGATAAAGAGACATTTTGAAGCCCTGCTGGACAGAGCCTTGGGTGACATGGTCTAGTGTGGGACACCCCTGCCCACGGCAGGGGTTGGAGCTGGGTGATCTTAAGGTTCTTTCCAACCCAAACCAACCTGTGATTCTGTGCTTCAGAGACTGTGCAGACCTATTGTGGGTGGAATAAAGCTCCCAGTCAACTCCTGAATGAGCAGAGCTTTGTAGCCAACACCCAGGGTGAGAAGAACCTACTCTACAACCCCAGCATGTCTGGTGAAGCAGTTGTATGTTTTCATCTGAAAAATAGAATCATAGAATAGTTAGAGTTGGAAAGGACCGTAAGATCATCCAGTTCCAACCCCCCTGCCATGGGCAGGGACACCTCACACTAAACCATGTCACCCAAGGCTCTGTCCAACCTGGCCTTGAACACCGCTGAGGATGGAGCAGGGAAATAGCTCCTGTGTGGGA
Source organism: Pezoporus occidentalis (assembly GCF_034315485.1). Lineage (NCBI taxonomy): Eukaryota > Metazoa > Chordata > Aves > Psittaciformes > Psittacidae > Pezoporus > Pezoporus occidentalis. The sequence continues at coordinate 1,567,529 of NW_026913295.1, forward strand.
CTTCTGAGGAGTTTTAGGGTGGAGCAGCTCAGCTCCATCCCCCCTTACTGCCCCACTCCCTGTGTACTACTGGGAGAACAGTCCCACCTGCAGCACCAGGGGCTGGGCGAGGATGAGCTCTCACCCTGCTGCATCCCTCCCCTGCCACGTGTGGATAGCAAGAGTAGTGGAGTGTAAATCCTGGATCTCCTGGGTCTCTGGCCCCTGTAATATACTGTTCTCCATTTCCCCCAGGGCAGCCTTGTTCCACTGGGTAATTGGAAAGTATTTATCTGTGTCATATTAAGAAGCATTGGGATAATTGTGAAATTGGCAGCCCCAGACGCCCTTTGTTTAGACCAGGACATAATTGGGTTAATTTTAGTGTTTTTTTTTAACTTTGCCACAAAAAGGCGGAAATTTAGATTCCATTATTTAGCAAGTAGCTCTGAGGAATGTCCCTTGGCAGCAGGGACATGCGGTGGGGCCACAGGGCTTCTCACAGCCTTGGAGCATTCACTGTGCTGGGCGCATTGAGTCTCAGCCAGGCCTCAAGAGCCTTTACCACAGATCTCCATCCTTTCCTGAGCCATGTGTGTTTCTCCTCCCTGCCTGTGCTGCACTGTGCCACAAACCAGAGTTGATAGACAGTCACTAAAGCATGTTCACATGTGAAGACAGAGAGCATAAGAATGGCTCTACTGGGGGTCAAAAGACAGGCCAGTCTAGTCGAGTGTCTGGTCTCCAACCTCGTGGACATGGCTAGAGGAGATCACTGATTCTTAAGGCCCCATCTCACTTTGAGTTTGTTTTCTAACAGAACTCTGTGTTTGATATCTCGTGGTAATGTATTGTGATCATTCATATATCCCTGAATGTATCAAAGTGCCTTTTGAACCCTTCCAACCCTCGGGCATGTTCAGCATCCTGCAGCAGAGTTCCACAGTGTATGAAATGGGAGAGAAAAATCCTGCTTTTGTCTTTTTTAAACCTGATGCTTGAGCACATCACTGATCCTTCCTAGTTCCTGAAAAAGCAACCACTTCCTATTGATGCTGTTTGGGCCACTCCTGACCGGGCAGTCGTCCAGCCTGAGGTCTCCTGCTTCAGTCTCCATCTTCCAAGCAAAGAGTTCCAGCCCATTTCACCTCTCTCTAGGTCATCCCTCTTGCTCTTCTCTGTGGATTGTTTTTCCCATAGATATTACTTTGCATTTACCTTTTTATCCCTCGGCCACTCAGTATCAGGATATCCTTGAACAGCTTTCCATGTCCCATTTCTTTTTCATGGCACTGAGTAATTGGACATTACAAGGAAAATTCCTCTCTTTATCTAGATCATTGTGTTGACCAGCATAAGCCCTAGCACTTCTTACCTTTTTCCTCCATTAAAACAAGCCTCTGGGTTGCTCATTATTCCTAAACACTCATATTCTATAAAAGCTCTTCAACAGCATTTAGTGAGAAGAGTTGTTAGAAATGTCCTGGCAATCCAAGATCACTCCAGTCACCTTTATCCAGGTACCTTCAAATAAGTAGCTTTAGCAGAGCCATTTGGATGGGTTGCCTGTACCATGTACCTTCTGACTCTTCATTACTCTTCCACCAGCACATCCAGTGGTGGTGCCAGGGTCTGAGCTTTGAGCCACCTGTTCTGGTACTCCTCTACCTTACTGAACCAGATTACACCTACTGATGGTTTTGGTGCTGAGGACCCATTTGTCTGTGGTTAGGGAAGGCTTAAATCTGTCCATGTGAGCTGTGGCTTGGGAATGGGGATCCACTGATGTAATACTATTGCCTCAGGAGAAGCCATCAATACCCTGACCTTTTCTAGGGTATTTGACAGGAGTAGGGAGATGTCCTTTCTCATCCCTAGACACCACTTCCCAAAGGATCTTACTTGCCAGGACACAGACAAAACCATCAATGGAGACACTTCACTGCATCTTGTCTTGTAGCTATGTTTGTGTCCTTTCCAAGCCAGACTCAGCTCCTCCATAAAGTTCTATTACAACTGGAATCTGGATTCTTCATGGAAATACTGGGCATGTGTCCTCGCATAACTGTGGGATAATTATTATTTTCTTTTTCTGGCATCGATGTTATCCATGGTGAAAGAATTCTGTAATTCCTGTGCAGCTTTACTGATCCTTTCCCACACAGGCAGGGAACTGATTTCTCAGGTGTTCCAGGGAGCTGTGGGTCATGGTCACTGAAATAAGAGGGACCAGTGATGAGACTGGCAACTGGACCTGGAGTTCCAGGTAATGCCAAGCCTTGCCTCTTACAATAACCCCACCTGTCCTTACCTAAACATGGCCCTTTTTGGGCACAGGCCTCGTGTTTTCAGTCTGGGCGATTTTGCAGATAAATTTAGACTGGAGGACATATTAAAATTTCTAGCCAGTAGAAGAATGACGTTCTTGAGCAGCCTTCCAAACCGGAAAGTAGGGGCAAGGAGCCGATGTTGTTTCTAGATGGAGCTCGATAAGTTAATGGAAGGGATTTTATGACATGACAGGAATGATCCTAGAGTGAAAAATGAAGTCATGGGATAATGGCCTTGAATGTTTTACTTGCTAGTATCTCTGGAAGACTGCTAAAAAGAGAGGGCTTCTTCAGTTCTTGATATTCTTCATTGCGTGATGGTTTATTATCCTCTTGCTACAGAGCTTTAACTAGTTGTCTGAAGGAACCACAAGTTTTCTTTCACCCTGATGCAGCCTTGGCTTTTGGAATGCAGAAAGGAGCTTGCTTGCTTTCATAGTACTTTGGCTAGAGGTGGGATCTGGAGCTGGTGCACTGCTTCTCTAGTGTCAGAGCACTCCTGTGTGCCTGTGTGAAGTGCCTTGCTCACAGTAATGTATTGGGATGGGAGCCACACAGCGTTTTGCCCTCAGCTGGGCTGTTGGATCCATGTGTGGCTTTTCACCTTCTTTCATGTGATGAAGGAGCTTCACTTTTACAAGTCCTGTGGGTGCAGGGAGAATGGGTAGATCTTTGGCTACCTTGGTCACTGGGACCATTGTAGAGGATCAGACCTAAAGGTGGATGGTGACCCCTAGTTCTGTCTTCTATCAAGAAATGAGTGAATCATTAATATCCTATGATGTCTCTCTTGTAGATCCAGGTATTTCCTGCAGGACACAGTGTATGTCCTTTCTTCCCCCCACGAAAGGTTCAGCTGCTCACTCTAAAGGGAAAAGCTGCTATGGGACAGTGAGTGAGTGGGTGACCCACCTCAGGATGCTCTCAAGCTTGGGACCATCATGCACTCATCTTCATTCAGTGGAGACCTGTGTCTCCGTGGGATACATCTCTTGCTTGAGGAGAGTTCCCATTTGTAAAAGCTGTTTACCAAGCTAGAGAGGGACTGAAAGGGGTTTCACCCTTGTTAATCATGGGCTGGCTCTGACAACAGGGCCTGGTCCTTTGGGCCACACAGCACTGAGGAAGTCCAGCAGGAGACTGAAGAATGTCTCAGGCTTGGCTGCACTAGATCTAGCAACAAGGAAGTAAAGGGTGCTTGAAACCTATAGAAGAAAGAGTTGAAGCAGAGCCCTTTGCACAAGCCCTGTGGTCACTTCCAGCTTGTGGCAGCCCCCCTCATGGTTTCCAGTCACAGTGTCCGTGATCTGAAAGTTCACAGACTGCCCTGGAGACCTCTGCAGGGCTCAGCACCAGAAGACAGGCTATGCACCAGAACCCCTTTGTGGGGTTATGATTAGAAGCTCTTACTGGGCAGCTCTGTTAATTCATGCAGCGACAGCAGCTTGCAGAGGATGCACCCTGAAACCCAGATGATTCAGTTGGATAGACCAGGGCCTGGCTGCCCTCTGTGCAGCAGACAGACACTGCTCCAGCTGCTGCCTGTGCCAACACTTGAGGGCACGAGAGACAGAGGTCTGGACAAATGTGCCTGTGTTTTGACTAGGCTTGGAGCAAGGGGATGACAAGGTCCACAGAGGTCAGCGGGTGCCCTGTGTTTCCTGCCTGTGCTGGCTGAATGGCTGAAGAAGGCAGAGAGGCTTTAGGTCACCAAGCCGAAACGTGGGGTTGGACATGACCCCTGCCACCAGATGGGTACTTACTTAGCGCTCAGACCCAGAGCCGTGGGGCTAGAGAGGCAATGCACAGGGCATGCCGCACTCAGTGCACATGCCCACCCCAGTCTGGCTCAGGTTGGTCCCTGCTGCAGCGGGAACACACCCCTTGGACACGAGTCCTCTGCCAGCAGTCTGGGACCTTTCCCAAAGCCCTGCCAGGTCAGCCTGTGGCCTTTCCCACCCACTGAAAGCTCCCTCTGCCAACTCCGGCTGGCGAGGCCCCCGCGCCGGGCAGAGGGACCAGCGAGCTGGCTCTGCCTTCGGCTGCACTCCCGTTTGAGAGCTGCCTTCGTCGCTTCATTAACAGTGTTTGTCACTGCGGGGTTTGTTGCTTCCCCTCCTTCTGGCCTCTAGCAAGGAGGCATGGCTCCAGTCTGCGCTCATTTTCCATTTCAGATCTCTGCCATGTTTTCTTTCTTTCAGAGAGATTGTGTTTATTACATTTCTAAAACGTAACAAAATGAGAGAGACAAAGATCAGACATAACCGCAAATGCCGCAGCGTTAGGGAACAGTCAGACGATGCAGCGATAACCAAAGACATTCAAATGACCTTCCATGAGACAAGACAGTGCTTGCTTGCAGAAATGTGGGGAGGAGGCTGCTGGTAGGGGTGCAAGTGTCACTGGGAGAGCCTGTCGGAGGTGGCTGATCACAGCTGGACCTCCCTGGTGGCTGCAGAAGAACCTGAGCTGGGAGCTGGGCTCCACTGCCCATTAGGAGATGGGCTGGAGGAGGGAGACCCTGGGATGTGGGCACATTGCACAAACCCAGTGCAAAGTGCATCCACACTGTGTAATGTCATGTGAGGAGGACAAGCAGACCCAGGTCTGAGACAGAAGCTGCTCAGCACTGAGCTAGGGAACTACATGGGCTGAGGAACCTCAGCTAGTGTCTTGTTTTGGTGCTGCAGGGCCAGCCTTGCAACAGGCAGAGCCACTTTTCTGGTGGAAAATGACAGTAAGTGTTTTTTCCTGAATGCAATGCAGTGCTATGAGAAAACTCAACCTGGATGTTGTGGACAGTTGTGCCCAAGAGCTCAGGAAGCTCAGAGTAGGACAGGCAAGCCTGCTGTAGGGCCTGGCCTCAGGAACCCTCCACACTTAGCTGAAATGAGAAACCTGCCCATCATGTAGCTGTCAGAGCCATGACTTAGTAGGAAGCAGTGTCAGTGTTAATGGCAACAGTGGTGCTGGTAAGATTAAGTACCAGCGGGCACTTCCAGAGACCAGGAATTCTCCCATTTCACTGGAAAAGTTGAAAAACATGAGTTTTGGTTGGGGCTGTATTTAAACCCGATTCTGAAACCAATGTATGCCAGAGAGGGACTCTTCACCAGTGACTGTAGCAATAGGAGAAGGGGCAATGGATTCAAACTGAAACAGGGGAGATTTAGGTTAAATATCAGGCAGAAGCTCTTCCCTGTGAGGGTGCTGAGGCGCTGGCACAGGGTCCCCAGAGCAGCTGTGGCTGCCCCATCCCTGGCAGTGTTCAAGGCCAGGTTGGAGACAGGGGCTTGGAGCAAGCTGCTCTAGTGGAAGGTGTCCCTGCCCATGGCAGGGGGTGGAGCTGGAGGAGCTTTAAGGTCCCTTCAACCCAAACCATTCTAGGGTTCTATGTTGTTTCCTTTGAACCAGTTTGTCCTTACTAAACAGTCCAGGTGTCACAAGCAGAAACAGCTCATTGCTAAATGTTCATAAATAAAATCAAATAGAATCCCAGACTGGTTTTGGTTGAAGGGACCTTAAAGCTCATCCAGTCCCAACCCCCTGCCACGGGCTGCTGTCAAATCAAATAGTAGTTTAGAAACAAATGCTGCTGCTACCAAAGCCCTCATCCTTCCCATGTCCTCAGCCCACCAAGGCTGCTGGGAATGGGTGTGCAGCACCCTGCATCCAGTGTCCCAGCAGTATGTGGTGTGATCCAAGCACCACCAGCCCCAGCATATAGGGCTCATGAGTCAGACCTGGACAATTCACAAGATTAGCCTAAAAGCAGTTTTGCAAACAGAGCACGCAGCAAGAACAAATTTGAGGTTGATATCTGCTTTTTGAGCCTTTTCAGCATAGTTAGAACATTACCGCTTATTTTAAGATTTTGAAGTTTATTTTAAGATTACTTTAAAATCTACAAACATGGCCCAGATTCATAAGGAGGTGTTTTATCTAACTCAGAACTATTTGCATGTGTTGTCCAGTAACATTATAGTAGTGTTTTTAATGGACTGTTTTGCCAGGAAATAGCCGCAGACGCATGAGCAGGGCTAAGAACTGGTGGCAAATGCTAGGTAGCACGTGAAGTCCAATCCTTAAGGACTTCTGATGTCAAGCCAAATGCAGGAACCACAACCACAGCTGACAAAGTGCTTGTAGCAGAGGGCAGTAGTACAGCAGCCTGAGTAATGAGGGCTAGTAGCCCCTGTGCCTGGCCCTGGGCTAGCCCATGGTCAGAGCAGAGGCTGTGGATGACTGTGTAGGTCCCAGCCCTACTTCCCTATCCACTGTACCCTGGTCTTCTGGGTGTTTGTGTCTCTTTCTCAGCATGGAAAGAGGTTGTAAATGGAAGAGCAGGCTGGCTTTAGTGGCACGGGGCTTGCTCACAGGAGCCAGGGATCAGCACAAGGCACTAGAGGATAGTGCTGGAGTCTCCACAGGGGTTGTGTCATGTGGCATTAGGCATAAGTCTGCAGGAATGCCAAAGCACCAGCCCCGGGTCTGCCATCCACACCTTCAGTACAACCATGACCAGACCTGAATAAGGTCTGTACCAGAACAGGAGTTTGGAGGGCTCAGGCTGCCCCATGTCAGCAGGAAGATGCATCCTCTGTCTTCAATAGCCACAAGTGAAATTTTACTCCTGCGGCTCCTGCAGCCTGCTGCCCAGGCAGACTCTGCTCCCCTTCTCAAAGCTTTCATTCTTTCTCCCTGTGAGGATGACTCTGTTTCCCCCCCTTTCCCTTGGAGCGTTTACTCTGTGTCTGGAGCACAGTACCATGTCCCAGCATTATCACCACCATCCATCCCTTACACCACCATCCATCACTCACACTGCGATGGGTCCTGTTAGCAGCGTGCTGGCTGCAGGGACATCTTTCCCTGGACAGTGCCAGGAACTGGGGCTGCCTCTGTGCCAATACAGAGCCTGTGCAGAGGAGCTGTAAAAGAAGGCATCAAAACTTGAGGGCAATGTGAGCAAACAGGGTATCCTCTCCTCCCTGTCTTCTTTTGCAAGTTGCTGTGAATGAAGAGACTCTGCACAAGAGTGGGACTGAGGGTTGAACACCCTGGACATGGTACAGCGTGGCCACTGTCTCAGCTAATCCTTCTTGAGAGTCCATCACACAGGCGCTTTCTATAGCCAGTGGCAAGAAATGGGTGCTTTAGGGAGCAGATCATCTCACCTGCTCTTAAGCTCACAGACAGGCAGTAGAAATTCCTCTTTCACCCCGGTGAATGCAGAGGGAGCTGAGAGTGCCAGGCTCTAGTGCCTGCACTTGCAGGGTGACGTGGTCAGATGGATGCCAACCAGAGGGAGCTCTGAGAGCTGCACCAGGTTGTGGACCTGAGACATGCTGTTCTCAAGGCCCTGCGTGTTTACTGGAGGCTGTGGAGCTCTGGGTCTGATCAGGCAGCTGGCAGTGAGCACCAAGCTGGATCCTGCACAGATGTCAGCTAAGATCTTGTATAGCACAGGCCTGCTCCCAGCTCCCCTGAGAAAACTCGGAGTTTAGCCAGGGTTTCAGCCAGGTACCTTTTGGAAGGTTAATACTGACCTGGCACTTCCCTATTAATCAGTCCTGCAGAAGCAGCAGGCAGACATGGAACAAGAGAAGAGCTTTGCCATTGCCTCTTCCGTGCAGTTCATCACTCACAAGTGTCCCCACAGCCCCAGCCCAGGTCCCATCCACGCTGCATGCTCTGCCAAGCATCCCAACACATCCATGTTCATGAGCTACTTCCTAGCAAGGGAAGGAGATAGCATTAGTGTCAGTTTTGCACACTGCAAACGGGAGGATAAAGAAGGCTGACAGCTCTTTGGGTGTCCTAGTGGTGTCCCTGACACATCCTAATGCCATTGGATGTGGCGGGGGACACCTTCTGCCACCGTGTTAGACTCCACATCACTGTGCCTTTTCAGGCACAAGGAGTCCTTGTCCTGGGAAGGGCCCTTGGGTGCCAGCAGATGAGCTATGGACATGGATGCACAAGCAGGGAATCAGTTCTTGAGGAATTTCATAGAATCATAGGATAGTTTGGGTTGGAAGGGACCTCCAAAGCTCATCTGGTCCAACCCCTTGCAGTGAGCAGGGACATCTTCAAGTAGATGAGGTTGCAGGTTCAGAATCTGCACCAGTGAATCTGATCACTGAGAGTCTACACCAACAAGATCAGTTATTTCACAGCGTACAATTTGTCAGTCTGATTTTGTGCCAGACATCTTCAGCCTACTTAGAGGACTGTCAAGGAGGTGGAACTTAGGAGGATCTGGGGCCACAACTGGTTTCCTGTTCTCCACTTCCTCTGATACTTTTCACCAGCTAAAGCTTCATTCTGTGAAAAATGAAGGAGAAATTACTCCTTTTCAAAGCAGGGGAGGGGCAGGGCTGATGCCAAAACTGAGATGCTCCCTTGAGAACAGCAGTGCCTATATCCCATTGCCTTCCCCAGGCTGAAGGCCTGGGTGAAGATAGCTGCCACTTCCCATCACTGTGCTCTTTGCTGCTGTCTCAGGCCCCATGGCCTGTGGGCAGCTTGGAGCAGCTACCAGTGCTGGCAATGTAGAGGCTGGAAAGCAGATATGATCCTAAACCCCCTGGGGGTGCAAACAGCTGGCAAACCTTGCTGAGCGTGAGGATCACAATGTCACCAAACACTGGGCAAGTTTGCCTTGAGTGAAGATTTCATGGCCTCGTGTTTGCACAGCTCTGTTCACTGCGCCTTGGCAGAGGGGATGCACAAGGAGCTGCATGGAAGAACTTGTCCGTGAAGGGGGTATCCAGGCTTGGGGCAGGCTTCCTTGCTTTGTTTTCCACTCAGTGGGGAAGTCCCCTGGGTTTTCCAGGAGCTCCTCCTGAGCTGCAGCTTGCGTGGAGGCTGCAGTGGGGACCAGGTCACTTCTCTGGGCCATGGGAGGAATGTGCAGAGCTGTGGGAAACAGCCTGTAGGCTCCACGCTGCTGCCCCAGCGCTGTCACAGGATGGGGCTTTCTGCATCCCTGGAGGCACGAGGGAGTTCAGTGAAGGGAGCCATCCGTGGGGACATCATCTGCAAGGGAAACAATGAGATAAGAGCAGTGGTGCATTTCCTGGCAGCTCCAGGATGGTCCCAGAGGAGCAACGGTCTCTTCTTGTTCTGGGTGTAGGGGCAAGAGCTGTCTTCTGCCTTGCCAAGCATGCATGGCTCTAAAGGAGGACCAGGCAGGATTCCCACTGGAGGAATACATAGCAGGGTTTGATCAGCATTTGCAACAAGACAGTACAAATGTCCACGGGACACACAGGAATCCAGAGCTACTTTTACTGTCTGAGCACTGTAAACATCAGCTAAAACACACAAAGTCCATGTTCAGTGAGATGGGTTTATCAGCAACATTCCTGCAAGCAGAAGTCCAGGAATACAAACACACCACAACAAACACGTGAAGAATTTGATAAGGCTGGTCTGCATCTCTGAACATCTCTCTCCTGGTTTTTCTCTTTGGGAATTCAAGGTTTTATGGTGGGTCACGATTGCTTAAGAGGACCTGCACATGCATTAGAGCTAAAAGTCTTTACTTCCACTTCAACCTCTAAGAGAGCAAACAGGAAAGCAGGGGAGGATTTAGATGGATCCAGTATGTGAGGAAGCATAAGCTATGCTCATTCCCACCTCAGTGCATGCAGGAGGTGGCACAGGGGAAAAGGTGAGAAGGTGGAAAGTGAAGATTAGTTTATGGGTCCGTGCTGGGCAGGGAACAACCGTGCAGACCAGCAAAGCTGCATCTCAGTAACCCAAGCAGGAGCCAGCCCTGTGCCAGTGTCGCTCATTAAGACATTCCAGTGAGACACTTCTAAAGGAAGACATTTGCATAGCAGCAAACTGCATTTTGAGGTGTTGTGCCTAATCCTATGCAGGCTACAGGCAGCAGCCAGGTGCCTAAACATGGGTGTCCCAAGCCTGTAGAGGTGCCTTATGTCCAGCTGCCATAGGCTCTGCATCCTGTCAGGCAAGCAGGGGTGTCTTAGATGGTGCTGGAGGCCCCTGCTCAGACACTGGGATCAAGCCTGGATCCCTGCATGCTTCACGTGACAGAGAGGCTTTCCATCTCCTTTCTGTCTTGTCCTTTTGGGTTGCTCAGGTGTACCTGCAGAGCAGCCATGGTGCTGAGCAGAGGAAGAAGTGTCTGTCCCTATGTTAGATGCCAGGCCAGGGCTCAGGAAGGGTCTTGTTTTGCTCCAGGGAGCAGCAGATCCTATTTCTAGTGCACACCTTGGCATGGTGCTCACTCCTAGCTCGCTCCTGGAAAGCCAGCAAGAAGCTTGATCCACGTATTTGCTTGACACGGGGAGACCTGGGGTATGGAAGTGAACTGGTGCAACCTGGACAGGGAACTGTTCAGTTTAGGAATTTTCCAGACAAACCACTTCCTGGTTGGAAGCTGAGCTGCTGAAGCCAAAACTATTTCTCAGGGGGATAAGGTTTTTTCCCCAATTCTTAAAATATTTTTTTGGTTTCTATGGTTTAGTTCATTTTTCTAAGAAGCAGTTAAAAAATGAAAAATTTTAGAATTATCCAGTGGGAAATGATGAGTGACCCGTTACCCTCCCCCCTGCTTTATTTTGCAATATCTCCCTATCTCCGTTTGGGATCAGGGGAAATTATAAAAAATCATGGGAAGTTTTGCTGTGGGAAAGCATCTCCCTCGGAGCTGTGACAAACTCGGAGCATCCTGCAGAGCCCCCGGTGCCATGCGTGTGGGTGCACGGTGTGCAGGAGCGCTGCCTCCACCTCTGCAAAGCCTGAGCAGCACCAAGCACCCAGCCTGGATGAGGGCAGGGATGGCTCCGGGCTGCCCGATGATGCTCGGTGGTTGCTGGTAATGGGCTGGGGGCTGCCGGGTAGCAGAGGGACACAGTCAGGGCTCAGCACTGAGGCAGAGCTGGTCTTGCCAAGCTGCCCCCCTGCAGGGCTGTCCCCTGCATGAGTTACCCTGGCTGCATGGTGCGGAACGCTCAAGTCCAAAGGGAGATCGAGGCACCTTCATCCATGCTCCAGGTCCACGGCACACCCCAGGGAGGTGCCTGCGCTGCGCTCTGGTTTCCAAACCGTGTAGAAACGTTCATGGCCGAGCTGTGCCTGGGCAGAGCAGGACCTCCCGGGCCCGCACAATCCTCAGTCTACATCTCCCCCAGCAGGACAGACTCAAAACCGTGCCTGGTGCGTGCGGGCACTGCACGGGCTGCCCAGGAGATGGGGGAGCAGGGTAAGGGGAGAAGGGCGGCTTGCCTGGGCACGCTGCTCCCTCCTGCAGCAGCAGGGATGGAGGGAAGGGAAGGCAGCACCCAGAGGGGTCAGTCTGCAGGCAGGACCGATGCAATCCGCCTGTGTCACAGCAGGCACTAGGGACAGAGTGTGTGACAGCTCCAGGGGAATGCATGAACGCCTACGCTGCTGTGACCCAAAGGGTGATATGTGAGATGGTGCCATGACCTGGCCATACCCACCTGGCCAGTGAGGAGATGAGTCCATCCAGCCTGGCCCACATCCCAGGGAAAGCATATCCTCATCCGTGCTACAGTGCTCTGAACAGAAAGCAAGGAGGCTTGTAAACCAGGCATCTGCTCCGGAGGATCTCCAGTGTCTTACAAGGAAGTACACATGAGCCACCATGGCAGTCCAGCTTTATGAATTTGATATTTATAGTCAGAGAGAGATGGGAAATGGCCTGTACTGTGTATAGCCTTGCAATTTATGTGCTGGCAGCAGTGCTTGATGGGAGATGTTCTCCGAGGCTCAGAAGTGCGCTTAAGCTTTGTAAATAGTTGAGGCTGAAGTGAGTGAACAATGTGGGGTGTTTTGAGGCCAAATCTGACTTCAGGAAAAAAAGCCCCACCATTGAGCCGTTGGTGCTTGAGTGTGTGGTGGCTGCCTGTGTCTCAGGATGCCTGGCTCAGGCACCCCGGTGCACTCACTGCAAATTAAAGCATTGCATATGCTCTGAGTGCAAGAAGATTGTACCCAGAGCCTGTAAGAAGCCTTCCTGGGAGCCTCCTGCCTCTGCTGGTGGTCTCGCAGCTTCGGCACTGGCTGGCTCAGGCGCTCGATTTGTCAAAAGCATTAATAATCATAATCCATATAAAACTGTCATATTGGTTCAACATGTACGTCACCAAAGGCCTGACTCATTTATCAAAGATTTAGTGTTCAGTTGAACAAAGTCTCATTTTTGTAAGCAGATGCAGTTTGCTGGATTGTCCTGTCATCACCCGCTGTTTCCACTGCAAAGATGCATCATATCAGCAACTTCTAAACGTTCAAAACATGTACGTTTTAAAATAGCAATGTAAACACTTGCTGCATGTTCCACGTTAGTCACAAGTTAGAGAGCTGAGGGGCTGCTTGTGCCAAAGTGGGTCTGCGGCCCTACAGCCACTAGTGGTGGATGTGCAGTGGGTCAGTTGCCCATCGCAGTGGGGCACATGCATGGCACAGCAGTCACAGCACTAGAAAAAGACCATGAGCTGCTAAAACGCTTGAGCAGAGGTGGGAACTGAGACTGCCAGTTCAAAGATGCAGCACATCACACACCCAAAGATGCAGCACATCACACACCCAAAGATGCAGCACATCACACACCCAAAGATGCAGCACATCACACAGCCCTGGCTGTTTCCATGTGTAGTGGCAGCATGTCAGACTTTGGTAGGGATACCTGAACACAGATGAGGAAAGGGATGTAAAGGCAGTGGATATAAAGGATGGAGAAAGCAGTGATGGGAAGCACGTGGGAGAAAGGAGGGTCTGGTGGGTAAGGACTTGGCTTGGATCAGGGGTGGGTTTGCATTTGTTTCAGAGCCCAGACAGCAAGGTTGGGTATGGGCACAGGCTGCCTGAGGTGATGCACATGGGGGCAGTTTGGTGTTCCACCTCCAAAGCTATAAAGGGACACAAGCATTTTGGGACCTTCTCCCTTTCCACCTCATGGACACCCTACATGGAACCTCCCAGCAACAAAACCCAGTGTGAAGAGGATGGAGTATGTCACCTGCAGCCAGTGGGACACAGCCATGGGGCAGGTGGGGGCAGGCAGTGAGATGGATGAGAAAGAAGCTGGCAAAATCCCTGCAAGTGCAGGGTAGGAAGAGGCCTGTGGGACAGTCCTGGCACACACAGCGTGGAGGAGATGGTATCGTATACAATGCACTATTCTTACTTCCTTATACAGTAAATTGGTAACTTTTTTGTATTAAATCAGATTTTATCACTGAATCAATCTTGCACTTTTCTATTCTTGTTCTCTACAAATGACCTTTTTTAGCTCTCCTCGGCTCTTTCTTGATGGGACTCATTAGGAGCTGGTGCTGATTCTTACAGGCATTCACTTTCACTTAGCATCTGGAGCTTTGTTTTAGACAACATGATGTTGAAACGGTCCTTGCAGCTTTCTTCTGCTGTGCTCAGTATCAGCAGCTCCTCCTGGCTCACGTGCATGCATCCCACAAATACATTTGGCGTGAGCTAAATCCTTCCTGTGCCTGTTTCTGGTGAGTTATGAGTGTCAGCAAGGCAAGCATCTCCTTGCCCACATAGATGTAGAAGCACAACTTGAATTTGCAGAATTTCCTGAGACTTTCCCTGATGTATTTTGACCATAAACCCCACATAAACTTCAGAGCAGAACAAACAACTCCTCCCATCCTTTGAAAACTCACACAATTCTTTACGTAATCTGGCTGAGTTCTTCATAAAGGCTTTAACTCTACCATGTGTGCTAGTGACAGGTTGGATGTCAATGGACAGTTTTTGCAGGGCATTTGTACACTTCCTGCTGTAAAAGTTAGCTGAGGTTTGCTATTTGGTGTTTGCTGTCTGTATCATGTAATTCTGTGTTGTGTGGAATCTGGATCTAACCTATTCTGTGTTGTGTGGAATTATTTCCATCACCCCGTTTTCTCAGCAGACCAGAGCTTTATATAAAGGAAGATCGACCTCATTTGTAGACCTGTTCTGTATTTCTAACAGTTGAATCGCTTTCTCATCATCATCAGCAAAGTAGGCAAGGATGCAGACCCAACCGAGAAGGAGAGCAGAACCAAGCAGGCAATAGGGAACCCTAAATTCTTCCTCTCCAGTGTGTCCAATGCAGAAGAACAGATGGAGTAATGGCTCCTCTGCTGTTTGATTGTTTCATAAATGCCAGTCTTTGTCCACAGTTCTATGAACTGGTTGGGAACTTCATCCTTACCTGCTCCTCTTCTCTTCCAGAGGTGACTTTGGGGTGTGCTTCTCTACCTGATCATCTGAAGTGGAGCAGCAGGAATCTGGACCATTCCCTTCAGGCACGGTGATGAATGGTGCGGTCAAACAGGATCGCTCCGACCACAGAAGCGCGCCGAGCGGGAATGAAGAAGAAAAGACACCCAAGGAAAAGGCTGGCAGCGAAGTGAGAGATGGCCCCAAGCTCCAGGCACCACCCTTCGCAGAGCGGAAGAACGGTAAGTGCCTCACCGCACGGCGTCACGAGCGGGGAGCTGAGGCTGGATAAATGCTGGTGGAGCATCTCTCACACGTGCTGTTTGTGGCTCACCATGGTTTTGGTGGGTGGTGCTTTTGATGGTGTTTCTGGTGGCAACATTGAAGTTAAGATGGAAGTGGCTCCTCAGCATCTCCGGGTCAGACTTGAAGCAGTTGCTGTGTTATATACCAAGTGTTTGGTATAATTGTGGCTGCACTGTGGATTTCAAGGTCTTAGGAAAAGGCTGGCGCTTGAACCCCAGGGAATTTGTATGGGATTAGTGTAATGTGAAGTTGCTCTGTGGAAAAGGAATGGAAAAGGCATTTTGTTTGCAAAGGCACAGATAGACCTGTTTTGCCCTCACAGAGAACTGGATGCCTCAGATAACCTTGCCTTTAGCAAAATTGCTTCAGATCAATGTAACAGAGGCCAGAATTTGGCCTCTGCAAGGGTCATTTGTATTTCCTTGGTCATGGGTCCAGCAGCTAGTCTTGCTGGCAGGTGTCGATCTGAGTTTCAGTGGAGATCTGTTGGTAGAAAGCTGATGGACAGAAAACCCCACAATTCAGCGTGTGCAGAGCATGCTCAGGCTGAGGAGCTGTTTGCTGTGTCTTTCAGACAACTGCATAATATACGAAATGAAGCAAATTCCTTTTGTGCACGCTAAGGCTTTCAACATTAAGTCCTCAAAATATCATGCAATGTGAAAGTGCAGTTCCAAGGCACTATTTTCGCTTTGTGTCTTTCATTGTTTGCATTATTGTACAGAACCCAATTTTTCTCAATCACTATAAATCACAAATAATCCAAATGATGTCATCATGGCAATGTGCTGGTGTCAGACTGGAGTAACACAGCAGAGAACCAGGCCCAGCATCTGCCCATAGTCAGACTTAGTCACACCACTGAGGGCACTTGTTTTTTACAGTCTCAGCTGTCAAAGTGTACCTAAGATCATATGATAACAATGAGAAAGACAACACGGACTTGTAAAGGGGCAAGACTGGTGATGTTCAAAGAAATCACATTTTCTCTGCAGCTTTGCCACCCTTGTTTTCTTTTGCATCCATTTCCCCCCATGTTTTTTACTATGAGAAGGCAGAGAAAGCAGTATCTCCTGTGCCCATAGGCAAAAGCTGACTGCACTGAGCCCTGCAGCACTGCCAGCATCTGCCTTGCAGCCGACCCTGTGTCAGGCGGGTGTCCCACAGGACACAGCTCCATCCCCGGAACCCCTCTGCCCTGGGTCTCTAACTGAGAAGAGCCCCCCCACAGTCTGGGCACCCCTCCAGCCCTTTGCTCTCCTGTTGCTGCTTTTCCCTTTCTTTTGCACATTGAGACAGCGCCGAGGCTCTGCTCTTCCTCCCGGTCCCCAGCTGGGAACAGCCGGCTCCCTTCATCTCACATCATCACGGGAGCTGGCAAGCCCACCAAGTGTCACACGTGTCCTGTGGCACCTGGGCTTGCCTTTGATGTCGGCTTCCCTGGTGTGACAGCTCCTGCAGGGCTCGTGGAGCAGCCTGAGGAGCACCCAGACTGGGATTGAGGAGGGGGGGATCATCTGCGGGACACAACAGTCACCTCCCTTTGACCGCAGGACACTGCAGAGCCCTGAAGCAGGATCGTCCCTGCCCAGGTCCCTTCCTGTCCCATTCCGTGCCATTTTTTGGGTGGTCACAGCAGGGACCTTCTACCCCATCAAGTCACCGCAGGGTGGAAAGTCAGTAGCTGGGATTGCCATGGGGAAAACCCAGGATGCCAGTGTCTCATATCCCCATGAAGGGGGTCCTACCCATCCCCATGAAGAGCACCTCCACTGCTGTATTCACCACTCCCACCCTCATCCCACGGATACACGGGGATGTATCCACCATAAAATCATAGGAGCATAGAATGAGTTAAGCTGGAAAGGAATTTAAAGCTCATCCAGTTCCAACCCCTGTCATGGGCAGGGACACCTTTCACTAGAGCAGGTTGCTCCAAGCCCTGTCCAACCTGGCCTTGAACACTGCCAGAGCACAGCTCCTCAGAGACGACTTGCTCCTGCCCAAGTCTGAACTTTCAAACTGCAGTCTTTATCTGACTTAACTTTGATTTAATAAAAACAGTCTAGCTTGAATATTTTTAAATAGGAAAAGAGCCTTTTAACTCTAGTATTATTCAAAAAATGGCTGAGGGGATTTTGTTTAAATTTGTAAAAATAAATCACCTTTGAGCAAGCAGAAAGCTCTTTCAGCAGGACCTACAAAAACCTGGGACTGGATGCATAGATCCAGGAGAACAGAGACTGGTACCTCTGCGACAAGCAGGAATCCTGATTTCTGCCTGGCCAGTTGCAGCCCCAGCCCCTGGCCCTTTCCTGCCCCTGCACTGTCAGGCTGCCCTTCCAACATGACTGTGCCCAGCCCCTCATCCCATGCTGCAGGTATGCTCATCTGCTCAATTGACATCTCTTCCTCCTGAGTTCTGGTCCACACTGTGAACCACTGGTCTCGGAACTGAGAACCACTGTGCTCTCAGTGCAGACAGTGAACTGTGAACTGTGGTCTCGGAAAGGCCTAAGGCAAGCATGGCTGTGTGTCTTCTTAGAGTCACCACTGATGCTGGCTTTAGAGCTGAGATCTGCTTGAGCCCACCCCACCACCACCACCACCTCCCAAGGGTGCTGCAGCCTTCATCCCAGGAATGAGGGACAGTGTCTGCACTGCACAGTGACCCAGAGTCCCATTGTGCAGCTGCCAAAGCTCATCATGCCCAGATCCAGAGATGCATCTTACATGCATCCTTCACATCCTAAGCCTCAGTTAGCCACAGGCTCAGGGTTCTCTGACCCCCTGTCTGGGGCTACAAAAGGGTTTCCAGGGCAACCCCTCTACATAGGGCACAATCACTGGGCAGAGGAAAACAAATATAATCTTTTTAACACCTCATGTCTGAGTAATAAACTGAGTTGCCTGCTGGTTCCTGGCAGTGCCTTAAGCATTGTTAGGATACATAAACTGCTTTTCCCTTCCATCTGAAACCCTCCCAGATGTTGATACCAGGCCCAGTAGTTGTGCTCTGAGCACCAATGCTCCTAAGATCATTTTCTTCAGCTGGTAACTGCTTCCATCCTATTGTATCCCACCCCACTCCATCCCATCCCATCCCACTCCAGCCTGTCCAGTCCATGCTGCACACCTGCACTTCATCTGTGGCAGCTGTGCCTGGGAACATCTGTACAGCATTTTCCTTGTCTTCTGTGGTTTGCATCAATTCTGCTCATTCCCTTCATGACCAAAACCGATGATTTCTCTGCACACCTTCCCAGCAGCGGGGAAGGCACTGAGGATGCAGGCTCTGCGCATGGACTTTGGCCATCGATCTCTTGCAGGGCCTGTTTGGCCAGATGGATTTCAGAAAGAACTTTCTGGTAACACTTGCAATCATGAGAAAAGGAGGCAGAGGACAGGCAGGAGCTACTTACCATAGAGCAGCTCCTCTGAAACTGTCTCACACGTGCGCTCAATGTGTGTGAGGGGTTAGGCATCCTCTGGTACAGTACAGACATGGCAAAGTCCCCGGCTAAGAGCTACTGTCCCTTGTTCCCTGCACTAGGACACTGAGAGTGAGATGTATTTCACTGACAGAGTTATCAAAGTGTGAGACATCCTGTCTGATCTCAGGAGGTTTCTCTGCCTCAGAAACTCTGTTCAGGGTGGGCTCAGTTCCCTCTGGAGGGTCCCATTTCTCTCCAGTGACTATCAGAGTTTCGCTGACCAGCTCTGACCAAGACAGCTTTTAGAGAAGAGATTCATTTTACCCATGTCCCCATATAGGCATCTCCAGGTTTGGGTGGCCAAGCTGCCGCTGTGGGTGATGGATCCATTCCTCAGGCGTGTGGCCAGAGGCCACTGGCAGGCTCCTGAAGTTACGGAGAGCTGATGAGTTCCCCTTGTGCCTGCTCTGGTTCAGCAGCACGTTTGGTAGCTGCTCCTAATGCTTCCACACAGGTTTCCCACTGCTCATCTTGGAAAATAATGTCTTGAAACTCTTCTGTTTATTTGTGTAGTGAAATAGACCTGAGCACAGCTCCTTCAGCCCCCTGCAACAAAGGGGAGGATTTGCAAGTGCCCATCTGGTTTGTGTTTAATGTAATGTGCAGAAAGGTTGCACATTTCCAGGACCCTTGTTCATAAGTAGTAGGTTGTACAACAGTTTATTACACAAATGGAGCTTTATATTGCTGGGCTTTGTTGAGCTGCCAGTTGGGATAAAAAAAAACCTAACGTGCTTCATAGGTCTATCAAGGAAAATTAGACAGCATTAAATTCTGCTCAAACTATCAGCCCTTGGCAAGCGGGTAATCAAATCCAGAAAGGCTGGTGGGAGGTCAAGGCTTTCTTGCTCTTGGTGTATCTGAATCAATAACTACTATGAAAGGCATGTAAGTAAAACAAACCAAAAAGAGAGGTGTCTTGACCTAGAAGTCATCACGATATCATGGTAGTCCAAAAGAGACAAGATACCTACAGTTTTGGGGGAGAAACCCTCACATAGTCTCCGCTCAGTTCTTGTGGGGAGCATGTGTTTCAGTTTAAATATATATTGAAATGGTTATTGAATTACTATCTAGTCCCAGGCAAAATCTAGCCCTTGTTCCACATAGCCAGGTAAGAGGTGTATCTGCAGGAAGATTTTCCAAATTACCTTTGGATCCAAATCAAATAAATCCTGCAAATGTTGTATTGAACCCAGGTGACATCTAATCCGCAATGAAGTATCAGCCTGCAGCCTTGAACTGCACAGCCCAGCTTTAATGCCACTTAAATCAGAATGTAAGAACTAAAAGAATTCCAGGAATCCAATGATATAAGCTGTATTTTTAGCACTGTGAGTGACTTGTGAGAGTGAAACATTGCAGTGACTAAAGATAGCAACAAGCAAGGTTTTCCATGATTTATCGCAAGAATGCTCACAGTGAGTTAAAGCCATCGAATGTTGGGATAGCAGCACCTACATGTTGGCATGTTTTCAAGACAAGTCATTCATAACATATTTGTCGCAAAGTTTCCATAACAGAGCTCTCAGTTGTTTCTCACTTACACAAGCACCACACACATCACTTTTCTATTAAGGCACTGAGAGGTTCATTTGTTTCCTTAGGGTCTATTCTGTTCTCTTAGACAGCTTGGAGGAACCCGCTTGCCTGCATGTTTCAAACCTCTCCCAAACTCTTAGAGGTCAAAGTGGTGGTGGGAGAGGATCATGACCCTGCATTGGACCCAGACAGTCATGGTCCCACTCCGTTCCTTGCTGGCCATCTGGAGTTTAGCTGGTTCTTTAATAGGAGCTCACTGAGTGATCCATCATTCCTCCTTGGGGGTCTGTGTTGATTTGTGCATGAAGAGGTTGGGTAGGACCTTTCTTTCCTGAGCAAAATGTCTACAGGGGTTATTTTAAGGATAAAGCCATGGCAAACATTTCCTGACACCTCCTGATCAGCATTGCTCTTGGCTCCTGGCCCTTGCTAGCTGCAGTTAACTGGATAAAGGAACTGGCAGAACTGTTTTCTCCCAGTTTCTAACACTGGGATGCATCCAGACAGAAAAGTCCCACTCCTGTGAGAACTCATCCACAGGCAGCTTAGCCCGTGCCTCCTTCAGCCACCTGCCTGACAGCCTGAGAGTCACCTCCAGTCTTGTTTTCCCATGTGTCAAGTCCCAGGCTCATCTTACAGCACAGGAGCTCACTGCACGTGTGGGGCCACGCTCCCAAGGCAGGGCCCCCTTCTGTGCTGGATGGGGACATCATGTGCAGGGTGTGGATGGTGTCTGGGACACTAGAGTCAGTTCCCTGCTCCCCTGCCCCTTGACTAGCCCTGCCCTCAGTCTCATGGTGTCCCTGCCCAGCTGTTTGGTCGCTACCCAAAACCAAGGCTATGCCCAACTATGTGTCGTCACCTTCACCCCCTTCTCACAGTGTGGGTATGTGTTTCATTTCTTTTCCTGCTATCTGTTGAGATGATTCCAAGGTTAATTTCAATATCATTATGACTCAAAGCTGCCGCGTTGTTTCATCTTCCAAAAATGAAGCTGGAATGGGGATAGCCTTGTTACAATGATTCGTGTTCCATCTCTGTGTGCTTTGAACCATGTCCTGTGATGCTTCCACAAGTGACCCTGTCCTGCTGCTTGCTGCAGCCTGGGCATGGCGAAGCACAGTTGTGCCGAGGTACTGTTGTCTTCACTGAGCCTGTTCTTGGTTGAGTGCTCCATGGGTCAGAACCATTGCTCAGACCCAGCAGGACTGAGCCCCCAGGAGGCTGGGTCTCCTCACTCCACCATCAGTCCAGCCTTAGCACTCAGTGCCCATTGCCTGTTCTTCCCTTGTCACCTTGGCTGTGGATAAATAAGCCAAGGGTGCCAGTGATTATAAGCTTCCCTCTCCCCGCTGCACTGGGGAAGGAGTGCTGATGTCTCCATGCACAGCTTGACTTCAAGTTTCATCTGAGTTACATTTATGGTCATTTCTGTGGTGCTTTCCTGATTTGCACATTCATGAGGCTGTTGCTTGAAGCACCTGCAGTCAGGTTGCACTTAGCATCCCTTTGTTGTAGCTCATTTTGAGAGCTGCCTGGTCAAGGGTAAAGTTCAATCCAGGACATTACTTAATTCCTGAAGTTGCTAAGCCACTGTCCATCATATTTGAAAGATCATGGCAGTCAGGTGAAGCTCCCAATGACTGGAAAAAGGGAAATATAACCCCCATTTTCAAGAAGGGGAAAATGGATGACCCGGGGAACTACAGAGCAGTCAGTCTCACCTCTGTGCCTGGCAAAATCTTGGAGCAGATTCTCCTGGAAGGCATGCTAAGGCACATGAAAAACAACAGGTGCTTGGTGACAGCCAGCAGGGCTTCAATAAGGGGAAATCCTGCCTGACCGATTTGGTGGCCTTCTATGATGGGGCTACAGAACTGATGGACAGAGGTAGAGCAGTTGATGGCATCTACCTGGACTTGTGCAAAGCGTTCGACAGTGTCCCACACAACATCCTTGTCTCTAAATTGGAGAGACATCAATTTGATGGATGGACCACTCGGTGGATAAAGAACTGGCTGGATGGCCACATGCAAAGAGTTGTGGTCAATGGCTCAATGTCCGGCTGGAGACCAGTAATGAGTGGTGTCCCTCAGGGATCGGTGTTGGGCCCGGTCTTGTTCAACATCTTTGTCGCTGACATGGACAGTGGGATTGAGTGCACCCTCAGCAAGTTTGCCAATGACACCAAGCTGTGTGGTTCGGTTGATACCCTGGAGGGAAGGAATGCCATCCAGAGGGACCTCGACACACTTGTGAGGTGGGCTGATGCCAGCCTCATGAAGTCTAACCATGCCAAGTGCAAGGTCCTACACCTGGGTGGGAGCAATCCCAGGCACAGCTACAGGTTGGGCAGAGAAGATATTCAGAGCAGCCCTGCGGAGAAGGACTTGGGGGTGCTGGTTGATGAGAAAATGAACATGAGCCGGCTTCAGTGTGCGCTCACAGCCCAGAAACCAACCGTATCCTGGGCTGCATCAAAAGGAGCGTGACCAGCAGGTTGAAGGAGGTGATCCTGCCCCTCTACTCTGCTCTTGTGAGATCTCACCTGGAGCATTGTGTGCAGTTCTGGTGTCCTCAGCATAAAAAGGACATGGAACTGTTGGAACAAGTCCAGAGGAGGCCATGAGGATGTTCAGGGACTGGAGCACCTCCTGTATGAAGACAGGCTGAGAAAGTTGGGGCTGCGTGGAGACCTCAGAGCAGCCTTCCAGTATCTGAAGGGGCCTATAGGGATGCTGGGGAGGGACTCTTCATTAGGGACTGTAGTGACAGGACAAGGGGTAACGGGTTAAAACTTAACAGGGGAAGTTTAGATTGGATATAAGGAAGAAGTTCTTTACTGTGAGGGTGGTGAGGCACTGGAATGGGTTGCCCAGGGAGGTTGTGAATGCTCCATCCCTTGCAGTGTTCAAGGCCAGGTTGGACAGAGCCTTGGGTGCCATGGTTTAGTGTGAGGTGTCCCTGCCCATGGCAGGGGGGTTGGAACTGGATGATCTTAAGGTCATTTCCAACCCTAACTATTCTATGATTCTATGATTCTATGATTCTATGGTCAAGCCTGATGAATGGTGTGTGGATGACATCTGAACATGGGAAACTTGATTTTGAAACTGTGATGTAGCGTATAAAACCTGATAACCCTGAAATCCTAAGAAGAAAAAACATCGTTTTGCAAGAATAACTTTGTGTTTGCTCCATGCATGCTTAACCTGAAGGACTCAGTATATTGAGCTCACCGACACCAAGAACTCCGGAGGATTCTGGAAAGGTTTAGGTATTTCTGGACGTAATGAGATTATCCACAACATAATAAGCATGCGTGTACCCAAGTGAAGAATCTATCAGGAAATAGCAGGGAAAGGCACCTATCGCAGTAAGTCCCTAGGTAAGCTGGCCTAACAGAAAAATTGACTCAGAAATGACGCTTAAGTAGTTCTTCAGGGTAATTTGTCTATTAGACCAGCTATGGACTTACTGCAATCTTCAGCACTTTAAATCTTTCAGCTGAGATGCACTGGTTCCTTCCAAAAGGAACAACATACAAGCAAATTACACACGTATGCAGACAGTTTCTCTGGCCCTTGCTTCGTAGTCGGTTACCTCAGTGCTCTCAGGTGATGAGTAGCAAGCCCAAAGGAGTCACGGGAGGCTGTCACAGGAGACAAAGTGCTAACAGTCGAACAAAAGCAGCCTTGCTCCACACCAGCAAGTTATAACTGATGCCTTAGTGCTGACACTGACAGCCTTTAAACCTGTGCTTTGGTAGTACTGGTAAGAGGTGAAGATTTGTTACAGTTTTTAGTAAGAGATCACCAAGTTGTAAAGATCAGGAGCAGTGAAGGGATGATCATAAATGTTCAAAAGTGGCACCTTCAGTCCTTGAACAGAGTGAATACATGAACATAGCGGAACAAAAGATGTTTCCAGTTAATGCACCATCTGTCTTAGATCTGCTCATTCACAAAGAGGAAACATTTTCACTCTGAATGACTTTCTGAATTAAGAGACAAACAAGGAAAGCAAGTACGTAAGCTGTATCTGCGCAGGCGCTGGGGAGCGCGGACGTGCGTGTGTGAACCCGCGGGCACTCTGCTTGGAGCTCTCTGCCCCCTGCACAGGAGGAGCAGCGCAGAAACCACAGGGCTCCACAGAACCCTCGTGACGGTCTCTGTCAGGCAGCAAAAGCTCTCTATTGGACTGACTTTGGGGAAATTGCCATCAATTAGGGGCAGCCCCGGCTGAAACACCTGGGATGCAGCCCCTGCTGTGGGAAGGGAGGGTGGGCTCAGAACAGGGGCTCGATGTGCACCAGGATTGGGTCTTAGGTGCTCCTTAAGAAGCCATGTCCACCCTCTGTTGTGAGCCAGTATGTGGGGTGAACTGGAGCTGACCTCCCTCCTGTAGAGGGGATTGACCAGGGCTTTATGTGTGCACTTCCACTGCAGTGTTCCACTCGCTTGCAAAGCCCAAAGGAGAGGTCTGAGCAGTCAAGGTGAGGATGCTGACTGCTCTGGGCCTCGGGGAAAGACTTTCCATGCCACTGCCTGGGAGCCACAGACCTCATGGATTGCTGGGGACCACAGGAGCGGTTTTTGTGCCAGAAGCAGGGCCTGCTGCTGTGGCTGAACAGCAAGCAGGAAGATCTCTGTAGGAGACCTGCTCAGAGCTGGCAGTGTGGGGCTGGGGCTAGTTCATCCCTTCCTTTGACATTCCCGTCACAACATCCCTGTCTGCGCTCCCCTGTGTGCCCAGTTGCTGTGATTTTGTGACAAGCAGAATCTCCCATGGGGACAGGCAGGCTGTGATCGTAGCCATTGCACTCCGTCCCCATGCTTGTTGTAGATCCTGCTTTCTCAGGGCTGTTTCTGGGCAGGCTCGAATGGGTGGCACTTCCAGGAATCCATCTCCAGATCCAGCACTGCATCATCTTCTGGTAACATCTGGCACGGCACACTTGCGCAGATGTTTAGTGCTGTGGCTGTTTCCCAGTAGTTCGGTGGGGTGGTGTTTGGAGAACAGCTCCATGGATGGGAAAAGCTGCTTCGTACTGGGCTTGTGCAAACCAGCTCATATATTTTAAAATGAGAAAAGAGGAAATTCACAGCTGGGTCTTTGTTATATGTGCATTTAGGGCCAAATCAGGCCTGTTTCTGGCTTGGATGCCGCAGGGAGAGGGCTGTTCCTTCTGAGGCTGCTGAGCAGCAGCAAAATCTCTCCACAGCTACTGCTTCCACCCTGAGTCTGTGCACCCGTTGTTTCTCCTGCACTGCATCTCCCAGAAGATACAGGAAATCTCTGCTGCTTCACCCCTGTTCCTTCATCCCCCTCAACCCTGCTGCTCAGGGGCAGGCTGTGCTGAAAACTGTGAAGTGGGAACACAGGATCAATGTGGGTTCGGCTTCTCTGGGCTTTTCTGGACCCATAGGTCTGGGGTAGGACCTCTACTTTCACCCCTATGTTGCTGAGGGTTATGCTTTATAAACCCTCCTTCTCAACGCAGCCTCCCACAAAGTCTTGCTGAGCTGTCCCACAGGAGGGGCACGTTTTGAGGGTTGGGATCTGGGAAGCCTCTTGGATCTATGATGGATTTCCTCATGCCCAGTTGTGTTGTGTTGCTGGTACTTTGTTTCCCTGGATGATGTTTTTGATTTTCTCAGTAAGGGATGTAAAGCACTGCAGGGAGTTCTCTTTGTAGGCTTGGTAACCAGAGCACTGTCATACCTGTCACAGGTGAAGGATCACAAATCAGATGAAGAACCTGGAGACTCTGCACATAAATCAGCACCAGCACCTGAGCAGCGGTTTAACACTGCCCTGCTTCCACAATGTCAGCCCTTGCAAAGCTGCAGAGAGGGATGAGTTTTATGATCATGGACCCATAGCACTCTGGCTTTTCCATCCCCTAGCCTAGGGCTCATGAACTTCTCTCCAGGCTGGGCAGGCAGCAGCTGGTTTTCTTGCCCCAGTGGTGTTCTGCACTTGTTTTGGCTGGATGAAGGATCACGAGCTTCCCTTGCAATGGAGGGCAGCCTGTCCAGGCTGTTACCCCCAGGGAGGTGCTCATCTCTGTGTGCCTCTCAGCCATCAGCTGGCTGGAGAGCTGCAGGGCTTTCCAGGTGGGAGCACATGTGGAAAGCTGTACTACAGGGACAGGGAAGGAGGAGGGTAGGAAACACACTGAGACCAAAGCTGCTTTCCCCAGATGGCTTCCTGACCACTGATGGACAGGGCAGGGCACAGGAGCCTGGCTGAGCCTTTCCCAGCAGATGATTCCTCTCTCATGTTAAAACTAGTCCAGAAATGAACCTTGTGGCTATCTACCGTGATGACCGTGGCTGCAATCCCACACCAACCAATGTGAACACAAAGCCAGCCTCTCCCATCATCACTGTGTTCACTGTCCCCATCTTCCTGATGCTGCAAGGCTGATTATGGTGCTTCCAAGCAGTTGTCAAACCTTCTGGATATCAGCAGCACCTATAGAGCTGCAGAGTCTGGAGTTGTAATTGCAGATGGATTTTAGGAGCATGGCCATGCACTGGTGTTAGCAGTGGATGTTAAACACTAATCAGGTTGGGGTAATGAACTTTGATTTGTTCCTTTTATGGGTGCTTACCCCAAAACCACAGTCCTACAGTGCTCATCCCAGATGTGAAGCACTCCTCTGGCTAGCCAGCAGCATGCAGGACAATAGACATTGTCCTCAGTGATACGCAGTTTAGCCAAGGATGCCTGAACTGGTCAGGGTGCAAAAGACTGCTCAGAAACGTGGAAGCAAACACTGATCAGCACCGCTCGCACTGATGCAGAGCTTCCAGCTCCATAGGGAAGCTAAAGAGGAGAAGAAAGAGGAGAATTGGGACATACAGGCATCAGGAGGGTGGCCAAAGTTTTAACATGCCTGTAAACAACAAGCACAGAGCCTCTGTATGAGGGGACAAGGAGCAAGATGTCCTGGGGGACCACAAGAAGCCTGGAATGGGCTCTGGGCTGCTCCCATCTGGAGCAGCACTGCCCGGGCAGCAGGAGCACTGGGCTGCCAGCACTGCTGTCACCCGCAGCCAGGAGCAGCCATGGTTTGCTGAGTAGTGACAGGCATGGAGACCAGGGTGGCTGTGGATTTGTTACAGCATTGTTGTCCAAATCAGGAGAGGCTAATGTGAAGCCAGCAGGAGAAGCACTGCATGTTCTGTCCTCAGGACTGCATTTGCAAACACAAGAGCAGTGCTAGGAAGGAACATGGTTACTAGCAAGGATGTTAGTAAAACAAGAGGAATCATAACATGAATGTAAACATAACAGATCCTTTCCTGATGGATGCATGTAGTCCATAAACATCATTGTCACACTGGAGGACTTGCCAGAGATTCCTAAAGGTGATTTCAAGCACACTGCAGTCTTGTCCTGTGGTTCTTGGGGTTCCAAAGTTATGACCATCTGTTTGTAATTGGGGCCCATTTGGAAGCAGAGAGTGCTGCCAGGAGATTCCTTTTGGCCTAAGAGTGCCTTCAGTCCTGCTGAGAAGTTCCCGCAGGCAGGTACAGGTACAGCCCAGAAGGGCTCTGCATCATCCCAAGATGTGGTGGTCCAGCTCAGCTAAAATGCCTGTGATGGGTACGATGCCAGGCCAGCACAAGGGGTGTGAATGGGATGGCTGGAGGTTTCTCAGATTCAAGGCCCAGCCCTGCAGATATCTTCCACCTGCTGTACTGGTGGTCACTGCTCAAAGTAAGAATTTCCAGGAGCGAGCATTAGGTTGCATTCCAAGGTTTGCAAGTGCAGCCGGGCTACCTGAAGCTTTGGCAGAATATTTTAATTCTTCCTTTGCAATATGTTGGATATAAAGACTGTGGCCATGACTTGAGAGAGCTGTCACAGGTCACCTCAGATTCCTACAAACCCTGACATGTGTCGTGTAGGGATAGTGGTTGGGCATCACTTTGGAAGTGCTCTGTCATCCTGGTGAGCTCTGCAGTAAGGAAGGGATGAAAACATAGACTCTTTGCAGAGGGAAAGGGATCAAAAAGGAGCAGCAATCTTGAGAAGTTGGGAGTTTTTTCCAGCCCTTGAATGTTTCTGTTGAAACCACGGCGATGACATGGAATCTGTCGGTCCGCATTGTGTGGTTTGGACTTCCGTCATCCAAAAAATGCCCCTGGTAGCTCTAAACCATTGCGCTGCTCTCCTCAGCTCTGTGCAGCCTCAGATTCCCAATGGGAATGATCAGCAGCAGCTTTTCTGTACACCCAAAAGTCCCCTGAAGGAGGCTGTCTTCATTAGCACTGAACCAAGGGTTTGAACCCTGGCTTTAAATGTCAATCTGCTTTAAAAGCCTCAGGCAGCCCCTGACGTGTGTGTTGTGATCCTGTTCACTCAGCTCTGCTGAAAATGAGCCTGAAAGTTGATAAGAGCCCCTCATTAGGCCTGAAATAGCCCTTTGCAATGTGGGACTGTCTGGAACAGGTATCATGTGAAGAGGAATAGTGACAGCACAGCAGAAAGGAGACCGAGAGCATGCCTGCAGTCTGGTGCAGCCACAGGCTGCTCTGAGGTATTGCTCTGTGTCACCTAGGATAGTAACATTCTGGTGTTCCCTCTTCCTGAGATGCAATGCCAAGGAGATAGATATATAGATATATATATATAAAGGGGGGAGAGATGTTGGAGCTGCAGAAAAAGGACAGAAGTTTTTGTTGTTACCTGTGGATGAAATGCAGTGATCCTGATGCAAAAGAACCCCAGCAGTGATCCATTCCACTGCCTTCAAAGAGGGAGGAGAGATTGCCCTCTATTTCCAGCCTCCCTTGGTACGTTGTGTAGGAAATGCTGTCGACACTGTGGCAACTGGGGTTTCACTCTGTCAGGGTTTTGCTTTGTGCTAATGAAAGACTCTTTGGTCACTTGTTGGGGATGGAAAACATGCCTGTGCATGCAAGCTCACTTTAAAGTCAGTCAAAACTGTCTGAAAGTATATTTCTGTGCTATAGAACATAAAAGTATTATCCTTCTGGCATGCCTCCATGAGAATATTAAAAATAACTTACTGAGTTACTCTGTGAAACTCACTAATATAGTAAGACTTTTGCGTCTTATTTCATTAATGAAGGAGCTCTAATGCTGGGCTTTAACGTGATACTGCTGTAAATCAATAAAGAATAGTTTGGGGTAAACGCAATCCTATTATTCAAGGATATTTTTGTAGGGTGAAGTTAGAAAGAAACATTTATTGCCATGACTTTTGTGAAGCTCAGTAAGCTGTTTGCAGCTGTAGTGCTAGCTAAGTGAAAGCATGCCTCTGCCCATGGGGTGGCATTTGCTTTGCCAGTTTGTTTTACTGCTGTTTGTCCAGCACGGAGGAGAATCTGTTTGGCAAAGAAAAGCTTGGAGCTAAAAGCAGTCCTGACCCCTCGCAGCAGAAACCTGTGGCGCTCTTAGGGAAGAGTCAGAGCAGGACAGGGCTCCCGGCTTTTCCTGAACAGCAGCCAGAAAGCAGCAAGCCTGGGATGTGGCCTGACTCTAAGGCTCAGGATTTCTGTCCTGTTTCCAGCCTCCAATTGTTTGTTAATAACCCCCTGGGTCTGTGGCCATCCCAGATGAATGCACTGAGAATTCAGCTGAAGACCACAGAAATGGTCCTGGCTGGGTCAGCGCAGAGGTTGCTCCAGGTCTCCCTCCTGTCTACAGCACTGGTACCCAAAATGAACCGTGGAGTACCAGGGCAGCCGCGCAGTAGCAGTTCTGCCACCCAACAACCAGGGATGCAGGGCTTTCCTTAACAGGGAGAAAGACTTGAGATTTAATGGCCTATTTCTTCCACGGGTTTGTCTGCTTGCCTTCTGAACCCATGTAAAAGAGGTGATTTGCTGCTTCCGCTGCAGCCTGCTGAGGGGCATAAATCACAGCTCTGTGCAACACCCAGGGAAGCAGGCAGCATTCCTCCTGCTGCTGCTGCTTCCCAGCGTGCAGAGACAGGGAGAGCTCCCTGGTTCTGCTGTGTGCAAAGCTCCTGGGATGGTCTGTGCTTGGAGGCTGGACATAGCATTCTGACAACACCGGAGTCGTCTCTTCCTTGTCCCTGCCATGGTTTCCCAGTTGCCTGCCTTTAAGCAGGGTGAGGAATGGCTGATGCAGCAGAAGCACAGATGAGCTGAGGGAGAAGAGCCCTCTTAGACCAGAAAGAGTATTCAGCTGTTAAAGCTGAGAGCATCTGGGAGCAAATGATATAAACCACCACAGTGCTGTCGTGAGCCTTGAGCTAAGCATTGCATCCCACCTCTAAATCCATATGACCATGCTAGGTACATCTGGAGGAAATCTTTCCTGCCCAAAGCCAAGATCAGCTTTCTCTCAGTCATTCCTGACAGAAGTTGTTCTTCAAAACCTTCTCTGATGGAGATTCCAACACTTGCCAAGACCACCTTCGCTCTAGCTCCTTGCTGAAGTACAAGCCCATAACTCCTAGTACACAATATAGATATGGAGAATAAAACACTGTTTCTTTCCATGGTAATCTTCTCTACATTTAAAAACCTATCAGGGTCCCCCTCAGCTCATTCATTCTTCTCCAGATTGACCCTCAGTCTTTGTGCCTTGTGCAGGTTAAACGCATGCGGTTTGCAGTCTGCCCTACACCAGCCTAGTGCCCATCCTCTCACACTCGTGTAGCATCGCGTGGTCTGGCGTGGCTCATGATCCAGGTCTGTTTCCACACAAGAGCTGAGGAACCTTTTGCTCCATACATTGTGTATGCGCAACAGGCCATTCCTGACTAATTCTCATTGGATTTGTTTCTGTAAATGTCCTCACAACTTAAGTACTTTTTAAAAGTCATTTGGAGCTCTAATCCTGCCCTGCTGCATACATGTGCCACCATCCAGCTTCATCTCTTACCAAACAAAATCATCTTCGACTCCACTTTACAGAAGGACACAGAAGACAAGGGCACTCTGTGCCATTTATGACCCACTGTGAGCATCTTCCTGGGAGTGTTTTGCACCGTTGAGCCGTTTCACACAGACCATGTTTTCCCAGTGAGCTTTTGAGACTCTCATGTCAGACAGTGTCAACAGCCTTGTTAAATGGAAGATTGATGACATGTACTGCCTCTTCCTTATCCTCAAGTGTCACAGAAGAATTACATTTGACACATTCATATTGGCTGGGTTTATGTCTTTTCTCTGATTTGTTTCAGTATTTGTTTGTTGGCTCAATGAGATGTCCCAGTTCTTTTCTGGAAATGGGAGTTAAACTAGCTCATCCATAACTGCCCTTCTCCAAAACCAGATATTCTGCCTGCATGTCTTTGAAGTACCCCCAGGGATGACAACTCAACCACTTCCCTGGGCAGCCTGTTCCAATGCTTGCAACCTTTTTGGCAAAGAAATGTTTCCTAATATCCAACCTAAATCTCAGAAGCATTTCACCCTTCCAGTGGCACTCCGGCTGCAGAGAGGGGCAGGGAAGGGGAACAGGGGTGCTGGTTTATGCACAGTGTCATGTTGGATGTTCTGCTTTAACACATCCTCAGCTAGGCTGCAGGGAAAGATTTGGGTCTCCTGGTCGTAAAACTCACAGATCAAACTAGACAGCCATGGGGGTGTCTAAAGGAAAGGGGCAAGACCATGAGCATGGTGATCTCATTATTGCCATGCTGTATGGGCCAGGACCCTGGGAAAGACCAACCAGCAAATCCTCCAGGATGCCAGCAGCAAGAGGGCTCCACCATGCAGAGTGAGTTGGAGTAGCCTAAAAGCTGCATGCAATACAAAGCCTTATCAGAGATGGTCTCTGCCAATGCAAAACCCCAGGGTAAGACTCTGTTTTTCATGTCAGTGTAACGCTGCAGAGATGTTGTCCTGCAGCATATGGGGAAGGGCTGCTAAGACCAGGATCTGGAGAAGTTTGTGACAGTCATTCTGGATAGCCTTTCCTCATGGATGGGCCATTCCCAGCTGATCTCGAGGTGGGGAATGAGCATGGTTGTGTCCGTGACTTGCTGCTGGCATGAATTCCTGGCATATGGAGCAAAGCAGGAGGCATAGAGGCAGGCTGCAGGTAGGGCTGAGGGGTGCAGCAGGGCTCCTGCTTCAGGAAAGCTCTGAGATGTTGTAAGCGGTTTGCCCACAGTAGGAAGGCTGTGCCAGGATACTTGGATTAATGTCATCTGGGGGAAAAAATCATCCATATTTTCTGAAAGAGACCAGGCAGTTTGCTCTGCTTTCCGAGGAGGAGAGGCGGTAGCAGCCCACAGTCCCCAAGCCTGTAGTGGCCCCATAGGACCCCCACATGGAGATCAACACCCCCCCCCCCCAAGTCCATCTCATGCTAAGGTTTAAGGACTGTCAAGAGCTAGATCCTGTGGCTGGAGCAGCCCAGAGGATACAGCTGTCCTGCAAGCAGACACACTGGAAGCCATGGGATACCCTGGCAGCCGACCAGTCACTTGTACATCCAAATAATGTCTGGGTTTCCTTGTAAATTAATGAAAACTGGTGCATTTCCATGAAACATTTTGATGTCTATGAATCAGCGTTTTCCAATAAAACTGTTTCATCAGAAAATTCCCAGCGAGATCCAGCCCTGATAAGGTCAGGGGCGTTGGATGCGTTCCCGACAAGCCTCAGCCGTGGGGCAGTGCTGGAGAGTGATCTCTGTGGGCGATGACGACTCTGCCTGACCTTTCCTGCAGTGTGACTGTGTGGCCTGGGCATCTGAGACGTTATTTATAGGCAGGAGCAGCAAGTGCTGTGGAGACAGTCTCCAGCAGCCCCTTTAGGCAGCGAGCTGCAGCAGGGAGCTGCTGGCAGGGAGCTTGTCCAGTGGAAAAGCCACTTTACAGAAACACGGATAGAAACAAACTCCCTTTCAGAGATAAATCATTCCTGATGGGGGCTTTGTTCTGTGCACGTGCTGCTCCCCGGCATGGGGACGTGGGTAGCTGTGTGACATCACTTATAGCAGTGGTTTCATCTCCTTCTCTCCATTCCTCTGCCCAGGCTGCTGCCAGAGGAGGATTCGTTATGGTACAGGGAGGCTCTGGTTTCACTGGTGTCTGCAGCTCTGTGCATAGATGTTTTCATGCATCTCAAATGATAAGAACTGCTGGGAAAGGTTTGCTCTTTGTAAAGAAATGAGTTACTCTGGCTTCACCTGGGGCGTGAAATAGTGAAATCAAGTGACTCCCTCTCAGAGCCATCAGCACAGGGCCATCAGCACAGGTTTACTCTGGGTTGCCCAGAGCTTCTGAGCTCTCTAAAGGCTATTTTCTGCACTAGCCCAATGTGCAGGAGCTGCCACAAGCTGCTACACTCCATTGTCCCTCCAAGTTCTTCACACTTGCCAATGGATTTCTCCCCTTGTGTACAATGAAACAAAACACTGGAACCAGGGTGTAGTTTCTGCTCAATTTCCCTTCAGGCACGTGTGGACTAGTGGGACAACAGGCACATTTTATTCCAAGCTGACACCTTGGTTTGGCCTAAGCTATAACCCATGGGTACGCTGCTGCTGGGAGTGATGAGGTGGAAGTAAACCCTCACAAGCTAAAGAGGATGCACACTGCCAGAATATATTACTTTATCTGAGCAAGCAAAGAGGCTGAAAATGTCCCTCTGAAGAGAAGAAATGCCTTGAACTATGGCTGTCTGCATCCTTGCTAAAGTCATTACAGTGTCTACTAAGAGGACCCATAATATGCGACCATCAGAAGAGATGCCTGAAAAAGCATCCTGTCTGGTTCACAGCATGTGCAGGAATTTCTTTTCCAGCAAGACTGATGTGTAGATGCTGTTGGATCTGATGCATTCTGATAAGCCATGGAATTGCAGGGCATCTATTTTATTACATTGTTATCTGAGACCAGAAGAGAAGGGAGCAGAGAAGGGAGACAAAGGCTGCTGTTCCTGATGACTTGTTTACTGCTATAGCTTTTGATAACTCTTCGATGCACAGGTCACAGGTATGTAGGTTGTCCTAGAGATTTCAGTTCCATAGTGAGAGACACTATTCAGACAAGTCAGCTATTACCCAAAGAGAGTTCAGAATCTCCCTGGGAAATGAGCTGAACGGATGAACTTCTGGTGCTTTCAATGCATGGTTCAAACTGGGTGAATATCTTCACTTTCTTTGGCTTCTCCTGGCACACTGAAAAGCAGCTCTGGGCAATTCATAGATGTAGGTATGCAGTGTATGAACGTGGATGAACTTTGGGATTGTGTTCTTAGGCAAAGTTGTGTTTTAGTTTTCATCAGAACATAGAAGTCAAACACCAGCTCTTTAAGACTGTGTATAATTGCATCTCAGAAAAGAATAGGGTGGGATTATATGTCCTTGAAAGAAAATTCTGCATATTAACAAACAGGGAACAAATCCTTTATTCCGTGTTTTAATGTCAGAGACAGTTCAGAGGCAGATTTAGATCTGTGGTTTGGTGTCATGCTATGGCAATATGTATATTAATGGATTTACTTCGGGCAGACATTTGTTTGCATACATGCACTCTGAGTCCCCTTTGGTGAAGAGAAATATTTATTCTGACAGCATATATTGTGTTTTCAAGATGGACCAATTCAGATTTTCATTCAGCAGTAGAGACTTGTGGCATATTATTAGTTGAAACAGTACAAATAGACTTTCCTTCTTTCCTTTGTACTTCTGCTCATGCGAATCAGCAGCAAGACGTGTAAACCAAACCAGGTACCGTTCTTTCAAGGCAACAACATTTTTGTGTAATATCTGGAAACCACCTCGGCATTCACATTGCAACAGTGGCTCCTGACAGCCAGGTCTGAACACAGTTCAGAATAAAATGGTGGAAGTAGATGGAAAACCGCTTCACATTCCTCAGATAAATATACTCCAAGCACTAAACAAAGCCTTCCAAGTGAGTAAGTGTACACTGAAGAGAGGTGGTTGCTTCTTTTACCTACCCGTCCCTTCCTATTCATGCCATTAAACATCCATGGCCATCGGGAACCTGCCAAGTCTCACCTAGAAGAGCTCTTCTTGGAAATAGTGTATATGAGCCCCTGTGGAGCCATTCTGCCTCACTCTCAATTCAGTGTAGCGGTGCATGGGTGATGTGGATCTCAGTCACCAAGGAGGTCCAGGACTTCTGGTTGATATTCATAGAATCCCAGACTGGTTTGAGTTGGAAGGGACCTTAAAGCTCATCCAGTTCCACCCCCCTGCCATGGGCAGGGACACCCTCCACTAGAGCAGGGTGCTCAGTATTCGGTGTATTAATTGTAAAGGCTTCACTCCCCAACAGCCCTGCTCTTGCATTCCTTCAGAAACACAGCACAGAGCAGGTCCTCCCCTGTTGGACCTGAAAGGGAGACTCTGCTCTTAAGTGTCCCCATGGTGCCCTTGGAAGATGCTGCTGATCACTGCAAAGTCTGAGATCAGCCTGTAGAGCAAGCAGCACATCCAAACCCACTGTGTGCATAAGTAAGTGGAGAGAACAGGGACAGGCAGCTGCCTGCAATTAGGGGCTTGAGCAGGTAGCAATGAGGGGTTGGCTGGTACTGACACAGGGAGATGTGCACACTCATCATGCTTCGAGCACTTCTGTGATTGCTCTTCTCTGTGTGAAAAAACCAGCTCCTTCAGTCTCCCTGTAATGGCAGTGATGCAGCAGAACTGCAAGCTGCCTTTGGTGCAACTTATACCATAATTTATGTCATGATTAATAGCACTTAGCACTTGTGAAAGAGGATTGGTTACAGTTAAGCTGACATGGTCAATGTATAGTGACTCCCTGTGTGCATCCTCCCTTGACAGAGAGCCAAATACCAGTACTGGAATGGACAACTTCCACTAGCTCTTGTTCATCTTTCAGAGCTGTGCAGTGATTGACTTTTTTATTATCCCTGATATTTCTCCTGCTGTTTCTCATTCCCCTCCTTCTTCCCAGCATTTCTCCTTTAATAAGGAGAAATAACATGCTCATATTCAAGTTCATAGGCTCCATAATTTCAGAAATGTCACTGTTCTGCAGTGTTCTCTCTTCACCCCACTGCAGTCAGTGATGGGCCCTACTATCTGATTCCAGAAAAACAAAACAAATATGCTGGCCCAATGATCTTCTGACCATATATAGGCTTAAATAGCCTTTGGGAAGATATGGTTGATATCTGTGATCAGCACAGGGCAATTAGAAACCATTATGGAACAACCCTCTTACCATAATTTATTGGGCAGTCTCGAACTATTTCCTTGGGGGGGGGGGGGGGGGGGGGGGGGCAGCTTCAAACCCACCTCCTGCTCAGGAGATGCAATGGGTTGATTTTTAGAGAAGATCTGATGGGGAGGATGTGGAGCTCAGAGGAGTAATTCCATGAACCTGAGCACACAGTTACACCTTGGAAATGCAATGTCCCAGAGGAAAGCAGAAAGGAAAGGATTAGGGTAGATTGAGTTCTCACTAAAGCTGCTTTCTGGAGATACTTTGATGGAGTAGTCTTTACTTTTCAGTTGCCTTACAAGAAAACCTTTTCTCTTGTGTAATAAACAACACTACTAATTGCAGTCCCTACTACTTTGTAATAGGGGGAACAGGCTGTTGGTACCCGGAATGACAGTGCTGCTGCACCATGTTGTGCAGTGCAGCTGTGGAGAACTTACCTCCAGACTCCTCCTTTATTCATGGAGAGGCTGCATTGTCTATAGCAGGCTTTAGGGCCCAAAACAGCCAAAGGAGGCATGGGGCACACATGATGTATTCCAGCAGTGGCACAGCAACGTGTACCCTTGCACGTGCTCAAGTCTAGTTCTGTTGGACATATTGAGATCTTGCAGAAACACATGATTTTGTTTGCCATGGATATAGTGGAAAGAGGCAGAGAGGGAGTTTCCAGTCCCAAACAAGCTGGGTTTGAAGGTCTCATCATCATTTTTCAGTGACTTATGTGCAGCACAGAGCAAAATGGTCAACCTACAATGGCTGTTGGGGCAGGAAGGGGCTGGAGGGGAAGCCAGGGTGCAGGCAATAACACCAGAGGCTGAACTGCAGAGCTGCCTTTTCTTTTTAAAGTCATCTGTTGCTAAGAATAACCTGCCTGGACAATGTCCTACAGCATACTCCAACCTAAAGGGCATTTTGGTCTGACAAATGAAAACTATAATAGAGTGGAGCTATTACCACATGAACATGCGGATTGAAAACACGTGCTGAGTGATTAAAGGCGAAGGCTTGATGACAGGCCCATAGCGGAGATGGTGCATCTCGGGGAGGAGGCTTGCTGTTTGGGAAATGCCATATTTTACCATTGAGTTCATTAGTATTTGCCATAAGGAAAACAACAAAGGTTGACTCCAGCGAAACACTCCAGCTCAGATCCTATCACTGCGTACAAGATGTTTGCTTTGGAAACACCTCACCGGGGTTTCTGTCAGCCTGTTGCTCTGCAGATGCTGTCTCATGGACAGTTCAGGCTTTCACTCTGCCTGCATTTGGGCCACGTCCCAGGAGTGTGCTTGGTGTCAAGAATCCAAGCTGGGAAAAGGGTGCATTCTGGAAAATGATCCACTGAGTGATGTCCCCACAGTGCCCACAGGTCAGCGTGCGCCAGGCCTGCTGTGGACACTTGTCAAGTCATGCACCAGGGAGTGACCAAAGGCAGCGAGCGCTATTGCAGCTATCAGTATCTGTGCAATAGAGACAGCACAGAGAGCTGTGCGGAAGTTTTGGTTCAATACCTGTTTATTATCCATCACTTTCTGCTTGTCTGTTTGTGATACTCTGTCTTTCCTTAACGTTGGTAAGGTAATAACAGCCCCTGCAGTTTAACTTGACAACAGTATTTTCATGGGAAAAATAATTACATATCCTTGTTATTCATATTTTGGGATGAGATGTTAACCAGGACTATGGGGCCAAACACTTCACCCCAAACATTGCAAATGGAAGTGCAAGAACAAATCAGTCACAGAGCAGGAACTTCCCTGCATTTTGTGACAATAACCAGCGCATCTATCTGTGACTGGGTGCGATGTACCTACATCAGGCTAACATTTGACAGTCCTTAGCAGTCAGAGTTGGTTTTCCGTCAAGGGATCGCATCAAGAGGTGGTACTTAAAAGCCAACTGAATTAAATATTTAGGTCCTCACTACATCAGTATCCAGGCAGCACCACTTTGGCTGCAACAGAGGTAAAATCAGCAGTTCCTGCAGAAGCCCTCATGCCAATCAACTCTCAGGAAGTTTTACTGAGATGAAACACTCCACAGGAAAGCTTTTATCCAGCAGGAATTCCTGCTCTGTCACAGGTTTTGCGGGATGCTACATAGCGACCACTGATGGGTCACTGCTCCATTGTGGATTGGAGTTAAGCTGGGTGTGCTCTCACACTTACATCATAAGATGTTGTAAAAGCTGGTGACAAAGGGCTCATTCAGACGTGTGCCCGGGTCTGTTAATGTTGTGCAATGTATTAATTGTTGTTAATTGCTATGGAGTGGGATCTCCTGTCACTCCAGTCTGTTAAACATTATCTTGGTCCATTCAGAAATGCTTTGTGGAATTGAAGCGTTCAAAGTTTCACAAGTCTGAAGAGTGGTGAATGATGGCAGGGGGAATTCATTTTAGGC
Organism: Pezoporus occidentalis; assembly: GCF_034315485.1. Lineage (NCBI taxonomy): Eukaryota > Metazoa > Chordata > Aves > Psittaciformes > Psittacidae > Pezoporus > Pezoporus occidentalis. The sequence continues at coordinate 1,606,000 of NW_026913295.1, forward strand.
GTGAAGAAAACCATGTTAGGATCTGTCTGGTTTCTATTGTTACACAGGTTTTTGGAGAATTAAAAAAAAACCTCAAAACTTTGATTTTATTTAAACTACACCATTCCCCTGACCTCTGCTTTGCCACCTCGGTGGTTGTGCTGGCAAAAGGGAAAGGCAGGCAGAGGGACTGAAAATCGCTATTGACAATTACAGCTCAATTATTGTTGAGTGCCTGTGATGAAAGAGTAAGACCAAATTTTGCTTTACTTTTTTGCTGGCAGTCAGCTAACAGCGGTTGGAAATGCAGAGAACTGAGAAATTTTTCTGCTTCTTGCATTCAGCACTCTGTCTTCTGGGTCTGCTTCTGGTAAAACAGGCTACTTAGTTCAATTTGTTCATTAAGTCCCTCTGGTTTCTTTTCCCCTTCCTTCGGAGCATGGAGGATATACCACAGTGTGGGCATGTGGAATGGTTTTTGATGAGTATCAGTTTCCCATAGTCCCATTGACCCTTTGAGATTCCAGCTGCTCACCCCCAGGGCACTGCGCACTGATGCAGGCTGGGCAGATGGAGGTGGAGGTGTGCAGCTCCATGCCTGGCCCAGGGACAGGTTCTGCAGCATCCACTGCACAGGGATTCCCTCTGTGCTGGAAGCAGGACTTCACTGTGCCAACACATTTCATTCAGCACATTGCAAATGTACATTCCAGTTTGGTATTGCCCGTGACATGTGGGAATGTAGAGCTAGAAATACAGAAAGCTGAGACACTTCTCAGGCCTCTTGGTTTGATAAGGACTCTGCGTGCTCTGTACAACGCTGTACAATAGGGAACAGAAAAACGGAAGTTGTTTGTTGTGGCTCATGCACCTCCTTTATTCCTCTTTCTCCCAAGACCCGGATAAAAATGTCTACAAAGAAAAACTGCATGGAGATGGCAGCTGGAGGCTGTGGGGCTCCAGGGAATGGTGGGAATGGGGTCAGAGACAGTGAAGGGACAGCCAAAAAATAGTGAGGTCTCTGCTGCCAAGCGTCCCCTGCCATTTGAGAAAGGGCACAGGGCAAGGGGTGGCTGCAGAGAAGAGGGCTCTCCCGCAGGACATCGGCATGCCTGTTAGATGAGGGGCATCGCTGCGTCCATCACTGGGAGCAGGCACGGCTGGGCAGAGGTGGTGGCAGCTCCAAGAGGGCAGGTAGAGAGCAAGAGAGCACTTGCCAGGCAGGCAGAGCTGCCTTTGCAAGAGGAGAGGATGCTGCTCTCGCAGACACTGCCAGGCAGAGGGCATTTGCTGCAGGGGGATCTCCAAAACAGACCTCGAGTCTTTGCTTCATGGGGCTGTGTCCAAAAGAGCCGCGTGGTACCCAGGCTGAAGGGATGCGCCAAGTTGTTTCCCCCTGCTACAGCCTGCAGAGTCCGTGTGGACACGGAAACAGGGGTTTGCAGTGTGGCAGCAGCATCTGCCCTCATGCACTCATCCTGCACTGCCAGAGCAGGCTCTTTCTGATGATCTGTTTGATGAGCAACAACGTGCCTGCTGCAGCATCCTGTTCCCTTCCTCCCCTGCTGGTCCCGCAGGAAGGCTGAAGGATCCCACAGGCACGTGTAGCCTGTTGCAAGCCAGGATCCTTCCCCTGAGCACAGGCAGAGCCAGCGCTCAGGAGGGGCAGAGCTGCCTGCAGCGGCTGCCTTCACACACCCCCGTCCATGGCTTCGACACGTAAAGCTCCCTTTCTGCCCGCCTGTGTTGGAATACATTAAACTGGTTTCTGTCTCCTGGTATTAATAATCCCTTGGATGTCTTTGTTTGAAGTATTGCAGTGGGAAGTGCTATTTTAAGGCTCCATTGAGTCAGGTGGAATGTGAAACCTCCTCCCGCCGGACACTTCACACTTGGTGCTTATCTGCTGCTCGCTGGTATTTCGTTTAATACAAGGCAGAGATCAGCTCCCCTCGTTGTTTCCCTTTCACAATTCACATGTCTCGTATCTGCAGCAGCCACAACAGCCTGCCTGAGGCTGCGGCCATGTGTTCCTGTGCTTTGCTTTGGAGGTGCCGAGGGGCAGGTCCTTCGAGGTGCCCATTGCTGGGCAGCCCCTGGAGCTGGCATGCTGGTGCTGGACTCCCGGAGCAAGCTCAGCTTGCTACCGATCCATCACGCAGCTGGGAGCAGGGTTTGGCCCTTCAGCCTGCGATAACTCTCAGCTGACTCGCTGCATATTCACAAAGTGTTTCTGTGTTTGAAGGGCCTCTCAGTTAAAAACTCCCTCCCGCTGCTGGATAAATCCCTGTGGGAGAGGTCCTGGTGTAAGCACTCCTGGACTGGATGGGATCCACTGTGTGGCAGCCAGCACATCAGCTCTGGACACTCAGCCTAGACCAGCACAAGAAGTGCTTTGCTTTACTTTTGTAAACCTGTGCTGTTTTGTTGTGACCGTGGACTGAAACTGGCTTCTGAACCGCAGGGAAGGGAATCCCTGTGGCTAAAAAAAGCTGTAAAAGCCATTGCTGAAAAGGAAATATTTTTATTAAGGTTGCAACAAAAGCCCAGACTAAAAATATGTCAAAAAAAAAAATGGTGCAGGAGGTGGGGTTTTTGACTAAATCTTCCTGAGATATAACAACAAGGGAAGGAGAGGTCGACTATCGAAGTAAGTACTGTCGTACCTGGGAAAGTTTGCATAATATGCATATAAAGAAAAAACCTGTGTGTTATTAATAAGAAGGAAGGGAAGACTGGAATTGCACAAAACCCTCAGGAATTTATGATTGTACAGCAAATATTTTATATGCAAATGTTTTAATTCAGTGTTCTGGCTTTGCAGGAAGCGTGACAACAGCATAGCGTGGCCACTTTGGGCTTTTCATAGTAGCAGCCACGGCCAAGACTGAGGACATGGGAGGTGTTAGCACCAGAGGGTCTGGGGGGGAAGCTCACCTCGACCCAGCTCTTTGGACTTTGCTCTGTGTGCCCACCTTCTGGGGTAGAACTAAGTCAGTGACTAGATCTTAGGAGCTAATCGAGGCTACACAGAGGCAGGCAGGTTCATCTCTTTGTCTGTCTTCTGCCTCAGCCGTTTGGCAGCTTGTAGAGGAGGATGGAGACAAATCGTCTCCAGCTCTCACTCTTCCAGTCAATATCTGGGACAATTCTTTTCCTCTCCTGGAGGCCTCCTGAGGAAATAGGCAGGTGAATGATTTCTCCAGCCATCTTCTCCTATCCAACCCTGGGGAAGGAGAGGGAAAATCTGGGGAGGTGAAGAATCTCTTTGGAGCAGATATTATCTCCTCTGGTCCTTGAGATGGTGGGATCTGGGGTTAGGGGTGTACCAAGTGGCAGATTCAGAGAAGCAATCCCAAATACCTGAAAACCAAAGAGAGGCCTAAAGAGTCCCTCTGATGAGGTAGAGCAACCAGAACAGATGGCACGGAACAGGGCCAAACCAGATGTTGTTGCTCTCCTTGTTTCATGCGTGGTCCCAGGTTCCTCACTTTGGATTCAGCAGGCTGGGATCGCTATGGCTGGTTGATCCATTTTGAATGGGATCAGGCCAGGTGATTGTCCCACCAGTTCAGCCCTCCAGAAGGTTTGGAGAAAGGGATGTTGGTCCAGGCAAGCCCAGGTGTTCTGTGTTAGACTTCTCTCAAAACCCCTTACACAGTTTTTAACTTACACAAACTATAACCATATCCCCATCCGCTGACACAGCGCTGCCACGGATGCTCTCTCCCACAGCGAGTGTGGTTGAAGAGAAGCAGAAATCGTGCCTAAGAGAAATAAGGGCTCCCACCTACAACCTGTGCCTTTGGGCTTGAGAAGAGGACCTGGAAGACATCCTGGTCCTGGTGAGGACAGGCAGCCCACTCCTTTCTCTGGGGTCCCTTTGGGTGGGCAGGAACCAGCCCTCCATCACAGCAGCACCATGATCCTCTGGGCAAGGAAAACCCAGAGCTGATCCCGGGTGCAGGGATGCCCAACCAGGGTGATCCCAGCAGCAGGGAAATGACTCTGCATAACGGTGGGAAGCAAGGGACAGCCTGGCAGGAGGGAGCTCCCTCTGCAAAGGAAAACAAGCCCGTTTTGGAGAGGCGAGCTTTGCTGAGTGCAGCGTGTGTCACTGCTGGATGTCAACAAAACATGTTCCTGCTTTACCCTTTGCAACCTTGCTTATAAATATCCTGATCTCCACTTTACCCATAACTCTGAAGGAACAAAGTTGATTTATTATTGTTCTTCCAGCCGTGGCTAATAATAACGTGTGAACTCCATGCAGAGCTGATCTCAGTACCAGGGACTCTCTTGGTATGAGCTCAGTGACTCCAAATACAGAGGAGATGGGTAAACATCAGAGGTGGTGTTGAGGCACTTTTCACACCCATTTTGAGGGCAAGCATGGGTCCAGGAACTCTTTGTTTAAAGCCTCTGGTCAACTTTGGCAGGTAGCTGCTGGTACCTCTGTTATTTCAAGTGGCACAGGGAGCTTGCCATGATTTACAAGTGAGAAGCAACAACATGGCAGCAGCACTTCTGAAGCACAGTTTTCCCCCCCTAAATCATTTTCAAGTGTTTTTCTGCAGAAGCTGGAGCCCTGCTGAGGAGCACTGGGTCAGGCCAGTGTTTCTCCCGTTTATGGTACCCCACACACAGGCAGTAAATGCCTCCACGCATTGGCCCTGTAGTTCCCTTGCCATCATAGGGCTGCCTTTAGAGAGGTCCAATCCCTGCTTCTGGCCTGGCAGGGATTCCTAAATCACAGAGCTTCACATCCTGCTCTTCAGGCATCACATACTCACTGCAAACAAGCACCTTCAGTTCTTCCCTGGAAGCTCCTTAACTCTGACCCTGCTGGAAAACTCAGCAAGATGGGGAGGATTGTGTTAGAAAAGGTAAAAAACAACCAAATCCTCCTCAGCATGACATGGAAGAAAAATTAATATTTAAAATGCATGCATGATGTAATGGGACTTAAAATAGTCTGTATCCTGGAAAAAAGAGATTAACTGCTTAAGGCAAGCTAATGAAAAGGTCACTTGGACAATACTTGCAAAGCACTCCCTGTACTGCATCATGGACTTATCGGTTCTGTTTGACAGGGACTCACACATGATCCCAAGCACTTATCTCTGTTTTATACTTTATGAAAAATTGATTGACTTCTTTTGCCCAAGAATTTGTGTTAAATAAGAAAGAAAATGTTGTTTATGGACAACTTTCTCTTCCCATAATCATCGGGGGCCAGTTTTATAAGAACAGGGCATCAAATCTTAATACTGCAAAGTACCTGCATATTTGACATGGCAAAGTGAACTCTTCTGTTATTATCTCAGCTGGATCAGTTCCTAAAGTTAAACAGAAACAGCAGCAAGCATTTTCCATTCTCTCTGCCTGTAACCAGCTTCCCGCACCCTCTGGCACAGACCACATCCTGCCTAGGTAGCACCAGTCCTCCCAGTTATGCACAGTGAAATGGGTGGAATAGAGATCTCCCTGAAAGTGCCCCAAACCCATGCAGATGAGGCCCTTACTGACATGGTTTTTCAGACCCAACCATTGTATAATAGCATATGAGAGACTTGGAGCTCTCATGATAGCCCCTGAGCTGCCTTGCTGAGGTGAGGACCATGGTCTAGGAAGGTGTCCTTGCATGCTTGCTCTATTCTCATCTCCTTCCATAGCCATCTGCTGTTGGCCTCTGCCAGAGACTGGACTGTTGTCTGGATGAGCTGGAGTCACACAGAGTGGCCTCCCTCTGCTCCTTGCTGATGAGAACACACCAGGAGGGGAGTGTTCAGTGCTCGGTTCCCTAGCTGAGAGTAGGTGGAAGAAACTGGGGATGGTACAGGGAAAAGCTTGAGCAGGTACCCTATGAAGTGAGGTGGAAGGAGCTGTGCCTGCTTCATCTGGCAGGAAGGAAGCTCAAAGGGAATCTAACAGCAAACTGCAACTGTTTGAAGGGTGGCTATAAAGGAAACAGCATTAAACTCCTAGTATTGGGAGACAGCGCAGCAAGTGCCAAAAGCCATTCATAGTAGGAAATTCAAACCAAATTCCAGGAGAAATTCCAGGAAGAGTTTTTGCTGGAGCAAAACTCTCCAGCAATGCAGCACTAGGACAGATCACCCAGAGAGGATATGGGCTCTCCATCCCTGGAAGTCTTGAAGAGTCAGGTAGACAAGCCATGGCTGACCTGACCTGGGTTTACTGATAATCCTTCCTTGGGGAAGAGTATGGATGATAGGCTCTGAAGGCACCTTCCTGCTGACAGACCTGGGGTTCTGTGAGTCTTTTCACCACTATACTTCAGGGGTGCAGTTACAACAGGACATCATGTAAGGGTTGCTTCTGTTTAAAACATTGTTATTTTCATAAAGGAAGGACTTGGCAGTTAGCAAGCCTTCTGACCAAACTGTACCTGCTCTTCTCTATTGGAGTCTTGCTCGTGCAAGATTTGCTCAAGGATGTATTTGCTTTTCATCCATGCCCCATAGCTGCAGAGTGGAAATGTTTCTTGACTTCCTTTGGTGCAGAGCATCTGCTCTGCCTGAGGGAGATGGATTCTGAGGGAGATGGATTCTGTTTGACTTACCTCAACACAGGACACACATGTATTCCCTTGGGTGCTGGGAATGCAGCCTCTGAAAGAGATGTTACACAATCCCTCATCCTAAAGATGGTTTTATTATCCTAAGTAAAGCCTTCAGAGATGTTGCAGTATACCTCAAATGCTGTGTGGTGCTGCAGCCAGCACCAGGCACAAGGTGTTAGATCTCACAGTCCTACAAGTTGTGACTGTAGCAGCCTTGATAGGGAAGGACTCTGTTAGAAATGGTAGCTTGGATGGAAAAACACACTCCAGCCTGTGCTGAACTCACATTTTCTTTGCTAGGCTGCCCCAGGCTCTGCTGGATGAGCAAGAAGAGTTGTTCTGGTTTCACCTGCTACCATAACTTCTGCTCCCTGCATCCTGGGACATCCCACGTTGGGCTATGGATGTCCTCTCTGCCCAGGGCTGAGCAGCCTGCTCAGAGCATTGTGGAGGAGCTTAGCTGTTCCTTGCTGTACCTGCCTAGTGACTGTCCACAGGATTTCACACTGTGGCATCGCTTCTGCAGCACCTTTCACCAATTACAAGTTCTTCCAGAAATGGAGAAAATGACCCAAAGCCATTGTTACACATAAACCCCTCAATTATACAAGTTCTGCAAACATCAGATAAGACCATAACAGAGAAAAGGTCTCAGCAACACCAGCTATGTCATGAATAGCAGCAACAAGTAGCAGGCAGTGCCTGATTCAGTCTAAGGCTAGAAAGATGAAAAGATAGAAATGTTGTTGGCTTTAATCCTTTTGTAGTGTGTTCCAGGCAGCTGTCAACTGCTGAACATTTGAACAACCAGGGCCTCCCAAAGGGAAATAACATCTTTGGAATGGCCAGGCTCAAGAAAACACCACATCTTAGATGATGCATTGATGGGGAAAAATAAATTCAGAAGAGAATTTGGTGCTTTGCCGAGCAATGTCCCACAGATAAGCTTGTACCAGTTATTCAGTCACGCACTAATGATCCTTGGTTCATTACATGTTATAAATCACTCTGATGGATACAGAAAAGGGTAATAAATGGATAAATAAATAACAAACACTCTGTGGATAGTGCTGGTCATTGAAAGATGAATTAATCATAAACACTGTTTCCAAAGGCTGTGACACGAATGAGAATTCCTTTGATATCAGCCGTGCTCTTCTTCCCACCAGCTTGTTCTCAAATAAACATCCCAGTAAATATTTGTCTCCTTGCTCCAGACTTGCAAATAAAATGAGAAAGGCTACGTCGCTTCCTAGTCTGCAGGCAGCTGTTCCCTTGGGCTGCTGCTGGATCTCAGGTTGGGTTTCACCTCCATTCATTTTAGATAGCTTCTGTTTTGCCATCTCAGCCTAGTCTCGTCCCCCTGGGCTCCCTTTGGAGCTACCCTTTAGATACGCCATCCTCCAGTACTTTCATTTTCTTCTATCATTGCTTCACTATCTGATGTCACACTCTGGTGCTCTGCTCTGGGAAGTTTTGGTGTCACACTGCAGCTCAGCGTGCACTAGAGTCCTTTCTGGTCAAGTGCTTTCCATCTGCATGCTCCCAGCTTCTGGAACACAGTCCATCTTCCACCTGAGCACTCCCTTGGCTTAGTGCTGTCCTGCAGATCTGTGCTACCACAGCACACCAGAACTGAAGAGCTGGAATCATAATCATGGCATGGTTTGTGTTGAAGGGACCTTAAAGCTCCTCCAGCTCCAACCCCTGCCACGGGCAGGGACACCTTCCACTAGAGCAGCTTGCTCCAAGCCCCTGTGTCCAACCTGCCCTTGAACACTGCCAGGGATGGGGCAGCCACAGCTTCTCTGGGCACCCTGTGCCAGCGCCTCAGCACCCTCACAGGGAAGAGCTTCTGCCTAAGAGCTCATCTCAGTCTCCCCTCTGGCAGGTTAAAGCCATTCCCCTTGGCCTGTCCCTACAGGCCCTTGTCCCAAGCCCCTCTCCACGCTTTCCTGCAGCCCCTTCAGGCACTGGAGCTGCTCTCAGGTCTCCCCTTCAGGAGCCTTCTCTTCTCCAGGCTGCCCCAGCCCAGCTCTCTCAGCCTGGCTCCAGGGCAGAGCTGCTCCAGCCCTCGCAGCATCTCCATGGCCTTGCTCCAACAGCTCCCTGCCTCTCTTGTGTTGGGGCTCCCAGACCTGCATGCAGGACTGCAGATGAAGTACGAAGGAAGTGGCAGCACAGAGCCACATCCCCTGCTCCCCTGGGGATGATGCTTCAAGGTTTGAAGTGCCCATCGGCAGTGGAACGAGGCTGCTTTACTGAGCTGACCCTCTGCCCACCTCCAGCACTGTTACACAGGACTAAGAGGCAGAGATGAGCATGGATCACTCTGTAAGACTCAGATTGAACCTTTCTAATAGATTCAGGGCTGATTTCCTCTTTCTCTGCAACATTACTGCAAACATTTCATTCTTTGCCTGCTCTTTTTCTTAGGTAAATCTCATTCACTGTTTTGAGCTGTATGCATAGCCCTTCTTTATCTCTAAACCCTGCTGTTCCTCCTGCACTGATTACATGACTGCACACACTGGTAGCTTGCCTGAGCACAAACCATCTTGCTGCTCCCTCTCTATGTTTCCATTGGCAGCAGACAGATGCTCTGAGGAATCATTTCTGATGCGTGGCTCTGCAGCTGGTACCTCATTCCTTAGGCTGCAGAGAGGTGACCACTGGGGCAGCAGCCTGTCCTACATCCATATCAGAACATCCTGCTTCCTGATGCACAATGTGTGACCTTGGCCTTCTCTCACCTGCGTTTGTCCTGTTTGACCTCAGGAATTCCTTGGCAAGTCCAGCACACAAGTGGTCTGGAGTGGACACCATATCTCAGCCTCATCTTCAAGCTGTTGCTTCATCTTTATCACATTTGAAGCCTAAATTCTCGTACGCCAAAGCCAAATTCTGTCTTTAAGTTTGAGCTCCTAGTCACCTATTTTCTTGAAAGCAATATGGTTCAGACAATGGGAATGCTGCTGCAGATAGATGATGCTCAAAGAGTTTGGGATCCTCTACTTGACACAGGGTGTAAAAACCTGCGTGAGCAGCGCCTTTCAGCAGAAAACGTGTGATGCTTTACCAATAAATACATCTGGTAGCCTCCCCATGTGCACCATTCCCTCTGCTTACCCTCAGTGTTAGGAATGCCTTGAGATCACAGAGATGGAGGATAGCTAATGAGAGAATTCATTTAGCAATCTGAGGCAATAAGCAAGTTCTTAGCTTTCCCTGCTGCTCTTTTTTCCCTACATTGGAAATGAAACGAGTGGCAGAAGAACTGGAAGATTCTTTTCAGTGTGGTTCTGGCCTGCACAAATGACTCTAATGTGGATATTTCTGCATATTGTTTCTTAATAGGCCCCTCAATTAGTTCTGCTGAGTACAGCACAGTGGGAGAACTGGTTTTATCTCCCTGCCTCCAGCCTTGATTTTAGCTCAGCCAAAGAAGGCCGTTCACTGCTGTTTCTCAGCACAGGGCTTGAGGAAGCATTTGAAGAAAGCACAAAGATGAGCACAGCTGCAGGAAGAGAAGATGGAGGAGCAGGTATCCTACCCAATGGTCTCAGCTGACTCACAGCCATGTCTTCTCTAGCTGGCACTATGGCACTCCAGGCTGTGAGAAACATGCTGGGCTCCTTCCAGATGAGATGCCACCATCAGTAACAACAGACGTGCAAGACTTTGTGATGCTTGGTTTAAATCCCAGCCTCAGAGACGCCTGTACAATCCCCTTGCTTCCACTGTGACTTATGAGATGCCTGGGCAGGACTAGTTGGTGTAACAGAGCTGCGTGTTCATGGGTGGATGTGGAAGCCGAAGGATTCTGCCAGCCAGTGAGGTTGTGTTTGGTGCATGCAGGCACAGCTCTGAAACTTGCACGTTCAGGCCTGGAGCATAACTGGGTGGTGGGAATCTGTGCAGAGGACAAAACCATGCTGTAAGAAAACACTGCAACGGGGATCACCCTTGTCTGCCCTGCTTGAAACAGTGTGGTCCAGAATACCTTTCACTCTGCCCATCCCACAAGTGCTTCCACAAATCTGTGTGTTACGGTCTGGGTTCCCGACCAGATTTGTTGTATGGTCAGTCTCTGGAGGCCTGCTTGTCTTTCATCAGACCATCTCTGCATAATCCCACAGTGGTTCAAGAAGGAACGAATCCTCTTCATGCTAATTTGCTTTGTTGTTCTCTGAATATATACCAAAGAACTAATAATAAAGACACATCTTTGTTCATTATTGTCTTTCTGCCTTCAAAAAATGAAGGAAGAGAATAAATGGACATCTATGAGACAGAACAAGCTTTAATGAGATTAATATTAAATAACACAGTGAAGTGGAAAATATTGCAGGTGCTGGAAAATTATATGACTTCAGTCAAGACTGGAAGGAGCCCAGCTAAACTTAGGTCACTCTGACAACTGAATTTTTTGAGCTTGTAGTGCAAAGTTCTGCATTCAAAGGAATTATGTGTGCTGAGTCCAAACAGGAGGTTGGTGCAAAAGTGTACTCAAAAGCAACCAAAAATGGGCTTACTTTCAGTGCTACTGAGGGTAAAACATTACCCTCCAATAGGCTTGTACGAAAGGCTGGTGTGCATTCACCTGGGATGGATCACTCACCTTGCCTCAGATGAGGATGCTGTGAAGACAGAAAAGGTGCAAACAAGAGCAGAAAAGATGGAGGGGCAGAAAGCATCCTACCTGAGGACAAGGTACATGGCTGCCATGACAGTATATAGACACATGGCCTGAGGGTGGCAGAGAAACATCAGAGCATGTTGAGGTTCCCACTTTGTTCTTTGCTGTCATCATTCAAGTGCTAAGCTGCAGTCAGTAAGTTTAGAAAATAACACAGGAGGAGAACCTGGATGCTGTAAATACAGAAACTATGGATTCTGAGCAGGTTATACATTTATATGGGTAAGAAAGCTCCTGTGACAAAGCTTCAGAGGATGATCTGAAGACTTCAAGGCATTCTCTGACACAGCTTTTCAAGTGCAAAGAAGGCACTTGAACTATTTATCTGATTTTCCCCTGGAATATTTCTCTTCAAAGCATCCAGCACAGCCTGTGCTGTGCTGTGCAGGACAGGCACAGACTGCACTTTCTGCTACGGGCAGGTTGGAGGGGCTGAGCTTCAAGGGAGCAATCTGTAGACCATAAACTGATGATCCCTTGGAAAAGCTAATAGAACGATACGTCCTTAATTTGGGGGTGAGGGACAGCGACATTGGATTTGGGATAGTTTAAACAGCAGTGAGCAGCGGGTGTATGGGTGCCTGTGCACAACTGTGTGTGGGGTGACTTGCAGTGGAATTTACCTACCATTTCTTGTGACACTCAGTGACCTTGCTTCCCATCCCCTGGAGAGGCAGGAGGCCTGTCTGCTGGGCCTGTTGGTACCTGTTGATGTATGCTGGTGGAAGTTGGATTATCCCTGGAGTATCTTGCTGCTTTCACGTGCTGTTCTCGTGGCTTGGCAAGTCAGGAGGAACATCTCTTGTCTTCACAACTCTATGACTTTGCCCTCTAGTAGTCCTTCATCTCCTAAGTTTCCCTTAAGGAACTCCTACTTGGAAAAAGCCCCAGGATCTCTGATTGAGCCCACAGTGACAGGGCTGGCTGGAGCCCACAGTTCAGACTAGTCAGACTCAGCAGTGGGTTTCTGAGGGTCCTTCATCCAGAACCAGGATGGAGCAAACAGTGTGTGTTTTCCTTCTTGGCTTTGCATTCACCTCGGGTGATAGTGGCTTGTCCAACCTCCATTGTCCCAGTGAGATGCCCTCAAGTTTCTTCTACCAGGCAGATGTGGGCTCCTTTGCCCCATTCTCTGAGGCTGAGCGCTGGAGCCTGGCGAAGGCCCAGGAGGATGGATATCTGTGCTGGGTACAGGTCCAGCCCTGTCCTTCTGTAGGGCTCTTGACAGTTTCAGTCCATGGCCAGAGCAGAGCATGAAGGTAAATGTACTACATCAGTAAGCATGAATCCAACCCAAACCAGCAGGTAAGGAAGGCATCCCTCCTGCCACACAAGAGGAGGCTCCACAAAGTACAGGAGGTCCTGCCAGGAGCTTTTTATGGCTGTTCAGTCTAAATTTCCCTTTGCCTAATTTTCCGTTGCTCCTGGGCACATTATGTGCCTTCTTGGAGCACCCCAAATAACTCTCACTGCTACCATGGACTTATTGTTCCATTTAAATGATATTGGAAGCTCCTTCAGCCCCAGCTAGGGAGAAAGGCTTTCCCTCCCTGCCAGGGGACTGTGTAATACAACAGTTTGCTGCCAGTACTGCTCCGTGGGGGCCAGGGGAGAAGCAGGAGGGACATAATGTGCTTTCCACAAGGGAAGCCCATTCTATCAAGGTCTGCTGGGGCTTGCCCTGCCGCTGGCATGGTTGCCTCTCCCAAGTTGTGCAGGACTTGATAAAGTCAGACAGCTGGATGAAAGAGCATAAATACCCTAAACTTAAACATGCTATTGAAAAGCTGAAGGCAGGACATAAATAACTGCACTCTCACTTTCATGTTTATCATACAATTGCAACAGGACCATATTTGGAATAAATATTCCGATATTTGAATGCAACATGTGATTGGAGTTTATCTGTTATTATGTTTTGGATAAATAGTCAGAAAAGTTATTATTTCGGATATCCCGCTCTTCTCACTTCTCCCCAAGTGAGGTGGAGCTGGGCAGCTCGGACACTGCTTGAGCTGTCGGTCAGGGTTTCAAAGCCCTGGAGTCTTTCCCTGGAACTAAGCTCAGCACAGTTTGCTCCTGATCCACCCAGGAGGCAGGATCCGTGCAGGATGCGCACACCAGCCCCGGGATTCCCGGAGGGATGGCCACCCTATGGAGCCACAGCTCCTCCTCACTGGAGGCCCTCTCTAGGTAGGTGACTGCAGGAGGGGACAGCATGGCTCCCCTGTGATAATGACAAGGGCCCAAAGCAAGGCCATGGCAGGATGGGATCATGCAGTGGGACACCAGTGTTCAGGTGATGGGTGAGACCCTTTGAAAGGCTTTTGCTCCCTGGAAGCATCTGGAAGGTGATGGCTGCCATCACTGACCTTGTTTCCAAGGACCTTAATCTGTAAAGGGGGACAGGATCTCACTGGCCCTCTGAGCTTCCCTTGATGGCAGCCACTGACTCCTGCAGACCAAGCTCAGCTAGTGCAGTGGTCCCACAGGGCTGATGTGAGGAGCAGTGCCCCTCTTGAGGTGCATAGCAGGGTAAAATGATGGGTATAGTTCATACCAGCCTGTTTTGGATACTGCAGATGCCCTCATGGTCCCAGTCCTCACCTGCAAAGCATCCTCTATGTTTGGTTAGATCTACCTTGTAGCTGCCTGCTGGTACATGTGGGGACCTGCTACCTCCAAGGGATTGCTGTGCTGCAAGCATGACCCTGAGGGAGCTTTGAACTGAAAGAGTCTGCCCTTCCTCCTGGAGACACCAAACCTGAGCAAAGACATGGTTCCTTCGGGCCTATGGAGCAGACCAGCAGAACCTCGCTAAGGGTAAACGCCTTCAATTGGCCCAGGTTATAGGACAGGCAGGAATTTCCATGTCCTTAAGCTGTCTTCTGTGAAATTATTCCATTGGTTAGATCCACATAAGAGCAGAAATGGTGCAAAGAACCCCAGGGTAGTGGCATCAGGCTGCAGAAGCCCAAGCAGGTGTCAGTATCCCTAGGAAGATGAGAGCTCAGTGTCAGAGCACTGTGGTGTTCATGGTGAGGGTTTGTGTGTTGGGGATGGGGATGACGGTACTCTGCTTCTGCTGTATCACACATCTTGGCCACTGATACTTTTCAAACCATAAGCAGCCCATTGAGCTCACCCTGGTCACAGCTCAGTGGCACTGGGGGCTGCACGGACCCAGGACCAGACAATCCCTACTCATAGGGGATCCTGGTGCAAAAACTGTTTTTGCCTTTGAGTTTAAATAATGTCAAGTGCAAGACGTCACCAGAACTGCCAGCCATGATCAGGTGAAGCATAAAAACTTGTCCAAAAGCATTGAGAAGGATGTAACAAACCCAGAGGATCAAGGATCACAGAACCCCAGACTGGTTTGTGTTGGAAGGGAACTTAAAGCTGATTCAGTTCCAACCCCTGCCACAGGCAGGGACCCCTTCCACTAGAGCAGCTTGCTCCAAGCCCCTGTGTCCAACCTGGCCTTGAACACTGCCAGGGATGGGGCAGCCACAGCTTCTCTGGGCACCCTGTGCCAGCGCCTCAGCACCCTCACAGGGAAGAGCTTCTGCCTTAGATCTAACCTGAACTTCCCCTGTTTCAGTTTGAATCCATTGACCCTTGTCCTATCACTCCAGTCCCTAATGAAGAGCCCCCTCCAGCATCCTTGTATCCCCCTTCACACACTGGAAGCTGCTCTGAGGTCTCCACACAGCTTCTGTTCTCCAGGCTGAACAGCCCAAATGGTCTCAGTGTGTCCGCATTCTGGAAATGCTCCAGACCCTGCTCATCCTTGTGGCCTCCTCTGGACTTGCTCCAACAGCTCCATGTCCCTTTGTTAACCACAGTGACACTTGTATCTTCACCCCCAAGCCAGTATCGTTAACTGGGGTTATGTTTATACCCATTTGTAAGAAATTTAAATCAGTCAGTATGTGGAGGGCACACAGGCTGTTCTGCACCAGCACTATGAATAGATGGAGGGCTGATGTCACCCCAAAGGTTGCTTAAAGAAAGGTATTCTCTGGTTAACAGAGCTTACAGGAATTATGGTAGGCATCCCTGACAACCAGCCAAAGTGTTAACCCGAAGCTTGACCAATGCTGTTAGCCAGTGAAATGGTGCAGGGCTCTTCAGGCTCGTGAGCCAGTTGCAGGGTCCTGCGTGACAATGCAGCTCCTGGGGTGCTTTTCCTCGGATCTGCTGGCTGAGGTTTGTTCCAGCTTTTACAAACACAGCTGATTAATGCACTGGTACCTTGCTAGGACAATGTGGATTTGATCAGGGCTTGTACCCAAGGTTACCTTTGCTGGGGAAATGCAGTGCTACCAAGTAGCATTGCCCGTGACATTCCCTTTATTTTCCCTTTCACTCTTACTCTTACTAGATCAGATTTTGGCAGGGAACATTTACATAATTTTATTTGCTTTTAAAAACACGAGATCTGCAATTAATTTTCATCTTTCTATTGTCTCAGAAATGTTGGTCAACAGGGAGAATAATTAGTCTTCTGGACTAGATTTCGAGCGTACATCAGGGTACGGCACCGCTCCGTGCTGCCAACCGAATCCCAGGCATGGGCTGCATTAGAGAGGAAATTAAATGGTGTGTGGAAACTCAGGATGTCCCCTTTGCACGTTTACACGATCACTAGCACACGTGTGCACTCACCGCTGCCAGTGCACTCATGGAAGCATTCACACTCTTACATGGGCACCACCACATGCAGTAAGACACACGCATGTGCTCGGGCAGACACACCAGGGCTCCCAGCACTGCTGATGTGCTCCTGCCCTCAGCACCCGCACACCGGCACAGGCTGCTGTCACATGCCATTGCAGTACTTCTTCCTTAATGTTTTGGGTTTCCTACAGATGGGCCACAGGGTGCTCAGCATTCTTGGGATCGATGAAAATGCCATCTGTCCAGAGCTTAAAGCATAAATCTTCCCTGACCCCTTCATTGCCAAGCTGCCCATGCTGCCGGGAGCACAAGCTATGGGTGAAAAACCAGATCACAACCTTTTAGCATGCCTCCTCTCTGCTGGCTCCGTGGCTGCACCCCCATTTGCTTTGTCACTGGGAGCACTGGGGCACAGAAATCTGTCACTCCCTTCTCCAAAGTGCCACTGTCCCTTTGTCAGATACCCACTTCCTTCCACACAGAAGACACTGCAGGTGCGACACTGGGCCTCTTGCAATAGGGTACTCCTGGGTCTAGGTGCAGTCCCCACTCTGTCTCTTCGTTGTCCTACGTGCAGGCTGGGAAGATTTTGGATTATTCCTCCTCTCAGGGTTCATTTCAATGTTCTCATGCTCCATTTATGCACATTTTTAACGTTTAGCTGCCCTGTTTTAAAACTCCATTTTCACCCCTCAAGAGAAGCATTATGGACCCTTCATCAGGGACTGTAATGACAGGACAAGGGGTGATGGGTTCAAACTGGAACAGGGGAAGTTCAGGTTGGAGATAAGGCAGAAGCTCTTCCCTGTGAGGGTGCTGAGGCGCTGGCACAGGGTGCCCAGAGACGCTGTGGCTGCCCCATCCCTGGCAGTGTTCAAGGCCAGGTTGGACACAGGGGCTTGGAGCAAGCTGCTCTAGTGGAAGGTGTCCCTGCCTGTGGCAGGGGTTGGAGCTGGATGATCTTAAAGTCCTTTCCAACCCCAACTATTCTATGTTTCTATGATTCTAAGAGGGGAGCAGCCAGGGTAGACAGAAAGGGTTGTTCCTTTGTGACCAAGACCGCCCTAAGAAAAGGCACTCTGGTACACGTTCTTCTTTCGTGAGGTCCTGCACTGAGTGTGACTCAGGTTCGAGCCGCTCCGAAACGTGGAGCTCCTTCACTCGGAGCAACTAATGCGGAACAGCGGGTTGAATTTGTTGACACATCTCGGAGAGATCTCACTGATTAATGTGCTGAATCTCAAACACAGGCTAAAAGCATGAAATCCTTAACAGGGGTTTAGATGAGAGATAACATAATAATACACAGAACTCTTGGAAACGTTTTCAAACCATGTAATGTCTATATTCTTAGTGTTCCTGACAGTGTTAATGGAACCAGCTAGTTGACAAGATCTCCTCTGTATTCAATTCCCTGATTGCTTTTAAAACCCTTTTCATGTAGGCATGGTTCTTCCAGCACCATTTAAATCATCCAAGCCTATAGGATCTGGGATCTCGAGCCTGGCAAGTCACTGTTGCTTCTCCCCACTCTGCGATCAAGGACAAAAGGCCTAAAGGCTGCCTCAAAGATGATGCCCTTGCAAGGGGCAGGGAGGGCTCAGTTTTTCTGCTGGAAGGGAAGGTGATACAGGCCAAGAGGAGGATGTTAGCTTTGTTTCTCAGCTTTTGTGTCCCCGTTCTGCTTCTCTGCAGCGTGTGGAGGGGAAGGATGAAACGCTGTTTGAGTGTTGGAGGCAGGTTAGGGAACACTTATCACTGCCTCATCCTGCAGGGAAAGGCGTACGAGAGAGCAGAGCACGCAGTAATTCATTAGAAAGCTCTGCTCCCCCCTGTCAGAGCCTTACATGGCGCACAGCTTACGCCTGCTGCCTTAATCCTTTGAAGATGCTGGGTCAGTTTTTCCTGTTCATCTGGCTTTAGCAGCACATGCCTGCGTTGAGCTGCCGGAGCCTCCTGAGCTCCCTGGAGGGGCAAAAGCGAGGTTTTAATGTCTGTTGCTCTTCTGAGCTGTGCCCAGTGCTTCCTTTGTACAGGAAACAAGAAAGGCAGGGATGGTGCCCCTGTTAGTTCCCTCATGTGCCCGTGCCATCAAGTTCAGTCTCTTTAGGATTCCCGGGAGGCAGCTCTGGGATCTCATACTGAAGCCGTCAGGGATGTTTTCTCCGGGTTGTGAGGCAGCAAGGGGGAAGGTTTCTGAACCCCCCTCCGAGTTCTGGCACTGGTGCAATTAAATGAGCTGGAAAAGGGCCCTTCCCAGCAAGGGCTGTGCATGCACTCACAATGGAACGTGCTCTCAGGATCCACATCCAAGCCCCACACACAGCTGGCTCCAGAGCACACTTCAGCTTCACCTGACTCATTTGCAGGTCTCACTTTGACTTTATCTGCTTTATTTTGCTTGCTTTGGCCTGCAACTGCCTTTGCTGACATGGGACAGAGACCTACTGGCACTGAACCATATGGAAGCAAAGCAAGATTGCTCTGGGAGTGCAGACCTTTAAGGAGCAGCCTCCAGAGGGAGATGCCAGCCTGGCTCTGGCACAAACAGCTTCTCTAACTTGAGCTATGCTCTGGCTTGCTGCTGGAAACGTGGAGCACAGGTCTCCAGGCGGAGGCACCAACCACCACCAGCTTTAGGCAGGGAATGTGAGGCAGCCGTGACTGAGTCCGTGAAGGAGGGGATGCCAGCATCAGAGCCAGCTTCTCCCCGACCCTGCCTCGCACCTCAGCTGTGAGGGGAGAGTACCTAAAAGCAAGGGCAGCCATCACCTCCTCACACAGCACAGGGTGGTACTAATGAATCATACAACCAACCAAGCTGGGAAAGACCCAACAGCAGCATCCCCCGAGGGGCTGGCAGGTCCCTCCTCGTTCTCCACCCCAGGAGCACCCAGGGGAAAGGGAAAAAACAAGTGTGGGATTTTGAGGGATACCTTGGGAACAGCTTGGATCTACCTGAAGCACATATGTGACAGCACAGTTCTTGGGTCACAAACTGAGGTCACACTATACCCATGGACCTCCAGGGGAGCAAGGAGCTTTGTATGGCCTCTCCACTCCCTTTCCCTGCCCAGCTTTCCCACAAGCTCTCTGTTACTTCCCATGGTACATGCTCTGGTTTATGCCAAACCTCAGGGTGTGCTGCAGTTTAACAGCCGGTGATAGGGGGTTTCACTCCTCAGGAGGTGAGTTTCGTGCATTATTGTCAAAGAACATTGTTATTTCTTTCCCACTCTTTGGAAATTTTGGGGACTGCACAGAATGGAAACTAAATTTGACTGGCCAGTTGGTGGCCATAACTTATACCAATGGTGGCCATAACATTGGCCATAACTTATACCAATGACTATCTTCCCGCTCCTCATTGCACAGGTTCAGTGGCACAGCACATTAGGTAACAGCTCACAGCAGGATTTGGCCCTCTGTGCTTCTTTCTGGGCTCTGAATGCCACTGAAGCCATTGCTCAGTGCAGTGGGGTACCCTGTACCTCACTGCATCTCTTGATGCTTCCTGGGCATGATAAGAAGCATGTGATTTTTTGAAGCATTACTTTAGGGAGAGCTCAACACCTCGGCAATCACTGCACTGCTCCCATTGTGTTTAACTGCAGTCCTGGCAGGACATGAGGACACCAAAACCTGGGCTGCTCCTTCCAGTTAAGCTAAATGGTGCTGTCAACCAGTTCCAGACTGGAGCAGAGTCCTATTGCCTGGGGAGCTGGGCAGCACAGCAAGGGGGAAGCCTGGTTTTCTTCTTCATAGAAACATTTCTCACTGGTTTGGGTAAAAGTTTGTTACTTGCAATTCTTCTTATTAAAGAGACAGGAAAATAAGTAACACTAATTCAATTTACCAAACACCAGGCACTGGGAGCACTGCTGCTGCTGCTGCGGTGGTGATCTCAGCCACAACAGGACAGTGTTTTGTAGAAATAGCACTTTTGATCAGATGAATTGTGTCTGATCCTAGTTTTAGTTGATCTTGAGCTATTGGAAGTTGGCTGCCATATGCCAGCATGGATCAGGCCCTCAGGAAGTTGGCCGCTGCTCCAGACCGGGGTTCAGCAGCTGGAATCATGGGGAAGACTGCAGTGCGCAAGTTTATCTTAAGACAAATGTAACCCACTGATGTAACATCACCATGAACGAGGCAAATGGAATTCCAGGATGCCTCAGGATGGCTCCTCCCAGCAGTGACAGGGAGAAACTGGTGCCAGGGATCTGTAGAGACCATGTCTGGAAGGGTGCACGCAGTTCTGGTTGCTGGCTTCAGGAGACACACATTCATTGCTCTTTGCTCATAAGTCTGGGGTAAATACCAGGGATTAAGAAGAGCTGTTCTTGGCTGTTTCAGCTGAAGATCTTTGCTGGCAAAAGAACAAGTGGGTATAAACTGGTCATTATGAGTTTAATCTGAAAATGAGGAAAGAGTCTGAAGGTCAGGAGTGAGACACAGGAACAGCCTTCCCTATGAACTGATCACATCCCTTTGAAGTGGAGACGATCCACTGGAGGACAAAGGCACATGGCTGGCTGTAGGGTCAGGTCCAGCAAACCGCAGCGTGGCACTTCCTCCTTTGCCGAAGCTGCCCATAGACAGCCATGAGCTGCCTTGTGCATAGGGGACTGCCAAGGCAGAGGAGCTGAGGAGAGGCTCTGGTTATCAGCCCTTCCTCTGATATCTCATCCCCCCAGCCTAGGCTGTTTGGTTTGCTCAATCTTTCATCTCCCAGCGAAGTCCCATTTTTTCCAGACTGGGAGTTTCTGGGTGCTGAGAAGAGGCCCTGCTGCTCCGTGCGCATGCAGATGGAGAGGGTTTGCTGCATGCTCACACTGCAGCCATCTGTGCCTTGAAAACAGCAAATGCGCTCTCAGGAGTTACCCCCGAGCAAAACTGGGTACCGCAGTGACCTCTTTTAGGGCAGACAGCGTGTGTCTGCCACATACATCTCCTGCAGATCGGTCCTCCCTGCACAGCCCCAGGGAGCATCAGCTCCACTTCCAGGCAGGGAGAAGGGGATGTGCGGAAGGCTCAGCAATTGGGTGGGAGGCAGGTACAAGCCGCACGGGAACAGTACATCCTTCCCATCACGCATCTAGAGTAGAGAGAAGAGGCAAGAGCGTGCTGAGATGTGAGTGGAGGGGAAGAAGGATGTGTTTGTTGCACATTAGCGCAGGGTAGTGACAGCTTCGCTCACACTGAGGAGCTTTTAATCCCTCTTTCCTGGTGAGACCCAGCAAGTCTTCTCACACAAGCACTTGGCAAGGAGGAGCACGGAGACCCCACAGCCAGAAATCAGGCTGCTCCCCCAGAGCTCTGCCAATGTACCCTTATTCATGAGCAAAGAGTTTAAACAACTCTCCTTGGGTTTGGCTATTTGTTAGCGTTCACATTGTGTGACTGATAGTTGAAATCATCTGCCATTGTTTCTGTTCCCTAATTGGGTGGCTTTTAAACAGGGGACCCAAAAATACACTCGGGTAAGAAATTTCAGATGAATAACCACTTGGGATTGAATTTGTGTGTTTCTGCCTTGCAAACACTTGCCCCAGCATGGAGCTGCCATGCACGTGCTCACCAGGAACCCCAGCACTCCCAGAAATCCCAGCAAGCTGGATGTCAAACCACACTGAGCACACATCTTGGCAAAGCTCCTGTTCTTCACTGTGTGACTGGCCCCAGGGGGTACTGAGCGACTGGCTCTGAGCACTGGGGGTGTGAAACGCTCTGCAGACTTTGACCTGTTCGTTTGTGAGCTTTGTGATTAATTCTGCACATCCTCCAATGGAGCAAGTGTCACTGCAGGTACTTGCTGTGAGCATTGCACTGCTGTGAGAACTCCTGTCACAGCACTGGTCACTGACTGTCCAGGTCTTTTAATGCTGCCACTCCACCTCCTTTCTCTGGTCTGCTAAGCAGAACGGGTAATCGTGGATGAAGTAAAGCACCCATGGTCATGGCTTCTGTCTGGGCAAGTAAGAACTGTGGCAAGCAGCCCTGTGCAATGTGTGGTGCATGCCCCAGCCCTTCTCTCACAGTGTTCAGCCCTCCTGCAGGCCAGCTTAGCTTCTTGCCGGTGTGCACAGCAGGCAGGAGGAGTGCACTGTCTACAATGGCATCTGCAGCTGAGAAGTGACTTGGTACTTTGACCTCTTCCTACTCTGCCCATTGCCTGGAGGGAGCAAAAGGTGTGGAGGGAAGGTGCAGCCATGGGGCAGCAGCATGCACGAGAAAGTGTGTGCCAGGCACCCTGCTCTTATCACCACCCATTGCATTATCTCCACTTGAAAATGTCTCAGTTTGTCTCTCCAGAGGCCTTCTGGAAACAGGAGCTGGTACCTGCTGTAGCCCCCTAAGTCATTGCAGGAAAAATGAAGCCAGATACTGCTGTGCAATCCCAAACAGAGGATAAATCCTGCTGTTTGTGTACAGTGGGGAGCTTGCCTGGCAGGTAGGCACTGGTGTGCCACTGGACATGGAGCAGAGCTCCTCTCCACACATGGCAAGGAAGCGGTGTGGTGCCAGGCTCAGGCTCACTGGCTTTCCAAGGAAGTGATGTGCTAGTTCATGGGAATTGCTGCGTAACATCTTCAGGATGCTCAAGCCATGGAGGGTGCTTGTCAGGCTTCCAGGGAGCTCACTGCCCGGCAAGGAAACCATGAGCAGCTCCACTGGTGTATCTGGGGATAAGAAACCCATTTCAGGAGCTTCCTAGAGCAGGATGGGCATCCTGACCACACGTGGCTATCACCAGTGGGGATATCTGCTAACTTGAGATGAGTTTGGGCCAAGGAGGCAGGCTATGGAGGAGAAGCGACGAGGGAGGGCAGGTAGGCCCACAGCTCACTGGCTCAGTGCTTCACATCTCTCCCCTCTCCAGGGAAGGTTTCCCACGTGCCCAGGCACATCAGTGTCAGGAGCAGGGAAACGCTTGGCAGGGAAAAGGGCGGTGTGGCAGCTCTGGAAGAGTCAATCTTCACCTCTCCCCTGCCGTGCTGACCAGCAGGCACCCAAACACTGGGAGTCACAGCTTCTGCCTGAACGAGGCACTTGCGTGGCTTACCCCTACCCCTGCAACGCTCGGCTCACAGGCAGCCGGAGGCAGCCGCCTCGCTGCCATCCTCCAGGCTGTGTGCAGGGCAGCTGTGGGGCAGCACACACACAGCACCATCAGCTGCGCTCCCCAGGGCTGGCGGGGAGTCCCCCTTCAGCAGGAGCTGCAGGAGCGGGCGGCCCTGGGCTGCCTAAGGCAGCGTGCGGGGTCCCAGGCAGCCGCCGGAGCAGGGACCACGGAACGCGGGTCAGGGGGGAGGCTGCGGGCTGGAGGAGCAGCCGTGGCTCCACACCATTCCCACCTTGTTCTCCAGGCTGACAGGGTTCCCTCCGCTGGTTCCCACAAGCCAAATGCTGCCCGGGGCATCCGTGCCTTGCAAACTGCCTGTGCTATGCACTGATGCACATTCCACTCGCCAGAAGGATGCAGAACAGGTTTTATATCCTGAGTAGTGTTGGGGGGGGGGGCATTCAGGAAGGTTTTCCAAACCCCTCATGCATCCACCCTGACGGACTACTTAACAGAGCTGGCTGAGCATCCCACCTTGGAAACTCAAGGACAGAGTTTGTAGCAGAACAGAGTCAGGTCCAGACTGCTGGGTTTTTACTGGAGACACAGTTGAGATCCAGTTCTGGTGTCAAATCACCTCTGAAAGGGATTCAATAACCTCTCCTGTATCACTTCCCCTTAGTACAAGGGAGGGTCTCATGGACCTTTCATTCTCTGCAAGAGGATGCCAACCCTTTTTAGTGCAGGACAGGGCTCAAAGCCAAGAGCCTGGAGCCCAGCTACGTTTGAAGGACAGGGTCAGGACCTGTCCTCTGCCCCAGTCTTTCCTGCTGACAGTGTATGTTGGTAAAGAGGGTAATACCCAGATGGCCCTCTGCAGGGTGGGCTGAAGATGAGTCCTACGTCAGGGGACTCCCCACTGCATGTCTGGCACAAGGCCTCAAAGGGGTAGAAGGAGTTGTCCGCATGGTTCCCCACTCAGCTGCGTAACCGCTCTGAGCCTGTGAGCAGATGGCAGCTGAGAATGTGACACAGATCCCAGAAAATTAAAGGGACACAAATATTTGTGATATTAGAAATAGCTACAAAAATATAGACCAATAAAAGCCATGATTGGGATTATAATAAAAAAGTGCATTCCAGAGCTGCCGCTGTGTCTTAGCATGCTTGGGAAGCTGGCATCCCAGCCTCCCTCTTTCGGGGCTGGTTTTCCCCAGAGGTTGGCTTCAACTACATCCTTGTGTCTGCTGTCTGAGATGTCCAGCACTATCCCTTGGGATGAAGGAGGAGGGACATGAAATGGAGACTTCAGAGGAACTGTGTCCCTCATCTGAGCTTGAACACCCCTTCCTGTTTCATTCTCCTGTGTAAAGGCTCCCCCCTTTGGAGAGCAAACCTGAAGAGACCTCCCAGCCAGGGTGCAGTGGGTCCTGGTGTCTTGTTTGCGAGAGCTGCTGATTTATGCTCTGCCTCACGTTATCCCTCCTGGCTTTATCTGAAATAATTTTGTGTTTAAAGACCCCCTTCATGGGATACTCATCTTGGTAGCTCTGTTTCAAAGCTCTGGAAGACCCACCACCACACTGGTTGTGGACTTAAACTCACTTGTTGCCATCACTGGAAGCACAGTAGGATTATGTAGACCAAGTGGTGAAACTGGGAAAAGGGATCCTAAATTCACTAATTCGGGCTATCAATCACCACATGTTTATTTATGTGGCCCGGGGATCTGTGAGCTCCAGAGGTCTGAATGAATTCTCACTGCATCCCTGTTGCTAACACCAGGTCAGTGGTGGGAAGCTGATTCTGCAGGTTACCAACACAGCAGCACACACAGCTGGTGGAGCAGGCTCAGTGAGGATGGCATGGACACAACAGGAGATGTCCCAGGCAGCACTGAAACTGGTGCACGGGGAGCAACCCACTGCTACATCCCCACCTCATATGGACACTGCTCCGTAGGAGGTGGCACAGTTTTCTCTAGTAGGTGACAAGTGCAATCACACGCAAGGTGCTACAAGTGTAAGCTTATTGTAAGGATGCATTGTAAGGATTCGAGGTGTTTATCTCCTTCCAGGGCACCAGGTAGTGCCACGCACTGGGAATAGCCATGCAGCAATAGATCTGTGCACATCTTTGGGTCACATTCCTGCTGGGAAGTTCTGAGCTAGCAGAACTGCAATGGGAACGTGGTTGAACTGTGTTTTTAAGGGTCTGTGTACTGCAGTCTGGAGAGAGGTGCAAAAGGTATGAGACAGACAAGTACACAGCTGAGCACAGCCTCAGCTCAGCCCCAGCTCAGCCCCAGCCACTGTCATGGAGATGATGGCCCCAGCCCAGCAGCTGGCTCAGTCATCACCACCACAACCCTGTGCATGGGGTCTGGGAGGTTCACTGGAGCTCAACCATGTCAGTGATACCTGAAGTGCAGGTATTGTGAATGGGAAGCAACAGCAGTGGTGTAGGAGATCATAGAATCATAGAATAGTTAGGGTTGGAAAGGACCTTACGATCATCTAGTTCATCATCTAGATGACAACTGTGTCATCAGGGCAAGGTCACTCTGGGCTAAGTCTGTCTCTAAGGAGCACCATTGTTCCTAGCTAGGCTGTTTTCCCCAAGCAGGAGCAGTCCATGCTGCCAAGAGCTGGCTGCTCTCAAACACTCTCAACAGCCTTGGAGATGCTTGGAGACCAAGGTCAGGTTGGACAGAGCCTTGGGCAACATGGTCTAGGGTGAGGCGTCCCTGCCCATGGCAGGGGGTTGGAAATGGATGATCTTAAGGTCCTTTCCAACCCAAACCATTCTGTGGTTCTATGTTGCTGCTGCACCTCTAAATAATGTGAGGTGGTACCTACTGGCAACCATGGTCCTCTTGTGCTAAAAGCTTTGAGATGCTGAGCAAAACCATAAACACGCAATTTTAACAAAAACCAAGTAGGAAGGTCAGCAGAAATAGTGATAATTGTTTTCTTAGACCTTTGCATGATCCTGAAGATATTTAATGAAGCCGCAAATTTTATGTTAGGACAGAGAGAAATGTCAAGGGGGGATGGGGAAAGAATGAATGGGAGTGGTTGAAGGTAAGAAGCCGTATTATCTTCTCTGGGCAGATACTCAAAGCTAACCCCATGCGGCAGCTGGTTCCATTAACCAAGCAGTAGCAAACCTGTACCAAAGTTGGCTCTAGTCTACATGGAAGGAAGGTGGGAAAAGCTTCTCATTAATTCTTGAGGGGTGTGAGAAGTGCCCTTCTCTGGCAAGACTTCCCCAAAACACTCTTGTCCATGCTGAAGCTCTAGTTTGCAGACGCAGCCCTGCACTGCACACGATGAGCAGAAAGTAATGACTCCTGGGTGTTGCCAGTGTGTGCTGGTGTGGTAAAACACTGCGGTTTGAAGCCTCCTTTCCTTCTGTTGGGCTTCTAAACATTGTTCTACACATCCCTCTCTTTTCTGCACTGTTGGTGTTGCAGTATTCTGTCAAAATACTTTGAAGTGATTGGTTTTCTTCCCTTTATTTCCTGGGGAGGAACAAGTTCCTTGAATTCCTCCCCATCCCAGCTCATGTCAAGATGCATACTCCTTCACAAGCAGACAAAACCAAATCCCTTTCTTTCCTCCCAGCCTCTGGTACAGCTTTTTCTCCTTGGACATTTGGTGTGCAGCCAAGAAGGGATGGGAACTGTCCACCACAGCAACCTCACAGAGGTGATGCAGTCCTGCTTGCTGAAGGCAGTGACTCTATTCACCAACAAGCAAAGAAACAAGTAGAGTGTTGGGAACTGCTTAGTTGGGTTTAACCGTTCTGTGCTGCTTTTTGTCAGATCATACCACTGATCTGACCATAATGCCATGGAACTGCCTTCTGGAGGACACTCTTTGCAGAGTCTTAAGAGTGTGTTCCAGCCCTAGCATGCAGAATGGGAGACTGTAGGCACCAGGAGGTAGAGAATACAGAGAAAGGAAAGTCAAAGGGCTTCACCATCCAGGACATGGAGGTGGGACTGAGGCAGGCAGTGGTGATGGGAAGGACTGCGGAAGATAGCTGCATCTCGTGTCCCTGGAATCTGCCTTTGCCAGGAATGTGCATGCATCATTCCCATCATGTCTGCTGGTTGTTCCCTTCTTCACTATGGTAATGGTGAGAACCCCAGCAAGTTTCTGAGAGATATCACTCTTTCCAAGCTGGAACAGCTTGTCCCCCCTGCCAACCCAGCCTCCCGCAACAGAGCAGATGTGTTTGCCTTTCAGAGACATGAGTGAGTTTAATTGAGGGCAACTTTATATAATCCTCTTAACCAGCAGCTCTCCTTTGGAAAAAAAACAATTCCTTTCTGGAAAACACTGGAATTAAGCACATACTGCTCCAGTGAGGTATGAGCAGTGTGCATGGAGCAAGGTTTCCCTTGTGAGCACAGCAGCTTGCTCGCAGCACACACCAGCACAAAGCAGCAATGAGACCCTGGCAGCTCCACTGCCCTGCCTCTTTCACTTGCCCCATGCACCATCCAGAACAGGAGGAGCATGTTGCTCTTGACAAGCTTTTTAGCATCCAGTTTAAAGACTGCCTCATTTTTCCTGGTCATTCCCCCGCAGGGATTCACTTATCACATTCTTTAGGTGGCATTTGTTTCACTTGCTTGCACCTTTGAGCGCACACATGCCCTCACATCAGAGCTAGCAATAAGTAGAACTTTTTCTTCCAAAACAGAAACTCATTCTTGTCAAGATTCCCATCTATAAATATCTCTGAAAAGGACAAGCAAGTTTAGCTTGGCATGAAAATGTGGGTACCATGAGGAATGCCATTTTTCAGTGCTACCGCATAGGCCCCACAATAGATGCATCCCATGAACACACATGCGCTGCCCTGAACACATGCCTCTCCTTGTGCTTGTCTGTGTACTGCAGCCTGTAGAGTGACTGTGCCTCGTAAGCAACAGCCTGTGGAAAGCTGCAGGGTGCTTCAGGCAATCTGACTGGCCAGGCAACGGTGCACAAATTCCAGCCAGAATGCCATCTACAGTGAGGTAACAACACCACGAGGTGTTTGGACGTGAGCTGTGCAAGGCCAGGACAAGGGACACCCCTATCTGGAGGAATTTAGCATCTCAGTAAAACCCGTGTGGGAGAGGAAGTGGGCCAAGACGTGACTTGCTGGAGAGGGACTTCCCTGGGCTGGCAGTGACAAAGGCAGGTTCCCTGAGCATTGGTGCCAACCTGTGCCCTGTCTCCTAAACTACTTTCTCCAACTCGAAGTGCACCCACCACCCTCTGAAGCCAGTGGCCCTACAGGTCTCCAATCCTCATGGTGCTTCCTGGGCTACTTCTTGATCTCTCCTTGAGGAGTCCTTGCTTTCTCCATGGGACACTGCCCCACTGCTGGGAGAACCTGCTCTTCACACACTGGTTCATCTCTTCCCTTCTGCCCAGAGGCACTCCCACATCCTCTGGACTCTGCTGTCCATGGGCCATGCTCCCACCTCTGCACACATGAATGAGTGGGTAGGTCTGACGGTTGTGGCTGTGCTTGCATAGCAGAAGCGCCTGTTCCTCTGGGTGATACAACTTCCACAGGCACGTGGATATCCCCTAGGTCAGGTGTCTTCTCAGTAAGACAGCAAGAGCTCACAGCCCTTTTCCAAAGGGATCGCCACTTTCCCAAGTGTCTGCTCTGATGCTGCTGTGCCTCTGGAATGCCCCAGGGATCAGCAAGCAGATTGCAAAGGACACTCTCATCCCCTGCACACCAGACACTAAACTGAGGTCTATGGTGGCAGAACAGCCCCTCGTCTCTGCTATCAGCTAGACCTCTCTCAGAAAGGACCCCATCTGTGACGGCTGCTGGGGCTGCTGATAGCGAGGTCCTTAGGTCAGACCATTTCTGAATAAAGCCTCCTATCTCAGCTCAAAATCCTTTCCCATTCCGTGTTTTAAAGCAATGCCTGGAGAGCCTGAGCACTCTGGGCACATTTGGCTAATCTCTGTCTGTGGCTGCCTGCTCAAAGCGCGGCTGATACCTGTCAAAGCGATAGCAGGGGTGGCTTTCCAAAGAGGCCTCTCCTCAAAACCCTCCGAGGGTCACGGCAAGTAGGAGCCAGAGCCCTCAGCCGTTATCTCCCAGCCGCGCTGAGAGGAACCCGAGGTGTGTGAAGGAGCCTTTATCTCCCCAAGTGACAAAACGCCTCAAGTAAATAAGCTACCGGCTTGGGCAGGGTCCCAGATGTGTCTGTGGGGCACGTTTTGAACTGTCTCAGTTCACCATTGAGCAGGGAGCGCTGTGTGCAGCCAGCACAAGCCTTCCTCACACCCCATGGAGAACAGCAGGATCAGGGCATGGAGCAGACACCCGGACTGCCCATGGGAATCACCTGACAGCCATGGCAAAGACAGCAGTCAGAGGAGGTGTCCCCCTCCACTGGACCTTGGTGAGGGCAAGGTGGCACAGTTTTATCCAGAAGTACATCCATTGGGAATGTGATGTGTGCTGTCACAAAGGTACTGGTCACCTGGGATGATGTGGCCCCTTGGAAGGCGAGTCTGGGCTGGAGACCTCCATGCAGCATCACTCTGGGTGTCACCAAGGGAACTCTCCCTTATTTCCTTTCAGGCCAAAACCTGCCTGCCCCTCCTTTCCCAAGCAGGAAAACCAGCCAGGTGTCCCATCAGAGGGCAACAGCTCTCTGGACAGAGCCTAAGGATGCTGGGGAGGGACTCTTCACTGAGGAATGTAGTGACAGGACAAGGGGTAATGGGTTAAAACTTGAACAGGGGAAGTTTAGATTGGATATAAGAAAGAAGTTCTTTACTATGAGAGTGGTGAGGCACTGGAATGGGTTGCCCAGGGAAGTTGTGAATGCTCCATTCCTGGCAGTGTTCAAGGCCAGGTTGGACAGAGCCTTGGGTGCCATGGTTTAGTGTGAGGTGTCCCTGCCCATGGCAGGGGGGCTGGAACTGGATGATCTTAAGGTCCTTTCCAACCCTAACTATTCTATGATTCTATGTGGATGTTTGCTGGCCTGCTCACCAAGTTACGCACTCCGAGGGTGATGATCATTATGCCCCAGAGCAATATTACCGAGGGCAATGGGCAGTGTTGTACCAGCACCGTCATCTCCCTCTTTTAGCTCTCTCCCAGCTGCTTCTCTCCTCCCGTACTAGGGAAAGTGGTGACCAGAGCCGTGGGGTCAGGGCACACTCGGAGGAGCAGGCAGGCCTGCCATGTCCCGATTATGTCATTGGAAGCCAGAAAGAAAACCAGGTTTTTCACATTTTTTCCCCAAATGTCATTTCCATTAGGTCGTCTGTTTCAGCCAATTTGAGCTCTAAGCAGAATTCCCACCAAATTTTACATCCACTATTTTAGGGAAGGGTTTAAAAAAGTGAAAGAGTTTGACTAATTTTAAACGCAGCGTTTCCTGAGGGACACTTAACAAAACATACAATGTCTAAAAACCTTTGCTGTTTCAAAGAGTTCAAAATAACATTCCAGAAGGGATCATTAGAAAAATGTTCCTTCACCGGTCCCGTTCCCGCTGCCGGGCCAGGCCGCCTCCCTGTAATGCACCACATTTGTTTTCCATTTAGTTATCAAATCTACATTAAACTGAAATCTCGGAGTAAATGAAATCAAACAAGCCTACCTCCTTTCATTTTCAGGATGTTTAAGGCATATTAAGGAAGCAGAGCCCGTCTATTTTCATTCCCAACGGGGCTCCAGGTACTGGAGCTCACAAGCTCACCACTCCAAACCCATGCGGTGGGGATGGGGCTGAGCACACCTTTGCTTTCCCTCATCCCACACCACCATGTTCTGCGCTCTTAGTCCCAGAGACACTCCAAGAGAAAGGTTTTGGGGCTGTCCCTTCCACCAACATTTCAGTATGAAGGCTGCCACTTGCAGGGAATAGAGTAAATCTCATTTCACACTAATCCAAGGAGTCTGCGAAGCTCCCTCTGTAGCTTTTGTCTGGAGAATCTGGACCTATTCAGAGGTAGTTTATTAAAAGAGGCTGGGAAGGGGGTTTATTTCAATCACCCTGCTTGGCAAACTGATAAAATTACCTGTGCTCAGCCCAAATTAAAACCACCAGATCATCTGCAGAGCTCTCTTCCTGATATAAAAAGCTTTCCTCACTTGACCAAAAAGATGTGTTTTCTTTTTCCTGTTGTAATACATTGCTTTTATCATGGCCCCCTCACTCACAATGTGATATCCCCATCACATTCGTGCATCAGCACAAGCAGTCCTGGTGATGGCAGGCATCTGAAAGTCATTTTACATTTGTATTGATCTGTGCGGTGGGGAGTGCTAGCGACAGTGCTGGATCTTTTGGAAGAAAGATCTATTTTGTCTGCTTTACTCCTGGTTGTCATAATACAGGTATTCTTCAGATTACAACATTTATTTTTGAACTTGTTGGTTTGTTTTTAAAGAAATAAAAACTAAGAATTACTGTACATGTGTCCACATCTGCCCAGAGAGCATGTACTGAAATACGAACTATACAAGTAACTCCATACAGTGATGACCTTCTTTTCATTAGCAGCAGATGACATTTCTTGTTGTCAACAAAGATATTCCAGATTTATTGAAGCGTGGTGGGGTATGTCTAGGTCCCAAACATACAAACAAAACTATAAATAGTGAAGAGACAAAAATACTCATTCTAAAATGAACACAGAACCCAGGAATCCTTCCTTGCTCCCCAGTATATTCAATAGTTCCAGATGTGCTATGGTGACCAGTCGGGGATTAGAGGTCTGAAGCTGCCCACTCTTCAGACAGAATAAGTTGGAATAAATGTCCTACAGCACATCCTTTTCTCTATAGCTCTCCCTTACCTGAACAAGTACTTGTGTGTTTCATCAGAGAGACATCTTCCACTTCACTTTGTTCTGCAGATCACTGTTAGGCAGTTGCATTTATTTTACTGTGGCTTCAAACCCCTTTGTCCCTTTGGGTTATATGGTCCTGCAGTCATCAGCACTGAACAGACTTGGATGTTGCAGTGGACCAAGAACCTCACTGTCCTCACGACCTTCACATTATTTTGCTTGTGAGCTTGGTCTAGAAAAAATGTCACATCTGGCAGCCTGTGACATGTCCCCATAGAGCCCTCTGACTGTCCCTGGGTGTCCTGTACACAGCCTTGGCATACCTTAGACATGAACAGCCCCAAGATTTACTAGTATTATCCATGCAAAAAGCCCCAGGGATGCCTTCCCTAGGCCTTTCCCAAGGAGGCCCAGATTCATTAGGCAGACTGACAGCCTGTTATGTGGTACAAGACACTCTGGATTCATTGTACAGTGGCCAAAGCTGGTGCATACTCCAGCAGAGCTTCGCCATCCTACTGACATCCTGCACACAGGGCAGACTGATGGAGATATGCTGGGCCCACAGCACCACACAAGGCAAGAGAGACATTAGAGACAGAGCTAGGCATTTGAAGGAAGCCACTGTGGTCTGTTTTCAATGACTTGCCATCTATTCATCAAGCCTTCATCAACTTAAACCATCCCATTGCCACATAAAGACTCCTAATGTCGTCCTCTCTGTGCCAGGCACAAAGGGACACTGACACTGTGTTAGATGACACAATTTAGGTCTTGCTAGGTCACACCCTAAGCCTGGCAGATTTCATAACTCTTTAATATATCTGCTCAGATCTGGCCGGTGTGCTGGGGAGGGTTTAGAAGAGGAGTGGGAGAAAGTGAGGGCAGGGCACAATAGGGCTTGATCCAGTGCTTGTCAAGTTGCTTTGTACCACTAGGTTTTCCTGCATGCTTTCTAATGTCACTATTCAGAACTGCTTGCATCCCTGCCTCCCAGCATTCAGACCTGCTGTGCTCCTACCATGCTGCTCCATTGCTCTCACTTCACCAGGAGCCTCTTTTCCCCCACAAGCCCATTCCCTCTACACTCGTCTTTCCGTGCTGCCCAGTGATCATCTGTCCTGTCTGTCCTTTGCGCTCGGCCACGTCTCATGGGATCCATCTCCTCTCACGTCAGTTATCTGAAAGACAGAATCTAGTCCTAGCTGTCATCTGGGCTTCCTCTCTGCCTAATGGAAAGAGAGCCTTTGCTCCAAAGACCAGCTCCTCCCAGTCTGAGCTCAGGGTGGAAGATAAGCAGAGCCGGTGGCCCTCTGCCAGCACCTGCTTTTCTCCTCTGCCTGTGCAGGAGACCTCAGAGCTGAGCCCTGCATCTCAGACAGCCAAATGGGGAAGGGTGAATGCAGCTTTCACACCACAGCAGCCTTGCTCCTTACAACAGGGCGCAGGGAGGAATCACCCCTCACAGCCAGCACGGGCCATGTGTGGGGCTCTCACAGAGCACCCTCCTTCTCATCCAGAGACGTGAGGCTCTGACAAAGCCCTCAGTGCTTTCAAAGACAAATGAAGAAGTTAACTTCTGAAAAGAGGTTTGGAAGGATCTATTGTAAAGAGCGAGGATGGGCACCTCCTTTGGGTTTATTTTCCCTCGGAATGGACAGGAAAAGGCTTGTTAGGGCAGTGTGTGAAATGATTTTGTTTCCAAATTTTCCTGTCTACACAGCAGCTCAGAGACCTGTCCAAATAACGTTCCTGTTTGTTTACAAGTCAGCAGCAGGAAGCTCCCTATTACCACTGCTTTAATGCCTGCTCCTTGCAGAAGTATGAGCACAGGGACCTGTTGTGCAGTACAGTGCTGCCCTGTTTCTAGCAGCAGGCCTATCCCTTACCATTTAGATGAAACAAACATCTACTTTAATGTTAAAAGGTTATACCTAACATTGACTTTTATTTTCATAATCTTTAAAATAGCTCCCACAGTTACATCAAACCTGCCCTCTTTCTGTTCATGTGGAGTTTTATTATCCTGGAGGAGGTTTCCTGGGAATTGTGTCCCCGCGCTGCAGCGCTGCATCAAAGCCTTCGCTCAGGTTGCTCATCTCCAAACCTGTGTCTTGCAAACCTTGGCACCTCCCTATCCCTCCCCAGCTGGGAGGATTTCAAAGTCTCTGCTTTCTCTCCTGCTCGAGTAGCCTGAACTGATCGAAGCAGGAGACTTGAGGAGGCTGCTGTGAATAGGATTAACTCTCAGCTATCCTGGCTTCACAATACGGCTCCCGGTTCTGAGTTAACAGTGGAAGAAGATGCATCAGATACCCTGGGTGAATCATAGAACCAACTGGGTTGGAAAAGCCCTTTAAGCTCCTCCAGTCCAACCCTTACCCAGCACTGCCAAGGCCACCCCTAACCCATGGCACTGAGGCCTCGTCCCCACGCTGTGTGAACACTTGCAGGGACGGTGACTGCAGCCCTGCCCTGGGCAGCCTGTTCCAATGCCTGAGCACCCTCTGGGGCAGGAATTGTTCCTCAGCTCCATCTAAACCTGCCCTGGTGCAGCTTGAGGCCGTTTCCTCTTGTCCCATCCCTTGTTCCTTGGGAGCAGAGCCCAGCCCCTCCTGGCTCCATCCTCCTGTCAGGCAGTTGCAGGGAGCAAAAGGCCACCAGGGAGGGACTCAGCAGCAGCAGCAGAGCTGCCCTGCGGAGGCTGCAGGAGGAACCGGTGCTCTCGGAAGCTGGCAGCTCCGGCGCAGGCTCTGCTGCAGATGATGAACAGACCCGAGTGTGAAGGGGGAGCTCCCGCAGCCCCTGTGCTCACAGCAGCGCTCAAGCAGGGGGCCGAGGTGCAAGCAGCAGCAGCCTGAAACCGTACAAATAAACAGCACGGGCAGATCCCCGTGAGCAGATCGGGCTGCTCCCAAAGGATGCCATGGCAGGGCCCACAGGGAGCCTATAGCTCTGAGATACCCCCAGCAGCTCTGCTGGGTGCAGGCCATGCCCTCACTGCCTCTCACAGTGCTTTGGAGGAGGCAGAGCCCTGCAGAAGTCACAGATTCTCTGGTTTTAGCATTATTTCACGGTGGGAGAACTGGGCTGGAGAAGGTCCATGTGTGACAGAGCGAGGGTAAATGATGCCTGGGAGCTGGGGTCCTTCCAGGATGCTCCTGAGGAGGTGAGGGAGCTCAGAGGGCTGGGCGATGCTGGGCACTGGGGCAAACACCATCATTCACAGGCTCCTGTTCTGCCCCAAACCACCGAGGCCACACTTGGTATTCCTGCCTCTGGGCTGGTGGAACACTGAGGAACCTCTCCTGCACCTGGGGAAGGTCCAGGCTTAGTTGTGAGGAGTAAACAGTGACAGGGAAGGGCACTTGAAGCATCTGTGACAGGGCCAGCACCTCCATGAGGGCAAGGACCATTAGCCCAAGGAAACAGGAGAAAGATCCTGTCCTGAGAGGCTCAGGTGGGATCAGCGTCAGAACATCCATGTGCCTCAGGAGCTCGTCTAAGCCCAGAGGTCACCTGGGTGAGGAGGGCTGGCAGCGCCGCAGGCACAGTCCTCCAGGAATCTGACAGTGGGAGTGAAATTTGGGATCCATCTGCACCCTCTTCCATGGCCAAGGCAGGCAAGCAATGCCACAAGCTTCAGTGAAATGATGCATCTAATCCGCCTGAGTAATGCTAATGCAAGCCTCTTGATTAGTGTTTAGAAACCAGGCAAACAATTGATTTAAAATAATTGGTAAATTATGATTAAATAAAAACATTTATACAAAAGAGTTTGTCATTGATATGGTTAAATAAATATTTGTAGAAGTAACTTAGACTTGGCCCCGTGCCTGGGCGATGAGCTCTCTTGGGCTGGCTGTGGTTTCATTTTAATAAAGACCAGAAGGCATTCCAGAAATACATAATGCTCCCAGCCCATCCGATGTATATCTGGGGCTTTAGCTCTGCTTGCCACTAACCCAGGCCCAGCTTTGCTTCGTATCACTCACTAGTGCCTGTCACCCCCCTCTGCAAAAACACCCTCCTTCCTTAGGGCTGAACCACAAAACAAGTGGCTGTGTCGAGGTACTTTAATGGTCTGGAGGGAGGGATGTGGAGGGAAATGTTCAATTCACTGCCGCTCTCCTGCCTGGTCGGAACAGAGGTAGGGCTGGGCTGGCTGCTCTGTAGGGAAACCTCAAGCTTTGGAGCTGCTGCAGGGCTTACAACAATGCAGCTCTTATTATCTGGCCCTGCTCTGGGGGGGGGAGACTTCCAAGAGCTTCACAAAGGGGTTAGCCTCATTACGGCAGTTTAGAGATAAGGAAACCGAAAGGAGATGTGATTTACCCTAAGTCCTGATGCAGAGGGAACAGAAGTGAGGTCACCCCACGGGGCTGGGGCTCTGTGGAGCATCCGCAGCTCTCAGGGCACACTGCCCTGCTCCAGCACAGCCCCCTTGGCTCTGTTATCCTTAGGGATCCTGTGTCATCTGGATCCCTTGGACTAGCAGGTCTTGTGCAGCCCTTCTAGGGGTGCACAGTGTGCTGCTGAGTGTCCCTCTGCAAGCACCCAGCGAGCACAGGGTGAAGGTGGGACACAGCACAGCCAAGCAGGTCATCTGGGGGGCACGGAGGTGATGCTGCTGCTGCCATTGCTTCTCTCCCTTCATTTCTAATCAGACATTGGCGGAACAAAAACCCCTTCCTGCCTGCTCTGCCCATCCAGCAAAGCACAGAGGCTTGTCATTACTGCAGTGTACCAGCTCAGGCCTGAGGCTCACATGTCCCATGCTGCTCTCAGGACTGGTCCTGCAGTGGCTTGCACAAGCCCAGCTGCTGGGAAACTTGTGGAGATACCACCCCGGCCCCAGCCTTCCCCTCCTCATGTTTTGGTGCAGATGCCTGAGCACCAACGCTGCCACAACACTGCTTGTCCAGGCTGGGGCAGGGTGAGGATCGCCCAAAGGTGCACATTTTGCCTGGTGTTAAAGGCCAAGAGTCAGTGCACACAGCAACTGCCTCATTCACCATGACATGCCTTCAAGAACACACAGTCAACCTGCAGCCTAGACAGCACATACAGCACATCTATAGCATTGTCAGGAACGTGAATCACAGAACCCCAGACTGGTTTGGGTTGGAAGGGACCTTAAAGCTCCTCCAGCTCCAACCCCTGCCACAGGCAGGGACCCCTTCCACTAGAGCAGCTTGCTCCAAGTCCCTGTCTCCAACCTGCCCTTGAACACTGCCAGGGATGGGGCAGCCACAGCTTCTCTGGGCACCCTGGTGTGCTTAGGCTCCGGGCTGGGGTGACCTGGCTGCTCAAGGGAGGAGGAGAAGCTTGAGGGATGCAGGAGGAAGGACATGGGCAGCCAGCCATAGGCTTGCTTTGTACCATGCACGGGGCAGTCATGAAAAGCAGTGAGTAAGTCCCTGCTCTTTTGTCCCTGCAGCATTTGAGGTCCCCCCAGGCACTGTTGCCAGGGGAGCTCAGCATCTGCGACCATGCTGCTTGTGGCCCAGGACATCAGAGCAGCTGTGGGTACTAGAGAAGTCCCCTGAGCGAAGCACGTCACCACTGCCATCCCTGCCCAGCTCCATCGGGAAACCATCCCCAAAACATCATCTCCGGTGGATTAAAATAGAAATAGCCTGCCCAGGCTGTGGGACACAGAAACACACGGTCCCACTCAGCATACTCCTCCTTCAGTTATGCCTGCAGGAAATCAGTGAAGCCTGTCCCCACTCCTCCTCTCCACAGGGACAAAAGCCTCCTCCAGCTGCGGGTCCACACCAGGGGCACACGGTGCTGTTGTGCTTCCCTCCTGCCCAGTGCAGTGCCCTGACCTTGGTGTTCCCCACAGTCATGAGTCAGGAAGCAGTTCTTGGCATCCTCCAGCCCACTTCTGCTTCTGGACAGCATGGGCCGTGTCCAGCCTGGCCCTTCCCCTGAGCACAGCCCACTTGACTGGAGAGCTGAGCTCAAGCCAGGATCCCCATCGCGAGCATCACACCAAGCACACACACTCACACACACACACCCCGACCTCCCCGGCCACAGACCAAGCTGAGACTCTGAGCCTTTAACTCCTCCTTCACCCCCTCTGATCCACCCTGCCCTGAAGCTCCTGCAGATGATGGAGTGCCACAGGACAGGAGGGTGGGTCAGGAGTGAGCCCCCCAGTCAGCCTGCAGCAAGATGGGGTCAACTGTCCATGCATGCACCATGCTGGACCGCACGGGAAGGGATGGGCAGGGAACACGGGGCAGCCTCCAGCACAGTGCCAGGCCGCAGCAGCTCCCTGCATCCCTGCTCCGTAAACACAACAGGCAGAGTTTTACAATCAAATATTTATGCTAGGAAAAAACGTTTTACATAATCTTTAAACAGCTCTGTCATCTCCCTGTGTTCATCCTCTGATCTCTCTGTTTTGAACTGGGATTGGAGAATTGAGCGTATTTACAAAGAAGTAAATATTATGATGAAAACATCAGGCACTTTCATAGTAGCTTTAGTAAAGTGCAGAAGGATTTTTGTGTTCGTGTTGTCAATTGCATAATATCTTCTGGACAGTCATAAATTAAGGGACCTCGCTTGGATGCTTGCAGTGCTGTGATAAATAGTTCACAGCTTGATTTCAAGCAAGGCCTGTCTGCTGTCAGAGTGGGAAGAGCTCATGACATCTCCATCATAAATTCCTGCCCTCAGGCTCTGTGAGGAGATAGGAAGGTGACAGACCAGTTAAATGCCTGGCAGGCAGTGGCAAATTCAAGGTAAATGCCGCTGCGATGGCACTTAACCAAGGCCTGATGCAATCAGAGGGTAAAGAGTAGATTGTGTTGGACCATCCATGCTCACAGTCTCCTGAGCAAAGAAATACCATGCTCTGGGCTAAGTCCTGAGCTAGGACCAAGCTAGGGTCACTGTGAGCTATTCGCCAGAGACCACCTCTGCTTCACAGTGACAGAGACGCTACTGCTTTGCTAGCTCCAGCTCAGAAAAACTCTGTTTGTCACAGGTCACGGGGAGCACTATCCTGTCTGTTTGCCATGTGAGAGCCAGAGGAGCTCCTTTCTGTGCAATTCACCCCCGGGTTGAGCCTCAGGCATGCAAAGAGAAGCTGATTTCTTTGCAGGTTCCTAAAGACTATGACCAACAGCACTGATGGAGCTCTGCTGGGGCAGTCTCAGAGCAGGAGATTCATACGTGCCCTGACCTCAGATGGCTGCAGTGATTCATGTCTCCATCATCAATGGGCAGTTCACCTGGCCCATTGTAAAAGTCTCCATGAGGGAAAGATTGTTTCTTCCACTCTATCAAGGTGGTGACATCCTGGCAGTAGTATCTTCAAAGGATGGTCAGAGCTCTCTGTGAGCTTTGGCTACCGGTTTCCCTGTAGTGAGTGCCCTATACTCAGTGTGTCACAGCTGTATTGGTTACAGGTGGAAGAATGCTCTCCTGAGTAACATGTTTGTAAAGGCAAACCTCTCTCCAGCCTTCCTCCTCAGAAAAGGACCTCAGGATTTCAGGAGTTATACCAGTGTGGGGGCATTCAGCACAGAGCTTTATCTCCCCAGGGGACCTTCACCAGCACAAGCATGCAGCAAATTGTCACTAGCCTACACGTGGGATGGGGACAGTCAGGATCATGACTTCATTTCATCAGATTTGTCTTCCCAGAGCATGCTGTGGACATCCAAAGAATAAGGGCATGGCAGGAGGGCTCTTCTCTAAAGAGGGCTGTCAGGTGCTAGAGGGAAGAAGCCAAGGGCTAAGTGGTCTTATTCCTACAGGACAGCATGGTCTGAGCAGATGTGACCAGCAGGATACCAGGTCTGGGGAAAAACTGCTTGCTTGGACAGTTGCAAACTTGTTATAAGACCTTTTGCTTGTCATCGCATCCAACCCTCGCAGTGAATTCGTTCAGTTTGCTAAATTCAGGTGTTTGCAGGTAAACGCTCTCTATGGCAGCATCACCAGCAGCAGTAGCTGGAGCACACGGGTGGAATCGATGGTCCTCATGGTCCTCTCTGGTGCTGGACCTCCTGTGCAACAAGAAAGCAAAAGGCAGAGCAAAGGGCTCTGCACACCCCAGCCTCACCTGGCAGTGCACCCTGAGGGGGGTCTGGCACACTTCCCTCTCCACAGCCCTGAGACCTGCTGGAGGCACAGGCTCCCTGTCACACGCTGACCCCTCCATGTCCCCAGAGGGATCGCCCACAAACATCAGCTCATTTGGGTCTTTTTCCCACAGATGCAAAGCGACAGAGAAACAAACAATCTGCTTCAAAATAAATGAGAACCATAAACAATGGGGTGTGCTGGGAGATTAGAGGGCAACTGCTTCCTGGTGTCTGGTGAGCAGCACAGAGCTGATATGCTTATGGCTCTGGGCTGTGACTTCTCAGTTCAAAGGAATTCCCTACCATGACTAATTTATTCTGGCGTTTAAGGCTCACTCCTTCACTCACTGCAGTAGGTATTGTCCTGTTTACAGCAGAGACACTGTAATGCATGGAAACAGGAGAATGGGGAGCAAGACTGGTCTTGGCAGTCTTTGGTACCTGTGTTCCTGTTTCACCTTCCAGCAAAAGGCAGTAACTGGTGGTGATGCTTGCCCTTTCCAGAGCAGGACAGTGAGTGTGGTACAGCACAATACATGTCCAAAGCATGCGAGGGCTGGGCAGTGTGAACTCTCAGCATCTGTGGTGTGATCTCAGTGCCTGTCCTCCTTGCCTCTACTCTCAGGTTTATGGGTGACAATTACCTCTGCTTCCTTTTCTTGAGGACATCAAGACTAGACGTGGTCAGGGCTGACTCTCACATAATGACCAGCACAGGGAAACACCAGCTCTGGCCTGTGAATTCAGCAGTTGAGTCATTTGTGGAGATGACTCGTTTCTTTGAGGTCACCTTCTAAGAAACAAGCTTGGACAGTGAACTGAGCACTTGCAAGGCTTGGATACTGATATTCCCTGGAGGAGGCAAGCAGAGACAGAGCCAGAGAGGAAGGGAGGGAAAGAGGAATGGAGCAAAAACGGGAGAGAGGGAGGAATGGAGGGAGAGAGGGAGGGAGAAGAGAAGAAAATCTCATCTCTTCTGCATTCTCAGCCTCTGCCAGGGCATGGCTTTACAGGGCATAGTCTGTGGCTGTTCAGTTCTTGAGAGGGGAGAAAAGATTTCTAAGAGCAGGTCCTGGAACCAACATTACGGGACTTTGAATGTTCACCATCTCAGAAGCCTGAGGCCAACTAACAGCAGGAACCTAAGCAGGGCAGTGCTCATGAACTGGCTTGCTTCTCTCCCCTAAGCACCTGTGCAACTTAGCTTACTTACCTGGCTTGGTAAGGGAAGAGCATCACCCTCATTTGGGAAACAACTGGCATGCTATCTAAAACAATCTCAAGGAGAGAGGAGCAGCCATTGCAAGCACCAGTAGAA
This sequence comes from Pezoporus occidentalis, assembly GCF_034315485.1. Classification (NCBI taxonomy): domain Eukaryota; kingdom Metazoa; phylum Chordata; class Aves; order Psittaciformes; family Psittacidae; genus Pezoporus; species Pezoporus occidentalis. The sequence goes on from NW_026913295.1 coordinate 1,647,282, forward strand.
GAGCAAGAGGTAGAAAGGATGGCGACCAGTAACAACTCCAAGGCCAGTAGTATGCTGGGGTCTGTCCTTCCTATAAATGTGATTAAGGAGCTGGTGAAGTGATTGTAGAAGAAATCCATCAAACGAGTAGGAACAAATCTCTGGGACCTGGTAGTCCCAGAGGGCTGCAGAACTCTGCAACATGCAAAGGCACACATCTGAGCTAAGCACAGAGTGAGACCCAACATCCCACCTGCCATGGCTGGGAAGAGAGGTGAATCTGATGCTCGTTTTTACAAAAGGCTCCAGTGAAGACCCAAGAAACTATAAATGAGGAAATGTTCATTCCAGTTTGCAAATAAGTTGAATAGATTTAGCAGCTATATGGAGGAATTCTATGTGTGAGGGTTACCGTGCCCACCAATTGCTGGGAGAAGGCTCCTTAGCAGAAACGTTAGGGAAAAGGACTGATGATTCAAAATGACTAAAGCAATTAGAAGTAAATCTTCCTGCAAGCAGTTGCAGAATGCTCTCTCCATGCTGAATGCCTGAAAGATGAAACATCAGATGAGATTCAACATCTGTACATGTAAATAATGCACAGAGCAGGGAAGAGAAATGACCAGTCCATGAATTGCCACAGCCAAGAGCCCAGCCTTAGAAATTACCCCTTAAGGAAGAGAAACTGGGGTCACTTCAAACTTGAGAAATGGCAGTCCAATGGCTAGTGACTGGCTGCCAGAGTGACCAGTACAATGTCTTAAAGCTCCTCCAGCTCCAGCCCCTGCCACGGGCAGGGACACCTTCCACTAGAGCAGCTTGCTCCAAGCCCTGTGTCCAACCTGCCCTTGAACACTGCCAGGGATGGGGCAGCCACAGCTTCTCTGGGCACCCTGTGCCAGCACCTCAGCACCCTCACAGGGAAGAGCTTCTGCCTTAGATCTAACCTGAATCTCCCCTGTTTAAGTTTAATGGGCTCCATCTGCTGCTCTCTGGCCATCGTCCCCAGCTGAGGCAGGCCACATACCAGTATCTTGAATGTGCTGGGATTTTACTCAACGGTTCACTTTTTCAGCTGTGCCTTTTGTAGCCTCTACCCCACCTAAAGAAATAAAATAAGTAAATATAGTGCTTGCTGGTTTTTCTTGCTGATCCTTGTTCACCTTTTCTACCCCCTTTTCTTGTGTCTTCCTGATTTTGACTCATCTCAGCCTCAGTCATATCAATCCTTTGCTTCCTGCCTTGGAACAGCTCTGAGTTCTCCCTGCATTTGTGTGGGACCATGTGAAAAAATGTTGGTTCTGGTTTATTCACTGCTTTAGAGGCACCTCCAGAGTGCTTGGAAGAATTATGAGCCCTGGATAGAGCCTTTATCCGTCTCACCCACCAATCATTATAGTTAAGGGGAAAAATCATTCAGTTAAGGGGAAAAAAGTCCTTTGTCTTCATTTATCATTCAGGCAGGGAACACATCTCCATGAAAGAGGGAAGACTGCAATACTCAAGAACTTCAGGGTTCCAAAAGGCTCCTGCACTGTCTACATCCCCCATGTGGGGTCTTGTGACAACTCCTTTTCTGTGTACAGGTGTCAGCAGGGAAAATGTGCTGGTGGTGGAGGTGATGGGAGAATCCCATCCAGCAACGCCCTGCAGCTGGGACCAGGCCTGTCCTGCCAGCCTCCTCAAGCGTTTGGTACCAGACCTGGAGCTCCTGTGTCCATCCTTCACACCTGCAGATAGTGCTGAAGGGGAAGAGGGTCAGTCCCAGGGGGAATCAGACAAGGTGCTGTGCACCTTGGGTAGCTCATCCAAGCCATCTCTGCTGATGGCCTTTTTCTGCCACAGGGAGATCCACCCCAAGCAGGATCACACCGTACAGTGTCTCCCTTGCGCTCCACTCCTCTTCCACTGAACTCCAAAGGCTGGAGATGGACACTTGCAGACAGAAAAGGTTACGAACATGAACCATTCCAGCAGCAGCAAGAGGGGCTGAGAAAGCAGAGCTCATTTCCACAGGAAGAGGCAGCACTGGAGTGAAAAAGTCCTGGACGCCCTTCCTCTGGGCTGCTGGATGACATGTGCATTGCTGTGGCTGGTGTGGAACCAGGGAAACATCCATCACCTCTGCAAATGGTCCTGAAGGGGTAGAGGGACAGACCAAGGGTGAGATCAGCATGAGGTGCTGCATCAACAGAGCCTCCTCAGGCAGGTCCAGCTAATGCACAGTGGAGGAGACATTAGGAAGCAGCAGGTTCCAAAGGGAGCAGGGATACCTGAGCAGGTCTTTGGCCAGATGTTAGGAATATCCACTGCACCATATGTAGCATGACCAGGAAATCACATCCAGCCCAAGACAGGTAGAGGGCTTGGCTCAGGACATCATGGGCTACGTGAGGTCCCCCAGCACTTATAACTGCCAGGGCACTTCCAGAATCAGAGCTTCTGGGGCCACTGAGTTTCTAAGGCCTCTGGTGACATGGGCCATCTGAAGTGGAAGTCTGTCTGGAAGCATATCTGGAAGTCCTGAAATTCCTGTCACCAAGCCAGAATGTTTCAGAGGACTTCCCAAACCCGCAGGATAAAAAACAGTAAAACCACCACCAGCACCAAACACACACACACAAAACCCCACAGCCAACAAACATAAACCCCAACAAATCCCCGAACCAGGCCTGAGGCAGTTTTCAGGTGGGTGTTTATCATTTAGCAGCTTCCCAGGTGAGACCCCTGTGTCAGGGAAGCTGGGACCTGCCCCTGACTTAGCTTGACTGCTACCACTTACGTTCCAAGGCAAAAGGTGCCATCAGTTCACTGCCTCCCACTTGCTTCGAGTGAACCAGACATGGGTTTGGGGAGGGGGAGCCTCGGAGGATCTGTATCTCTTCACTTTGCATGTTTGCAAGAAGTTTTTCTTCTCTGAGAATGTTTGGAAGATGGAGAAGCATCTTCCATGGCAGCTGTGCCCAGCGCATGGCTGTGCCCAGCCTGCGTGGGACCACTGTGCTCATCTGTAGTGCAGGTAAAGGTTTAGCCCTGCCTCCTCTGTGTGGCATTGCCCTGTCTGTGTGTGTGTTATAGAACACGAGGACGTTTTTGAGTGCCTGCAGCACAGGCCACCTGAGCCCCAGTGTATGTGAGCATCTCAAGTGGAGCATCCTACAGATGCTCAAAAGCGTTCTACAGATGCAGCCACATGTTGACAAAGGTGTGCACTGAGCAGCACAGCCTTGGGCTCACCTGCCTGCAGGAGGGAAGCAGAGACAACGCACCCTGAGCACCCCTGTTCAGCTCCCCAGGACCCCTGCAGCCCTGGGTGCAGTCTCCCTCTCCGGAGACATCCCAAGCCCACCTGGACACGTTCCTGTGTGCCCTGCTCTGGGTGGCCCTGCCTTGGTAGGGGGTTGCACTGGATGATCTCCCTTCAGCCCCAGTGATGCTGTGATTGTGTGATCAGCACCCAAACGCTGCGCCAAGGGGCACATTTGCTGAGCAGCCGCAGCCACATCCTCTGGCTCCCTGTCGGGAAGGGCATCCAACACGGTACCCACGGGAGGCCCTGCACCCAACCACCCAGGACTCTTGGCCTGACCCCAGCCCTTCCTTCATGTGAGGGCCACTGGGATCCCTCCACGCTGCAAAGAGTTAAGCCCTCGCTGTGTTGATATTTCCAGCAGCTCCCAAAGCGGGGAGCGCCCTGATTGGCTGCGTAGGGGCCGGTAGTAATTAGGATCAGATATCCAACTCCTGTCTTTGCTGAGACCCTTCCCGATAGTCGCTGCTCCCCGCTAGACGATGACATCAGCCAGGACACCCGGCTGCTGGTAGTAAACTGCAGGCGGGAGGAGGCTCCCGCCAGCTCCACGTTCATCAGTTCAACACAGCACAGGGGGAGCAGTTGGTGTCTGTGGAGGGTCAGTGCTTGGATGGGACCAACTCTTGCAAAGCCACTTGCTGCTTCTTGCCAACCCGCTGTAAAAGCACCCCGAGAGGCCAGGAGAGCTGGATGAATCCTGAGCACCAGCCGTGCTCTGGTCGGCTTTTCCCTGTTGGAGGAAGTTAATGGTTTAAGTGAGGGGCGTCTGGAGCTGGTCCCCGAGTCACCATGACACTCCTGGGGTCTGAGCACTCCTTGCTGATTCGGAGCAAGTTCAGATCAGGTAGGGGAAACCTTGAGATTTCTCTTAAAACTTCTCTCTCTGCAAGCCGTGCCCACAGGCGGGTTTGCGTTGAATGTTTTGGAAGCAGCATGTGAGTAAAATACTCAAGGGGTCGTAGAGCTGTCACGGCTTTGCTCTTACAGAGGCGATTCCACAAGTGGAGGAATGCATCTTCCTTCCTCTCTGTTGCCTTTCCATTGCTTTCCTTTTTCTTGTTTTCCTCCTGTTTTTTCATTTCCTTCGGTTTCTGTTTGTGGTTTATTCTGGTAAAACTCTGGCTCCCGGGTCTCCTGCCCTGGCCCTGCTGCGAAAGGATTAGGGCAGGAAGCCAAAAGGGCATCTGGGATAAACAAGGCACCTAACGCCGTCTGTATACTCCAGGTGCTCATGTGGGTCTGTCTGTGAGAGCCGCAGTGGGGACGGGCCCGGCAGCCCCTCTGCCATGCAGGCAGCTGCCTTTGGGCCATTAAGTTGTGACTAATTGGAGAAAAATGAATTTGAAGAAATGCGTCATTTTTAGAAGTAAAAATAACAAATGGAACATGAAAAGTATTTAAAGTGACATCATCAGAGAAATAAAACCAGAGCCACACAATTGATTGCCGCTCTCGGAGGCTTTGCAAGCAAAATATGCCTCCGTCTCCTAAGTTAGGGGAAGCACCAGTACGGGGCTTCTCAGAGGACACTCGGCGTGAGTGAAGGTGAGTGAAGGTGAACTATGGGACGGTCACTTCTAAACCAGACCCTCTGCTGGATATTCGTGCCTTTATTCACTGGCTTTATTTATAGTAAGTATGCTGGGTTTGTGAGTGGGTATCTTGGAATTGCAATGACCATAACATCCTGTAATACTAACGATCACGTCAATGTTCTCGAGGGGCTTTCTCTGAACTTCCCAGAGGTGAAGTGAATATAACCTGTGCGGATGTTCAGACAGCCCAGCTGCGTGTGCTGTACGGGATGCTGTAAAACCGGACAGGGCAGTCATGCTGGCATGTCACCCACACTGTGTGTTTTTGCCTCCTTGTGCAGTGTAGATAATGAAATGGAGATTTATGATCCTGATGGTAGACATGAGTGGTGTTATCGGGATCTCTTAGATAGCTGGGTGGTCAACTTAAACTTTGTTTTCTCAGCAAGTACAAAGTTGGCAGTTGGTTGAAAACCCAAGAGTGTGTGTGCAAACACAAGTGTCCTAGTCTGGCTGAATTATACAGAACTTGGGTCCAGGGCTTTGGTGTGGTTTCCATATCGCTCTGATCTTACATTTCATTAGATTAAGTCATTCCTTAGATTTTGTTGGTATATTATGGTACATTGCTGTTCATTTGAAAAAGAATCTGTCTGTAACTATTCCTCCAGCAACTCCAAAGCAACACTGCCACCTTTCTGACGAGAGGAGTGTGCGCTCTGTTACATGTCCCTGCATTCTTTTCAGATGAACCAGTATTGGTTTTAGGGCTCGTTTCTGGTTTATTTGTAAGCTGGCTTTATGTTGGAACCAACAATGGGATCTCTAAACATGTTTTTCGAATGATTCTCCAGTAAAAGCAAACTTTGTGGGTCTTTGCATCCATAAATTCTCGTGCCTTTCAGCATTTCTAGGGCAGTCAATTTGTGGGGCATTCTTTAGTTCATGACTTACTCCCACAACAGCAATCCCTCACTGTTGCCTGGTGGCTTCCCATTCGACAAGAGTCCTCTGCCTATTTATTTTGTTTGAGTGGGGTTTGCCAAAATCCCAAGTGTGGATCTAGGATTCCCCACATTGCCTCCCTACTGCTGGGACCGCTGCAGGTAGCACGGGATATGGCTACAGCACAACCCTGATCACTGCAGTCTGTGAGACACGGAGGGACAGCAGGATGCAGAGGAATATGAATACATCAGTAATGCTGCTTTCATAATGCTGCTGGGGTTTTAACATGAGGAATAGAGGAGAAAAGCAAATGTCTAATGAGAAGTGGTCGAATCTCTTATATGTAAGGTCTCTATGGGACAGAGTTGACTCTGGTGTCCCTGCTCCATGTGCAGACTTCAGTAGCTGTAAAGCCCTGCAAGTATGGCAGGAGGTGCAGTGCTCTGATTTACTGCCCTCCATTCACTTGGAGGAGAGATGAACCCCTCAAAGAACCCATCACCCTGCCCCACACCCCCCTGCATGGCTCAGGGGCTGTGACACGCTACAGGACAGCAGCACAGGGAGCTGTGTAGCTTGCACAGAGCATGCAAAGGACAAGCCAGGAGGGATCAGACCCTGCGATGCCAAGCCGCAAGGATGCCTCATGATGTGCTGCTGCTTTGGAAAGGGTCTTGTGCCACCAGGTGTGAGGCTTCGCTTGCTCCCAGGTTTGGGAAGGATTAGCTGTGCTCCATGACTCATGACGAGCCTGGATCCCTTTTGAGGGATTCCAGGCCAACGTTAATGAGGGCTGAAGTAAATCTTAACAACTAAACTTTTCCTGTCTCTCCATGGCCTGCACACACTGAGCAGCTGAAAGACCTATGTGTGTGTTAGAGGCTTCTAGAGATCTATGGCTCGCTTGCTGTTTCCTCATCCCAGAATCCCTTTAATCTCTGTGGTGCACACAGGCAGAAAGGGGAGCAAGGATTTGGCAACTAGAAGATGGTGGCACATAGATGTCCCTCCGAGAGTGGTGTGTCAGCTTTCCTGCCTCTTGCTTCCATCTGGAAGCATCAGTAACAAGAGCGAGCTTGTCCAAGAATGGCTCATCTGGTGGAGGCAGCGGCTCTTTCACACAGTGCCCAGCAATGCTGCCTTGAATCCCACAGTGTTTTCTCCTGCTCTTCCCTCTCCAGTGGTCCACAGTGAAGGACCAGCATAGCCATGCAGTGTGGACACACAGCAGCTGCCCCACTGCAGGGCACCAGGAACCAGTGCAGAGGAGATAGATCAAATCATCACCATGCTGCAGGCCTTCGGGTTCCCCCTCCCCTTGCTCAAGGATTTGTGTATGCATTTGTTTTATCTCTTTTTCCAAAGACAAATGCACTGATCTGAGGTCATCCTGACAAATTTTGCAGGAATGACGATCCTTCAAGCCTGCCATGCTGCCCCATGTGCTCCAATTGTCAATGGGATTGCACTAAATCAACTAGGACATCTACGGGCTGTTCCAGAAACATATTTAACTCTTCCCAGAGACAATAATTTATGTGCTCTCCTGCTTTGAATACAAACCAATTGTACTCCAGCAGCGAAGCGTTGTCATCGGGCAGAGCAAACAAAGCTGGCAAACACAGACTTAACCTTAACTCTGACCTTTTCTGTCCAGAGATATGGAATGAGAGTTTACAAGGCCAACATCTGCATAACATCAGTGGTAGTTCAGATAATTGGTGAGAAGTGAAATTTTAACACCCTAAATATGGCTCTGCACGGCTTGGCATGGGGTAATACCCAGGCCTAATTGTGGACACATGGTGTGAACTGCAGAGGAGACTTGCCTGGCTCTATGGAGGAGAGGGCTCATGCTTGCACACAGGGCTTGAATGAAGCTGGGTGAGGTGGGAGAGGATTTTATTCTGTCTGCCTTTGGTGGAGAGGATGATTCGGACCAAAATCAGCAGGTTAATAAAGTAGGGCTTGGTGGGGTGTCAGGGCAGGCAGTTTGGCAGAAGCTTTATTTTCATTCTCCTGGTGTTCAAAGATGAAGAGTGTGCATGTGTTTCCTCTCAGACCATGAACTTGTGCAGCCCACAACCAGAGTGTGTGTTCAAACCATGGCCTCTCTATGACCGGTGACACTGTTTCATGGTTTTGTGAAGTTGTTGTAAAGCATGGACTTGATGTAGATCAGTTTGTGCTTGGTTTTGGTTTTCTGGCAGCTTGTACCTTGGTGGCTTCATCTTATACCTTGGAGGTTCAGCTGACAGCCATACGCTTCTCTCTTGGCCAGGCATGTGTTATAGCACAAACTGACACGTACCTCACTGTGCCTGAGCAGAAGGATGTATGGGCTGCTCACAGGGATGCTGAAGGCATGACCCCAAGGAGGGCTGATGACAGCCTGTTCTCAGGACCATGGGGAGGTTGGGGTTGCATGTTATGATGAACACAGAGGTGATTTCTCTTTAGTGGTGACATGTGCTCATTTGCTAGTCAGGTGTGGGCCTATGTCTCTTCCTATGACAGATCAATGTCATCCACCTCAGAGTGACTCCACATTCATTCAAGTACAGCCTCCATGTCAGGAGCTTGATGTCAGCCTATTGCTTAGGACTGAGCACTCCTGCTCCAGGCTGCCCTGCCCATGTGGACATCCTGCTTTGAATGCAAGATCCTGCTCCTGACATAGCTGCAGGAAACAGCCACAGCCTGTAAAAGACCACAAGCAACATGCCTGCAGCAAGCCAGCCCTGCTCCTGTCCTGCTGGGGCCCTGGGACAGTCACAAGGGGTCCCACTTGCATCTCCCTCTGGGCAGCTTCTCTCCTCCTGACATGCTCAAACAAGAAAGCTTCAGTCATCATCTATAAAGACATCCTCAAAGCCAGCAGCAGCCCTGCCTTTCAAGGGAGGATGGGGGCAAAACAGGCCATTTCCTGCAGCCAGTGCCAGAGCAGGGGAGAGCCAACAGGTTCCTCTGTCCCACATCATGGCCATGGACAAACACATGTTCCACGTTTGCTCAGCTGCTGTTTGACAGGCAACAAAGCTGCTGCTGTTCAAAACAGGAGTCCATCCTCCCCATCACCCCATTCCCAATTTGCTGACAGCTCCTCCCTGGCCCCATCCTGTGCAGCACTGAGCTGCCTGTCAAAGCCCAGCAGGAACGAGCTGCTGGGGTGGCTGCAGAGAGGACAGTGACTTGCTGCTGCTTGTCAAACTGCTGAGTGCCATCAAGTTCATGGGCTTGGGTCAATCCGGTGCAATGTGGTGCTTCTGCTCATCCCCTCCACTACACAGCTCAGGAGCAGCACAAGAGGCAGGGATGAGCCTGACCATCATTTCTGGGAGCAGCAGTGACTTGTTTGCACAGCAATGGCACTGGAGTGAATGTGGTTCCAAATCAGAGCAAAAGTGCTGGAAGGGAGGAAACCAGCAGTTAATGGGATTTCACCTGAAACCACCTAGGAGAGCTGGGAAGAGCTGAAGCAGTGGGGACTCTGCCTCAGTCACTCCCAGAGGGTCTGTCTGAGATAGGGACAGATGCTGGGTTGGAAGTAAAGCAGCAGCACTATGGCTGCAGCTCCTCCGGGTGGCTCATCCCATTGAGCTGAGAGCTGAGAAAGCCTCTTGTAGCCTCAGAGTTCCAGGGAACATGCTCTGCTTGCTACACAAGTGTTGGCTGGAAGGCACAGCTCTGAGAACCTCCTTCTCAGACACAGACTGTCACCAGCACAGGATCAGGTCAGCCATGGCTTTGCCCTAGTCATCCCTGCAAGGAGAGCAGCTCCCAGTAAAGCTGATTCCCCAAAGAGAGGATGGTGCTGTGAGTGCTGCGGCAATGCCCCAGCATGGGGGACAATCTGATGGTGCAGGGGAGAACAGTCCCATCCTGACAGTGTGCTGAGCACGGGACTAAAAGTTCCCTGCAGACTGAAGCAGAAGGCCAGGTCTGCCCATTCCTGGGGTGGAGGGAGGATTTGAATATGTCTTTTCCAGAGCATCATCAGGCCAGGCAAGGCCCAAGCTGTCTTTTAGAATCACAGAATCAGGTAGGTTGGAAAAGACCTTTAAGATCATCAAGATGAGCTTCCTAAAGCTCTGGAGTGAACTCCTGGGGAGGAGGATTCAAGTCATGGGCAGTGCTCAGAGCTTGGGCCACCAGAGTGACTGATGACAGGAGGTCTGCACTGATAACAGCTGCACTGCACAGGCTGTTTCTGAAAGCTTGATCACTAAAACAGTGCTAACACAGAAAAGAGGGGTATTTCTGACAGAAAAATCACTGCAATAGCTGTGACATGCCTCGCATCGCCTAGGGAGGGATTTCTCACCATGGGGTACCAGAGGAAGAAGCAGGTTGCTGAAAGCTGTCTCTGAGCTGAGGGTGCCACAGGATGACCAGTGTGGATGACTGCTCCCCTGGGGGTACTTCTCCCCATCCAAGCTGGTGCAGGCAGGCAACAAGGATGCTGGGGGTGTGGGACCAACATTGTCTCATCAGTGCTCCAGCCATCACTGTTCGGAACATAAATGTTCCTCTGACGCATCAGCAAAGCAGTTTCCTTTAAAAATAATAGTCAAAAAAACCTCTGACACCATCCTCAGAGTGAGTCCCAGCAGCACTCAGAGCTCAGACATGTAGCAAAGGAAGGGGACAGGAGAGCAGCTGGGGTCAGACACAGCTTCAACAGGTCTCAAGTCCTGTTCAAGAAGCTACATGGTGGTTGTTTGGATGGTACCAGGGCTCCTCCAGCCTGTTCCGAAGCATTGTTGGTTGTAAGAGAAAGGTGCAAGTCTTGAGCTGGCATCCACCAAAAGGCGAGCTGCAGCATGGACTCAGAGGCTGCCAAGAGTAGTGGCTGCTTTACCTCTTCCTGCAGGGATGCTCGGTGTTATTGTCTGGCACTGTGCACCGCTATGTTTCTTCAGATGGTTTGAAAGTTCATAGAGATGGTATGAGGGAGTCAAGGCGTGCAGCCCACCACATAATGAGGACCAGATATGGATGAGTATGCAATGGTTGAAATAACTGTTTCAACCAGCAAGCTTGGGCTGCTCCTGTCCTAACGCTCTCTGTCAGCATGGCCTGTCCATAATAGCCACTCACCCATGGAAGAGCTTAGCTCTCACAGCCAGAACAGCTTGTGTCATCGCTGGGTCACAGCCTTTCTGCCTGTCAGCATGAAACACAATTCTGAAACCTTTTCTCTCTGCACAAAAAGATTATTAAATAACATCAGGTCCCCTCTGTGAGGGTCTCTCTGCAGTGCTCAGTGCAGGGGCCAAAGAGCGGCTGTTAGCCAGGCTCTCCTGGATTGTGCACTGGTTGCTGGAAGGGAGTAGCATTGGAAAACCTGGGCTCCCGAGTGCTGCTCCCGGATCCCAGCACAGGGAGAGCCATGGCCCTGAAACCTACACATGCTTTCAGCACTTCTTGCATCAAGACAGATGCTGACTCTTACAGCCACCACAACTGGACATCATCACCATCATTCCAAGCTATGCTTCAAGGGAGTGTATAACTTCTTTCTCTCTGAAAGAGGCCTGGCTGACAGCTCACTGCACACACCCAGACTTTACCAGGTACTGAAGGCTGCACGCTTCCCTCACAGCAAGAATCTATCCTTGGTGTCCTAAGAAGTGCTGGAATTTGGCAGATCATGGTCCCATGTGAGGCCTTTACCAAACACTTGATCTGAATGTGAGCCATGGCCTTTACAAAGGACACAGAAAGTCACAGGCAGTGGATCTAATTGGACCGTGTGCTTTGGGAACTCATCTGGAAGGGATTATTCTTCAGCTCCATCCACATCCTGGGGAAGCTGCACTGTAGACATGAGCTGTGGCAGAGCTCAGCAGGTTGCTCTTGAGGACTAAAAGGCCGTTCTTCCTCTCTTCCAGTTCCAATAGCACCTCTCTACAGTCAGCTCAGGGGATGTAGCCTGGGGCTGTGCTGTAGGGAATACGCATGCACTTCTATTGTGACCACTGACCAAGGCATGTCCTTGTGGCAAGCTGTACTGAGGAAACAGTATTTTCCTCAGTATATTCCTGTTCCAGCAGGAAAATACAGAAGTGAGCTCTGTGTTTCACCTTGTGATACAAGTGCCTGTCTTCCTGAAGACAAATGTGCAAAAGCAAAGGTGTAGAATATGATCGTAAGTCAAAGCGCAGGGTTACCTGAGTGATGGGAGGAACTGACTTGTCCTGGGCCAAGCAGAGGCAGGTAGCCTTGCACCAGGCAGGCTGCAGGTGTATGGTGGGATATCGTTGCATGCTGTGCATGTTGAGAGCTGCTTCTTTATCAGATGCCTCATCAGTGCTCTGTACCTGAGGCCATGCTGCTAATCCGCACAGTGACCATGAGCAGTGGTTCATTCCCATCTGTCAGTGCACTGTTTCCAAACCCAAGTTATACTGGAGACTGCAGGTCCTTGAGGCAGTGTATTCATACAGAAATGGTACTAATCTCTCCTCACCACATCATCTACATCCCCCTCGGAACAGTAAGGCTGTCTGCATCCAGTGCTGAGCCTTGCAGGGCTGGAATTACACTGCCAGGCCCTCAGGAGAGTGATGGAGTTGGACAACTGTACTCAACCCACAGTGCTGGCGGGAGGGAGAACCTCCCAGCCTCAGAGTTCAGAACTGAGCAGCTATCTGAGCTGAAGCCATGGCCACCTGAGGCTGCCATCACCCATCACCGGTGCCAGGCAGGGATCAGCCTGCCCCAGGCACTAGGGAATTGCCTGGACCAGAAGCAGCCCTGTGCAGCTCATCTGTCTGCAGCAGTGAGGATGAGGGTGGTTCAGTCTATGCAGCTTCTCCTTGGCTTTGAGCACTCTGCTGCGCCAAGGCTGGTCCAGCAGCAGCAGAGCTCAGTGCCAGACCTCTGTACCACACAGAGACCCACGGCACATTGTCAATAATTATCACAGAATCCCAGCGTGGTTTGGGTTGGAAGGGACCTTAAAGCTCCTCCAGCTCCAACCCCTGCCATGGGCAGGGACACCTTCCACTAGAGCAGCTTGCTCCAAGCCCCTGTGTCCAACCTGCCCTTGAACACTGACAGGGATGGGGCAGCCACAGCTTCTCTGGGCACCCTGTGCCAGCGCCTCAGCACCCTCACAGGGAAGAGTTGAAATCCTGCCTCTTTTCCTGACACCATCTCTCTTACAGTTTTGCAGCTACGGCTTCAGCAGAGAAGGACCCGCGAGCAGCTGGCAGACCAAGGCATCATGCCACGTGAGTACCTGTTTGTGCCTTGTCACCCACTCCTGTGTTCATCCCGGGCACTGCTGGAGCACGCTGTGGCACCAGCTGCCTGCCCAGACCCACTCCGCTCTGAGCAGGTTATTACCAGGGGGACTTTGCTTCCCGCCCCATAGAAATATCAGAGTTCCTGTCGCTGCACAACAGTGCCCAGCATTTGCCACATAGACTATAACGCCACTGCTCAAACTGAGGTCAGGAGAGATGCTTAGCTTACAGCATCCAAAGATTCAGGTGCATAGCTCCCTGTCCCTGAGGTCACCGTAGCAGACTAGCATACCCAGCTCCAAGCAGAAGACTCGCAAAGCTCTTCATGTAGGCAAAGGCAGAGAATCTCATGTCCTCCTGTAAAAGCCAAGACCCTGTGTGGCTGGACCAGATCCACAGAACAAGGAAGAGGTAGAGAGAGCCCATTCCAAGAGGCTGTGGAAGAAGGAAGCGGTGGGTAACTGCCTTGGCCCCAGTGCACTTCTATGAGTGAGACATATTCAGACCTGTGCCTGTGCCCAGCCAGGACCCCACAGGACAAAACTGTCAGTGTATACTTGAGGCCAGTGAAACCCCACCTGGGCCTGCTTGCTGCAGACAAATGACGTCCATGCTTTTCCCTCTCTGACCACATTCATCCTTTTCAAGCTGGCATTCAAGCCTGAAGAGCAAGCTCCAGCATTATCATGTGCTCATTCAGCATCAGAAAGCTAGTTGCTAGATCCCAAAAAGTAAGTGAATGAACATGATCCCCTTCTGCACCTGCAGGTGCGTCATGAAACCTGTAGCGCTACCAGAGAAACGCTGTTGGCAGCTCAGGTGTGATGGGATAACTCCATCCTGACCTAGCTCAGGCTCCATGTGCATGAATGTGATACCTAGGACCCAGGTAGAGACTTACCCTGTCTCACCAAGGGCCCTTAGTGTTCACTGCTAAGACCACAACTTTCCAAAGCCTGTGTCACTTCTGTCTCTTCTGGCTGACCTCGAAGATTCTGATGCAGCTCTTGTCTAAAGAGCAGAACAACGCACTAGGAGCACAGCTCTAGCACTGCTTGCTGCACCCTGTGCAGCCCTCAGCCCTTCCCATGCAGCTGCCTTCCTAAAGCACTGGGTCAAGGTAGCCAGCAACGGACAAATTCTCAGTCCAGTGTTGCCAGCAAACATTAAGAAAACTTGAGCAGGATGACAAAAATCATGACTGTCAAAATGACCATTATGGTTTTCAGATGGATAAATATGTGTTCTTCCTATTTACCTTCTGTTTATTCCTTTAAGCATTCAGATTTTCTGCTGCCTGCCACCAAAAGGCAAGCATTAGGGTTAGGGCTAGGCAAGCATTTTAACCACAGGACTCCAGGAGTGACGTTTGTTATAGTATTGCAAGCACTGGAAATAGAGTCAGTGGCCAAAACTACATCTAACATCTCCTGAACTGGGAAACCCACTCTAGAAATGGGAATACTCAGATAAGGTGCAGGACACCCCTGTGCACACGTATGGAGCAGTGGTGCCAACTGAGAGGTCTGAATACCTGACACTGCTCTGCACACTGAGTGCACGGGACTGACACCTAACATTGAAAACCTTACACACTGCAGACCACATATTAAACCAGATTTATCTGATGGCAGCTGAAGGGTATTTTCCTGTTACTTATGACTTCTTTGCACTCCCAGCTTCTACTCTGACATTTTGCAGTCTGGGTTCTGTCCAAGAAGGCCATTTTGGGAAGCTTGAGCACAGTTCACTCCCTGAAAGTAATAGAAGAGAAGACACTTCTGCCATTAGAAAAACAAACACGTAAAATTTAACTGCTGCATCTGACCTCCGGAGGGAGCGTCAGGCGTCAGCATTTAGTACATGGGAGCCCCAGCCAGACTCCCCATGGCTTGGGCACGTGCAGTCATTCCTTATGGAAAACAAGTCTTTATTTAAGGATGTGGACCTGCTTGAGTGAGTCCAGAGGAGGCCATGGAGCTGCTGCGAGGGCTGGAGCAGCTCTGCCCTGGAGCCAGGCTGAGAGAGCTGGGCTGGGGCAGCCTGGAGAAGAGAAGGCTCCTGAAGGGGAGACCTGAGAGCAGCTCCAGTGCCTGAAGGGGCTGCAGGAAACCTGGAGAGGGGCTTGGGACAAGGGATGTAGGGACAGGCCAAGGGGAATGGCTTTAACCTGCCAGAGGGGAGACTGAGATGAGCTCTTAGGCAGAAGCTCTTCCCTGTGAGGGTGCTGAGGCGCTGGCACAGGGTGCCCAGAGAAGCTGTGGCTGCCCCATCCCTGGCAGTGTTCAAGGCCAGGTTGGACACAGGGGCTTGGAGCAAGCTGCTCCAGTGGAAGGTGTCCCTGCCCGTGGCAGGGGTTGGAGCTGGAGGAGCTTTAACGTCCCTTCAACCCAAACCAGGCTGGGATTCTGTGATAACTTCTCATGCCTGTTGGCTTTGAAGACCAGCAGGTGAGGTTGGCTCTAGGTGTTGCACCAGGACAGGACCTCACTTCACATGTATTGCAGGAGGGCAAGAAATGAGCCCACAGGGCTACAACCCACAGTGGTTGAGAATTGCCCTTCTGGAAAAGAGTAAAGTTGGGCATTGCTGGTCTCCACGGTTAGAGTCAGGTTTGGTATCAGGCTTGGAGCATGCACTTGATCCCACATTGCACATTGGATTTTGCACAAGGATTGCTTTCAACCCATTGCATACATTTTCTGCTGATACAATCCCAGGATGGAGAAACTTTGTTTTTATAAGTGATGCATTTTATACAGACACCAGAGAGACAGAAGGTCAGAGTAAGAGAATAGCATTGGATAAAAGATTTGAGGGTTGTAGAAAGCCTTGTGGGAAGGGGAGCTGAGGGAGTTGGTGACTATCTTCAGAGCCTCCAGAGCTCAGCAGTGCAGCTATAGCACAGCAAACATGAAACACTGGAATATATCCTAGGAACCTGGCTGGGTTTTGGCATCCAAGAGAACAGCACAGGGAGAAGTATCAGTGCTACCTGAGCATAGCAGTAAAAGGAGTATCCTTACCAAAGCCTAGTCTGTACTTAGTTTGATTGGAAAAGATCAACTCCATCACATATCTGAGCTTTGATCATACTTCAGATGTTCCTCTGAGAAATGTGAAACCTTCAGATGGCCTCATCACTAGAGAAGGCAGGAAACTGCTTAGAGGATGCTCAGGAGCAGTGGCATTGCCAAGGCTTCAGGTTCAAAGCTGGCTCAGATTGTCAGATGTTTTCAGGTTGTAAATTGAACAACTGGCTGGCAAAACTATCCACACTGCTGAAAAGGGCTCTACCAATAGAGACAGGCACAGACTGGTGGGCAAGAGCAGCCTCTGAGTTCCTGCAGCCCTGTGGTTCCTGCAGCCCTGTGACTCTGTGTATGGAGGGTCCTCTGGGAGCAAGGGGAGATCAGATTCTTTGGCACACAGCAAGCTTCTGATGCACAGGAGATGTGCAGGTGAGAGCAGAGCCTGCCCCTTTCTTCAGGCTCACTCAGTAGGATGTTCCCAGTTCATGCACCAACACATGGTTTTATTGTCTTGGTGAAACTGGTGCAGGCCCAGCTAAAGCATTTTAAACCAAGAACATGTGGGGACATTTGCAGAAACACAGGCTGTGGGGCTCAGCATGGGTGACCCCTCTCTCTAGACCTGCACAGACACCTGCCCCAGGCCCCAGCCAGACCCTGGTCACCTACCCTGGAGGGGAGGCAGCTTGCAGCATCAAGGATTCCCCTCAAAGCAAGGCTCCCAATAGAGTGATGGGCTGAGAAACAGCTGTGCTTTAAGACTCCTGCTGTACACAGCCACCACCTCATCCTTTAACAGAAACCTTAGAGGCAACAGTCCCAAGATTATCCACACCAAGCACAGCAACTCTGCCCTGTTACCTCCAGACCCTCAGCCATTTCAAGCTGATGTGTCACCCATGACAAGTTGTCTGAATAACAAGTGCTAGCGATGTCTCTGTTTGTTTTGCAGACTAATACAAGCTGCAGCATCCACATAATTCCTCCAAAAATGTTGGTAAATTACTAAATTCTGCAACATGTTCCTCTTGAAGAGCACGGAGTTTGGTCGATGCCCATAGCACACTCCCTATGTCAGTACTTCACAGTGAGCGGGGCTGAAAAGTCATCTCTCTTGCTAACTTCATGCTCTTGTGTGCATCATTTTAGTTTGCTTCTGATTAAACCTCACAAGTCCTCATGGCTGCTCACTGGAGCATGGCACAGTAATGCTTGTCTGTATGTCTGCTTTCCCATGTTAGGAGCAGAAATGGGCTCACACAGTGATTTACTGTGATTTACTGGGGTTCATAGTGGTTACGCTGTGGGTTGCCTACCAAAAGCCAACACAGAGGGCCCCCGAACATTTCCCATCTGCCCCAAGTCTTCTCTTCATCCTCCTCTAGACTGATGGAGGATAAAATGTCCTATGTGGAAACAGTTTCTCTCCTTACTGGATCTCATTCAGAAGATCAAAAGGGAATTCCTATTGCCAAACAGAGTTGTAGCAGGTTGGTTTTGTGGGTCAGGACACCTTCCCCTTCCCTGTCCCAATGGGAACAGTTAATTTTGCCTCTTAGCCAGAATAGAATTTTTGCAGGATCTCAGAAATATTAACCCCTTCACCATAATTCTACTATTTCTAGTGAACAAGAGTAAAGAAGGAAACATTCAAGGTTCTCCATGACTCCAATACAGACTCCTCCATGGGGCTGGTGTCCACTGGTCCTAGAGCCAGGGCTCACTGGCTGTTTTTGGGACCCCATGTGGGTTAGTCCTCCTTGGTGTCAGAAGATGCTGAGGGCATGGTCTGCAGCCTGGTAGCTGACCGGGCAGCAGCCTGCTTAGGGAGGCCCCAAGTCACACTGATGCTTCTGGGCAGAGAACAGGACCAACATCCAGTGAGAGATGGAGGGGAGGTCAGCGATGGAAGAGGGACAAGGGACCTTGCACTGAAATTCCCTTGCTAGAGCACGGTAGAGGCCAGGTAGTTTTCCTGCTGTCCTCAAGTCTCCATCACCTGCAGGTTTTCCTTGCAGATGTGGTCCCCTCTCAGGTTGTAGCTCTTCCCACATCCGTCTTCTGGGGCTCTGGTGCCTTCCATGACCTGCAGGAAGCACTCCAAGGAAAAGCCATATCTGCTTTCTGATGTGTCCCACAGAGCACTGTGTTTCAAAGCCCACACCCCCTCCCTGCCCATTTGCCTCCTGTGCTCCCCGTGCTCTCCATCCATGGACTGGCTGAGAGCAAGGGATTTCCCAGAGCTTTCCTGAGTTATTTTTAGTCAGTGCAATAAAGGGAACGGCTAGTTTGTGTTGCTATTTATATAGCCCTCATTAAAATGCTGTTGCTGAATATCCTGGTAGCTGCTTGCTTCCACTCCTGTGCTGACTGCTCCTCTCTCTTTCCTGTTGCAGCACTGAAAAGCCCATCCTCATTCCATGAACAGCGAAAAAGTCTGGAGCGAGCCAAGGTAACTCCTGCAGCCACCCAGTGAGGGGACACGTGGGCTTGCTTTGCATGACTTGCGGGGTTTGATAGCACTCTCCACCATTGCCCCCCTGCTCTGGCATCCTTTATTCAAGCCCTGTGGCCAAAGGTGAGGGTCACAGCATCTCCCCTGCTTTCAGACATGCTGGGGCCAGGCCAGGATTCACAAATGCTCTGGAGCATCTGTGCCTGAGCTATGGGGTTTTACAACATCACTTGGGGTTCACAAGAGACTGTGGGCAGGGAACAGTTCACATGGCATCAGCAGTCCTTCCAGTGAACATCCAAGCAGCTGAAGTCTCCGGACCAGGTCCACAGCTCACTCCTCAAGGCACTGACTGGTGTCCACTCCTCAGCAGGGTTAGAGCAGGGCTAGCAGCAAACAAGGCTGAAGGAGCCTAACTGTTTAGCAAGCGTGCAGGAGGCCTGCAGATGCCCTTTGTCACCCGGAGCGGGTCCCCAGGGAACTCACATTTGTCATCAGGCAGGAGCCCTGCTCTTAGCTCTGCAGTGCAGCGTGGCTGTTACAACACACAACATCCAAGGGGCTAAGTGGGCCAGGCTCCCTCTGGCCCTGTTATCTAGCTGCACTCAGGCTCCCTAAATATTGCTGAAGGCAGAGATAAGTAGGCATTTCCAGAACACATTGAAACCCTGCGATGAGACCACTCTGTGGCTTTTCCAAGCACCTTCCACCCAGCCTTGACAGAGCTGGAGGGATGTCCATGGAAGAGGGAACACTCAGTCATGCAGGTTTTGCTTGAACGCAAAGAGTTTGTTCCATTAATCTGTGTCTAAGAAAGGACTTTTGCAAGGAAGAATGATTGTGAAACATGGAGGAGTGCTCATCTGAACTTAAACACACTCCAAATCACTTGCCCTGAGTCTCCTGTGGTAATAAACGGCCAGCATAAGAAACACAGCATGACTCTGAAAAATTGGTGTGCTTACAGAATTTCAAGCAATCCAAAGTATCCCTGAAGTGTCACATATTTTACAGCTCAAGTATACATCTGTGTCTCTTTGTCTTTCTCTCCAATAGCTTTCGCTGGCTACTTGCCTAGGGAAAGGGAAGGATGCTCTCTAGTCTATCCCAAACTGCGTTTTCAGACTATGCTAATCAAAACATTAATGAGCACAGCCCAGAACAAACATACTCCTTTGCAAGGATGCCCTGCTTTGAGCTGTGACAGGGAAGGAGCAGCAGCTGTTTCCAGATACTTAATGGCATTTGTTGCTTAGCTGACACTCCTCCAAACTGATGTTCTGCAAACAGAAAGCAGATAACAAGAACTGCTTTCATGTGTTTTGAAAGCTCTTCTGTTTCAACTGACACTAAAATAGACCTCAAACACATCTGAAGTCTTTCTCCACCATTTGCACCCCAGCGGCACAAACGCAGCTTATAAAGAGCAACGGTCAAGAGGAACTGAAACCTGAGCAGAAAGTCAGGGTAATGCAGTGTGAATGGTGGGTTTGACAAGGACAATGCCACAGCCGTAGGGCAGCAATTCAAGCTTAGCCCAAGTCAGGACCTGACCCGAGGATTAGCTAGAAATGCATGAGGTGAATTTAACCGCACTCAGGTGCAGACAGCAGCTTGCTCTGTCCTTCATAGGAACCAGCAAACATACACATGGTCCAAGCAAGGGACTGTGTTGGTGAAAATAAGCCGGGGAAAACCTAGCGGGGGAAGGGTAAGGAATGGTAAAGATTTCAGTAAATAAAGTGTCTATTATTTGTTTAAACATGTCACTGGCGACATTAGAGGCTGGCATCGGGCCAGCGCACAGCCTTTGAAGTCAGTGCCTCGTAAGAGCTTGCTGGGTCTGACTTCCCTGAGGCTCAGAAGGGCTTCAGCGCATCCTTCCCGCACCCTGCAAGCATGGCAGGGAGGAAAAGCTGTCGTTCCTGTGCCCCAGAGCAGCCAGCCCCGGCTGGGTCACCCCTGACCACCACAGCCAGCCCAACCATAGCTCTCTAAGCTGTGCTCTTAGCAAGTGGCCCCAGTTCCCTGCCCATGCTCTGTTGAAATTGAAGCCCATGGCTCGCTCTTCTCTATGCATGCGCATGCACAGCTGCTTAGCTTCATCCACCCCAGTGCAGAATCGGCTGAGACCTGAACGCAGTCCTTTCCACGTGTCCTTGCAATCAGATCAGAACTACTTCAGATCATTTCTTCGATTACTCTGAATCATGTTGCTTTGTAATCTGCTAGCCTTGAATGAGTCAGAGCTAAGGAGTATATTTTCTATCCTCCAACACAGTAATGAATGTATTGGCTAGTAGAAAAAATTGCTGTGTAATGTGATTTGATCTATTCTTCTGTTTAGACTGTGAGCCATTCCTAATTCCTCTGATGACCCACAGCTACACTCCTTTCTTATGTTAGTCTTATCCAGACCAAATTTCTCTGGCTTGCCTGTGAGAAAGCCATGTGAGATAATGTCAAAACATGCTTCAAGTCAAGCTGCATGACATTCACTGTTTATTCCTGTAACAGAAATCTGTCAGCTCTCCATAGAATGAAATAAGGTTGGTGTGATGTGGCTTGTTCTTGATGAATCCATCCTGGCTCTTACTCACCTCCTCTCTATCTTCAAAATCTGTTTATAGAGGCTGTTTGATTGCTTGGTCCAATATCTTGCTGACTGGTTTATGAATTCCTTGTTTCTTCATTTCATTTAAAGCAAGAAATTATGCTCTCCCTCGCCCTGTTTCCTGGAGACCCATAGATATTACTCTTGTGCATCTCAAACTGGGAATATTTAACCCATCTGAGGATTCTCCAACCTGATAACTGGGGTTTCTTCTCTTTTGTTGCTGAAGGTTCTTGGCTTAGTCATCTGATCGATAAATAGCCATTTATCTTCTTAGGCAGGATGGTTTAAAAACGCATTAAATCCTGTAGCCATCCCAGCAGCATGCATAATTATTTCTCCTGCTTATGGAACACAGACAGCACTTTCCATTGCCTTGTCATGCCTACGGAAGTCCTTATGAAACCTTTTTCTCATGATCCTGTACATTTTGTACTGCAGGTTTTCCAGTTTTGCTCCAGCTGCTTGTACTATTCTTTCGTATTTATCCTGAAGATTTTAACCTCTTTGAACTATGTCCATTTTTTGGTCCTATTTCTTCCTGTACCTTAACTTAGCTGCAGGAAGACCAAGTCGCGTGGGTGACCCAGGTAAAGAGCCTGGGAATCTCCATGGCCTGCTCAGCCCCAGAGTGCCAGGCTTGCCACAGAAACCATTGCTAACCATACACTGGAGGTGCCTTGGTGCAGCTCTCAAAGGCCACATGGCATGCTAAGCTAGGAGAATATCCACCACTCCCTGTTGAATAGATCTCATCCTTCCCATAGGCTCTTGTAATACTTCCAGGCGTGAGAAACCCAAGGGAAATTGGAAAGGAGACATCTCAGGAGTGGGTTTAGTAAACATTGTAATAAATCCAAAAGAACCATGGGGTGGCACAGGGGCAGATGCTCTCTGTACCTTACTGCTGCTCTACCCAGGTAACTCTCTGCATTTGTGTCCTGCAGACTGAAGATTATCTCAAGCACAAGATCAGAAGCAGGCCTGAGAGATCAGACCTGGTCAATATGCACATTTTGCAAGGTAAGACTGCCTGAGCTTCTCACACATACTCCTTTTTTCTCCCACCTTGTGACTCATGCCTTTCCTGCCCCACTTGGCTTCCCTGCAGGACTCTCATTGGGATAACTTTGTCCCAGCTACTCATGAGGGGCAGATTCAAATGGGACACATGTACAGAATTCAGTCCTGGCCTTCAGGAGGCAGGTCACACATTTATTCCCTGATGTAACATCCAAAGGTTATCTAACCATTCTCCCATCTCTGGCGGGGACCAGTATAAAATACCATGGAGAAGAGCTGTAAGAGAGGACTCAGCAGAGGTGACCCTCATGAAAAGCATACCCAAGGCACTAGTTGTCCAGGGCACTGAAATCCCTGTAGCTGGTGGCTGCAATACCTCCCAAAGCCGGATGTCTTTTGTTTTTCCATAATTCTGGATATTTTATGTGCCAGCTCATGCCAAGCACAGCTGTAAAAAAAGGGTGAGCCCTGCTATCAGGCCATGAGCCACGGCACCTCTCCCCTCTCCCATCCTGGTGTCCCTTCCCAGCCAGAGAGCTGGCAAGGCTCTGCTGTATCCCATCACAGACAGCGGAACACTGTGGTGCCCCCTGTTATCTCCAGAGATACCGAGCTCCTTAGAGCCAGGGAGGATGTGCAGCCTCTCTCCTGTAGTCCTGTCAGATGCCTGGAAGAAGCAGATCACTCTCTGGCAACTGTAATTGCTGGCCTCTGCTCTCGGCATGGATGAAGTCCATATTTCTTTTTCCTCTGCCACACAGGAGGGCTGAGGCAGGGACCCATTCCAGATCACTGTCACTGCCTTGCTTTCTCTTCGGATGTCCATCCCTAGAGTGAGCTAGCACCATTGCTTGTTTATCAATCAGGTGGAAAGTATCTTTCCCTTAGGTTAAACCATAGAAGCACTAGAGGAGTTAGGGGACTACAAAGATGTGGGGCAGCTGCAGTCGCCAGGCATGGGCAAGGCCAGGCAGACACAGCCAGAGGGGAGCTGGAGAAGATACTGCCTGGC
The DNA here is from genome assembly GCF_034315485.1 of Pezoporus occidentalis. Classification (NCBI taxonomy): domain Eukaryota; kingdom Metazoa; phylum Chordata; class Aves; order Psittaciformes; family Psittacidae; genus Pezoporus; species Pezoporus occidentalis. Next base: position 1,670,446 of record NW_026913295.1, read on the forward strand.
TTTGTATTGAGCAAGCTGGCTGTGCTGCCTCACACACACCTCTGCATACAGGACATGTACCCTGGCATATCATGGACTCACATGTCTACTTGGTTCGTAACAGGGCCTAGAGGTGATTGAAACCGGCCAACTGAGACTTCACATCATCTAAATGCTTTACAGGGACACCTTCTGTTACGGTTCACCTCAAGTGTGTTTACTGCCCTGTATAGTCTGAGGCCAGGAGTTACCCTGGATCAGCTCTCCTGGCCTCCTGCAGAGAACTTTCCATGGTATCAAGCCCTGTAACTTCTGTTGCCTACAGTCTCTCTTCTAGAAGAGTCTCCAGTCTTTGAAGACAGGACAATCTGGATGCAGCCCTTCTTCCTTTAGACCCCCAAGGGTATAGACATGGTCTGTTTTAGAATCCCACTCCCTCACTGCTCATGCCTGTGCCACCAGAGGAGCCAGACGACCTCTGTTCAGGCAATGTCTGTTTAATTGGCTACTTACATCACCACTCAATAACTGTAGACTTCTCAGCTTGGTTTGGTAGGGCTGTAGCTTCCAGATCTAGCTGCCTCTCTTATGCTCCTCTGCATCTTGTTTTTTCCCTGAAGTCCTGGAGCACTGTTGTTACATTGCCTCCAAATGTCTGCTCCCAAAACCTCAGCCTTTTTTCTTCCAGTGCAAGACATTTCCTCCACCTGTCAAACACTGTCAATGGTTCATTTCTGCAGCTGCTCCCCAGAAGTAGGGATCCATCTGCATTAGCCAGCAAGGGCCAATGGGCTCCTAGCAGACAGGAGCTGGAGTCCACTTTGGCCCCTACATTAGTGGGAGTTTGTTAATGAAGTTTCCATTGCATATCATTCCTGATCCTTGGGGAGGATGCCCCAGCTGCAGGATGGGTTTGCAAGCCTAGGCTAGTAGACAAAGGCTTTTGCCTGGGAATGAGAAGTTGGACCTCAGGCTCAGAGGAGGACCTATGTCTCAAATCCCACCAGCCCCATCCAGTCCAGCATCCTGCCTCACAGCCTCACAGCAGCTCCTGCTGTGCACTGAGCCATCTGGCTGCAGCCCAGATTTTGGCTGCGTTGAAGGGAAAGCACATTCTCACTGTGCACTTTGCTTGGAGATGCCCCAGGTCCCAAACTGATGCCTTCCATTTGGCCTTTTAGACTCAGCTGCAGAGGGGTCCATTCAGTCTACTCAAATGAAGCTGAAAAGAGCCCGACTGGCAGATGATCTCAATGAAAAGATTGCTCTCAGGCCGGGTCCTTTGGAGCTGGTGGAGAAGAACATTATTCCTGTCGACTCCGCTGTGAAAGAGGCCATAAAAGGTAGTGGAAGTGAACGTGCATGTTGTGTTGTGTGCATAGCACGGGGCTGGCAAGGTTATGAGGATGTACTGCAGCGGCTGCAGGAAGTGACTGACCTGGACTAAAAAGCTGCATTTATTGCTTAAATTTAACTATTTTCACAGTAAGCAGCCCAGGCCAGCACAGCCTGGGCTATTTTACCCAGCTCTAGGAAAAGAGAGCTCTCATCTTAGAACAATAACCACTGTAAAATGCTCATCTCCTCAGGACCTCTCTTCTTAAGCTGTTTCTCTAGCCAAGGCTTTGAGCACATACATGATACTGTGGGAGACAAGACATTCTTGCCTCCCTCTTGAGGGAGAGGACCTAGGTGCACACATGTTGTGAGGCCAGCTTGGGTTTGCCCATTTGTGCCCTATCAAGCTTTCCTGTTGCAGCAGGTGGGGGTGAAGTGTTCCAGTTCGGTTCTCTCTTATTTCCACTGATGTTAGTGGGATGCGTGGCCCAACAGAGTAGGATGCTGCATCTCTGGCGTGTGGAAGCATCCCTGGGGTGCTAGACTGCTGGGGAACACAAGGACCTGCAGGGTTCACTCCTACCTACCAGTGCCCAGCACTTGACTTATGCCTAAGCTGGGTTTTGTCTATCACCTACCCCCCAACCAGAGCACGGAAGCAAAATCCTCCACTTTCATTCCCCCTGTGCTGCTGCAGGGAGGCTGGTGTGGGAGCTGACACAAAGCAAAAGGTGACTGAGGTTTCACCAGGGCCAATACCAGGACAGGGAGATCCAAAGGCAAAGAAAGGGGCAGGAAAGCCAGTGGGGTCCTGCAGTACCAGGACAGCAGCCTGTGTTTGAGCATCTGAGAGATGCTGTGCCCCATGGGAGCTGCTCGTTCTGTTGCTCCTGGTTCCTCAATTCATGGGATTATTTCCATTGGCAAAATCCCATGTTAGGTGCCTGTTCTGGGGCTCAGAGCAATCTGGGGACAGTGGCAGGGCTCTGGGACAGGAGTGGGGTTTGAACAACAGAAGTGATGCTGAAAACGGGAATTGAAACAGGAAGGACTTTGACTTTCATTTCACCTCATAAACCAGCATAAGTGGCTCCAATACTGCTCTGTCCTGCCCCACAGTTGCTCCTGCTGTTGGTTTTCCTGCTGTGGCTTTTCTAGTGTGGCCCTTGAGCTGCTCCTTTTGCAGCATTTCACAGCTCTCATCTTCAGAGGTGAAATGTTCCAGGACTCTGCCTGAAGAGGAACTTTTAATGAGAGTTCAGTTAAAATCTCCCCAGCCACTTATTGAAGGGAAGAACAGTGGAAAACAAAAAATCCCCCCCCCCCAAACATTTGAGACAGTTTGAGCCCGACTTTATTCACTGCAGCAGAGGCTTGGAGGCTGGGCAAGTGAGCTGGGAACAGCGTTTCTCTCCAGCTGCCTTGTCAGGAGCTCGTGGTAAAGAGATTTACAAGACAAAACTGATAAAAACAAAAAGTCTGGCTTGAAAAAAATGGATCCATTTGAACTTTCTCCCTTGCACAATGCCCTTCTATCACATGGCTGAGGAAAAACTGTCCCCTGTAAGTGAGTTTTATCCCATTTAGGGTGAATCATGAAGCACATTAGGGTTAACCGTGAAGTTACTTGGTAACGTTGGGCGCCATGAGGAGGAGGTGCAAGTGCACCAGGAACACAATCCCAGCCCTTAGGTTTCTGCAGAACAGAGCCCCAGGCTGAAGGATCTTCAAGGTGATTTTTGGGGTCAGAGGCACCTTGTGGTGCTCACAGCTAAGGGCAGAACACAGAGCAGGGATGAGCACTGGCACTTGTGAACGTTTTGTTTTTGCAATACCAGAAAGATGACAGGGTTTAAAATCATTTTACTTTAACCTTGGAATCTCAACTGTTTATACAGTGGAAAGTTCAGCTGACGTGTTCCTCTAATCACCTCCGGCAGGGTGAGCAGCAAGTGCCAGACCCCAACCGAAAGCCCTAACGTCCCAGTGACAGGAGGCCGCCAGTGCCCTACATAGCTGAGCAGTGATACAAGAACCCTTTTTTACCAGGTCCTTGTCATCACTTTGTCCAATTCGCTTGAGAGGACAATACCCAGTGCATTAGAAACAGCCCCGAGCAAACACCATTCTGCCTGAGATTACAGCAGAGACATGGGATCCTGAAACAATACGGGCTGGGTGAGAGCAGGACAGATAAGGGCAGCATTCCCCACCCGGCACAGGCCCGTGGTATCAAGCAGCAGGATGCAGCACATTCCTGTCATGCTCCAGGCTGCTGCTGTGTCCCAAAGGTCCCTTGGGCTTTCAGCTTTGGCACCACTTCCCAGTGCATGCTTATTAAATGCCAGCGCAGCGGGAGCCCTGCACATCCACAGTCCTCGCGTGTTGTCATTTTTCCCAGAGCAAGGATGCCCATGCTTGTCTGCAATTTTTCTCTCTATTTATGGAGTCACTCATTTCTGCCCAAAGCCTCTGTCCAGTGCCCACTACAAAAGCATCTCTGGTGGATAACGCCTTCATCCACCCCAGTGCTTCATCAGCTGGCTTAGCTGTGGCTGCCTGCTCCAGTGGGAAGGCACAGTTTGGATGCTGGAGAGGGGACATTCAAGGAGCTCCGTGCTCTGGAGAGCAGGGAAGAGAGGCTCTCCAGGAGACACATTGATCTCATATTCTCATCCCAGGATATGAGATACCCAGGATATGATCATATCCATACAGCAGCAGGGAAGAGAGGCTCTCCATGGGACACATTGATCTCACACCCTCATCCCAGGATATGAGGTACCCAGGATATGATCATATCCATACAGCAGCAGGGAAGAGAGGCTCTCCATGGGACACATTGATCTCACACCCTCATCCCAGGATATGAGGTACCCAGGACATGATCATATCCATACAGCAGCAGGGAAGAGAGGCTCTCCATGGGACACATTGATCTCACACCCTCATCCCAGGATATGAGGTACCCAGGACATGATCATATCCATACAGCAGCAGGGAAGAGAGGCTCTCCATGGGACACACTGATCTCACACCCTCATCCCAGGATATGAGGTACCCAGGACATGATCATATCCATACAGCAGCAGGGAAGAGAGTCTCTGCATGGGACACATTGATCTCACACCCTCATCCCAGGATATGAGGTACCCAGGATATGATCATATCCATACAGCAGCAGGGAAGAGAGGCTCTCCATGGGACACATTGATCTCACACCCTCATCCCAGGATATGAGGTACCCAGGACATGATCATATCCATACAGCAGCAGGGAAGAGAGGCTCTCCATGGGACACATTGATCTCACACCCTCATCCCAGGATATGAGGTACCCAGGACATGATCATATCCATACAGCAGCAGGGAAGAGAGGCTCTCCATGGGACACATTGATCTCACACCCTCATCCCAGCATATGAGGTACCCAGGACATGATCACAGCCACACAGCGGCAGGGCAGCGGCTCGGGGCAGGGAGCCAGGGCTCCCCGTGTCCTCGCCCTCCCCGGCCCCAGGAGCCGGGGCAGGCAGCGATAACGTTATCTGTGCGATAGGGCAGGGGTCAGGGCCGGCGGGGCGCGCTGCTGAGCAGAGGCTCCTCGCCGGGCCGGCAGCAGGGGCAGGTGGGCGCTGGTCCCCAGGCCCTGCCCACTTCCCCCGTTGGCACCTCGCTATCTGCGGGCCGAGCTGCCTGACGAACGGCAGCCGCGAGCACGGGGAGATGGCGAGCGCGGCCCCGCTGCTCCTTCCTCTGCCCCCACCTGCGGGCTCCGGTGCTCACAAGACCCGCGTTTCTTCATCTGGCAGCGAGAGCCGGGGGTCAAGAGCCGCTGCCCACCCGAGCGGCAGAGAGCACGGCTGCGGGGAGAAGCCGTGCCGGGGGCTCTCGGTGTGAAGCATTCGCGCGGGTGAAGCCTGCGGACAGAGGCATCTCCCCACCGCAGCCCTGGCGAGCCCCATCTCCCTCCGCACGGCTCGGGCCAGCAGCCGATGCCAGCTCCCCTCTCGCTGCTGCCCCCGCGCAAGCACCACAGGCGGCCTGCGCTCAGAGCCAGCTCTCACGGGGTGGGTCTAAATCCCCTCGCTCAAGGCAGGGCCCTCAGATCGCCGCTTCCTCCCGGCAGGCACCCAGGTCAGCTTCCCCAAGGCGGCGGACGCCTTCGCCTTCGAGGAGGACAGCAGCAACGACGGGCTGTCCCCGGAGCAGGCGCGGAGCGAGGGCTCCCCGGGCCCCGCCGAGCCGCCGCCGGCCGCCAAGGGCCCAGAGCCCGCCGCGGGCTCCGCGCCTCAGGTGGGCAACGGGGGGGGGACACGCGGAGCTGCAGCACCCCCTGCCGGGCAGCGCCGGTACTGCAGGGAGGGTGGTGGGGTGGGGAATAGAGGGGACTGGGGTGAGCTGGGGCAGGCTGGGGGGACTGGGGTAAACTGGGGGAGACTGGGATGAACTGGGGCAGACGGGGGGCACTGGGATGGACTGGGGTGAGCTGGGGCAGGCTGGGGGGACTGGGATGGACTGGGGGAGACTGGGGGGATTGGGATGAACTGGGGCAGACAGGGGGCACTGGGATGGATTGGGGTGAACTGGGGCAGCTTGGGGGCACTGGGATGGTCTGGGGTGAGCTGGGGGAGACTGGGGGGACTGGGATGGACTGGGGTGAGCTGGGGGAGACTGGGGGGATTGGGATGAACTGGGGCAGACAGGGGGCACTGGGATGGACTGGGGTGAGCTGGGGCAGACGGGGGGGACTGGGGTGAGGTGGGGCAGACCGTGGGATTGGGATGAGCTGGGGCAGACTGGGGGGACTGGGATGGACTGGGGAGGCTGGGAGGACCTGAAGTGGATGGGGGAGCACACCTGAAGGACTGCGGCTGGTGAGAGGGGAACTGGGCTAATCTGGGTGACAGTGACGGGGTGCACTGGAGGTGGGGTGAGGATATGGGGCTGAGGTGATTAGGGTGGACTGGGATGCGCTGGGGAGACAGAGGCCTGGGAAAGGGCTGGGATGGCCTGGGAGAGCGGGGATATTGGGCTGGGATAGATATGTTGGGGTGGGATGGACGGGGGACAGCACGGGCTGTGGGAAATGGGGTCCCAGGCACCCCTGGCTCTGGCCGCACTCCCTGGCTCCCATCACACAGCAAACCCTTCCCTCACAGGACCAGCCCTGCAGCGCCGATGGCCACGCACTGGACCCCGCAGCGGCGCAGGGCATCCAATGTGACAGCCCCAAGCAGCTGGCAGGGCAGGAGAGCCCCATGCTCCCGGTGCCCTCCGCCGTGAAGGTAGGTCCTGAGCCTCCAGGCTGCCCGGGGCTGGGATCAAGCATGGGGAACGTGGCTGTGCTCAAACCCATGTGCTGCACCCCACATGTGTGGGAGCTCTGGTGGTTGGCCTAAAGGCTTGGGATAATGCCAGGAGACGAACCTTGTCCCAGGCTGTGATTTGTTTCATTTCATAACAGTACAAGGTATAGCATCGTACCTTGCTAGAGGCGAGTGCTCAGGTTCTGCACTGCAGATGTCCCCTGGGGCTAGGAGCAGAAGGAAATACAAGGCAACACTGAAACTCCTTCATAGAATCATGGAATCGCAGACTCATAGAACAACTGGATTGGAAAAGACCTTTAAGTTTGTCCAGTCCAACCATTCTCCCAGCCCTGCCAAAGCCACCCCTAACCCATGGCACTGAGGCCTCGTCCCCACGCTGTGTGAACACCTGCAGGGACGGTGACTGCAGCCCTGCCCTGGGCAGCCTGTTCCAATGCCTGAGCACCCTCTGAGGCAGGAATTGTTCCTCAGCTCCATCTAAACCTGCCCTGGGGCAGCTTGAGGCCGTTTCCTGTTGTCTTCCAGTTAAGGAGAGTCATTCTCCATCTCATGTGCTCTCCCACACAACTGAGATGGTGCAGGGGCCTGAGGGAGTCTTCTACATGCAGGCTGAGCAGCTCTTTGAGTTGGGGGTGTCAGGGTGCTTGCAGGAGCTGCCCTTGCTCTGCCCCAGGCTTTTGAGTCCCCACAGGGGTGGCAGAGCTCTTCTCCCAGCTAATTCCTTTCCTTCTTGGACCAACAGTCCAAATCGGCGAGTGACAGCAAGAACCGTCACAAAAAGCCCAAGGACACCAAGCCCAAGGTGAAGAAGCTGAAGTATCACCAGTACATCCCTCCAGACCAGAAGGCAGAGAAGTCCCCTCCACCCATGGATTCTGCATATGCCAGACTCCTCCAGCAACAGCAGCTCTTTCTGCAGCTCCAGATCCTCAGCCAGCAGCAGCAGCAGCAGCAACAGCAGCATTTCAGCTACCCAGGGATGCACCAAGGCCAAGTAAAGTGAGTAGCAATATGTCAATAGCAGGGTTTAGTCCTGTCTCTATCCAGGTTGTTCCCTCTATACCCATTTGTGCCAGTGCAAGGGGGATATATGCATGCAAGTGAAACAATCATAGAATCCCAGACTGGTTTAGGTTGTAAGGGACCTTAAAGCTCATCCAGTTCCTGGGCAGGGACCCCTTCCACCAGGTTGCTCCAAGCCCCTGTGTCCAACCTGCCCTTCAACACTGCCAGGGATGGGGCAGCCACAGCTTCTCTGGGCACCCTGTGCCAGCGCCTCAGCACCCTCACGGGGAAGAGCTTCTGCCTTAGATCTAACCTGAACTTCCCCTGTTCCAGTCTGAACCCATCACCCCTTGTCCTATCACTGCAGTCCCTGATGAAGAGTTCCTCTCCAGCAGCCTTGTAGGCCCCTTCAGATATTGCAAGCTTGGGAACATAAAAGCTTGGAAACAGCACAGCCTCCTGCAAAGCCAGCATGGCTTTGTGCACTGGCTTGGCCACCAGAAACCTCCTTACAGCCCAACCTGGTTCTCTTTGGGGTTGGCAGCCCGTCAGGTCTCATATGGGAGATGGCAGCCCCAAAGGAGCAGAGAGATGGTACAGTGGGCACAGAGACCCCAGGGGGATAGACAAGTTACCCCAAATCTCCTTTGTTATTCCAGGCAATCAAATGAGCAAATGGTCAAAAGTTCAAATTCTTCATCAACTGCTGTCAACACCAGCCCTCTTTCTCCTGTGAAAACCACCTTTTCGGGCCAGACTTGTGTCTCATCAATCAAGCCAGGCCCTCTGCCGTCAAACCTGGATGACCTGAAAGTGAGTGCAAAGTTTGTGCAAAGGAGCAGAATCTCCTCCCCTGTATGTGCTTTGCAGTCCTCAGATTGTGCATTGTAGTGCCCCAGGCTGATCAGCAAACCAGAGGCACCACGCTGTGAGCAAACCCAGGAGTACATCACATTGGTCGTGAATCTGTTACTGTGATTGCAACTGAAAACCTGGTTTGCTGCTCTGCAGGGCCATGTGGGTGCCTTGCTCCAGGGAATGCATCAGCAAACCTTAGGTATAACTCAGGAGGGCTGCAGGCCAGGCCATCAGGTCAAGGAGTGAAGGACAATCAGTGCTGCTGCTCCTGCAGCTCACAGCTCCATGCCTTCTGTGGGTTTATGGTGGCCATCATGGATGCTGCTGGCAGACCAGCCAGAAGCTGGGATGTCAGCATGGCCTCCTCTTAGTGACTCAGCTTCTCAGTGGTCACTGCAACCAGGCCAGCTCAGCTCTCTGCACAAGCAGGTATCTCCTGGAGTCTGCAGCTACAAGCACTATGAGCACCTAAATCTCTCATGTAGGCGTGACAGGCAGGGCATGAATGAGAATCACTCATATCAACAATTCTTTTATACTTTTATTCTTTTATACTTTTGTATTCAACCGTGGGGAAGGCCAAGTCCCTTTAGAACTAGAGACCTGGGGGAAATATTCATAATTAAAGAAATAAGGTGAGGTAGAAACAGCATCAGTTTGGCCGTATTGATGCCCCAGCTCAGACATCTGAACTGTGTGCAGATGCCTGAACGTGGGATATCTGACTCTGAGGTATATGGTCACATTCCCTGAGCTAAAAGATGCCATCAGCTAGTTCCTTTAGTGTGAAAGTCCTCTGTTCATTTAGAAACCTACTGCCAGGAAGAGAGTCTTGGTTTACCTCCATGGCTCAAGGACCACTGCTGGTTCATGGAGAGGAGTCTCAGTTACTGAAGGAGGAAAGGTTTTCCTGTTAGGAGAGGTCGAGATCCTGCAGGACGTGGGGTGGTCAGGGTTGCACAGAGTGATTCTGGTGACTGCAGGTGAGACAGTGAGCCCCTGGGGGTCAGAGCTTTAAAGCAGGAAGCTGGGAGCCCGTGATCTGAGGCTCCCTATTAGAAATGCTGGGTTTCTAAAAGGATCATCTTCCTCCCAGGTGTCAGAACTGAGGCAGCAGCTCCGAATACGAGGCCTGCCCGTGTCAGGTACCAAAACAGCGCTGATGGAACGGCTGCGGCCCTTCCAGGAGTGCGGCAGCAACGCAGTGCCCAGCTTCAGCGAGATCACCACCGTCACCTTCCCCGTCACTCCAACCAGCACCCTGTCTAGTTACCAGTCGCAGTCCTCCACCAGCATGTTATCCAATGGCTTCTACCACTTTGGCAGCACCAGCTCCACACCACCCATCTCTCCAGCCTCCTCTGACCTCTCTGTGAGTGGCTCATTGCCAGACACATTCAACGATGGGCCCATGTCTTCTCCACAGTTTGGTCTCCAGCCGTCTCCAGTTCATGGCAGTGCTGAAGAAAGCCTCATGAGCAGCATGAATGGAGGGAGCATCCAGCTGGAGCTGGAAGGGATCGACACAGAGAAAGACAAAATGCTGGTGGAGAAGCAGAAGGTCATCAATGAACTAACGTGGAAGCTGCAGCAAGAGCAGAGGCAGGTGGAAGAGCTACGGATGCAGCTCCAGAAGCGAAAGAGAAATAATGGCCTTGAGGAGAAGCAGCAGCCCGCTCCTCATTTCTTTGGTGTCCCCATCAAGCAAGAAAACACAGTGTCCAGCTGTCCGTTTGCATCCAAACAAACTGCCTTGAAAGGCCAAGCCAACAGCTCGGATAAGTTGAGTAACTGTGGGGTGCCACAGCTGCCTCACATTGTAAATAGCCACTGCTTGGAGCCTGCAGGGCAAAGCACCATCACCTCCTCGACATTCCTGAGCCCGCAGTGCTCCCCCCAGCACTCCCCACTCGGGGCTGCAAAGAGCCCCCAGCACATCAGCCTGCCACCCTCTCCCAACAGCCACTATCTCCTCTCGGTGTCCCCCAGCTCAGAAGGGCGCAGTGGGTCCCCGCAGGCCAGCAGTTGCCTTCGCACAGCACCGGTAAGTGGATGCAGCCCATCGCAGCAGTGAACGTGCTGGGCTCTGTGGGCAGCCAGTCCAACATCCCAGTTTGAGTCCTTCCCGAGGAGCCCAGGACCGCTGGCACCCAGGGTGGGCACCCAGGGGGCTGTAGTGGTGCCTGGAAAGGCTGAGAGCATCCCACATTGACAATGGGTTGGAAGCTGAGGGCACCACAGGGTCCTTTGCAGGGCATCTTCTGGGGAATCCTGCTGCCACCTGGGGGACCACAGCACAGCTCCCATGCCCCATGGAGCCCTGGCACAGCTCCTTCTGCCCTGGGGGAGCCCTAGCACAGCTTCCCTCTTCCCCAGGGGACCCCAGCACCAATCGCTCTGCCCCGGGTGAGCACTGGCAAATCCTCTGCCCCACAGAGCCCTGGCACAGCTCCCTCTGCCCTGGGGGAACATTGGCACAGCTGCTTCTGCCCTAAATGAGCCCTAAGCTGGCTGCCTCTCCCCTCAGGAGGCCCTGGCACAGCTTGTGGTGCCCCTGGGAGAATCCTGGCACAGCTCCCCCCATCCCATGGAGCCCTGGCACAGCTCTATCCACAGCAGGGAAGCACCGGCACAGATCCCTCAGCCCCTGGGAGAGTCCTGGCTATATTCCTACATCCAGCTAAGCCCCCAGCATCTTCCCAAGCCATTGCAGCTCCTAGCAAGGAGCGAGGGATTTTGACCACTGGGTTGAAGGAGGGCAGTTTCCCTGGTCATATGGGAACCTTTTTCTTGGGAAGATAAAGCAGGGTTTGCAATTGGAGTCTACAGTCAGCTAGAGTGTGTGCCTCCCCACCAGGCAACCAGCACAGCAGAGTTGTCCCTTCAGCAACCACCACTCCTCATTCTGCCCTCTGCACAGGGACAAAAGCTTGGAGAGGGCACACGATGACAACACATGAAAGCATCACAAGGTGCTGCTGATCCCAGCCCCAGTTCATCCCCGTTTCTCTCTTCCCCTTGCACCAGGATGCTCTGCAGTATCATGCCTGTGCTCCAGCAGTGAGCAGAGGTCAGCCTGGCCCTGGCTCTCAGAGCTAGTCTGATGGAGCTGCTTTATCTCCCTCCCTCCTGCCTGGAAGCCAAGCACTTTGAGCTGATTTGACCCACACACCTGTGTTTCCCTGGCACCAGCCCGGCCTCACCAGGGGTGAAAGAGAGCTGGGCCTCCCTTTGCACTGACTCCATTTCCCTGTATTTCCCCATGCAGATGCCTACGCAGGCAGGTCAAAAGTTTTCTATTCCATCCCCAACTTTTTGTAAGTCAAGCCCAGCCCTCTCAGAGGTAAAGCAGCCTCCACCCTATGAGGATGCAGTAAAGCAGGTAACTGCATGGTTTTTATTTTCTATAAGGCTAGGGCTGTGCAGGGAGTTCTTTTGAGGCTGATGTAACTCATCCTCAGGAGGTATAACCTGTTATAGGGTCTCTGGGTAGAACAGGCTTGTTCCATAAGGAACAGGCTTTGCTTGAAGACTTAGGTGCTGAATGACTGCCATAAAGCAGTCAGACACCCGACTGGATGGGACAGCATCTTCTGTCCTGCTCCAGCTGCCCTGGGGCCCTGACATCCCCCTGCAGGACTTCACTGTACTTTTCTTTGGGTGCTCAGCGTGACGTGAGAAACAGACTCTTGTGCATTCCCAAGTCATCAGGAAACCTCCCCTTCCCTCTTGAGCCCATTAGCAAAGTTCTGTGCTCCATGGCATCTGCCTCCCTTCGGCTCACCCTGGAGCACTGTTCCCATGGGGAGGACTGTCTCCATCACCCGTGAGCCCCTTACTTCTTGTGACAACCTGTCTTTGGCCTCAGTGCTGGTTACGATGGTGCCTTCAGGACAGCGGAGCAGTGCTGTTGGCAGTGATTAACATGGGCTGGTGCTGGCAGGGAGGTGTGCACGAAGTCCTTCCAGGGCAGGAAGAGGAGGAAGATGATGCCCTGCCCCCTAGGCTGCAGGGAGTGCTAGGAGGCACATGCTAGTGCAAGGTGCTGTGTCCATAAAGTCCCTGTGTCCTGACAGCCCTGGGAAGGAGCAGTGCGTGGTGGCCACTGAGCAGGGTGGGGGGAACCTGGTGCTGTGCTCCCCAGATCTACTGTGCCTGTCCCATGTCCCTGCAGTGCTCACCTGAACGCCGCTGGCAGCCCCATGCTGGTGTGGCACCTCTCCTGCATGGGAGAAAGCTGTTTGTGGGGTCTAGAGCCACCTTCCTGGCTTGTGGCTGGAGGGACTCTCCTCCTAATGCCCTCTACTCTCTTTGTTGTTTGCTGCAGCAGATGACACGAAGTCAGCAGATGGACGAGCTCCTGGACGTGCTGATCGAGAGCGGAGGTAGGCACTGCTTCCCTGTTCCCCTCCAGGCCTTCCCCTCTGAGCCAGTGGCACCCCGTGGGGCTCAGTGCTTTCTGTGCACTCCAGTAGAGCTGCCTGGGTTGAATGCAGCTTTCAATTTCCCTCCCTGTGCCAGCAGCCACTGAGACTGAATGCAAAAGCATGTTGGCCCTCCTGGAGCCTGCTCCTGAGGACCTGGTGGGCGGTCTGGGCTTGGTCACCACCTATGCAGAGAGAAGGGACAGAAGGCAACAGCCTGTGCACAGCACTGCCAGCACCCTCCCCATGCAGAGCCTCCTGCCCTCCACCACTCCCAGTGCTGCCAGTGCCGTCTCCTGCATAGAGCACTGCCAGTGCCCTCCCCTGTGCAGAGTGGTTGCCTCTGCCCTTCCCCATGCCCGTGGGGACAGCTGCCAGTGCTCGTGCCCTAGGGACAGTGTCCAAAGCCAGGGAATCAAGGTCAGAAAGCAGGAACCTGCAAGGCTTCCCACAAGGAGGGTGGGTGAGCAGTGCCAAGGGGGTTGTGTGGGGAGCGGGTCTCCGTAGGCTGAGGTGATGCCCCTGTGCCCAGCAGCGGTGAGCACTGCCAGAGCACCTCAAACCCCTCACATCTGTTGACAGAAATGCCAGCCAATGCCAAGGAAGATCAGTCCTGCCTCCAGAAAGTACCTCAGATAACGGTGTCTACAGGGAACTCCAGCACCGCGCTCCCCAAGGCATCGGCCCCGTTTGAGCAGGTCTCCTCAGCCCAGCTCCCCTTCGAGCACTGCCCGGGCAGCGGTGACGCTCACCTCGAGGTGCTGCTGAGCGCCCACAGCCCCCTGGGCAGGGTCAGTGAAATCGCCCTGCTGAAGATGGGGGCAGAGGAGTCCCACTTCGAAGGGATGATGGAGGGGTTCCCCGGCAAGGCCGCCGATGAACTGCTCCCCTCTCAGGAGATCTTACAGCCTCCCCTCTCGCCCATGGACACCCAGCTCTCCCCTTCCCCTGCCGACGGCGCCGGTTTACAGATGAGCTTCACTGAGTCTCCATGGGAAACGATGGAGTGGCTGGACCTGACCCCCCCCAGCTCCGCCACCGGCTTTGGCTCGCTCACCCCAGTGGCTCCCAGCATCTTCAACATTGATTTCCTAGACGTTACCGATCTCAACCTAAACACCAGCATGGACCTGCACCTGCAGCAGTGGTGAGAGGGAGGGTGGTGGAGGCAGGACGCAGCAGCCAGCACAGTGTTCCTGTCATGCCGGGGAACGCACAGGGCGAAGGTGCCACATCCAGGGGAAACTGGAGTCATTTTCCCAGCATATAAACTGAATATCCAGTTATGGCCAATCGACAGCACAGTTGCTCTGGTAGCTTGGTTTTCCTCCATCGACACGTCCCCACAGAGGACAGCAGTGCCTTTAATGCTTCTTTAGATTGAAAAGAACTTTGGTTCCCTTTCTTTTCTCTTTCCCCCCTTCCCAGTTTTAGCAGCCACTCTTGTGAGAACTGGAGCAGCTCATGACAAAACTCTGTGATGAGGAGACCTCACCTTGGTGGCAACAGGAAATCTTGGAGAGGATAGCCTGTTGCTGCCCTCTCCTCCTGCCCGCCTCGCCCTTCAAGCAATCCTGCTGGGCTCATCCTGGCCATGCCCAGGCAGGGATGTGGGATCAGGGAGGCTCTGCCCAGCCAGGGTGACAAGCACACTTCTCCATACAGCCAGGCTCGCCGAGCTTCCTGCCTCCACCGCTGTGTTGCCCAGTCCCTGCACAGCTCTGCCCCATGTGGATGAGAGGTGGAGACCCCCCGTATTCGTGGTATCACCTTGTCATGTCCTCATGGTGCCTCAGGGGCTGAAAGCCCAGGAGCCATCCTGGCTGCAGTCTGAAGTGGATCAGGCTGGAGCCTGTGATCGCTGGATGTTGGAGGCAGCTGCTCAGGCTGCACAGGCAGGTACCAAAGGGATGTGGAGTCCCAGTGAAGCTGCTGCACCCCAGCTAGCACGGTACAGATGAAGAGATGTGTAATGTGTTTTGGTCCAAGGTAGGAGCAAGTCGTACAGAGAATACAGCCCTTTGGAGGGGCTGACCTTTGCACAGCCAGAAGTCAGGATGGATTTCCACCACCTTGCATGACCTGGGAGCAGGGAGAGCCAGAAATGGACACTCAGCGGCCGGCACATGGGGCAGGGTTGAGCAGGTCCTCGCGGGGCTGCAGTTCTGTGCAAGCATCTGCTGTTGTTGCCTCCACTCCTCAGCCATCTCCCATTCCCACTCCCTCCATTCTTCCCATCCCTCCTCAATCCCCATCAGTCATCCCCTGGTTCCCAAGTTTACTCCAGCATCACTGCTCACAGCCCAGAGCAAGGCCACCCGGAGAACGGCTGTGAATCACTGAGCCTGGAGGAGCTAGTTCTCCTGAAGCTGGCAGAGACGGATGCTCTCCTGCAGTGATGCCTCCCATTTGAAGTCACCAGCATTTCTCCTATGAGTCTCTGTGCAATATATTTCCTCAGGCTCTGGAGAGAAGGAGCCTTTGCTTCACTTGGCTTCCACCAAAGACCTTGCTGCGGACTTGTCTGACGGACACGTCTACTTCTTTGCAATTCTGGTTTTGCCAAAGTAAATATTGTTGCTGACAAAGATTGTTAAACTATTTACAGACTGAGCGTATTTAATATTTGTGTTACTGGAAAGACAGCACATCGGAGGTGCAGCAGCCGGGGGGGGAAACCGGCCATGGTTCCCATGGGATGCTCCCCCCAGGGATGCTGGAGCTGTCGAGGAGGCTGTGCAGCCCCTGCTGCGCCTCCAGCTCGTGGCGTTGTTGCATGCTGTATAAAGCACGTGGCAGTAGCTCTCAAGTCGCTGTTTAAAGCACCACTTTTCTATTGTACAAATGGTCACAGTGCACTGCCAGGGTAGGGGGTCACAGGGTGCATTTTGTAAAAGAATTCCTTTTTCTAAGTGAGAGATTTTCCCAAGCCAGTCCCTGCAGAGTATCACCAGCACCTGAACCAGAGTAGTGTTAGCTGCTGCACTGCGGCACTGTACAGGCCTGTCCAGGTAACTTCCTCCTCTAGGCAAACCTAGTTCCTTATTTAAAGGGATGCTGTCAGCTTCAATCTTGTAAGCAAGCACATTTCCTTACCTATGTTACCAGCAACACCTTCATTATTAAAACCCTTTTGTCTTGACGCTCTTGTTTGCTGTTTGATTTCACCATCTGGCATCAGCCCCGTTCCCAGCTCAGCTCAGTCCTTGCAGGAGCAGACGCGTTTCTTTCACAGCACCAGTTTCTCCTGGAAGATTCCTGAGCGAGCTGACTGGAGTCTCCTGTTTCTGAAGGCTTTTTCTTCTCACAGCTTTGGCTTCACTTTGTTCTGTAAACCTGGGGTCAGTGACCCCTTCAAAGGCAGTGGTGGGCACCCTGCCCAAACCCTTTGCAAGTTCCATGTACCCATTAATGTCATTTTCCAGATTCTTTCTTCTGCCTAAAAAAGGGTTCCCAGGACATTCACTCACTGTCTGTGGGGGTATTCCTGGTGTGTCTATGGTGGGAAGATCCGGAGACATTGCAGAAGTGAGTCTGAGATGCAGTTGAAAAACACTGTTAAACATGTTCAGGTTTGAGTCAAACACATTCATGTGTTCAACGTCTTCAAGTTTAGCGACTTTAAGATGTTCATGGACTAGGTCCTATAAACATCTTGAAGTCTCTAAACCACAGCCTGCAACCGAGTGTGCTGTGATAAGTGGCGTGCACTGAGCCAAGCTGTCAGCAAAACCTCCACCTTAAGAGTTCCAGAGGGCTGACTTTGGCCTGTTCAGGATGTTGGTTGGCAGAATTCCTTGGGAAACATTACTGAAGGACAAAGGGGTCCAGGAAGGGTGGATGCTCTTCAAGAATGGAATACTTAAGGTGCAGGCATGTGCAGTGCCTATGTCCAGGGAAAAGAGCAGCCTGGCTGAACAGGGAGATAGTGCTGGAACTCAGGTGAAAAGAGAATCTGTGAGGTATGGAAGAAGGGACAGTCACCCCATGAGCAGTACAGGGTGTTTAGGTGATACAGGGAGAAAGAAAGGCGAAGGCACAGCTGGAACTAAATCTGGCCACTGCCATAAAGGATAATAAAAGGGTTGGAAAGTGGCTGGATGGCCAAGCCCAAGGGAGGTGCTGATTGATGGAGCTGACCATGAGCAGCGTGTGCCCAGGCAGCCAGGGAGCCCCCAGCATCCTGGCCTGTACCAGCACCAGTGCGGCAGCAGGGCCAGGGCAGGGATTGTGCCCCTGCACTGGGCACTGGTGAGGCCGCACCTCGAATCCTGGGTTCAGCTCTGGGCCCCTCACTGCAAGAGAGACACTGAGGTGCTGGAGTGGGGCCAGAGAAGGGAATGGAGCTGGAGCAGGGCCTGGAGCACAGGGGTGATGGGGAAGGGCTGAGGGACCTGGGGGGTTCAGTCTGGAGAAGAGAAGGCTCAGGGGGACCTGATGGCTCCCTACAAGTGCCTGACAGGAGGATGGAGCCAGGAGGGGCTGGGCTCTGCTCCCAAGGAACAAGGGATGGGACAAGAGGAAACGGCCTCAAGCTGCACCAGGGCAGGTTTAGATGGAGCTGAGGAACAATTCCTGTCCCAGAGGGTGCTCAGGCATTGGAACAGGCTGCCCAGGGCAGGGCTGCAGTCACTGTCCCTGCAAGTGTTCACACAGCGTGGGGACGAGGCCTCAGTGCCATGGGTTAGGGGTGGCCTTGGCAGCGCTGGGTAAGGGTTGGATTGGATGAGCTTAAAGGGCTTTTCCAGGTGAGTTGATTCCATGGTTCAAAGTTATGGTTAACTCAGAGAAAGGGAAGACATCCTCAGTCTAGGATTGCTTCAGGAATGTTGATGGACCAGAGCACTCACCTGTCCCACCTGCCCATTGGACAAGCCTGCTTGTATTGCTCAACCGGCAGAAGAGACGGGAGGATGTGCTGCCAGTGTCCTGCTGGAAGTGAAGGCAAGAGGAGTCACAGCCTTCAGGGTCAGGAAAGCTGCTTATCAGGTGCTCAGGTTTGGAGCAGAGCATCTGGGGAGGCCGAGTCCTGACCAAGGACCTGCTGGGGGTGGAGAGAGGGATCAGGGATCTCCTGTGGTCTCCTCCCAAGCTCTGAAGGATGGGGCAGCAGGGGCCTGGGGCAGAGCCCAGGTCAGCTCCATCCCCATGGGAGCAGCCTCCTGTGTGAGCACAGGCCATGGGGCAGGACAGGACGTGCTCTCCCTCCCCATTGCCCAGGGGCATTCCACACTCAGCCTTCTGTGTGGGGTGATGTTCCCACACCAGCTGTCCCAAAGGATTCAGTATCCCAGGGTTTTCCCACCTGTCGACGCCAAGCTGGAGGATCCCGGTGATGTCCCACTCCCCCTGGGCCTTCCTGCCTGTAAAATACAGGAAATACAAAGCCAGAAGATGTTCCAAGAGTCAAACGAACCCTTTCCGTGCCTTTGGGAAGTGTTTAACGTGAGAGGCCTGGCTCGGTGCACCATCCTCCGCGAGAGGCACCGAGACAGCAACAGCATCTTTCCATCAGCTCCAGCCCAAGCCAGGCCGTGGTTTGGGCAGTTTCCCTCCCCGAGGACCCGGTGAAACATCCATTTCTCAGCCTTTCCGGGCTCAGTGGGGAACCCTCTGCCCTGGGCTGGGGGGGGATGAGAAGCCCGCCCGTGCCCATCGGGTCCCTCTGCTCATCCCTGCCCGGGCACCACAGAGCCTCTACCCCCGTCTCACCCCGGCTTCCCCGGGGGGAGCAGGACCTCTCCTCCCCATCCATGAACGTTCTGCACCCCCGGACCCGCTGCCACCCTGCGCCTGAAAGGAGGCCCCCGAGGACGGGGGCTCCCCGCTGAGCGGGGCGCACCGCGGCGCGGCCGGCACAAGGCAGCAGTGCGGGGCTGTGTCCACAAGAGGGAGCTCGTGCTTCATCCCGCCCGGACGGGCTGGGCGAGACCTTGGAGGTCCGGACCCGGCGCCCCCAGCGCTGCCGAGGCCCCCCCTGCCCCCGGCACGGAGCCCTCATCCCCGGTTTAGCCATAACGGGAACGTTCCTGAGCTGCTTCCTCTTTCCTTACCCCCCAGAGCAGCCGCTCCTTGCCCTGGGCATGCCCCGGGCAGCGACCACACTTGTGGTTTGTATCAGGAGCCAAAGGCAAAATGTTTGGGTTTTTTCCTCCTATGGCATTAACCCAGGCCCAAGACTTCATTTATACCTAACCCGGCCACCAAGAAGAGGCTGGGATGAAGGCTGAGGGAAGCCAAGCAGAAGATGAATGGAAACACAGAGCACAAACCCCAGTCAGGAATAGGTGTTGGTGCACATGTGCATTCGTACTGCTCGGATCCAGGCAGGGATGCGTTTGAACACATCCAAACCTCAAAGCTGGTCCTGGAAGAAGCCAGGATCGAGCCATATGGACCTGGTCATGGTGCCAGAGGAGGACTCCCAGCCCCAGGGCAGGAGGAAGCCATCACCCATCACCGCAGCAAGGAAGGTTGGAGCTGTCCAAGGCTCGAAGCAGCAGCAGCTGTGGCACTGTGCAGGTGTGGGTCCTGTCTGAGAGCAGCAGCAGCTCTGGGATGTGGGGTGCAGGGACACAATGACAATGGGGTCCTCAGCACAGGCAGTGGAGTCCAAATGAGCGTGGAAGAGTCTACAGGAGGCAAAACAGGGCATGAGCTCAACGAGGAGCAGCTGAGAGGACCTGAAGTGGCCACAAAACCGCCCCTTCTGCACAGCACAGTCACAGGGGAAAGGGACGAGAGGGGTCCCCTCCCTCCCGCAGGGCATGGGAATACCCAGTGCGGGAATGGACTCACGCAGCCACCAGCCTCTTTCAGCTCCTGCAGCTGTGGCAGCTTCCCAGAGAAGAGACCTCGGGATGCAAGCGGGCGGCAGCACCACAGGAACAGAATCCCAGGGCAGCTCCGATGATGGGAGAAGGCTGCAAGGTGAGGAGCTGGATCCTTGTCTGCCCGGCAGGGAAAGGCTCTCCCTGGTGTGCGGTCAGGTTCTGTCTTCCTCCAGCAGATCCGGGATGCTGGATCCTGGCTGAGGGCTGCAGCTGGGCCCAAAACATCCCAAGTACTGAGCTGCTAACAAGAACTTCCCAAAAGAAGGCTTGGGGTGGTGGAGGCACTGACTGGGTGCACACTGACAGGCTTGGACCTCTCACATGGTGCATCTCGACACAGCAAGGCTTTCCTCAGCTCTTGTCTGCCTTCCACTGACAAAACTGCAAGAGGCACCGCAAGAGCCAACGCCAGGTTGCTCCAGCCATTGGGAAGTACCTGTGCCCCTGAGCTGTGCAATGAGCAATGATCCCCTCACCGAGCTGGGCGCTCCCGGTCCCATCAAGCCAGGGTGAGCACCACAGGTAGTCACAGCTGCCCCGACACTGTCTTCTTTCCCAATGGGGCTGTTGGGGTCCTGCTTTGCCCACTCGGCAGCCTCCAAGCCCTCCACGGCTTCCAGGCAGGAGACACTGACCCCAGCATCCCGGTAGCCCCCTGCAGACACTGGAAGCGGCTCCGAGGTCTCCAGTGCAGCTTCTCTTCTCCAGGCTGAACAGCCCCCATGGTCCCAGCCTGTCCAAAGCAGCCCGCAAGCTGTGAGCACTGCCTGTCCCTTCCCTGCAGTGTGGGCAGTTTCCTGTCCCGCTCACTGGCACAAGGTGTCCTGAGCCACCAGAACCTCCCCGTGCACCCAACGGGGCTCACCTGAGGCACCCCAACAGCACAGAGGGCTCAGCTCTCTTACACTGAAACAGGTCTCCCCCCACTTGAGGTTTGCTATTATTTGGCATAAGCACTTCCGAAGGCAGCTTTTCTCCTGCCTCCACCTGGAGGAAAACCCTGGAAGCTGGGAATTTCAACAGCTTTTAATGAACCTTCCCATTCGTGCCTGAAATGAACGCAACAAGGTCACAGTCGCATCCCAGTTTTATTATGACCTGCAGGCAAAAGGATAGAACTATTACATAAACACTCTGATCCATGATATATCTTAAATAGAGGAGGAAGTCAAACCAGGATCCTGGATAAAATACTCTGAAGCTCTCTGAAACAGTTACATTCCTGAGCTCCATCTTTACAGACAATAAGGCAACATCCCTGCACATCAGCTTTTGGATCATTTTTATACATTTTTTTATGGTACAAGAGGAAAAAGAAAGAAGCAGAGTCCACAATGTACAGTTCTTGCACTATTTTCACAGCTTCTGAACACCATACATCTTCCCCCCTCTATTTTTTAATAAAGATACATAATCACAAATGGTGCACCCTCAATAGTCGATAACAACCTGTGTTGAACATGCTAAATCTGCCTGTGCTGCAGCACCTCAACCCTGGCTTCGGCACTGGCAGCTCAAAGCTTTGCATTTCCATCTCCCACCCACCAGAAACAAAGGTTGGTGCTGCCATAGACGAGCTCCAGTGGGGCTGGCACCAGAGGACAGACCCCAGGAGCAGAGCAAGGCAACCCCTTGTGCTGGAGGGACACTGATCCTGGGGAGGATCCATCTCAGCCGACTGGAAGGGTTTGGGGATCCCTGCCACCGGGGAGATGTGAATCAGACCAAGACCTGAGAGCAGGGGCAGCAGCACAGCTTCTGCATGCCCCTCTCTGTGCCCCCCCAGGCAGCACCCCATGGGACCCAGCATGCCCGAGGTCCTGCCATGGGTGGCTGAAGGCTGCTGAGCTGGATCCCAGCTGTGCGGATTGGCCAAGCCTGAGGAAAGCCAAGTTCTCTGAGGCTACAAGGCTGGGGCGGTGGGGATCAGCACTCTGGCTGTGTTCCTTGCTCTACTGATCCTTCCAAGTGATCAACCAGAGCTGCTGGAATGATCGCTTCATTCACAAAGCTCTGCTTGTCCGTTTGGGAAGACTTCAGTGACTTGCCTCACTTGACAAGCAGCTCCATAGGAACATAATCCAGGAAGGGCTGCACCCCAAAGGATCCCATTGGCATCAGAGGGACCAGCTCCCACAGCCAAGCAGGAGATGCTCGGTGCTGCGTTACGTGAGGGTGTCACCTCTGTGGCGGGAGAAGCACCTGGTGTCCACACGAGCATGGCCTCGGCTCTCTCCTTTCCCAGCCCAGCAGCTGGGGCAGGGATGTGCTGGTCTCCAGTGCTCCTGCATCAGCCCAGTTTGCACTTGGTAGCATTGGTTTGTGGTGGGAATCCCTTCCTTGGGAATGCTGCCAGCACTGCTGTGCTCTCACTCCCACTGTGCCTCCAGCCCTCTGCGTCCTGGATCCAGTTTCGCTGCAGAGCTTTTGCATAGGTTGCTCTGAGATGGACAACTCAAAATGGGTATCAGAGGCCCTGCAGCCTCCATTTTAGCCCTGGCAGGTGACTAAATGTCTGAAAACTACAATGATTTGGGGAAAAAAAAAAAAAAAAGAATGTTTCTAAGAAAAATGAATCTTTGAAAAATATGCCATGGGCTGGAAGACAGCAGCTTTGGCCTTGCTGGGCCAGCTAAAAGCTCCCAGGGCATTAGACGCTCCCTCATCCCTATCAGCACCCAACAATCTCAGTGAGGTTCACTCTGGGATACAGCAACAAGAGGGTCACAAAGAGGTTAAATGTGCCCAGAGGCTGTGAACAAGGTCTCAGCAAGCTAAAGCAGAGCGTGACACTCAAGGCAGTGGGTGGGAACAGAGCCCCATCCCCACCATCCCGCCCGCCATGGCAAGAAGGAAGCGCTGAGGTTCGGTCTTGCGAGGGACACAGGGCTGGGAGGCAGCAGCCCAGTGAGAAGCATAAGAAACAGCATCTAGAAATCAGAGACATTCACTTGAGGCTCCTCAAAGCAGCCGCAGCCTTTGCGAGGGGCACTTGTTGCAGTCAAAGCAGAGCCAGGCGGTGGGGAGCGCTGCGCTGCCAGAAACCAGGTCACACGCAGGTTAAATTCAATCGAGTAGTTTAATAATTCTTCAGGTCAAAGGTCTTATCTTACCAGGTAACAATTTACAGGACACCTAGTTAAGAGTGAAGAGTGGCTGGCTTGGTAAAAGGAGAAAGAATACATGATGTCCCATCTCAGAATAGTTTAATGTTAGCCTCTTTTCAACGCAACGTATTTTTGGTAAAGACATATTCACTATATTTAACATGATCTCTCTTGAACAGGAAGCTCAGCTGAGCACACTGTCCCCAGAAAGTACACTGCGACTGTAAAGCAACAGAATTTCATAGCAGTAAAATCTATTGCACTTTGTGAAGAGTAAAATCCTCCTTTGCCTTGCTAGTTCCAGAAGGCAAAAGCATCTCGTTGGTTAAGCAAGTTCTTCTCCCTCCAGGCAGTCTCTTTAATGTTCAGACAGACAACGCCTAACTTTTATTTGTTTGCTTTTTATTATTACTTGAAACAACAATTGGAAGAGTTTGAGAGAAAAAAAAATCTTTCCAGTAGCTGCTGAGAAGTCTCCAAGGTTTGAGTCTAGAAATGAATTTTAGGTGCTATCCAATCACGGTCAACAAATAAATGTACTTATCTCCACATTTCATGAATATGTCCACAAAAGAGCAAGATGAGGTCTCTCTTTGACCAACACTAACACTGTGTGATCAGGTATTACAGGGATGCACTTTATATGTGACAACAGTATACAGACAGGATGGAAATAACACCAATATTATTGCACATGGTGTCTGGGCGAGCATTAAAAACACTGCAATATGTGATGAAAACTCTTTACAGCTCGTTTTCTCTCAGCCCTTTTTCTAGAGTTTGATGTAGCAGCAATATCAATCCACATACATTGGAGAGCTGGGAGTTGCTGGCATTTGATCCAGGATTTTACAAACATAGCATGCAACATCCACTGTGCGTTCCTCATACATCAGGATGAAGGGATGTTTCTGGAATCAGATGAAAACACAAGGTTATGTTTGCCCTTCAGACCCATCTCGCTATCCCAGGTAACAGCTCAGCGTGTGGATTTGCCTGATGCAAGAGCACAGGGTTTGGTGGTGGCTGTAGGACACCAGGACATAGCCTGGTCCACGGCTGTTAATAGGGAATCCGCATCTCCAATGTGCAGTATGGAGGACAGGACTCCAGGAGTGTCAGGAACTGCTGGGCAGGAGGCAGAGAGGGTGCAGGATCAGCAGCACTTGGCTCTTTTGTAGCACGGATTTGTGCTGAAATACTTTCAAGAGACGTTTCACCATCAGCCTTGCTGGCAATGGGGAGACAGGAGTGACAGGGAGACATGGCTTGTGCAGGTCAAAAAGGACCCAAACCTGGTTCTCCTGAACCCTGAAGCTCTGCTCTGCCCAGCAGGCTGTAATGGAGAAGTAATGCCACGGTGACTCTCTTAGCCAGGACACCACGCAATCTGCTTTCGTATCACACCCCCAACATCAGGGACCTCAGGCATGGTTCCACACATCCTATGGAGAACTGGCTACCAGCTCCTTGAAGGTGCAGGGTTGCCAAGTGTGACTTACCCAACCCAAAAGCACTACTGTGTTCCCTCCTTGAGACCCCCCACCACAGACAGGCTCTGCTGGTGCCCCACTCCAGAGCCATGCTCCTTCAGGTCTCACTTTGCCCAAGCACTCCCAGCCTGTGTGCTGGAGGCATTTACATGAGAGGGCTGCCAGCAATGAGACAGGGCTCCTCCTCCTCGCACTGTGAAGCTGAACACGCTGCCTTGGTGGGCCAAAACAAGAAGGGGTGACCTTGAACATGAGACCCAGCCCCGCTGCGGGACCGGCAGAGCTGAGACATGGGCAGCCACACTTTGCACTCACCAGAAGCTCTTTATACTTTGGCCTTTTGGACTCGTCCTTTGTAAGGCTAAAGAAAGCAGAAAGAGAATGAGGAGAAGGTGGGATTGGGGAAACTGTTAGAGACATCCAGTATCAATTTTCACAGGACACGATGTTGACCGCACTGCTGTCGTGGTGGGACTCACCACCCTTGGTATGCTGGAGAAACCATCCTTGTGCTGCGACAGACCACAGCAACTCCCTCCTTTTCTCCTTCCCTCCCTCCCCCTGGGTGAACAGCAAGTGTGGCCACCAACAAATGCTGTTGGGGACAGCACCCAGGGGAGCTGCAAGCGGAACACCATTCCTCTGCCTCCATACGGAAACAGGTTTGGCTGCAGCAAAACCACAAGTCTGGGGCAGCAGCAACCAGCCTGTCCCTCATCCACCGGGCAGGAGGGCCCAGAGGTAGAGGAGAGTCAGTGCTGCCTTCCAGGGGCGCATCCAGCCCTGGGAGGGCCACAGCCACCAGGAAGGAACCAGAGGTAGAGGGGCTGCAGGATGGAGCTCAGGGACGCACAGAACCAGCAACCCCAGGAGCCACCATTGGGAAGAGCTTGGGTGGACGCAGCATCTTTCCCAAATGAGGGAAGGGTAAGCCTAATTCCCAACAGCTTTACTCCCATCCCCATGGGACCTTTCTCAAGCTCTGGCACTACTGCAGTGCGGCATTCAGAGAAGCAGAGGGTAAGGCGGGCAGCACGCCTGGTGCTGTGCTGGGACCTGCACGCAGAGAGGGCAGGAAATGCCCTGGCTGCCACACAAACATCCTCGCTTCAGGCTTTTGCTACCCAACAGCAATTCATTCTCTGACCTCAGCGAGCCTGAGGGCTCAAACCTGCTCCTTGCCTTAAAGGTGACCAGGTCACAACATCAGCTCAGGCTAAAGAAATGGAGTTTCAGCAGCCCTAACTCCTTCATTTCTTTTCCAGCTCAAGCTGAAGCTGTGTCTGGCCACAAAGCTCCTTCTCAAGAACATCTGATGTGCTCCCCAGGCACACCAGGCCCCAGGAGCTCACAGCTCTGCAGTGGCCAGCATGAGACTCCCAAGAGCCAGACACAGAGCTCGGACAGCTGCAAGCTCTGGAGCAGGAAGTTGAGTCGCTGTAAGCAGTTCCAGCACAAATGGGAGTTCAGGTAAGCATGTCATGAATTATCATTCAGACTCTGTATCAATCAGGAGTTTGGTACTTACAGCAATAGTCACTGTTAGCGTACCAAGGCAGTGACTATCTGGAAATCAAGCTGCTTTTGGTAAACTTTTATGTCAAAGCTATTTACAGATGTCTACAGATTTTCACTTGCAATAGCTCTAGAACATGGGGTGCTGGTGAAAGGAAGAATTTGACTGGAACTTCGAAGAGCTTTGCAAGATGATTTATGGTTGGGCTTGATGAACTTGAAGGTCTTTTCCAACACAAATGATTCTGTGACTGGGAGGAAAGGGAAAACGCTCCACCGAGGCACTCACAGCAGTGTTGGGATCCAAAGCAAGTGCACCAAAACCCATAGAGAAATCCCAGAAACTTGTTAACATTCTGGAAAATCCCCTTTCCTCACAAAGCCCTCCCAGTGAGCAGGAGCAACGCTGCAGGACTCTCTTCCAATATTTTTCCTGACTCTTGAATGCACAAAAATAGATTCTTAGCTAATCTATTGGTAATGCCCAGGAGACTGATGTCATCACCTAAAGCACTGCCTTCTGGATGCTCACCTGCCTGCTTAGTGGCACCAACAGCACTATCTGCACTCAGCTAAAGGTCATAAAGAGAAATATTTATTACATTGCTGCTATCAAGACATCATAAATAACATTCCAGGCCAAATTCAGTTCATTTACAAAAAAGAGATTAAAAAAATCTGTCTATCAGTAGCGACAGGACAAGGGGTGATGGGCTCAAACTGAAACAGGGGAAGTTCAAGTTAGATATAAGGAAGTAGCTCTTCCCTGTGAAGGTGATGAGGCACTGGCACAGGGTGCCCAGAGAAGTGGTAAATGCCCCATCCCTGGCAGTTTTCCAGGACAGATTGGACAGAGCCTTGGGTGACATGGTCTAGTGTGAGGCATTCCTGCCCATGGAAGTTGGAACTGGATGATCTTAAGGTCCTTTCCAACCCAAACCATTCTGTGATTCTATGAAAACCAGAATCAGACTGAAAACTGCCCTGTGCTCTAAGCACTGGGCTGCTGCAGAGCAGCAGGCCCTGGGAGGGGTAAATGGGCTGGAAATAGGAATTGACCCAGACTAATGGGCCAAAGATGATGCTGTTCCGTGATGTCCCACAGGGTCCTCTGTTGGGTGACCTGGAGCCAAACTCACCAGAGCACACAGCTCCTGGCTTTGCAAACTCTGTAACTACCCATTTTCCCTATGGAGATCTATGAGGGAAATAAACTATTGCTTGTTCTGTACATGGGAAAAGCAACTTTCTAAGCAAGAACTACACTGGTTTTGACTGAAAAAAATGGAAACTTCTTTTGAGCAGCAAACCATTTTGCTGCTCTATTTTCTGCAGCCCAAAGGCAATAACCAGACCTTCCCCTTACAGCCAGCTGGAAGGTGAATCCTGGCCTTCATAACAATTCATAGCTCTGAAAGAGAGTAAAATTCAAACCCAAAAACCAGCTCCAACAGACAGAAAACCCTAGAACAAAACCTCATGAAAGTTAAAACTGTCTAGAGCAGTGTCTTTCTGTGTCACAGTGCTTTGAGATCAACACTCCTGTGCTGGGGATATCCATCACCTGGATCTGTCCAGGACAGAAGGTCCCAGAAGATCAACCCAGGTCGCACTGATGGATCTCCTGTGTGCTCTGGTATTAACTAAACTGTGTTGACCACCTTTCAAATTTGGATAGAAAAACACTTCATCACAACATTCACAATCAGCCCTTAACCTAAATAGGACCACAGACACATGGCAGGCAGATGGACTGCCCCAAGCCCCTCCTGCCAAACACTGCACAGTCCCCATCCAAGGCTGACCACACTGCAGAGGCCCTGCCTACAGGAAACCATCTCTAGTGTTGATCTTGACATATGACTGACACAAGACATGAAGCCAACAACCAAGCAAGCCACTCACTACAGGTCCTGACAGTCACTGTGCGGAGCAGAACTGGGAGGGAATGGTCCTGGCTTTACTGGGAAAAAGGCAGGACCAGAACAGACTCTTTGCCCAACCATGAGAAAATACTGCCAAGTGTCTCAGGCTTCTGCTTGCAGAAGAAAGGGCAAACAGCAGGTCTGTCCTGAGACTGTGTCATACCAAGAAACAGGATGCACGGGCCAGACCCTTACCTGGGTTTAGGCATGAACCTTCTGCCATGGGTCTTCCTGTGCCTCCCCTGAGCACAGGCTCTTCAGAGGTTCACTCCTCATCCCTCCCCTGAAGTGCAGTTTCCAAAGGTTTCCCCCTCAGCCCTCACCCAGACAAGTCTCCCATCACCGCCAAACCAGTGAAATGTGAAAGGTCCTCACCCTAATGTTGGTGCAGGAATGTGAGGCTAAGCTAGGAAGGGCTTGACCTGTGACCCTTGCCAAATACCTGCAGTGACAAAGCCACCCAGCTGAAGTGCTTTCAGTAGGAGACACTTACCACAAGTTGACGAAATTGATGAAACTTGGGGAGAACTCCCTTTCCTCTGAGTTACTCAGCTGTGGTGGGTCTCCTTTTACTACTTGTGTCAACTGGTCAAACACACTGTTCCACTTGGGGTAGGGGAATCGCCCCGTGGCCAGCTCATACTGCAGAGAGACAGCAACAGCACCAGGAGATTACACACATTAAGTTCAAACAGGGTAAGAAAATGTTTGCAAGAACTCTGACCCCCCCCAAAGGAAGACTACGATGAAGTTCTTCATCCCAGTCCCTGTACAAAGCTTAGCTGAGAAAAGAAAACACTAGTTATCCAATAGTAGTTTCTGCTGTCTACATTAGGAGCACCTCCAGATTTACCCCAGCTATGCCTTGCTTTCATGTTGACAGTGCTTCCTCCTCCACTGATTATAGAACCACCAATGCTCTTATTAAGGTGTTCAAAAGTAGGAGAGTAAAATCCTCCAGTACCTTCCCAAGCACCCCAACAACCACTACAGAAGATGGATAATGAGAATCACACAGCCACAGAATATCTCTCTGGAAGGGATTCATAAGGATTGTCGAGTCCAACCACCTTCTCCTTGTAAGACAATGAAAATGAGCATTTTAAAACAGCAGTGGGGAAGATAGAAGCAACTGGTTCATACGTAACTGATCCTGTTTTCTTTTTATTGCACCACCTCGAGAAGGGAAGAGCTTATCCATTTATCAATGTGTGCACCCAACAGTGCCAGAGAGGAATCAGCAGCAGGACCCAGCATTAACTGAAGTCTTCTGCACAGCTGAAGTACACCACATGCCAGGGCTATGAGAGGCTTATTTACACAGGCTGGATGCTCTGTTCTGCACCACCACACTCACCATCCCTTCTCATCTGAGATTATGAAAGCAAAACTCATTTATGATCCAACACCTCTTTCCTCTTTCCATCTCTTTCTCTGTAAAACACAGCTGCACCTAAGTGTATGCTCAGGGGTTCAGGAGAGCCACCTGCCTTGAAGGGGTTGATATTCTGAGACAGGAGGTGCCCACTTCAATCACAGTAGCAGAGCTGGGCTTTGCTTCAAGATTGTGTTTGACACATCACACTGCAAAGCACACCAAGACTGCCCACTAGGAAAGCAGCACATAGCAGAGGGTTCAAATCCCACTCACTTACCAAGGTAATTCCCAAGCTCCAGACATCTGAGCGGACATCATAGCCTTGCCTAGATGCACTGGGATCTATCCTTTCAGGCTGAAATAGGAAGAAGGATCAGTCAAACACTGGGGAACAAGCAGGAAGGAATGAGAAACATCTGCAAGCTTAGAAAAAAAACTCTAAATTCATCCCATGGGCAGAAAAACATCTTAAGGACTCAAAACACTGATTTTATGGAGGTGCAATGTAAAAGGTGAGCTGAAAGAGCAACTCAGCACAGTCCAATCTTTTTTTTTTGCTTGTTGTGCAAGCAGCTTGAATAATTATTGCTATTTATTCAGTTTTGTTGAACTTTGGGGTCTCTTTAGCACAAAGCCTTTGCTTTCTGTGTTTTTACAGCAAAGTTGTCCTTAGGGAATCATCAGGACTGGAATAAACATCTTTTCATCCACCAGCCAGGGGAATTCGGGTTTAGCAGCATCTATCAGAATTCTTCTTCCCAACTGTCTGCTGGCTGGTAAAGCTCAGGAGGTATTAAAAACAATGCACTGTAAAAGCAGCTCTTCTCCAAAAGGTTTTGGGCATCCCTTGAAGGCAACTATGATGTTACAAGTTCTCCAGGAATCCCAAAAGTTTTCCATGGAAAATAACATTGAGCCAGACATGGGTGAGTTGCATCCAAGAGCGAGTGATGCAGAGAGGTAAACCCACATAAACCATCTTTGTGATGTAAACCTGCATGTCATCTTGATGAGAAACCTCAGTTCTGCCTTCTTTGGTTGAAAATGTGATGGTTCAAATGTCAAAAGAAACAAAAGGGTAAAGTGACAGACTGAGATGAGCTCTTAGGCAGAAGCTCTTCCCTGTGAGGGTGCTGAGGCGCTGGCACAGGGTGCCCAGAGAAGCTGTGGCTGCCCCATCCCTGGCAGTGTTCAAGGGCAGGTTGGAGACAGGGGCTTGGAGCAAGCTGCTCTAGTGGAAGGTGTCCCTGCCCGTGGCAGAAGTTGGAGCTGGAGGAGCTTTAAGGTCCCTTCCACCCAAACCAGTCTGGAATTCTATGAAAATCACAGGATGCTGGCTTTGCCAGTACTGGGACTCCCACACTGCAGATCCATAGGGATGTGCCACAGCAGAGCCTTCTGCATAGGCTGCAGAAGGACTCACTGTCCATGCGGCACAGTGAAAGGACTGCACATACAGCAGGTATCGTGGGCAAGAACTGTGTTAGTGATGAGGGAGGCAGCACTGGTGAGACAGAGCTTCTCCACTGAAGCCCCCACACAGGGCAGTGACCAAGCAACAAGCACCTTCCCCTCCACTGTGGTGGCTCAGTTAAAGGGAAAGCAGGATGAACCAAAATAAATCTCATCTAAACACAGAGCAGAAAGAATTCTGAGAATTCTCCATGTAGATGACACAGGAGCAATTAACACCAGTGGGGGAAAAGTCACACTCCAGGGACCTGGAATGAAAGCTGCAGACAAAGCCCAGCTCATGCCAGGCACCCTAACACCACATGCAAAGATGAAAGGAAATGGCTGAGATGGAGACCCACCACTGGATGTGCTGACAGCCCAAAGAGGCAGGGTATGAACACATCAGAGAAGGGTGGAGGCTGCCATGGTGCTTCTATTTCAGTGTCCACCTAAACACCAGCACCTCGACTGTGTTGGCTGGCAGTTCAGACCCTGTATGGTTGATAAAGAGTCTGACTGCTCCCCTCCCCAGGAGGTGTTCACCACAAGCCCTGTGGACATGACCAAGATCTCTGGAAGAGGCAGCCCTGCTTTGTGAGATGACTTGTCCTTGTGAGGAATCACCATGCTGGTTCTCAAGCAGCCCTCAGTGTCCAAGATGAGCCCTACAGTAAGTGCTGGAGCTCTAGATGGGTGGGAGCATCCATCCACTCCTGGCCAGTTGTCACTAGTCCGCTCTACAGGAAGTTTCAGAGGCTCTCCCTTATGATGACAAGCCAAGCTGGATGGAGCCTGGAGCAACCTGGTGTCCCTGCCCATGGCAGGGGGTTGGAACTGGATGAGCTTTAAGGGCCCTTCCAACCCAAACCAGTCTGGGACTTGATGACAGCGATCTCACTTTGGTGACACCAAACTCTTTGGCTGATGAAGAGGCGAGGCATCTAATTGCATGTTGATCTTGATTTTTATGCACAGTGAAGCCTAATAAGCTTTCTGGATCTCCTTCTAGGCATGCAGGAGCTCACAGAAGATGACCTCAGTGCTGCAAAAGCCTCAGTCTTAAGAGCACAGATGTGAGTTACTCACAGAAGCAAGTGAAGCATCACAGTCACAGTGTGCTGGGTAGTCTTTTCAAAGGTCCTTTCCAGTACTAGGTGCCAATGAAGAAGCCCATTCACACTTCATTTTCTCTAGGCCTGCACTGCAGCAGTAATTGCTCCAGTGGTGGTGCAGCATCCTACCCCTGCTTCAGGAGGAAACACAGCTCCATGGCCAGCAGACCAAAGGGCACACAGTATGATGGGTGGAAGAGCTGACAGGGAAGTGAAGAATATGAGTTCTTCAGTCTTTACTAACTAGGTGGACCTGCTGTTTCCCCCTCTACCATCTCTAGAAGAGCAGCAGTAACACTGCCCCTGTGGGTACCGGTTTTATACCTACACAGGAGGTAAGAGTAGTATTGCCAATAAATACTTCAGCAAAATACTAATCTCTGCTCGGACTGTTGAATTCAGCCATTCTTTCCAAAATCCCCTCTGTTCTTTGCTTTCCTGTCCCTGCCCCTCAGCCAGGTCAGCCCTGAAGCCTGTGGCTGCACAGATATTATCAGCAGAGATCATGTTTCTAGAGAATGGCCTTTCCTCCCCTCCTATTCCCTTTACGTATTTGCTTTGAGAGAATGTTTCATTTAAAAACTTCTCCAGCAGCATTTTTCCAGGTGGAGTCGCTGGTTTCCATTCAACATGGGATTCCCATCCCCTCCCAGCTGGCTTTCCTACCAGCCTTTCAATTCCTCCATCTCAACAGCAGGAACACAAATGGACTGGTGGACAGGGGACAGTTACTAGGCATGGAAAGATTGGCAGGAGCATTAATGAAGGCAACAAGGTCCTGCTGGGCTTGGCACAGCACATTCCTCTTCATCCGGGTCTGTAGCGATAGAACAAGGGGGAATGGGTTCAAACTTAACAGGGAGATTTAGGTTGGATATAAGGAATAAATTCTTTATTGTGAGAGTGGTGAGACTCTGGCATAGGCTTCCCAATGAAGCTGTGAATGCCCCGTCCCTGGCAGTGTTCAAGGCCAGGCTGGATGGGGCTTGGAGCAACCTGGTCTAGTGGGTTGGAACTGGATGAGGTTTAAGGTACTTTCCAACCCAAACCATTTCATGATCCTATGATTCCTGATAACCTTACTTGTCTTGTTCAAAAAGGTAATTGTGTGGCTGCAGTAAGCTTGGGTTAGTGCAGTGTGTTGTCTGGCCTGTAACTAAATCAAGCATCAATAATTTGCCCTAGTAAATGGATTCACTGATAGAGTTCAGAGTTGTTCAGAGGGCTCTGTTGAGTGAAAGACAGGATTCATAATGGGACCTCAGAGGTGACCTTCCTTGGGCTACAGCTAATAATATCCAATGAAATACAAGATTAGTTACTGAATTCTGCATATTGTGTAACAAATAAGGGTTCCCGAAGATGTGATGTGATTGCTTGATGAGCTGGGCTCTGCCTGGATGCTGACTCACTCAACAAGATAGCATCACATTAGGAACCACTGCTCTTATTACCTACTCCACAGGTGAGACGAGGATTGAAGTTTGCTCAATTTCACACTCTGTGTTTGTAGGAGGATGCTAGAAAAGTAAGGGGTTTACAGCAAAGCCGTAAAATACAATCCAATCCTCCTTAAGGACGTAAGCTGCTCAGCCCCTAATCTCCTCAGAGAAAAGCTTAAGAAGTGATGACATCGAGTCAGGAAGCACCTCCTGGGGAAAGAAACTGCACCGTGAAGGACTCCTTGATTCTGCAAACAAAGCAGAAACAAGAGCCCACAGCCATCTTTTCAAACAAGACTTACTGGTATTTAAAGTATGGATTAGGAGTGTAATTAATAACTAGGACAACTCCATGGGCACTGCAGTAGATTCTCTAGCACCTGAAGAAGCATCCTTAATGCAGGACTTCAGGGGTCTTCTCCATCTGGCACTGTTCTGGAAGGCCACCCCTGAGCTTGGCATGTGCCATCAATGCCACCTCCATTGATGCTTCCAAGAACTGTATGAAGAGGGCCGAGCTCAGGAGACGCAGCAGCTCTTCAAGGTGTTGCTTGAGCCCAACTAAGTGACTCTGTCACAGAACCTCACCAAAGGCCTGCAATTTTGGTGGGGATGCTCTAGAAGTCCTTCAAGTAGTTAGTTACAAAAGGCAATTGCAGGGAGCCCAGTTCTTCTTCCACAGCCTTAAAACCTAAGCAAGACGCAAGCTTTCAAACCAAGACTGAACAGAGTCCAGCAGGAAGCAGTGCAAGGGGTGGACTTCTCAATCCCAAGCGAAAACACAACAACTTCTCCAACACTGGCAGCTCCAAGGTGCAGATCCACTGATCTGCTGCTTCCTGTGACAGCTCTGACAACCCTCATTAAACCACACAGCCCTCGCTCAGCAGCTGGACGTGGCTCCTGCTCCCTGGCCAACATCCTACATTGTTGGTATCAACAGCTATTTGGGGACCCAGCTCCAGTGAACACAGTGTGATCAGGTTCCTGCAGTGGGCAAATGCTCATGCTGGAAGAATTACTGCAAATACCAAGGGCCAAGTGGGCCTTGCAGAGCAAGATGGTCTCATCAGCAGAGAGCATCATCCTGCAGCCCTTATCAGGCCCTCCCTGGCTGACCATACCTCATGCCCTTTGCCTATTTTACACTAAAAAAAAAACATTAAAAATACTATTTCCCTTTTGAAGGGGGTCTGACTGGCCTCACTCCTGCCCAGATACATTAAGGTTTGATCACAGCATCACAACAGCCATCAGCTTCTGCTGGCTTGAAGAAAGAGCTGCCAGATGTACCCTGCATGCTGGGGACATCTCCCCATTTCCCAGGCTTCCCAGTACATGGAAATGCTTGTGTACTTGGAAAGGAGTCACCATGTCCAGAGTGCAGACGGGAAGATGCCAGCCACGTCCCACACTGCCTGCCAGCTGCTGGCTTGTCCCACACACTGAGCACCACACCAAGGCTCTTCAAAACTAACTGAACCAAAGCACTGCTGCTCACTACAAAATCCAACAGAGTCTGGAGCTGCTGATGGAGATGCACAAAGAGTACAGTGTATGTGGACAGAGGGAGGAATCCCAAGGGGACATCAGAAGCACTCCCTGACCCAAGCCCCAGGGGAAAAGAAGCAGTGCAGCTATTTACAGACATGCCAGGAACCGTCTCATAGTAACTGAACCCAACAGCCTGAGCAAAGGAACCACCAAAGCTGAGGGCTCCAAGGAAAAGTGGGAATGTTAATTCCTGGAATTACAGTCCACTGAACTTGGGAGGGGAAAAAGAGAGGGCAGCTTTTCAAGAGCCCTATTTACTGACCTGATACATGCCTCCAATCATAGGGAGAAGTCCACAACCACCATGAGGAATGCTATCAGAAGCATCCCTGTGGTCTGAGATGCAGATACCCAACCTCTGGTCAGAGTAGCTGGGACTGCGCTGGCTCCCACCCTCTCCTGGCATCCCACTGCTGCTCTCAGCACCCCACATCCCACCAGCACAACAAAGCAGGCAGCTCTGACCATCTTCCTTGCGGGAGCTCTGCCCTCTCCAGCCTCACAAGGTCTATATTTAAACAAACTACCCCATTTCAGCATTTGCTGCAGGTCTGGAGCTTGCACAGACTTTGCTGTATCACAGCACCGGTCTCCACTAACAGATCTCATCTGTCCTATCCTGTCCAGCTCATCCAGTAACTAGCTCTGCAAGAAGGACAGTGAAAAGAAAAGGACAGATGCTCTGAAAGGCAGACTGTGTGCTTGCACGGATCAGAAATCAGGGCAGACAGGTTTTGCCTTGGACACCCCAGTGAGATAAAAGCCCATTACCTGGACCTTAAAAGAGAGAGGTCTTTTTTTGTTTCCTTGGTGGCAGATAAGAGAATTCAGAAAGCAGTATTTTTCAGCATATGGAGCCGTAAGATGAGAGTTAAATACAGCCACTGACATTCAAGTTACATTGGCAGCAGCAGACACAGCTCCTTGCAAGAGGTCCCTTCAGCTCACATGAGACCCAGAGATGTTTCCAAAGCAACCCAATGCACAAAAGTTTTAAAAAACTTTCAGAGAGCTCCAAAAAGTCACCCCCACAGCTTTCCCCCTGCAAGGGGAGGGAGGGAAGGAGGGAAGCAAACAGGCAGGACAGACTTGCAGGAGCCACTGCTCAGCCTGAGCCATTCCCACACAGCTGCTCTGCTGCCGCTGCTCTCCGGAATCACATTCTCCTGGAATTAAGTTCTGGCACACTTTGGTATTAAAGTGGTTTGCAAAACTCACTGTAATTCTGCTCTGCAGTAACTCCTGTGATATAACCCTACCGCAGCAAATGGATTTCTTGCAGACCAAGAGCGCCCCACACCCAGACAGCACCAACCCCTCCATGTGCTGTTTGATTTGGAGCATAAAGGCACATTGAAGCTCTGAGCTCCAGCAGCACACTGGCAGCAGTTCCCTGGCAGCACCAGAAGAACCCAGCTAAAACAAAGGGCATTTGGTCACTTTGCCACTGCCTGGGTGCCTTAACTGATGCTGCCAACAGCAGCGTTCAGCCCAGAGCTTCTTCTGGGAAGTGGCTGCTCATCCCATAGGAAACAGACTGACACTTCAGGCAGACCACAGGCATGGCCATGCTGAGTCAGGCCTGCAGAAGGAAGCTGCTGTCAGGGCTGAACATGAGCAGCTTGTGCCCAGGCAGCCTAGAAGCCAACATCATCCTGGCCTGTTATCAGCACCAGTGTGGCAGCAGGGGCAGGGTAGGGATTGTGCCCCTGCACTGGGCACTGGTGAGGCCGCACCTCGATTCCTGCGTTCAGCTCTGGGCCCCTCACTACAAGAGAGACATTGAGGTGCTGGAGAGGGGCCAGAGAAGGGAATGGAGCTGGTGCAGGGCCTGGAGCACAGGTGTGATGGGGAAGGGCTGAGGGACCTAGTGGGGGGTCAGTCTGGAGAAGAGAAGGCTCAGGGGGACCTGATGGCTCCCTGCAAGTGCCTGACAGGAGGATGGAGCCAGGAGGGGCTGGGCTCTGCTCCCAAGGAACAAGGGATGCGACAAGAGGAAACGGCCTCAAGCTGCACCAGGGCAGGTTTAGATGGAGCTGAGGAACAATTCCTGCCCCAGAGGGTGCTCAGGCATTGGAACAGGCTGCCCAGGGCAGGGCTGCAGGCACCATCCCTGCAAGTATTCACACACCGTGGAGACGAGGCCTCAGTGCCATGGGTTAGTGGTGGCCCTGACAGGGCTGGGGAACGGTTGGACTTGATACTCCTAAGCATCTTTTCCAACCCAGCTGATTCTGTGATTCTAAGATCCTGCCCAGCCCATCCTCACTCACCGCCATGTACGGCCGGCACCCTGCATCCCGCGTTTTGGCAATGGAGTCCACAAGCTGTCCACTAATGCCAAAGTCACAGAGTTTAATATTCCCATTTCTGTCCAGAAGAATATTGGAAGGTTTGATGTCTGCAAGAGAAAGGCATTTAAACCAGTAAGTCACAGCCAGAGGTTTCCATGTCAGGATCAGCAGCTGCAGAGAATCGACCCCTTCAGCGCTGCACGGTCACCACTGCCCCTTGGTGGGATGTGCTGACTGGGAGCAAGAGGAGCTGGAACCAGCCCCAAAGATGCCACGCCAGATGCAGACACCCGATTACCTTGACATCTCACTAATCACCCTCTGACTTGAAAC
Organism: Pezoporus occidentalis; assembly: GCF_034315485.1. Classification (NCBI taxonomy): domain Eukaryota; kingdom Metazoa; phylum Chordata; class Aves; order Psittaciformes; family Psittacidae; genus Pezoporus; species Pezoporus occidentalis. The sequence continues at coordinate 1,707,823 of NW_026913295.1, forward strand.
AAAGGCCACTTAAAAAGTCTTGCAACGATTCTTGTAGGCAAGAAGGAAAGACAGACACTCACCTCTGTGAATGATTTTCAAGTTTTCTTTTAAGTGGTTTAGTGCTTTCACAGTCTAGGAAAGAAAACCAGATGAAAAATAAGCAAATGTCCTAAGATTCCTGTGATTATTCAACTTCTGGAGCCCCCAAAACAGGAGGGAAAGGCATTAAATATATTGAGATATCAATGCTGTAGTATGCCATGTAACATAAGCATTTTTCTCCCAACCTTTCCTGCAAAGAAGTGATAGGAGGCAACATGCTTAACTTAACACCTATCACTTACAACCTGACAGACCACAATCTTCCAGAAGGGAGCAAGGGGTGAAGAGAAGCCATTTCTGATGTAATTATCTGGAGTAATAACTTCTTTCAAGCCCTATGCTGTACTTTTTCAGTAGCTAACAACCATTCCCATTCCACTTCCAGAGCAGCAACACTGGGGAGCAGCAGCAGCTCTTCTGATTCAACCATTCACCATCAGATGGAAGAGACACCCAGGGAGTCTGATTTCACAGGATGATTTAAAAATAAAATCCCCTGACAGTTTATTATTTCGATTCATTTTGCTTCTGCTGAAAAGATCAAAGCTATGACCAAAGGAGTGGCTGGATGATGGCAAGAGGGTGTTCGTGTTGTGCTGCAAAGCTCTCTGAAGCTGTGCTACCCAAGTCCAACACTGAGGAACAACACCCAAAGATTGGTCCTTTCTGCTTGCCCAAGCCCGTGGCCAAGTGTTTAGGTCATGAAAAGCTCTGCCAGCCTCTGGGGCAGCTGAAGGGCTGTCACTTCCTACACCTTGGTCCTCCAATGAGGTTTCTCCTCTAGCAGCAGAAGCTACTACAGCCCGTAATAGTTTGGCGGGTTTCACATGTCCTGGCTATAAATGCCCAATCCTTCATTCCCTTTACAAACAAGGGAAGGAGAGACAGACCATCTATTTTAGGCACCTTCCTTGAGATGAGACAACCTGCACCTAGCTCACACTGATGCCATCACCAATGCACCTGAAAGAGGGGGCTGGTGCAATGTTCAAGCAGAGCAGGAAGCTGCTCCTGGGGTCTCTATGTACTGATTACAGACCCAGGATCTGCTGTTCTGTCACCCAGTATGCTTTGGAAAAGTCAGAGTATCCTCCAGGATCACTCAAAGCCTGGTGCAATCCAACAGCAGCAGTCCTGCTGCACACAGATCAACCAGCTTTCTCACACGTGAGTGGAAGGGATCTGAATCTTTCCCATTAGCTTCAACAACATATACAAAAAGGTTTAAACAAAATACTCACAGCTAAAGTGATTTTGCCTAGGATTTCTTCTGGAATAACATCATCTAATACACTATATACATATTTGTAAAACTTATCAAACGAGGTAGACATGAGCTCCATACAGATCCAACAGTCACCCTGGAAAGAGAAAAGAATCTTGTTACTGCCAAGATAATAAAGAGAAATAAAAATGCAGAGAGCATGAAGAGATCCCTTGAATGCCATAACATACACGAACAACCACATGCATTTGATAGGAAGGATGGAATGGAAGACTCATCCCTATAAGCACCTCTCCCCACTCTACTCGCCATCTACCTGACTACCTCAGACCTGGTAACACATTTTAGATGCCTGAACCTAGATGAATCCAAGTCTCACAAACTGTTTGGCTCTCCAGAAGGCTGCAGGCACAGTGAGAGACCAGCATGCACAGGAAGACTAAACCAAAAATATCCCTTCGGGGTAATGAGTACCCTGCAGAGGACAGCAGACATCTCACACAACATTCGGAGATGCCATCTGAGCAAGAGAAAATGGAAAGAGACCCAAGTATGTGGTTTTGTTGATTTGCATCTTACAGTTAGACACTTTAAATGCAGAAAGTTGTAAAATGTACTAAGTATCTGTGTTAAACCAAGCTAAGCTTACATAGCACAGCTCTCCTGAGATCTGTACATCAACCCACTCACAGTTTGGTGGCGATGAGAAATGGATTCCCACACTGTTGAAGGGCTTCATCTTTCATTTTAGTATGTATCTACCATATGGTGATGGACAGCTCAGCCATGGACTGATCTTAGTTATTTCAGGGGTTTTTGAACATTTTAGCTCCAGTTGAGGATGACAGAAGGCTTTTCATGAGCTATTTTTGTAGGCTCTCATGCACTTCAGGCAAGTCTTCACTGCTAGAAATACTAAAACACTAGATCTAGACCTACCTGGTCCCCACTAGAAACGACACACTCGCACCTATCTTCTACAGGCTGTATCACCATGAGTGGTAAAACTGCATTAGCTGTCAAAAGCTAAGAGCAGAAGAGTTGATTTGATTAGTCTGGTTGTCTCATCCTGGCTAAACACCACGTACAACACCGATGTGAGGAGCAGCAGCCTGTGCAGGTCATGGTACCCTGGCTGCTGCATGGTCCAGAGCAGGGGATGCCTGTCTGGTTGTGACTAAGCTGCACACTCCTGTGATATAACACCCAACAAGGAGAGGAGAAACTTCCCCAAGTAATTATCCTACAGAAGAAGACAGATTTTCGCTGACCAGCCAAAACACAAACCAACCAAACTCTGTATTAATAGATGGAAATGAAGTTAGGGGAAAAACCCTAGGGTATGGGCATATGCTGGACATGTGGCAATGTCCCATGCTCCCATCCTGCACACCTGAGTCACTTTCTGCTGGAAGAAGTTACCTGGCCCTTATGAGAGTCAGGAGCAACTCTCAAGTTACATGTAGTGGATGAAAAACCTTGTAGAGACACAGGTTTTAAGGCCAAAAAGGGCTTTTCTGACACTCGGAATGACCTCTTGTGAAACACAAGCCAAGGAACTGCATCTGTCTGGATGCCTTCAGTCAAGTGCTTGGTTTAGTGGGAACCGAAGTGTCCACCAAAGGTGTCAAGCTCTGCACATCCAGAGACAGTAGGGCCACCCAGCTTGGTCTTGGCGTGCTCATACACATGCAAGGCTGGTTTCAGCAAAACAGACAGCAAACTGCCACCAGCATCAGGGATGCTGCTGCTTCAGTGACAGCAAATCCATCCCCACCTCCTACAGGAGAGCTCTCCCTTCTGACAGGAAGGGATCTGTTCTCCTAGCAAGGGCTTGGCCACCCATGGGCTGGTTGGGGAAGATGACTGTTAGTTCAGAGCCCATTTTACACTTCTCATTTGGCACTAGGCTTTTTACAGCAGCACAAGGAAGAGCAGGAGCTCATGTCCCCAACCCAAGGGAAGTGGCTGCTACAAGCCGGAGCCCAAAAAGTGCACATTCCACCCAAAACAAAGCAGAAGGGACTGACTGAAAAGGTGCAGTGCTGGACACAGCAGCAGAGACACCACAGTGAAGGAGGCAAGTGCAGCACAGCGGGAAGAGGGCACGACCAGTGCTGCAGGGGGCATGGAGAAAGGTGAGCTCAGGCTACTAGAGAACAAATGACTGGCTATGGATGAATCAATTCAGACTGAAACTGCAGAAAAAAAATGAGGCAACACATGCAGGGAATTTCTCTTTCCAACACTGGCAACAAAGGCAAAATGCAGTTGAGGCACTTCCATATTATCCGGAGTGACTCAGAGGCAATGTAGATCCAGCACCAGTGTAAGTCAAGTGTGTCTGGAACCACACCAGATCCCTACAAGCGATCTGTGTGTTACAAGCCATGTGTGTGCTACCAAAAACTCTATAATAAACTGTGATCCAAGGTTAATTTAAGCATAAAAACCTCTTTATGATCAAAGGCAATGAAGGAAAGACTCGGTTTACTTGGTCTCCTGAAATATATGTTCTATAGAAACCCTGGATTGGGGCACTTATTGATCTGGTAATATAAAAATCTACCTGATCAATGGAAAAAGATAAGAGACCTTTCCAATTCTGCAGCTTCAAGATTCAAACTTCTGCAAGTTCTTAACTCTCTGGGTTTGAAAGGACTTACCCATTGGCAAAGTGGATGAATATCCCTGAGAACTGGGCAGGGACAACAGTCACCCAGCCACTTCCTAATCAAATACAAGAACATGCTCATGTAAAAGAGGAAGTTCTGCTTCCAGGGGAGCTGAGGACAAAACCAACCTAATGAATCTTTCTCTTTAGGTCTCTTCGATCAGGTTGATTTCCAGTTATAAAATTACAAAAAAGCATCTTAATTTTCTCTTCCCATTAGAGCTATTCTTCCAAATTATGTATTTTAATCCTTATTGGGTTCCCAGGGGCTAATGCACCTGCAGGCATTCCGAAAACTGTCCAGAAACCTGCACATCTCATTCAAAACATCACTGCCCATGTCCAGGGTGTACTGAAAATCTGCTTCACCAGCAACTTCTCAATGCAGAGTCCCAAGTTCCCATGTCACAAAGATGCCACCCAGCTGGAATGCAGCTTGGCCCGGGAGTCATGGTGGCACCAACCTGAACATGAGCCAGCAATGTGCTCTTGCTGTGAAGAAGGTGAACAGCATCCTGAGCTGCATTAGGCAAAGCACTACCCGCAGGTTGATGGAGGTGACCCTTCCCCTCTGCTCAGCACTGGTGAGGCCACACTGCCAGTGCTGCATCCAGTTCTGGGCTTCCAATACAGGAGAGACATGGACATACTGGAGAGACTCCAGTAAAGGGCCACTAAGATGACTGAGGGACTGCAGCATCTCTCCCATAAGGAAAGGCTGGGAGAGCTGGGACTGTCCAGCCTGGAGAAGAAAAGGCTCAGGGGATCTCATCGATGTGTATAAATACCTGAGGGGAGGGTGCCGAGAACAAGGACAGGCTATTTTCAAGAGTCCCCAGTGACAGGACCAGAGGCAATGGGCACACACCAACATGCAGGAGATTTCCTCCAGACATCAAGCAACACTTTTTACCTGTGAGGGTGACCAAGCACTGGAACTGTTTGCCATGGTGAGTCTGTGGAGTCTCCATCCCTGGAGATATTCAAAACCTATCTGGACATCACGCTGGGCAAGCAGTCCTACATGGCCCCAACTGAGTATGGGAATTGGTCAAGACAACCTCCGGGGTCCCTTCCAACATCCACCATCTGTGATTCTGTGGTACCATCAATAGACCCATAGAATCCCAGACTGGTTTGGGTTGGAAGAGACCGTAAAGCTTTTCCAGTTCCAATACCCTGCCATGGCCAGGGACACCTTCCAGTAGCGCAGGTTGCTCCAAGCCCCATCTAACCTGGCCTTGAAATTCCTGCCCCAGCTTCCAGGGATGGGGCACACACAGCTTCTCTGGGCAATGCTGAAGGTTTATCAAATTAGCACACTGCAAGGAGCGGCCAACCTTTTTATGCAAGTTGCATCTACACTAGTGAGAGGGAATGAAGAGTGTAATCACCCTCACACAGAATAGTTAGGGTTGGAAAGGACCTTAAGATCATCTAGTTCCAACCCCCTTACCATCCTTATGTAGCTCAGAAGACACTTTTCCTCTGGACTGGGGACTGATCGCAGGGACAGATGCTTTGAGTAGTGCCAACACAGCCAGAGGTTCTATAGAAATAGGCTGTTGTGCATCAATAGCAAAAAGAGCAACTACCTTGTACCAACTGACCACGGACACGTCCACAAACAGACCACGGTGAGTACTGTGCTACTGACACATCCATACCAGCCCTTCTCTCCTACCAGCAGGAGCTCCACACAGGCCACTTCTCCTGCCTTCCCAGGCGTGTTTTGCAACTTGAAATGAATTTGTCATGGAATAACTTTATCAACTATTGAGCTTGTTGGTTTAACTTGGCTTGCTGCACTCACACTGTGTAGGAGTTCCTGCTGCTATCCCGAGGCAGACAAGGCTTTTTTTTCCTCCTCCTCTCTAGAAGAAAGTGTCCCAATCATTGCAGATACCCTACCAATCATAATTTGCTCTCCCCCTCCTGTCAAGTACTGCTTTGAGAGGTAACAAATGGACATGAGTAACCACATCCTCTTCAACACAGTATCTCTGATGACTGGCATGGAAAGCTCCATGTGCATCTGCAGGAGACAGGACTCTCACTGGCACAGCATGGAGAAACCAGCTGGTTCCATGGGGCCAGTGTGAACCTCATGAAGCTCAACAAGGCCAAGTGTAAGGTCCTGCACCTGGATTGGGCACTTGCCACTGTAAGGACTGTGGCATGAAGGGATTGAGAGCAGCCCTGAAAGAAGGACTTGGGGATGGTGACGGATGAAACACTGGATGCGAGATGGTAACATGTGCTTGCAGCCCAGAAACCCAACCGTGTCCTGGGCTTCATTAAAAGCAGCATGGCCAACAGGTTAAGGGAGGTAAATCTTCTCCTCTACTTTGCTCTGGTAAGACTCCTTCCTGCACTCCTGCATCCAGCAACAGAAGTCGGATATGGACCTGTTGGAGTGGGTCCAGAGGAGGGACATAAAAATGATCCAAGGCTGGAGCACATCTGCTATAAAGACAGGCTGAGAGACTTGGAGTCATTCAGCCTGGAGAAGAGAAGGCTCCAGGGAGACATTATTGCATTACAACTTAATTATAACATTATAACTTAAAGGGGGCCTATAAAAAAAATGGAGACAGACTTTTCACCAGCACCTGCAATGACAGGACAAGGAACAACGGCTTTAAACTGAAAGAGGGGAGATGTAGCTTGGACATAAAATAAGACATCTTTTAGAATGAGGGTGCTGAGGCACTGGAACAGGGTGCCAACAGAAGCTGTGGCTGCCCCATCTCTGGCAGGGCTCAAGGCCAGGTTGAACAGAGCCTTGGACAACATGGTCTAGCGTGAGGCATTCCTGCCCATGGCAGGGGGTTAGAACTGGATGATCTTAAGGTCCTTTCCAACCCAAACCATCCTGTAATTCTGTGATCAAAGACGCAAATGTGTTAAGATGCTGCCTGCTGAGGGACAAGCAGGACCACAAGACCATCGCTATCAGAAAATGCTTGCTGAACGTGTAAGAATACAACAAAGGAGAAGCATGTGTGTAGTAGTTTTTGCCTATCCAAATCCAACTCTTTATACTCACAGAGGCTGCCACAATAACATGCCTGTTGAGGTTACTTTCCTCACTACAAGCTAAGATACTTGGCTGGCTTCAGAAGAAGACCTTGAACAGGTTTTTCCCAAGTGGTTTAGTATTCCCACTCTGCAAACTGCCAGCATTCTAGAGCTTAGCTCTGCTGCTCTACAGCAACAGCTCACTCACTAGAATGGCTGCCTGCCTTTCAGAACAGGCCATGGCAAGGCAGTGAGAACTCCTGAGCACACAGACAGCACCCCTTGCTCAGGAGACACTCAGCTGCATACAACTGAAGGCTATGGCAAAGTATCACAAGCACTTCTGCAAACAGATTCTGCAGGCCACTGTCAGAGACAGAAGACCCTGCTAGGAGTTTTGGGTCTGACCCAGCACGATTGTCCTTGTTTTCTCATGTATTTGCACGTACAAACCACTTCAAGGCAGATGCATGCCTGGCAGTCTGATACAGCCTGGATCTGTACATCTATCAGATAACCTTGTGGGGAGCTGCGACTACTACCACAGCAACCACCTTCATTACAGGGACAGAGGTCCTCCACATGTCCCCATCTCACAACCAATGCCACGAAGCACATCAGTCTGCATGGGAGAGTCACAGACGCCAGAGCTCATCACAAGAGAAGAAAAGCAAAAAAGAAAGAGACTCAAATGCACAGAGACATCACAACAACCAGGAGTAGCATGGACGTGCTAAGCAGCACCCAGACATCCTGGTCTCTTGGTTCTATACCCTTGATTAAAAGTGGAGACCTAAGAAATCCGACACAAATTAACTTTTTCCTCCTTATTGCAAGTTGGAAAATGCAAAGGGGAAAAAAAAAGCAACCCCAAGGTAAAACCCAAACTCTGCTACGAATGAAGCAAGTTTGGAGTGCCCACCTCTCTGAAGAGCGCGCCATAAAACTGAACAATATACGGGCAGTCACTGCTTCGCATTACTACATCAAGGTCCATGAGAAGCTGCTTCTGTTCCTTTTCATCCACTGTCGACCGAATTCTCTGAAAGAGGAAGAGTGGCAGAGACTTTATCACTTACATGCCATTACTGTATCCTCAGACCCACTGCTGGAGAAACATGCCAGGGACCCCAAACCCAGGGCTGAGTAGGCAATCCCCAAAGCATGCTCACACATGCTCTATAGAGAATTAAGCTGTGTTCTCAACTAAGAAATGCAACTGAAAGCCCCTAAAGCCATTTAACTCAGTCTATAAAATCCCCAGTCCTCTCGTGAGCATCAACATTTTCAGATGAAATGTCAGAATGAAATTCAAGAGCAGAGATTTCATGGAAAACTACAGCAAACCAACAGATTCAGCCTTTCGTTTCCAAATTCCCACACAGTTCTTGGCCACATTGGATGGAGCTCGAAGGCTGGTTTGAAATTTAACCAAAGAACACTATGTTTAAAATCTCTAAGACAAACACAGAAGATAAAAAGGTCTTGGAACCTTCCACCCATGGTGGGCAGGGGGAAAAGGGACGATCACATAACGAAGGGAACACACTGCTCTGGTGATACTAATGGTGGGCAACAGTCCTGTGAGCTCTTCTCATAAAACTAGCAACACTTTACCTAGCACTGGTCTAAGGAATATTAACACTATATAAAAGATATATATATATAAAAAATAAATACATGTATGTATGTATACACACACATACTATGTGTATATATATGTATATACACACTATACTTATATATACACTATATTTAAAGTCTCATTTGGGCTTGAAAGAACAATGCAAGTTTGAAACTAGAAAAACTACATATTTAAACATGAAGCTTCTTAAGTGAAGGATGGAGAAGGCCATCCACAGTTTTCCATGTGATTTTATGGACATATGTAACATCTTGCAGTAATAAATGCATTCCCTGGATCACAAGGTGAGGAAATAAATGATCCTGAAGGTGTGACTCATGTTGAAAAAAAAGCACATTTTAATAAAAACATTAAAATTTGGCAGAAAGTCCAAAGCAACAGAGGTAGCTTGGACCCTCCTTGAGGAGAAAAACTATTTGGCTATCCAAGAAAGAAAAGTTATTTAAGCTTGTGGGAAAAACCTGCAGGATACCAGCACCTGCTCCCACAATCTGCTGGTGGCATCAAGACCACACACTTCAGCAAGCACAAGGCTAAGAACATGAAGGTACTTTCAAGGCTGACCATTCATAGAGCATTATCTGAGAAACATGATTATGCACCTGAAGACTATTTTGTGATGACCCACATAAAATAAAGACAGTTTGGACACTGTAATTTTCCTTACCTTTGGTGTATCCTGATATTTTGGTATTTCACCACACGTTCTTAATGTTCTAGTAGCTCTAGTTTGGCCTAGAGCAGCAATTGCCAGGTTCATGCCCTTTTCCCTCCCAGTGAATTCTAGGGAATACTCAGGAAAAGTGGCAAGAGACTTGCCCAGCACACCCCCAACTGCAGCATCCGCACCCTGCTTTGCTATGGAGCAGGTGGGATTTCGTAGTCCCAAACAGAGCAAGAAGATGGCTCAATGGACGAGTAATGCAACTAAAATGCTTCACCTCTAGGTCACTGGTTCAAGTCTGTTTCACAGAAGCCCAGGCATGTCACTGAAGAAAGCCTGGTGAATTCGATTATTCCTTTGTCTTGTGTCTATACCATAGAAAGCTCTACAAAATGCTAAGGCTGAGCAGATTGAAGGTCTCATTCCAGGTGGCTCATCATCAGCCTTGGGTGAAATGAGCACGCCATTGCTCTGACAATGGATGCCAAAACCACCATGGAGAGACCTATAAGGAATAGTTCAGTCTCTCACTAAGCACTCTGAAAAGTTCACCTTTTGTGAGGAGCAATACCAAAAGGAACTTTTCTCCACGTTGTAACTCACATCTCCCTTCTGTGCCAACAGCATGTCTGTCTCCAAAGAGCCTCTTTCCTGATCATCCAGCAAAGACTTCTCTGCACTCCCCCTGTATCTGCACAATCCTGTCATAGCCATCCCTACAACATGCTCTTCAAACTTCTCAACTTTCCCTGAAAGCATCTCCTCTACCTCTGATGTTTCCTCCTCTGCTATTACTTCTCCAACTCTGGAAAGCATGTGAAATATACGTTGTAGGGAGCAGGTGATTTTAACAGCACCCCAGACCAACACTGAACCCAAAGATTCATCCTTTTCCCAAACACAATCACCCCAGGGAGCAAAAGAAACTGCAGGCAGAGGACCCAGAGGATTCAGAGTGGGTTTGCTATAGGGTAAAGCAGGCAGACATGGGAGCCAGAAAACACCTTGAGACACCAGCATGGATTCCCCAACAAACACTGCTTCAGGGATATGCCTCATAATGATAGGAGGCAAGACTGGGAGGTCTCATACCAGAGTGCTGGAGACTGCTGAGTGGCAAATTCAAGAGGAGGGGAAACTCAGGAGCAGCATGCAGCACCACGCTGAGCGGAGGTGAGCCCAGGCTGGAAGAGATGGCTTTGTAACCATGGGGCCTGGTTACAATTCCCCAGGTAAGGAATGAGTGAAACAAGGAAGAAAGCAAAAGGTGACTGAAGTCACCAGTCACCCGAAGAGCACATGAGCCATAATGCCAATTTGCTATCTAACTCCAAGGCATACTGCAAAACACTGCAGGAGCTACCACAGACTCATTCCCCCAAGAACATGTGAGAAGGCAGGGAAGAAAGGCACAAGCTGAGGCAACAGCCTGAAGGCACCATGTAAGGCAGGGATGGACAGATCTGACTTAGCTTCAGGTCTTACCTTGAAGAGCTTGGTCACTCTACTGCATGTAGTCACTGACATGGCCAAACAAGCCACATCTGGAAAAAGTGGGGTCTGTAGTAGAAGCTTATGGAAAGCCTCTTTTTTAACAATTCCTTGTTGGCTTCACACTTAAACCGCATCAAACCCTCCAGAGGAAAACTCTCCAGCCCTTTTAATACAAACACAAGTTAGGACAAAGCCCTCTGAAAGCCATGCTCTGGGCAACATCAACAGCAAAAGGATAACCTATGCTGTGGACTGGACCATTCTCAAACCAAAAACCAGACAGATCGCAGAAACCAGACCCAAAACAGAAGCCACATCACCCAGCCCCGGTACACACATGGAAAGATTCAGGTGCAGTGGGTAGGGACAAGTTAAAAACAAAAGGAAAAGAAAGAAAAGGAAAATGGTACAAACACCAAACTAAAAACCAGCTCCTTGAGTTGCAAGACTCAAGTGGTTCTGGGCAACCTCATCTAGTTGAAGATGTCCCTGCTCACTGCAGTGGGGTTGGAGCAGATGAGCTTTGGAGGTGCCTTCCAACCCAAACCATTCTGTAATTCTATGACTCCAAGACAAGGCAGCGCTGTCCCGTGCACAGGGCTCACATGTGTCCTCAGCAGGAAGCACAGCCCAGCCCTGAACAGTGCTCCCAGGGGATGGCTGGGACTGTGGACACCAAACCAGCAGGAAAAGGGGGTTTTATCCACTTGCTGCTGAGGGTGAGAATATTTATCTACTGCTTCGAAACAGACTTCCTACTGACAGAAGTATGTCAGGTCTCCACCTTCCCACCTCTTCTAGTAAGGTTCTTGCTCTCTCCCCATTTCCTTTTAGCCCTTACTTATTCACTGCCTCCCCAGTGGGCTATCAGCAGGGCTTGGAGCACTGGTTCCCCAACTCTCAGCCAGCTACCCAGCCAGATGAGTGAAATAAAGTTCTGCTCAGTAAAACAGAAGGAGTCAACCTGGGAAAGGATGAAGAATGGAAATGATGATTTACAAGCAAGCCAGCTTGCAAAAAGCCCCAAGACTTCAGAAGTCAGGTGGGAAATCAGGACAATGGAATTTGCCCCTTAACTGAGCTAAATACACCGAGGTGTCATTTTGGTGGGCTTTTATATGCCACCAAGCACCCGGGTAAGGATGGAGAGATTATGGAAGTATAAACAGATGTTAAAATGTCTGCTCTCAGGGGTATCTGATACTTAGCAACCTATCCCAGCTGTGAGACTGCCACCAGAGAAAACCTGTGAAAGCCAAAGACATAACATCTGGTTTAAAGCTATGGATGAAAGAGAGAGGAAGCACTGGCGACAAGGCAAAATTATGTGAAAGAGGCACTGTGCTCTGAACAAGGAATGGCTCCACAGCTTACTGGCTTCTCCAGGGATCTTTTGTGGGCACCTCAGAGGCTTGAATTTTATGGTTATTTAAGCAGTGCCTTGGCCAGCTTCCCTGATCATTCCCAGATGATCCTGAAACTGCTGCTGGTTTTCTTAGGACAAGTTCAGAGCAGAAGTGGAAGCCCACCTGTAGTCTGGTCAAAAATACTGCTAGTCTAAGCAGAAAACAAGAAACCAGCAATGATAGCTAAGGATACTGGCTGGAATCGGATACTAGACTCCAGTACTGCAGAGCAGTACTAAATCAGCTAGGCTGATTTATACAATTCATGGCATCATGGAACAGTTTGGGTTGGAAGGGACCTTAAGATCATCTAGTTTCAACCTGCCATGGGCAGGGACACGTAGGAACACACTGGAAGATACAGGGACACATTAGAAGATACAGAAAATTCTGGTATATGGCAGAAAATCACTACAACTTTTGGATTCAGGCACAACTAAACACAAGGATTGTGGACAAAAACATCCTCTAGCCAGCTGGCTTAATGTCCTATTCCTGACTGAAAATGAATGGAAAGGAGGTGACAAGAAGCCTGAAGGTCAACCAACACACAAAGCAGTCAGTATTTGTCTCTTGATGGTGTATGTTCCAGACAGTTGAACTGGCTGAAAAGAAACTGGAAGAAGCTGCCAGTGCTGAAGCCCAAATGTCAGAGGCATCCCTGCTGCAGGGCAGGAAGGGGCTGCCTGGCCCTAGGGGCTGAAGGGGAGCAGAGCAGGAGGTGGTCAGGACATCACGGCCATGCTCAAGCTCCTGCCCTGCTTTAAATACTTATTTAGCTTGTGGACTCTTCAAACAAGAGGCTTTCCTGGCCTTCAAGAGGCCTTTTTAAGTACCCTGGCTAATAAAACCCTCACCTGGTATTACATGCAGTGTTCAAGTAAAAGTCCTGCTCACCCCCCAGCTTTCATTCCAGTTTGGGGTTTTTATTCATTTCTGCTTTTATGGAAAAACCAAGTATGTCAAAGATCTTTCAGAGTTATTTCTTTTGTGTGTGTGAACTATCCCCAGTGCCAGAGGGAAAGCTCAGCACAGAAAGAAACCCCCCAGCTGCTGGGTGAGCTTCCCAAGAAAACCATTTCATCCCAATAAAATGAGGCTTCTCATTCCTCTGATGTGCCCAAGACACATCAGAGCAATGAGATCCATTGGTCCCCTCATGAAACAAGATGCACAAACCCCTGGAGCAGCTGGGACAACAAGAGGTGCTGATGCTGGAGGGCAAATGCAAAAGGGGGCTGAAGAACTGCGAAGAGCCTTTGGAATAAACCCAGGAGTGACAGCACAGGAGCAGATCCTGAGAAGGGACCAGGTCTCCCCACAGAGTGAAGCGGCTCAGGACATCATTCACAAGTCACTTATAAACTCCCATAGACTGGGCAAAAGCAGACTAAAGAGGAAAAGAAGAAACCAGAGGCCAAGTGAAAGGACACTGGGTGGAACTGGACGCTGGACCAGGCAATATTACAGAAAGCTGGTACTTGTGCTGTAGGCAAATGCCAGCCAGGGCAGGGACTTCTTCAAGAAGGTGCCCAGAAGAGAAACGTGCCAAGGCAGTGAGGAGCTGATGTACAAACTGGCTGTGCAGTCGTGCATTTACAGATACACGTGTTGGATACTCATGATGGACAATGTTGGGCTGTTCCCTTCTGCAACTGGAAGGGTCTTGACCTCCTATCAATAAATCCTCAAGAGAATCAAGAGGGGTTTTGCAGTGAGAGGAAGACCACAATGCAAGCTGACTGAGAGCAAGCCAGGGCTTTGTATCTCTAGGAAGATCTGAGAGAGGAAGGGGCCTAATGAATAAGGGGATTGTCTTCTAGGAAGAACTGCAAAACTCAGTGTAACAGTCTAGGGATAAAAAAGAGAAAGGTGTGAGTATAAATCCTGAGTTGGCTCCCTCTTTCCTTTAGCCTTTCCCCTTCTTCCTGATAGCTCCAGGAAGAGGCTCTCTATGGCAAAAAGGCTGCAGGATACAAAAGCATCACTCCAGAGACTATCTGTGCCTCTTTTACCAACCTGCTGTGGCCAGCAGCCTCACAAGTTGCTCCTGCAGCCACCCCGGCCTGTTCCTACAGAGGCACATAACGTATTCTTGTTATTTAAATAGACAGAGAGGTACAGCGTGACAAAGGCTGAAAGAGAGGGAGAAGCAGGACAAGAGAGACAGGGAGAAGCAGGACAAGATCTCATCAGCCGAACCTCTCCTCAAAAATGCTCCACCAGATGAAGCTTTGCTGCAGTGGTTTCATGCCAGTGACACAACGAAACTCATCCTCCTCCTTTGCCTGTTCTCCTCCTTTGCTGCTGGGATGGAGAACAGCTGAAAGGTTTGACTCACGCAGCAGCCCTGCCCCTGTGAGCAGCCAGACACCCTGTGAAGGGTGCCAGGATCCATCCGTTGGCCGGTAAGGCCAAAACATGAAAGGAAAAAGTGAAAGCGGTGCCTCCACCTGCAGATGTCAGGTTATTTATGTTACAGATATTATCCTGAATGAGATTTAGCACCTGGGAGTTTTTCTCCTGCAGTGGTAAGAACTACTGACTGGAAGCACACAGCAAAAGGGTTCTGTTTGGGCAGCAGGAGCTGGTGCTCTGCAGCACCGGTGCCACAGCAGAGGGAAAGCAGAAGGCTGAGCTAACCCATGCTTCAGGGAACCAAAGGTTGCTCCTTGTGCAAAGGCAGGTTGAGGGAGGGGATCCTGCCCCTCTGCTGCGCTCTGGGGAAATCCCCCTGGAGTCCTGATCCTGCTCTGGGGCAACAACAGAAGAGGGACCTGGAGCTGTTGGAGGAAGTCCAGAGGAGGCCATGGAGCTGCTGCGAGGGCTGGAGCAGCTCTGCTCTGGAGCCAGGCTGAGAGAGCTGGGCTGGGGCAGCCTGGAGAAGAGAAGGCTCCTGAAGGGGAGACCTGAGAGCAGCTCCAGTGCCTGAAGGGGCTGCAGGAAACCTGGAGAGGGGCTTGGGACAAGGGATGTAGGGACAGGCCAAGGGGAATGGCTTTAACCTGCCAGAGGGGAGACTGAGATGAGCTCTTAGGCAGAAGCTCTTCCCTGTGAGGGTGCCGAGGCGCTGGCACAGGGTGCCCAGAGAAGCTGTGGCTGCCCCATCCCTGGCAGTGTTGAAGGGCAGGTTGGAGACAGGGGCTTGGAGCAAGCTGCTCTAGTGGAAGGTGTCCCTGCCCGTGGCAGGGGTCGGAGCTGGAGGAGCTTTAAGGTCCCTTCAACCCAAAGCATTCTACAACTCCATGGATTTCACACTGCACACTCGTAAAACAAGGAAGATTTGAATCTGTCCACAGCAGAAGGGCCTGACAAGCCACAAGGGATGCAGCCTGTTCCTGGGCATGGTAGCTCCAAACAGGACTTGGCACTTCCAAGAAGCAGAGTGGAGAAGATGGAGCAGGAGCTGGGGGAGACCCCTGTACCCATTTTCTCTGCATCTGATCAGCAGCTTTTGTTGCCATCTCTGTTTCACTCATCAGTGCAGAACAGCAAACAACTTTTGGCTTGTAACCTCCATGAAGCTACTCTGTACTGCTGGATGTCCTTCCACGGATGACCTGCCTGCTGCAGTGATACTGCTCCTGGGGGAGCACAGGAGTGGGAGAGCAGCACCAACAGAGGCACTGGCTCCCCAATCCAGTTAACTGCAGGGCAGCATTCCTGACGCTCTGCACACAACATGGTGCTACACCATGGAACTGCATCAGGCGTTATTGAGATCATACTAAAGACCTCAAATCACCAGACTGACATGTTTTCTTCTCAAAGCACTACTCCACTTCTAAACCTTCCCAACAGAAGCACATTACGCTGAATGAGAAGAAAATAAGTTCAGTTCCTGCCTGTAGAGCAAGGAGAGACATGGAGAGTAGCTGGCTCCCCAGAAGCCAGGTTGGGAGCTGGGGCTTCAGACAGCAACAGCTCTGCAAGTTGTCAGGACACCACAGGCCTGGGGGACACAGAGTGAGCAGGAGGTGACAGCCCCAAACATGGATGGCTCATAGGGCAGATTTAGGCAGAGCAGGAGCAGGGAGATTTATGCACAACCTCAGCTTCCCCCAAAGCAATAGCAATCTGAGAAAGAAAAGACTTTGCAGTTCAGAACGAACTAATTGTTAGCCCAAGCTCAGCCCTGGCCTGAAACCTCACCTCAAGTAACTGAAGCATCCACACTGTGGAATAGCTGCTGCTGCACTGGGTCTCACTTGGTGTTCCACTCACAGGTCTCCCTTTGACGAGCTTCATGTTTTATCCCCACTGGGACAAACAGAACAGTCCTTTGCCACTGACATTCTGGAAATGATGCAGTTGCTGGGACTCTCTAAACTTCCATCTCCTGCAGGCCTCACCATGCCTGCCCAAGGCTCAGAGAGTGGCACGAGGCCAGCCCACAGCTTTGGCATTTCAAAGTTCCGATACTGTAAACCTCTTGGATTTTATCTGTTCACAAGTGGGCCCCCAGGTTCACCACCCCCATGAGGCTCAGGCAACCTCTCTTCCCTTGGGAAACCCAGCTCAACATGCTGTGCAATGTCACCTTCAACTGTGCGCTTCAAGAACACAGCATTGGTGCCTTCTGCCTCCCAGATGAGAGCTCTACCCACATCACAGACCCTCCATACTGACCAGATTATCCCATGATGCTGATCATCCCTTCTGCAAACAGAGTCCAGGACAGCATAGTGTCTGTGCTAGCAGATGCATCTCCTCCTTGATGATGTTAGCTAAGCCAGCACAGCGCTCTTCTCACCACAGTGGTACATGCTGCAGATCTTTGAACCAAGCCACCCACCTGTATACATGTCTTTTTCCTACCCATGGCTATCATGATTATTGTAGCAGAACTACAGTCAACCAGATCCCACACCCTGGGCTTGAGAAGCTGGGTGTACCCAGACATCTTTTCATCAGCAGTTTTCAACCTGTAATCTGCAAACTCCAAGTTCCACCAAAGACAACTAACTAAAACAAGCCTTTAGCTGCAGACAGTCGCTAGCCCCAATGGAGACTTTTAGGGATTCAAAACCACGTTGAAACACCACTGCATGGTGATCCAAAATGCTCAGAGACCTGGCCAGTGAGCCCACTGCTGTGAGGAAGTCAGTATGTACTGGAGAAAGTCGAAGGGTGGTAGTTACTCCAGTAATGTGACACACTAGAAACAAGTACAAATCATATTCACAGCAGCTGGGCTGGGGCTCAGACAAGTCTACCTGGCACGTGAGACCAGCAGGAATGTTTCCAGGTCAGAACAGAGAAGACTCCAAAGAAGACAGAGGGCTGGAAAATAGAGCAAACAGACTCCTACATAACCCACTTCTACTCTTTCATGGAAGCACAGTTGGTATCATCCACAGAGTTAAGATTGATGTTATTAGCTACCAGACAGCAGCAAGCAAAGGAAAGGACAAGAGAGAGGGAAGGGAGAATGGCTGCTGCCCATCTTGCCGAGCTTGAAGGACAAGGAGCTCCTCCAAGATGCCCAGTGAGCACCACTATGTGGCATGCCAAGGATTCCACCTGAGAAATGAGGTTACAACATTGCTCCTGGTTTCAAGGGGAGATTTTGGGGAGCACAAGGTAGAAAATGGGCAGTCCAGAAAACTGCTACACTTGCCATCTCCAGAGCAGGTCCAAGCATGGAAAGCGCAAAGCAAAGACACTCCATCATATATCAGCAAGAGCAGAATACTCCCTAGAAGATGCCCACTCCATTGCAGCTCCTCCTGGTGAGGCTACACCATGGCACATGCTTACACAAAAAGCAAATTAAGTCTCTACCTTATATCCCAAAGGCCACCACGGAGCTATTAGATGTCAACCTGTACCTAGCATCAACCTAGGCTGTATCTGAACCAGTGACCCAGAGGTGAAAGGCCCATGCCCCATTATCAGTCTCCAGAGACATGTGATCCCCTCAAAATAGCAGGTTCCTGATAGACATTTTCAAAAGGGCACAAGCAATTATGAGAGCTTCACAAATCACTTGACAATATGCCCATTACACAACGTATTTTCAGCAAATAGCAGCCTTTACACTGGAAATAAATAGAAAAGAGCAGTAGATGGGTGCTAGATGGAAGAACATTAATTCTCCATCACATTTCATCCCTAATGGACTGAAGTACAAATGTAAGTATGGGCATCACCTACTTTAACTGCCATAATTTGCCCACTTGGTTTGTGGACCATTTTGTTGACAGAACCATAAGCTCCTCGTCCAATTTCTCCAAGGTCTTTCAAGTCCTCTGCTGTAAAATCCCAATGTTGTTCAGGGGAAATCTTCAATTTTCCTGATGATTCAATGCTGTGTGTTCTCAGTCTCTCTCTGTCAAAAATATTGGGAAGCAATTTTTCCACATTTTAAATAGTCTGTAAATGTCTCTTTTCAGCACTTGATTAAACATTAGAAGAGAGGGGTTCACAAAAGCTACAGCAACAATCGGACTCCACGAAGGATTTGGTTGGGGTGGGGAGGTGCAGGGGTGAGGGGAAAATGGTCAATCAAAAATGACATACACTTGCCCACAGCTTCAATTTGCATCTACATTTCTCCAGCTGCAGTGTAAAATTCAATGTGTCTCATATAGTAGAGTCATTCTAATCACTCACACAGTTCTTTCTACTTGGCACAAAATACATCGGGCTTCAAGCAGGATCTGGTAACATGCAGAACCAAGAGACTGAAGAGCCCCATCTCCCCATAGCTTCTGCTGCTCTACACTGCCATGCTCTCAGCAACTGCCTCCCTTCCCATTGATTTCTACAACACAGGCACATTCTGTGTGAATCCAGGGCACTTTAGAAAGGATTTGCTCTTAATGGAAAACTGCACTTTAAAAACAAAACCCCAAAACATTTTAAGCAATAATTTAATTTATTCAAAACCAAATAAACAGCCAATCATTTCCATGGATAAACCCCAAGTTGTTTGCAGTGTATGAAAACAAACCCTGCCTGTTCAAGTGCCTCTTTACCAAACACCTGAATTAACATTTTCAGGCAAACATTGCTCCCACTGAAGCCACAAATCCTGGACAACTAGGAAGGAGCAAACCAATGCCCCAGATGCGCAGGACAGAAGAGTTCAATGGTTGTTTTGAGCTGTCCCAATGACTCGTTCAAATGCAGCAATGCTATTGCTATTGCTGAATTAGTAGGAAATGCACAAGTATTTTCAACACTTTTCATCTCAAAAATGCCATGCAATTTGTCAGGTTTTCATTAATTCAGAAGCTGATTTGCACTTCTTGGGTTGTAAAGTAAGCCAAAAGCCTGACTTTTCCCACTTCCAAGTAGCATTAACAGCATTAAAGGCAGCTCCCAGTGCACTGCACACCAATATGACAGCACACAGGTCCTTCTGACCACCCTGTGTACAAGGGAGATTCTATCAAACTCATCCCACAGACTCTGATCACTTCTCTTGCGCATTTGATCAAGTCACCACTCACTAATCCAGGGGCTCGCCCAACAGCCAGCCCGCAGGTGAAGTATTTGACCAAACACACAAAGCTTATGGAGCCTTAAATAAACACGTTATGGGCGATTCCATGCTGATAAAAGCAGCCGTGTGCCAACCAGCAGCTGAGGGTGCTGCCGGCTGCGAGGCTGCACCCAACCAAGACCTCTGCTGGGCTTTATTTGGAACCTGGATTTTGTGAGGGCAACGAGGTCAGGTCCAAAGGTCAAGTGACTGGAACAGCCCCGGTTCAAATGGCTTCATCTGCTGCACTTCAGCTTCTCTGCGCCCCTTTGGTTTAGCACTTTGGGGCTCTGAGCAGCTGCATGTCCTGAACCCTTCATCTGCTCCATGGAAGCCTTGCTCAGCAGCTCCTCTCACCACTGCTCTGCCTGCTCTGGCCTTTCTTGCTCTATAACCTGCCTAGCTTGAGATTTCCCATTTGCCACTCCCTATGGTATCCCCTCCACATCCCCTAGGAATAGTTAGGGAAACCTACTGACAGCACTACAATGCAGCACGGATGTGACAGACACAGCAGCCCAGGGAGCAGAGGTGACAGCCCTTCACTAGCACTGTTCACACACCTGAGGGTGTCTGTGCCTAATAAATCACTGCACTGACTGGTGGGATCTCCATGGAATTTGTTTACTAAAAAGCAATGAATGAAAATAAGGCAGTAAAATGAGGGAAAAAAGAAAGAGGGAAAAGAAAGAAAGAAAAGGAAAGAACGGCAAAAGAAAGAAAGGGAAAGAAAGGGAAAGAGGAGAAGAGAGAGAAAAAGAAAAGCAACATGACCTCCAGACTCTGTAGGCTGATTATGCCGGAAACTGCATGAATCAGTCATTATCTGCTTGCTCAACCATCCTATTCTATCAGCACCATAAAAATAGTTCTTCTTTTGCTGGAAGAAGGTAGGTGAGAAGCATCAGCCGAGAGGCACCGGCAAAGGGGCACTTCCTGCTGACCTCCTGCCAGCTGGGCAGGAAGAAGCACGACCATTGAGAGAGGAACCTTGTTCCAAAAGGCAGGGAAAAAAGGCAGAGAGGCCTTATTGGGAGAGTGAAATGTGAGGTTGGATTCTTCTGAGCAAACCCTTTCCATTTCTTGCTTCAAAGCAAAATTTCATGTTGAAGTTCTCAGAGAGTTAAAGGATTCAAATGCTGATGTGGTTTATTAAAATGAAGCCATTAAACTCATCCCCACTCTTCCCGCTGTCTGTTTTTCTGCCCAGAAAACTTTGCTTTTCTTACCCTACATCAGAAGAGAAAGCAAATCTGAATTCATTATTTCCTTGTTACACAAGAAGCCTGTTTCTCCCCAGCTGTAGCGTGAAAGCGGATCTGTGCCATTGTTCCTGCAGCTGCAGGATGGGTGCTTGGAGCTCGGGAAGGCGGGAGCTAGGAAATGCCCCTCTGCAGGTCTGCCCTCTACAGCTGTGCTGTGGAGCAGCGGGGCTCCAGGGGTTAGGACCGAGATGGACCATCACCATCACCCACAGAACCTCATGTGCTGGAAGTCAGCTTCATTTCTGTGACGCAGCCACAGCTCATGCCTACCTTTTCTCAAATACCCAGGGAAATGGTCAAATAGCCCAATAATAAGTCTGACAGACACTTTCACACAGATTTTGCATGTTTAACTGATTTATCACATGTAAATGGTGCAGTTTTCCTTTAAGCAGCATGACCTAGCTTTAAGAGAAACTGAACACAGTTTTTCACTATAAATCAGACTCCCAAGGGATTTCCATGCCAAGAAAGCAGCTCAAAAAAAAAAACAAACCAACAAACCAAATCTAGAACATAGACTCTCTGTATTGATATAAAATGGGAATTCTCTGATGTAGAACTGAGTGTGGCAATAAGAACAAGTGAATCACCAGTGCAGCACATCTATTACTAGATTTGCACTGCTGCAGATCCATGAGGACATAAATCCACAGGTGGACAGGCCCCCAAAATATAAAAAAGCCTGGCTAAAGCCTGCACTACATCCCAGTGCACTTGATACGGCAACAGCTTGCTTCAGAAAATAGAAGGGGAACCACAGAACAGCGCCTAGTGAAGGTGAAAAGTAACTAATGCCCAGCCCCAGCTCCTGCCTCCGATCTGATTTCAGTCCCTGTGTTTAGTGCTCAGTTTGCACAGACGTGAGCTGACAAACACCTCCTCTTTACCATTTGGCTTTTAAGCTATGCAAGCCCAATCTCTCTAGGCCTGGGAATGTTGGGCAAAATGTATAGATTCTCTGAAGGCTCAGGATGGGCAAGATGGACTCGTGAGGCTTAATGTCTGCTTTAAAATATAAATAAACAGCTAAAGAGGACTAAATACTCCTCAAAGAGTTAAAAGCAGTACCTTTAAATGCACCTTAGGGACTCCTCATGACTTGGCCAGAACTTGAGCCTCCAACTCCCTGTCTTGCTTTTGAAAAGTTGTAAAGGGAATAAAAACCTGAAGAGAGGATGGGCTCAGGAGGGCACTGAGATCACTGCACTCACAAGGCCCTAACGGATCGGCCTTCCTGCAGATGGTTACTATGCTTGTCACAGCAGTTATTCCAGGGATTAGGAGCACCGAGCAAGACAACAACTCCTGGGAACAGTTGCCCTTTGTCAGAAATGAAAACGCTCGTGGGTCCAGCTTGGCAGGAGGCAGGCGGCCGGCTGGCGCCAGGCACCGCGGCCGGGCCAAGGACGGGGTCACACGCATTCGGGATGGATGTTGCTCCCTGCTCCAGGCCAGCTCCATTCCCCTTGCAGGAATGGTCTGCCACACAGAACCTCCTGGGAAAAACAAGGAGGAAGCTCTGGGACAGGCTGTGTTAGTTCCCCAAGCCCTGATGTTAGCACCAAAGGTTAGGGATGCCTGGACTTCCTAAAACAAGCATTTCCTTGGCATGAAAAAGAAGGACTGTGGGGAAAAGCAGAGAAAAGTTGGTGGAGTTTTTAGAGCAAAACTGACAGTTATCAGACAGGAAGCAAGGCCAGAAAGATGCTGTAGGTAGTAGCTACCTATCTCCTTTTTGGTTTACTTGGTTGAGAGTTCTGTGGGGCTCAAAGAAGCCCAAAAGTTGAGGTATTCAACATTACAGTGGACATGAGTAAAACACATCTGTAGAGTCAGAAAGACCCAAGCAAACTGTCCTTCACACTCCTGCCTGGTGCTGGATTCTTCTACGACATCTCTCATTACAGCTCCTATTTACACTGTGGTTGATGAGAACACATTCTACTTCTCCACAAGTTTGGCAAAACCGCTGCTCGACACAGTAGGATTTCAGAAACTGAATTTGTGGTGAATCAGCCAAAGGTAAAACCTAAATCCTAACAATAAAAAAAGCTTCCATGCAAACTGCAGGGTTCTAATGACACTGTGCACTGTTCCTAACTTCAGAGTGAAAACACATCTGAGGACTTTGGCTAACACATTTCAACCACGTCTTTCAAATAGCCTCAAGAGGCTGTAGTGCTTCTATCTCGATGTCTCTGTTACTCATACAGGTTTCAGACCCTGCAGGCTGATGCTAATAAAATAACTCGTTTCAATTTCCCTGGAGAAAGTCTCCCAAAGAAAGGTCAGTTTTTTTTCTAGAGGGCTCAAAATGTTGGTGCTCCTGCAAATCCATCACAGGAAGAAATTCTTGCTTCCAATAAGCCCATGTGCAACAGCATCCTTGCAAGAGGATGTCCTGAGGCTTATATTTAGTAACAGATTCCTAGTCATGAAGAAGAGATACAGAAAACATGGCAAAGGAAGGAAATTATTTAGTTTTGCATCTCCTACCTCAGACTAACAGCAAAAGCACATATGCTCCCTTTCATCACAACCAAGTGGCAGAGAGTTTCCCAAACATTGCTCTGGCTTTCTACGCTCCTCCAAAGCTTTAAAATAAAGGCAATAACCAAGAGTGGAAGATTGCACGGCCCCTTCACAGCCCTCAAGACCAGGCCCAGCACATTCACAAGGCTGAAGTCAGGGATGCTCTTTGCAATGGGGTTTGTCAGAGGCTTTCAAAATGTTAGTATTTTCTATTAAGCTCCTTTGGTAAATGACTTGAGTTCCAATTGATTTTGATTAACCCTGCCTTTGACACAGAGGAAACCTTTCAATTCCTCACGGTGAAGCCTGTCCTGAGGTTAACTGAGTACATTAATCTCAAACTCACTCTGATTTGGACATGAACCAGGCTGCAGCACATCCCCTAAACCCACCATGGCCAGGCATTCAAAGCTTACACTGGATTACAAGCATTGCAGAGTAACACCAGCAAAACCTGAGCTCATCAATTTAAATAACCCTTGCGAGCATGCCGACTCTCCTTCTGAAACACTGCACCTCCAGAGCCACGGTCAGCTACCCAAGAACAGGAAACAGAGACAGGAACATATCCATAGGAATTAACAGAAGAACCCAAATACATACCTGGGATAATTTGTAAAATGATTACTGTCATGCAGTATCATTATACAAAAATCCCTCAATGGAATGACACTATTTCTGAGACAAATTCCATTACTTTCATCAATGCCATTTTTGTGGGGATGGAAAATACTTGATAATGGCTCACAGGGAGTTACGCTTACTGTAGCCTGCTGGAAAGTTTCTGGATGAGGTCCACTTCTCTCCTTTGGAAGCTGAACGGGACAATGTGACTACTACCAAGGCTTGCTTGTGTATCACTTCAGGCAGGAGAAGTTGTGGAAATGACAGGAAAACATGGTGCTGTTATCACATGCCACAGTAATGTATAACACAATACTCAGCTAATCACACTGCTCACCGAGTGCCTGGCACAAGAAAACAGGGAGTTCAACATTCTTCATGTAAGCAACCTCCCCTCACTGGGAGGACAGTGCAGCCCCTGGTGATTTGAACTGTCTTTTAGCATATTAAATCATAAGCAATTTGTTTTCTTACAGCAATGGCAGTTATTATTTCCAACTGCATTATTAGCATGATTAGAAACAGGAATAAATGCATTCAAATTCCTAACTAAACACCTATATATTGGTGACATGCTGTTTCCTCAAGGCACATTGATCATTACTGCTCTGTTTTTCTTGTGATTTATAAAGCAGAACTTACTATATATATGTGGAGATATATATATATGTATATATATAATGCTTTTTAATATAGCTTCCATCCTGAATCCACCAATCTGGTCTTTCCCAGGTGGGGCTTATCAATTTATCATCCTACCTTATCTTGTCATCTTTTCTTATCCCCTCTCTTAAGGAATAAGGTTGCATGACTTGAATAACTACATCCTTTCTTATTACCTCCAAAGCCACACAACTGACAGCTCAACCAAGGTTAACTCCCACTCTGTTCCAAGAACAAGAACCAGGTTCTGGATCTCCAACCCCCTAAAGCTGTCCAGCTCTGGCAATCTCCTTTCCTGATACGAGGACCCGTTATCTCAGAACAGTTGGAGTAGCTCAGCCAAGGATAGCTCCTGCTAAGCCCCTTGTGGAGGGCACACAGAAAAAAAAAGCACTCAAGTACTTGTGCCAAGGACCAATGCAGCCACCCACAAACATTCAGCAATGAAAACTCATGGTTTTGTTCAGCTCCTGGTTGGACACACTTGGAGAGGTGGGTAATAAGCACTGTTATTTCAACTATATGAAATGGGTTTGTTTCAACTACTTCAACAAGAGGTTTTTCCAATTTAAATTAATCCAAGCCTAGTCTGGGCAAGATAAAAGCTCTCCTTCATCTCCTTCGGGATCAACCAAACAAAACCCAATCAAAACCCAAGAACTAAACTTTGGGCTGCATCACAGCCTGAAATAACTTGGAATTCAGTGCCAGGAATGTACCTAGCAGTGCTTTTCTTCCCGTGGCACACAAGGACAGATGGGAGCCATCACCTAACTGCAAGACAGATGGCTTTTCTAGAGAGATGCAGCGACCAGAAATGTGGTGACTAACAGAGAGCTCATAACAAGACTGAAGTAGACCAAATGTGACTTGCAGTTTTGAAGTACCCTTTCTCTAAGACATAAGGCCAGTAAAAGCAACTGCCTGTTGAAGGTCCCCATCTCCATCTTCTAGTACTATGGGTGAGGTTTTAAATGTTGGTCTCCTCCAAGATGGCTGCACAGAGCAGTTTTCTCCACTGACTCTCAGGAGCCAGGAGGTGATTTTCTGCAAGCCCTGTAAGGATGCTCACAGAAAATTAAGGATGCTGTAAGGAGCTAGGCCAGTAGTCCCAGAGAATTACCTTTCCCATCATTCACTGGTTTAAAATAGCCACCTACAACATCAGTGACAAAACAAACCCAGCTGGAAGATAGGGAAGCCTCAGAGAGAAAAACCACCGTCATACTACTGTAGCAAGAGATACTTGAAACAATCACTTCAACTGATCCACACTTGTCTCTGCAAAAGCATCAGTTACATTGGGCACGAAGGACCAGTTGCTCATCCAGATTAACTCCAGACATATTTTACAAAGGAGGGAATTAAAACAGGCTCAAAGAGAAGACCTTTTAGTGTCAGCACAATCCAGTATAGACTGGCTTGGACACTTGCTCTCACATATTTGAGGTTTCCCAAAATGGAAGGACCTTCATGATGGGAAGTAAGAACATCTACCTGAACCTCAAAGACGATGTCTCTAATTTTCACCAACATAATATACCATAAACCCAGTTAATCTAAGTCCTTTTCAGAAGTCAGTTCCTCGTACAAGCAGAATGACAAAACCAATTTAGCCCTGCAGGACAATCCCCACCTCCACCACATCCATCCAATCCACCACAATGTCTTCTCCATGAGTTCTCTGAACAGCAGCTGTTTCTCCTGGGTGCATCCCGTTCATTCAGTCCAAATATCCTCCATGGTACATGCTGAAAGTCACTCATTTATGCAAAGGATGAAGACAGAGGCTGTTGACGGCGACTTGTGGGCTTGAAGCAGTCTCCCAGTCTGCAGACTGTCCTCTCTTTATTCTCCATTCCTTGATGTGTACAGAAGACAAGAGAGACGACTGATTCCTTCAGTTTGAACCCATAAAGCAGAAGAGTTGGCTCACTTCTCAGAGTAAAATGCAAGATACTTTATTATCAGGTGATGCTGAACGTCTGAAGAGCTGAAGTATGTACTCCTGCTCTGATGAAATGCAGCGTGATGCCGAGTATGAAGAATAGCAATGAACAAAGTTCATTCCTACAGCTAGTAATGCAGTTGTTTATTGGGGTTTCCTGAAGGAATGTTGGTTTGCAAGGTCCACATATGGAAACATAGGGTTTGAGTCCAACTTAACTCACAGCTATGAATAGTGCTGCTCCATATATAAAAGCCTTGCTGACATTTCTCTGTGCCACACAACCAGAAAAAGAAGTCTGTGCCTGACCATCTCAGATTAAATGGAGTCCAACAGTGACAGCCAGACACCACAAACACAGCAGAGACCACTCCTCTTCAAAGGCATCAACCTCAGCCCAATGGGTAAGCCATGTCCTGCTTTGTTACTTATAAATGATTATTGAACAACATATTTATCAGAAAAAGGGAAGAGACCAAACCTGTGTGTGCACACATATATATTTAGAGATGTTGCACGTATCTGTTTCATCCCATTTTCCTCTCCAAACACCAGCAGGGTCTGCATATTAAGCTAGCAGTTCCTGTATTTGCCCAAGGAGGGAACTTGGGGATACAGGCTCTCTTCAGCCTCAGACCTTCATCTATGTTCCTGGACACTGGTCTCTAGGACATAGAGGATGGGACACCTATTGCCCCTGGTGACCCTGGATCAATCCTCAACTCAGAAAGCTGGATTCATGCATCTAGAAGGAAAGAAGCTGAAAGAGAAAGGCCAAGAGGACAGTTCACACTCTCAGATATTACATGAAGATGAGCAACAGCATCTCCTGCTCCCTGAATAAATTTTAACTGCAGTGAGTAGGGACTGGTGTGTTTTCAGAGCATGCCTTAGGAACTAGTGACTTCAGGTGTGGGGATGCTCAATGCCCCCTCTTGGACAGGACAGCAGCAATGTACAGAGCCCAGTGGATGGCTGGGGCACCCTAGGATGCAGAAACCACATATGCCACAGGCTCTTTTTGATCAAAAGCTCAAGTCCCAAAGACTGCTCATCACTGGAGGAAGGAAGGCACAAGTTTGGCAACTCCCAGCTCCCAAATGGAATTCTGGATCTCACCTGTAATTCTTAATCACAAGAAGTTACTTTAGAGGTAGATAATGAGACCACTTAAAGGCTCAGAGATAGCAATGTATCATACCTTCTCTATAACATATGAAACGGAAGGTTTAGAATGGCTTACAGAATTACTGATGAAATGGTAAAGCACAGACACACAGCTCTTAAAATACTCTGAAAAACACACTCACACGTTCAGATGCTATTGAAAAGTCTAACATGAATAAAGCTGTGGTCTCCCATTTTCTCTCTAACCCTCCTAAGAAGATTAGAGTATTTTGGTCTCCTGCATGCTTTTAAAACCTCCACACACCAAGATTTACAACCAGCTTGTATACATACATGTACACTGCTGCCCTTGCTAGGGGATGCAGCACCTACAATTAAAGGAAGGAAAAAAGGAGAGGAAACTGTAACCACAAGAGCACGAAGGACTGGAAAAGCTGCTGCAGACTCAAACTCTTTGACCTGCTTTCACTTCTCTTAAATAAGCACTGCAGCAGTTACATCTTGGTGTGCATTACACAGGTATGCCAGGACCACATGTATCCCTCCTGCTGTGTGAAGAGGGCTGTAACTCAAGGATCCCTGGGGTCTACTGAGCACTAATGCAACAGCTCTGATCCTGCCAGAGCCTGAGCTGCCTCTGACACACTGGGTCAGAGGCAACAGAATTAAACTGACTTTCTTAAACCCCACCAAGTCAGAACACAGGAGTTTTTGCAACCATTTAGGTTTGCAAAATTAATCACTCAAAATGTGTGAAGCACTCGGAACCTGTGGGAGCCTGATTAGTATATAACAGGGGGTTGGATTTAATATAGCCACCCCAAGGTAAGTGATTAGGTTTCCATTAGTTCTGAGGAGACCAGGTCGCAGCAGTGTGGCAGGAACCTGGGTGCTCAGCACTGCTGAAACAATCAATGTGAATTAGTTTAATGCACATATACGAACTCCAAATCTTGGTTCCAGATATGGAAGACCTAAATTCAGAAGCAGAGTGCTGAGATATCATCAAGAAGAGAACAGTCCTACCAGGGCACTGATGCTCAAAGGACATGGAAGCAACTAGAGCTGCAGATACCAAAAGGCTCCTCTGCAGAGCAGGATTAGCACCTTAAATGAAACACAAAAGCTTAGAAGGCAAGACAAAACCAGACCTTAATGCAGCATGTTCAGTCAAAACCTCACACTGATTTTGGTAGCACCTCCCTGAAAAGGCAACCCACTCCAAGTTAGAGATACTGAGTATGGGTGTTTTACATCTGTATCATCTCTTTTGTCATCTATGCTAAAGATATCACTAACCAAAGGAACCTGCAAGCTTCTGGAAGAAACAGGAAGGTTAAACACAAAGCAAAGCTCATGGATTTGTCAAGAAAGCTCCAGAAAAACATAAGAAACATTGCTCTAGCACTTCAGCGATGGTGATGTTTGTGTTAGAAGTGAGAGCATGTTTACTACAGACTCAAACATGTAAATGTATTTGCTGAGTCCTTGGAATTACCATTTTACTTGTGCTTACTGCAAATACAAGTAAGTTTCCTCATGATCACATTCAGATCCTGCAACTTGTAGGTAATGTTCCAACCCTGGCAGCGTTCAAGGTCAGTTTGGACACAGCCTTGAGAGACATGGTATAGTGTAAGGCATCCCTGCCCATGGCAGGGGGGTGGAACTGGATGATCTTAAGGTCCTTTCCAACCCAAACCATTCTGTGTTTTTATGTTGCAGAACGCTCATAGAAAGAAAAATCAGCTGGTACCTTCTACATCGAAGCCTCCTTCTGAGGCTTGCAGGCATCACCCCTGCAATGGAGAAGCACCACGCGGCAGAAACGCATCAGACACTAGTAACAATAAACATGTGAAATAACTGAGAGAAATAGGGAACAGATAGAGAAATATTCACAGGAAAATTCACACCAGGAATTGGGAACATGCCAATTCAGGATCCTCCAACTTGGGGTTTTAATGGTTTTCAGACAAAGGGTAGTTACTCTCATGGGTTATGTCTTAATGAACTCAGCCAGCTGCAGGCTCTGCAGTTAGAGAGCCTGAAACCACATGTCAGAAAGGTTTGGAAAAGCCTGAGATTAAAAGAGAAGCAGATACCTGAGACAGACTTGGGGCAGGGAGAAAAACCCTTTTCAGGAATAATGACAGTCCCTGAACTATGCAGAAAAATGGGAAGCAGCAGAGTCTGACATGCAACTGGGCCTCCACTTGCTTTTAATAAGAGATCCAACCCCCAAAGGGCTATTAAACAAACATCTGCCAACACACTCTTGGGGCATCCCTGTGGAAAGGGAGTTACTCTCCCAAGTGTCACAAGAAGAAGGTACAAAGAGGCGTCCCTTGGAGCTTAAGCCACAAAGAACCCATGAGATGATACAGGGGGTTGCAGAGTCCAACAGGCCACCAGGGAGTTCAGAAGCTGGGTTTGTGAGCACTGAAAGAGATTTAATTTTGTCACCTTTCCAGAGGACACTTTAACTTCTAGAGAGGTGACACCTCCAACAGTCGAGAGACAGTTCTGCACCAGGCTGGGAACCAGGTGCCAAACAAAAGCCATTATGTGTGCCCATTTCTTAGCAGGTGGATCTGAACTCTAAAGTCCAGATCACGGCAGCGCTGCACCAGAAGAGTACAAAGCTTCCCAGAAAACCAAACCACTCATCTTGAACAACTTGGTTCAAGGGATGCCAGCGATGGGCAGGACAAGACAGACCTAGGGAAACCTGCCGTGCACAGCCATGCAGTCACAGCTCACCACATCATTCCTCTGCTAATGTTATTTGAACCAGCTTTCGGCAAAGCCCACCAGCTGCAGGTAGCTCTGTAGAGCCTGCACACAGATAATTGAGTAAGCTTATTTTGTTTGTGACCTAAATCCTACTTGGACGCAGAAGAGATGAGGTAAAAGGTGGGATGCTCTTCAGGCGTGTCCTGGGTTCAGGAAATACCAACTGAAAAAACACTGGGCCAGAAGTTTAAGAGCTCACCCTAACCATGGCTGGGGTCCTCCAGCCACCTCTGCTGCACGGAAAACCAAGTCAGCATCTGATAACGTGGCCTAAGGCAGAACCGATGAGAACTGGGGTCTCCATCATGTGGAGTGTGACCCAGCCTGCAGAGTACAGCACTCACACATGGCCCAG
This sequence comes from Pezoporus occidentalis, assembly GCF_034315485.1. Classification (NCBI taxonomy): domain Eukaryota; kingdom Metazoa; phylum Chordata; class Aves; order Psittaciformes; family Psittacidae; genus Pezoporus; species Pezoporus occidentalis. The sequence continues at coordinate 1,738,839 of NW_026913295.1, forward strand.
GCTGACCCAGACCAGGCACAAGCAGAAGCACTTCAATGGACTGGGGGTCCACCTGCCAGTAAAGCATCTTCTCTAGACAGCACCCTTTCCAGTAAGAATCTTACTCCCCAGTTACTCCCTGTAATTCAGGCTCTGTTCTGCTTTTACCCTGTATATGTCTGTGTATCACTGGGCTGTACCTCCTGGGTAGACTGGGACCATGCCTACCTACACAAAATCTCTTTATGCTTATAAAGTGGTTCTGGTGGAAGCAGTCACGGCTGAAGCAAATGAAACACATATTCTCTGTAGCTCCATCAGTCACAGGCAGTCCCAGAACCAGAACAGACCTTCCTTCCAACCCCCTGCCTCAACATGGCATCCCAGGGCTCTGCCCTCCTGCCCAACAGGATCTGCACAGGAAAACCATTCACAGAACCTTTTCAGTTGCAACAAGGGATGTCTCAGCTCTCAGCATCTCAGGGGTGATTTCAGGGACCCACAGCACTAATTCTAGCAGCTGGAAAGGTATTTCCAATTTCTAATCTTATTGAAAGCCACCCTTGAGTCAGTCTCCTATTTAAAGGTCATTTCAAAGCCCCTCAATTTAAACACATGTTCTGATTCTAAGGGGGTTTGCCACTGCCTCCTGTCTGAGCAGTTGCAGCCTCTGCTCTGCTTGTCTCCTTGCTTGGTTTCCTGGCCATGTGTGACAAAGGCAACCTCCTTCAGGCCATCCCAATACAACTAGTAGCTGATGTACTGGAAAAGGTCAAGAAAGGAGGTGTCCTGGCCAGGGTCTGAGAGTGCCGTGGGCTGGGCAAGGATAGGACAGGAGCAGCAGGGCTATGCCACCCAGTGCCATTCATTTACTGCCATCCTCACCAGCTCTCAGCTCCAAGGCCATCATGCAGATGGCACAGCAAAGCTCACAGGTCCCAGCCACTCACCGACTGCTCCTGTGTGTGGTCTTGTGTTCCTACATGTTGCTCTGCATTCTGCCCTGGCACCCACCTCCTGCACTCCCATGGCAGCACACTCATACATCCAGGAGGATATCAACTGTATCCTGGGCTGCATCAACAGGAGCGTGACCAGCAGGTCAAAGGAGGTGATCCTGCCCCTCTGCTCTGCTCTCATGAGACCCCACTTGCAGCACCGTGTGCAGTGCTGGGGTCCTCAACATAAGAAGGACATGGAGATGCTGGAGCAAGTCCACAAGGATGATCACAAGCTGGAGCAGCTCCCATATGGAGACAGGCTGAGAACATTGGGGCTGTTCAGCGTGGAGAAGAGAAGCTGCGTGGAGACCTCAGAGCAGCTTCCAGTATCCAGAAGGCTACAAGGATGCAAAGAGGGACTCTTCATCAGGGACTGTAGCGATAGGACAAGGGGTGATGGGTTCAAACTGAAACAGGGTTAGACGTAAGGCAGAAGCTCTTCCCTGTGAGGGTGCTGAGGCACTGGCACAGGGTGCCCAGAGAAGCTGTGGCTGCCCCATCCCTAGCACTGCTCAAAGCCAGGCTGGACAAATGGGTTTGGAGCAACCTGCTCTAGTGGAAGGTGTCCCTGCCCATGCCAGGGGGGTTGGAACTGGATGATCTTGAGGTCCTTTCCAACCTTAACTATTCTATGATTCTACGATGTAACCCAGCTCGAGATCTAAACCATAAGACACGGCTCCAAGCCACCACAGATGGAAAAGGAGTGGCAGGAAAAAGACTTGTGAACCCATGTCCCACCTTTCTGTATTCAGCAGTGTTTAATCTATGTGCACTCCCCCTGGAAATGGTTTTCCAGGGTAGAGCCTATATATTAACAAAATGCCTCTGCCCATGGCAGCAGTGAAGCTCTGGGAATAGCCTCCAGGCAGAAGCACCAAATTCATGATGCTCACCAGGCTACAGGAGCTATTCCTGTGCCACAGGGTGGAAGGCAACTGGGAAGCACTGGTCAGTGCCTTCGTAATGCCACGTTTTACACTTGAGATTCCTCAGCCTTTGAGACTGTCCCTCTGGACATGCCATTAAACCCAAGGAACTAGCAGGAATGAACAGAGTCAGAAATCACACAAAGATCACCTGGAAACCTCACTGAGTTCCCTCCAGCCCATGTGTGCTCACTGGAGCTAAACTCCTCCCCTGGCTGAGCATGATTTCCAACATGGTTTCTTCCACAGTCCCAACTTCTTTTCCAACACTCCTGAGATCTCTCAGACTGAGAAACAAACTGTAAGGAAAAAGCTGAACTCACACTGGACAGGGAATGTGGGGTCCATGCCTCTGTACTGGGGTACAAAGCCTCAGCACTGAGGAGGAGCACAGCTACACCCAATATTCTGATATTCCCAAGGCTACAGCGTGCCTTCCCTCCTTGTCAGCAGTGTCTTTGCTCCAGTGATGCATTTTACAGAGGTTGCTCCCTCCTAACACACACAGAGGCATGAAAAGCCCTATTTGCTCCTTTGCTTTCTGTCTACATAGTAAGAAACCACACTCTTACCTGAGCATCCACCAATCCAGCCTGATCAGTTCCCCGACCAAAACCTGTTAATCAAGCAAAATACAGCTAATAGGCAATTGACATCTCGTGGCTGCTGCGGGTCACTGCTGCTGCCTCCTCATGTGCCCCAGCACAGGCCACACGTGTGACAAGCGAAGCCTCTGCCCTCCTGGAAGCAGGAGCAACGGGAACCTCTGGATCGATGGATCCAAGTCACAGAAACAAATTTCATGTGAGAAATTGACCTCTCTGTATCTTCGGATCCACCCATCTGGACCAACAGGGTTTACACAGGGAAAGCCCCAGCAGTGTTTGGGAGGCAGCTGAGGCCACTGCTCCATCAGGCTGGGGAAGGGAAGCGACTCCATGGACAGAAACACACCTTGCATCAGGAATGCATCTGGGCCAGGAGGTCTGGAACATCCAATTCAAAAAGTCTAGAAAGGTTTCTAGACAACAGAGGAAAAACCATTCCAAGCTCTCTGGGAAGAGGTGGGAGATGCAGATACATCACCATGATGCACCAGCTGCGAGACAAACACTTGAGAGAAGCGTGCAACCAGGAATTGTGAACGTTGCTTTGAGGAACAGCATCCACTATGGACAACATAAAGGACATGAGGGTGAATTAGCTGTATCTGAGCTTAATCAGCCCCAACACAAAGAAAGCAATCCAGGCAACAGCATCCAACTCTTTCAAACACAAATGGCTGCTACCACTTGTGGCCTCCCAAGTAAGCTTTAGCACAGACACATCACATCATTTTTGACACTTGAACAGCTATCAGATCCCACCCAAAACACTTCCAAGCCCTCAGAACCAGTTATCCCGTTAACCAGCCCAGCATCATACCCCTGCCAACAACTGCAACTCCCACGGAGACAGGGCAGCACCTTCTCAATGGACAACGTTGACAGTCACTTGCACAAACATGAAGCTTAAGATGTCACTGACTAACAACACAAGCTCTTGCGTGCTAGGCAGGAGCCACTGTGACTTCCAGTGAATCTGAGACAGAAATCCACGTAGATAAAAAAGGAAAGTCAAATACCTATAGGCGGCTGATGGTGGGAACTCACTACCTGAGTCTAAGTCCTCCTGTATTTAATGGACTAGGGAGGTTTGAGAGAGGCAAGAGCCCCAGATGGAGTTCTAGAGAAAACTGTTACAAGGGTTCGATGATGTGATGAGACATGAAAGGTGAATATATAAATGCTAGCTCCACAACCAGTAAGAATACTCTTTCAGAGAGGAAAAGAGAGAGAGGAGGACTTGCTGGAAAGGTCAGGTGGGATGGTAAGAATAATAATCTGAAGTACTCCGTAACATTTCTAGATATTGTAATCATCATTACAGAATCATTAGTCATCAGAAACATGTTTCTAACTTGATAAAGGCTTGTTTGAAAACACCCAGCATAAAGAAACTATGTGAAATAAGAAGAGACCCCAGAGGGCATGTCCTGGGGAAGCAGAAGGCACTGAGCTCAAAGGGAGAGGCAGCGCCATGCAGAGCCAAGCAGAAGCAGCCCATGGCTAGGGACACCCTGGAGAGTCCAGGCAGTGAGGGAAGCTGCAGGCACAGTTTGAGACTTGCCACTGACAAAACTCTTGAGACCTGCTGGGGAATTTAGAGAGGAAAAATTTGGGCTGTCTTTGCATGCTGCCACACATACAGGCTGTGGGTGCATCACCCATGCATCTACATTGGTGGATCTGAGGATACAAAGCTACTGCTTCCTGTGGTGATGTACTAGTGTTATCTACTAGTGCCAGGAACAGCTCTATGCCACACCTGCATTCAAACTGGGGACAGGGACACCCTGCAGCTACCTGGCTAGAACACCCAGTGAGAACTAACCACTGCAGAACTCCCTGCCATTGCCATGGTGGCAGAGGGATAAACCTCAAGCCTTTTATTTTAGTACTGAAAAATAAGTAAAAAAAAAAAATAAAAAGTCTATCACAGTTACATCTTCCACAAGTAACACAGAAATCAGAACCTCCCTCTAACAAAAAGTAATAAGCACTGAATAAAGAGACAGGAAAATGACAGTAAATAGGTCTGGAAATTAATTCTAGGCATATCTTGCATTATCAGCTACAATTTAACTCAATTTAATCCATGCTGGAAGGCAATAGCTCCAGTGCAAAACAGGAAGATCCCAAATTTCACCTTTGTTTAATCCTGAGGGTTGGGGGGGGGGGGGGGGGGGAAGTCACCTCTACAGTGACTCAAACTGACAGGTCTGAACAAACTACAAATAACCGAAGTCATCAAAGTACATTTAAAATAACACTGCATCTTGGCTAAGTAATTTCTTAGCTGTCCCACTAGTTGCGCCTTTGGCTTTATACTCACATGTGTGGATTTTGGAAGGGAACTCCAGAAGTGTTTAGAGTAAATCTTGCTGTGGACTTGAAAGGTGGATTTGCAAAATTTAACTTCAGCGCTTTCCGTTTACCTGGGAGACAAGAGACAAAGTGAACTTCTGGTCAGCAACGAAGTACTGAGAGTATCTGGAAATCAACAGGGAAAAACGGTGTATTGTAAGAAAAGGAAAACGTTTCACAGTAACATTAGCAAATGCTAGCTTGGATTAGGGAGACAGGGATGGAGAACTGGAGTCAGCTCCCACCATCCCATTCCAAGCCAGTTCCTTTTGTGACAGCTGAAGTACCAGCAAGCGGCTGCCAGGTCTACCATGGCACCTCCACACCAGGGCTCCAAGCATCATCCTCACACTCCCCTAAGCAGATCCATGGCTTAGGCTCAACTTCAGCCACAGTGGGAAAGGGGCCCGATCTGCTCAGCACAGCCTGGGCATGCCACCAGACCCTGGGTGGACAGTGCTGAGGAGGGGAAAGGGCACCTTGGGGTGTCTGTAGGAGGGCTGTCCTCAGCCTGACAGCAAACTGATGTTGCCAGGCTGAGCAGGGATGGAGGAGCCCTGCTGTGTGCTCCTTCTGCCAAGTGGCCTCCAAGCAGAAAGCACAATTCAGCCCATCAGAGGGGTGAAAGCTCTGCTCTGCAGCCAGCTGAGAAAGCACAGGGGAAAGGAAATTAACAGTAGGGTGGGAGGAGTCCTGGCCATTGCTCCAGCCAGTGGCTCTGTATTTCTCACTGAAGTTGAGATGACCTGCTGAGCAGCAGCAGGATAAGGGACTATGAAGGGAGATGCCCGTTCCCAGCCCTGTCACTGGGCTGCAGCAGACCCCGTCTTGTCCCCATTTGGCCACTGGAAAGCTGCACTCCTCTCCACCAAAACATGCGAAGATGGGGGCCTCTCCCACCCCACATTCCAGGAGCCTGCAACTGAACCCCCTTGGGCTTCCCATTGCCTGAGTGAAGTCTAAACAACTCTGCTGCTCACTTCAGGAGGTTCTGGCAGTCCAAAGCTGGCACCATATCTGGGTTCCTACAACCACCTCCCTCTGCCTGCACCCTAACATGGGTGGCATATCCCCAACTATCCCACAGCCCTCCTGGGAAAAGTCAGAAGGTACCATCCTGCTCTGAAGCATTCCTCTACCTTGCACAGAGGTTAAAGAGGTGTTTTGGGTAATTCCAAGACCAAAAAGGAAAACAAAAAACCCAGGTACAGGTCAAAGCACTTTACAGCAATTTCAGGGCACAAAATACTACAAGCATGATATCATCTTTAAGGTTGGAAAAGACCTTTAAGAACATCAAGCACAACCATTCCCCCAGCACTGCCAAGTCCACCGCGAAACCATCACCAAGTGCCACATCTATGTGTCTGGGTGGCAGTGCAATGGGAATACAGCCCGACACTCACTTGGGCTGCTCCTTGTCCCCCACTCTTGGAGTGGGTCCAGGGATTTACAACGTTCACCATTATTCTAGTTATGTTTTATTGACACCCCTCTCCTAAGGGCAATAATACACAGTCCTGAGATTTTCCCTCACAGCAACATCTATACAACTGAGAAGAGCATCTATGTTTGAAGTGGCCCAGCAGTGAACTACAAACTCCTGTCAGAAAATCTCCTCTTCTCAAAGCCTGCTCCTATATGACTATTTGCAACTGTTACTGAGTTTCCTCCTGTTTTCACACCGACAGAACACGTTTTAACACAACCTATTGATTTCTACTTCTGCAGGTTCCTAAGAATAGTTTCAGTGATGTCAATCCACAACCCAGAGCTGGATTTTCTACAAATCACAGAAACACAACCTGTCCCCAGGAAGCAAACAGGATGGTTTGTTTTTGCTCAGGTGATGAACAAGGAATGTGACCAGGGAGAAACAGACATCCATGGTAAACGCTCCATCCCGGGCAGTGTTCAAGGCCAGGCTGGACAGAGCCTTGGGCAACACAGTCTCGGGTGAGGTGTCCCTGTCCATGGCAGAGGGTTTGGAACTAGATGATATGAAGATCCTTTCCAACCCAAAGCATTCTATGATCCTGAGAAATGCCAGGAATTTTCATTCAGAACAAGTCACATGGAAACATGGACTTTAAACAAAACCACACACTAAAACAACTGGGAGTCCAACGAGAGTCAATGCAAGCCATCTTCTCCATTACCCTTTCAAAAATAAAGTACTTCATCTACGTACTCTTTAAGTCTTCAGTTTCATCCCAAAAAAGGCTTTTGACTGCTCCACACCCCTATATGAACTGTGGAACCTTTTTACCTCACCCTTGTAAAATTAAAATGGGGAGGAAGGGATGCCAGGGGGCCCAATGGGTTGGATGATTTGCTTCCTTTTGGAAAGGGAATTGAATGTTTGGGGTTATCTTCTCAAGACAAAACTATTCAGTCTTATCTCTTCCAGGGCACCTGAAAGCAAAGCTGGTGCCAACTCTCACCTGAGACACGAAACAAACACAGCAACACACACAGCTTTTACTACCCAAACTGTTAGATCTTGTCTGCTAACAAAATGCTCGCTTTGATGTAGAGACAGCAGCGGAACGTTCAGAGCTGCTGATATCCTGAGCAGGATTCACAGCTCCCTGTCTCCATTGCTGTTAGTACAGCGCTGCCTTCCCACAGGCCCTTCCAACCTACAGGATTTCAGTTGTATTTCCTTCCTTTCCAGTCTTGCTCATGGACAGACTCCAACAGCAGCAGCTAATTTGAGAGGAAAGCAGTTTCCAGCCTTGCCCTCAAGACAAACCATTTTCCAAGAAAAAAACCTAAATTTTGGAACAAAACACAAAGAAGTTCTGCATATGGTGCACTTGTGCTTGAGGAGTCTGAATGAAAGAAGCCTGGGAGGAATTAGTAGTTTTAAGGACAGTAACTACAGAAACTCACTTTCAAGGGTCCAAGTCTGTTACTGACATTTACTGCCATTCAACAAAAACTGCAATTTAGTATATTGCAAGAGGCAACATCCAAATCCAAGACACCGATTCTGCATGGCAGGAATGTACTAAGTATGCTCATTTTTAGACATAACCTCATTAATATGAGTATTTATACCTACTTCACCTACAGCTCCAAGAGCGCTTCCACTTAGGGAGCCCAACGCTACACAAGAGCAGGTCAGCAAGGGCTCTGTAGGGTTACTGGCCGGTCCCTTCCTGAAACCCCTACATAGGAAAACATTTGTCCTAAACAAACCACCAGCAGGACATCTCACTGATGTAAGGCTGGGAGAGGACTCAGAGCTGCACAGCCGCTTCCTGCACCAGCAGACATGCACCTCCATGACCTGCAATACATCATGTATGCTACATCCAGCAGCACTGGCACCAGCTTCTATAAATATCTCCACTATGAAGCCTGGCTCTGGTAGGTTAGGCTTCAAGTGCAAGAAACTGCAACCAGATTAAGATTAGCTCCCTCAGGCTGGAAACTCAGCACTGAAGCTGTGGCTGCCCCATCCCTGGCAGTGCTCAAGGTCAGGTTGGACACAGGGGCTTGGAGCAAGCTGCTCAAGTGGAAGGTGACCCTGCTTGTGGCAGGGGTTGGAACTGGAGGAGCTTCAAGGTCCCTTCCCATCCAAACCAGTCTGTGATTTTATGACTGAGGTACTGTGACATAATCAAGTGGAGACCATGCCCAAGCATTTGGCAGAAGGAAACGGTGATGCTGCCCTGGGACATGCATTGAGGCACCTGGAGCCATTCCTGACGTAGAACAAGCATAAATTAAGCAAAAGGCTGTGCCAGGAACTGTTTTCATTACAAAACAGAAGAGCAAGAGTTATAAAATACACTGTAGGGAGGAGAGCTGGGGAGGGGTTTGGTTGGGGGGGGTCCTGTTTTTTGTTTTTTTTTTCATTTTAGGAGCCTGTCCTCAGACCAAAAGCAAGAAAAAAAAAAAATCTGCCCTTGATGCCTTTGCTTAAGGTCAATGGAAAGGATTCAGTTTCTTTGGATAAAGCAACAAGTATGTTTCCATCATCCCTCTAGCTACCTATGCCAGAAAAGTGGCAACGTCAATCACAGCCCGCATCCCACCAGCTCTGATAAACACCTCGGGCCCAGGCGCCAAGAGCCCTGCAGCCATGGATCAGGAAGAAGAGCAGGAACCAGAGGACTTGGGGGGGCTTTTTCCATTTTAAGGAATAATTATTTTGGGGGAGCAACCCATTCTGTCCACATTAGTGTACTGGGTTTTTTAATTGTGAAGACCAAAAGAGATCACAAGGAGATCCTGCTGAAAGCAATAAACAGCACTGGGAGTTAGGAATCGCTGTCCTGATGTCCATCGGAGGGGATGATGAAAGTCCTCAGCCACTAAGCCTAACTATTTATTTCTAAGTCTAACTGCTGAAGACTCTCCAACAGAACAGGGGTTCACGGGGCAGTGCCTCACCGATGTCTCAGGTGGGATGAGCAGAGCAACTCTGGTCTCATTTAAGCAAGTTCTTCCCCAAGACACCAACAGAAACAAGGGAAGTGTCTGACTCCTCCTGCCCAGGTCTCCCTCTCTTGCCCCTCGCTTTTCTCCCAAGGGCTGTCTCACAGGGGGCTTCCAGCCTTTTGCTCATCAGGTCATTTTCCACCCTTCAGGAAGGAGCATGCTGTGAAACAAGCTTCCGTGTCCCCATTGCTGCCTTCCCCTTCCCCAGCTCCCTCCCTCGCCCAGTGCTGCTCTTCCCCACACACGCAGTGTTTTGCTCCAGATCCCCATGGCACAGGAAGCCTCATTTCTGCCTATCCCCATTAACCCTGTGAAACCAAGTGGGAACCTTTTGAGCCTCGTATCACCTCCATGGAGGACACTGCCTGGCAAAGTGCTGCTTTTCTACCAGTGGCTTTGGCACAGGGTCAGTCAGGCAAAACCAACCCAACAGATAAATGCTCCTGATGCAACCCTCACATGTTTTAATTCAAGAGGTAAGGACCTGCCACCCATGCCCAGTGCCCTGTCACCATCCACCCCCTCCCCTCATCACCCATCTTCTTCCCTGGTGCTTCCACTTGAGACACAGTTTGTTCAATTTCCATAGCAGCAGCATGGACCCCACCAGAGCCACACAGCAGGCCTGGTTGTCCCATCAGGTGCACACATGCTCTTGCCCTGCCTCACAAGGCAGCAGATCCTCGATGCTCCAGTGGACATACGTGACCAGCACCAGGGTCTGCCCAGCACAGCTTCACCTTGGCTATGAGGACTATGCTGCTACCACAGCATAGGCTGTCTCTGGGCACACGTACTTTGATTTTCAAGGAATTGGAGAAGGGAGAGTAAAGGAAAGTTCACACCACAGGCATAAGGGCAAAAACCCTAAAACAACTTCAAACTTCAGCTCAAACCCTTCTTTGTGCTGAAATCCAGCAGGAACAGCCAAAGACATCAATTTCTCAGCACCAACATAACACACTTCTAAGAAGCGCTCCAAGGCCTCAATAAACATACCACAGCTGCACTGTTCACATTCACAACTTTGGGGTTCATATTTTGCTTACAAGGAAAAACGAATTAACATCTTGTGTGCGCAACAAAAGATTTATGCCGTCTTCTGCAGCCTTCAATATGAATCAGTAACATGCTATAGCAAGAAGAGCAGCATAGGAAGGAGCCCCATTTCACACTGCTGAGACATGCCAGGCAATGATCTGTGTTTCCAACAGATTTGCAGCTTTAATAGCCTGGCAGCATCAAAACTGCTCAAGAAAGACCCATGGTGATGGCACTCTTGCCCAGTGTTTTTATTTATCCACCTAAGCACCTGAAACACCAGGAGTGAACCTTGCTGCTCTGCTGGAAAGACAGAAAGCAGCAGGGACCAAAACTCTTCTATGCTCCACTGAAGGCTGAATGCAAGAACTGGTCACGGTGCTGCCACCTCCCAGAGCCCAGCAACTGCTGGAAGTGCATCCAAGAGGCCATCAGGTGGCTGCTCCCCATTTCTGTGGGCATTTTCCTATCAGGATCATAGAACCCCAGACTGGTTTGTGTTGGAAGGGACCTTAAAGCTAATCCAGCCCCAATCCCTGCCACAGGCAGGGACACCTTCCACTAGAGCAGCTTGCTCCAAGCCCCTGTGTCCAACCTGACCTTGAACACTGCCAGGGATGGGGCAGCCACAGCTTTTATGGACCCCTCAGATACTGGCGTCAGCCAAGAGATTTTAATGGAGATACTTTACAGCCTCACCTACCATGGGCCCTGGTGCGGGGTCCATGGCTGCCCACACTGCCGCAGGGACTACCCAGCACCCACCTCCATGGTGTCACTGTGAAACCAGAGGTGGGAAGCACCCACCCCATCCCCTCACGCTGCAGATCCCCACCACAGTGCAAGTTCCAAAGCAGGAAACCCTAACAAGTGTTCATTTCAAAACAACTACCATTGGGCATCCCCGGTGATGCTGGAAGGTGTTTTGTTCCCTGCTCAGTCCCATGGCAGCATCCCTGGCACAGTGCTGCACTGTCCTCTCTTGCCACCAGCAAAGCAGTTCCCATGTTTGTCCTGTACTTTCAGACACCCAACAGAGTCACCCAAGCTGTTTATAAAGGGTTCCCTGGTTAGCTTGCGCTCAGTTTATGGCAGCCTCACAGCCTGTCCACTCCTGCAATGGGAACACAACAAACTCCCTTAGCTAAGACCCCATTCATTACCAGTTTGCTTCATGGATGACATCTACCATCAGATCCAGGTGCCAAGATCTGGAAAACCTATTTTGCAAACCCCTCTGATGAAAATGGTTCCCCCAGTGAAAAAAAAAACAAACCAAAAACATATATATACTATTTATTGAGGTGGTTCTGGTTTGCAGCAGATCTCAACTGCCCCAGTGCACACAGACTGCCTATGCATGACAGATCACCCCAGCTTCAGAAGGAAAACACTGCTGGGGAGTAGCTAAAACCCTGAAGAAGCATTTACAGTCTTTCTAACATGCCAGACAACTGGGACTTGGCAAAGATTGACACAAAAGCAAACCACTGTCCTCGATAAATATTAATCAACCTTCTTAAGCTGCCAGGGTTCATACAAAGCCGTGCGCCTGCTCCTCCCAGTGTGAAGTCCTGTATCTAACTCAGTCTCACCTGCAAAGCCACAAACACAGCTCCAGCACCCAGACCCCAGCAGGCCACCGCTCCACATGGGCAGATGCTTTTCTTCACCTCTCTCCACAATTCAGTCACTGTTACCTCCGAGATTTACCACAAAGACCTGCACGTGTAACCCCAGCCGGGCCACACAGCTCTAGCTGCAAAAGAGATCTGAAATTCCTGCTTCAAACATCAAGTTCCCTAAAGATTTGTATATCCTGTGCTAATAGATGTGTCAAGAATTAACACGTTTTCCAACGCTGTCCCAGGGGAGCAATTCCAACACACAGGCTCGCTCTGTGCTGTGATACTGCAGTATACATCCTCTGCAGCTCTTTCAAGACAGAAAAGCATCAGTGTGAAAAGCTATAGAATTATTTGGTTTGGGTTGGAAAGCTTAAGATCATCCAGTTCCACCCCCTACCATGGGCAGGAATGCCTCGCACTAGCCTCTGTTGACCAAGGCTCTGTCCACCCTGGCCTTGAACACTGCCAGGGATGGGGCAGCCACAGCTTCTCTGGGCACCCTGTGCCAGTGCCTCAGCACCCTCACAGGGAAGAACTTCTGGCTTATATGCAACCTGAACTTCCCGTTGCAGTTTAAACTCATCACTCTTTGTCCTATTGCTATGGCCAGCAAAGGGTTTACTAAGCACAATATTTAGAAGAAACTTGTCTGAACACTGGTCACAAGATATACTGGGATAAAACCCCAAAGACTCAGATAGTTTAAAAACCAGTAACAATTCTGTCTCTAGATCCTGGAATTGCTCTAACAAATATACTTATTAAATGCAAGCTAAAAACACTGCATGCCAATGGAATGAAATGCAGAGGCACAAGATTTCCACAAGTCAGGTTTTAAAGAAAAAAAAAACAACATGCAAAGATTTGGTTTCTAATAAAGGTCTCTCCGTGCTGCAGAGGGACTCTGAGTGATGTCCAAGTGATGCATCAATGACAGAGAACGGAAAGACGAATCCTACAGAGCTCCCCAGATCCCAAGGCTGCTCAGCCTCAGCACTGCCTGTGGGAACAATGGCTTGGACCTCTCCATCTGTTCTCACCTCTCATGAGGAAGCAGGATCAGAGGTGACTCATGAGATGACGCAGTGCCCATGCACCCATGCTCAAGACAGAAACTTGAGGTATTCACCTGTAAGCTGATGATCACACTTCACTGTCACATTAAAGAATTAAGAAGTTGGATCTTCGTTCAGCAGGAGTTTTATGGGGTGCAAATGAAAGTGCTGAATCCCACCCCAGTGGTATTCCATAGAAATTCGGCAGGCAACAAATCCCCAGTGTGCCATACACAGTGATGTAGCTGTGTGGGGATGGAGCACTGCTCTTCTAGCACAGGTAAAGCAGATGCATGAAGCCACCTCAATAATGTGTTGGTTTAAGAAGTCCCAGTTGAGCTCTTTCTTCACTAGCACTGTGAAAAACAGAGGCTGGCGTAGAAGCAGGAATGCTATAGCTTGTCAGTTGGAAGGAAACACAAATTCCCAGTAACAGCCCTGGTAACAAAAGCAGGATAATTCATAATAAAAAGCAGGAAAATTCATAATAAAAAGCACAGCTTGGAATCAGAATGGTTTGGAAGGGACCTCAGTGATCATGCAGCTCCAACCCCTGCCACGGGCAGGGACACCTTCAAGTAGCTTCTTAGTGCCTTTTGACAGAAGTGAAAACCTAAAGCAAAAGAGACTCATTGCCATTCGTTCACTGAATGTCAAAGCAGCACATCACTGTTAACTGCCTTTTATGTTTCAATATTAACTGCAAAATCATAAAGAAAATTAATTACTCAGATTAAACTTTAGACTGTGCTGCTTTGAATACAGAACAATCCTGTCACCATCATCAGGATTATAAACCAACTTCAAGAGACAACACAGCTCAAGAGATAAGCAAGGAAATCTGCACTGGTACCTGGCAGGCAGAATGGAGATCAGGATACCTACCGGAAGGAGTATGAGCATCCTCCACCTGTCAGTACAATTACAACAGGCACTATTTAAGCATTTCTTGCCCATTATTATAAAAAGCCTACTGGAACAGAACAGCTCTGTTGTGAAAGGGGTAACAAGTAACATTCCTTAAGATCAAAGAGATTGTTTTGTACACAGGAAGTTGGAGGTTTGTATTAAATCTGCTCACAGAATCATACAATAGTTTGCCAAGGATCACACCAGGAGTAACCCCACTTCAGACCTGGGTACGGATCTGTTGCCTGATGTAAATGGCAGATCACAGAAAAGCTCAAACTCCTTAAGCAGTGAAGTCAACTCACCAAAACTCCAAAGAGGCACCTAAGATCTAGCAGGCTATGGTGATGCAGGTACAGCCAAGACCAGCCCCATCCCTCTCCTCCAATGCTGACCAAGCCAATGGAGAGGGGTATTACCTCTGACTTTATCCAGGACATTTACACCTGAACCAGTACTGTCACCCCCAGACAAGCCACAAAGTCTATTAATGCCAGTTTTAAGGCTCTGAAATCATACTGAGAATACTGATTAAAGAAAATAAGCAATGCTAACCACCTGACTAGTAGAAAACATGGACATCTAAGAAGAAAAAATTCTGATGTCATTCTGCAAGGAAAGTTCCTCTTACCCCTACAAAACCAACTCAGCTTTTTGATGAGCTTACAAGTTCACTGTCTCTCCTTAAAACTCCTTCCCATTCCTTTGGCCCAGCTCTGCAGGTGTCACCTCAGGTGTCTCCTCCAGGTTGAGGGGCACGTGCTCACACTGCCACAATGCTCAGCTGCACCATGCTTCTTCAAACAGGCTTTGAAGTCCAAACATACTCTGAACACATTTAGGCTTTCAGAGGTGATGAATGCTGATCGTATCTGTTCCCAACTTTTCTGATCAGCTCCTCATCATGTTATCATATGCTACCCCACCAGGCATGATTCTTTTGGGGGTTATACAAGTTATTTCCCATTCTTTCAAAATCCCAGCACTAGGGGCGAATTTCTCCGCCAAAGAAACAAGCATCAGAGTCTCACAACAAAAACTGCCCCAATGCTGGATTTTGAAAGTCCTCAGAAGGAAGGAAAAAAGAGCTCCACTGCTGTGCAGAGGGCAGGCGGGTCTTCAGCACGGCAGGAGCCTGAGAGTCTGCCTAGCTAATCCCCACGGCTTCATGCTGGGTAACAGAAGACTGCTGCAAAAATACCAGCCAGTAGCCCCAACAGAGATCCAGCTACCTTCTTCCCTTGCCCTCGTCCCCATTAACTCCTTCTCCCTTGGAGCTCCCAGTAAAAGAACACATGCACCAGTTCTGCATACAAAAATCTGACTGCCCCCACAAAACCACTAAAGGGTCCTCCCGGCTCTTACAAGGTGTCACAGAGCACCACAAACATAAGTTTTCCACCCTCACATCCATCTGGAAGCAGCCCTTGGCGAGAGCAGTGCTGCTCAGTGCGTGCCTGAAGTCTCACCCCAGACAAAACCAACCTGTGATGCCTTGGTTTTAGATGCCACATTCCCTCCACTACAGCACAACTCCAACTGGGAAGGTGCGAGCTGCTTGACACTGCCCTTGTCTACGGGATGCCCCATTCATCCCTGTTAGGGGCTGATCAAACACTGCACCAGAACATCTAGGTGGTGCTGCTGCTGCCCTGGGAGGTCTCCCCAGAGGAAGGAGGAACCTGGAAGTACCAGCCTGGTTCTGCTGCCCCATGCAAAGCCATCAGCAAACTCCAGAGATAAAATGAACTCCAAAGGCACCACAAAGAACCTCCCATCAGTGGGAACAGAGCATCTGTTTCCCGGAAAGGGTAGCAGAGGTTGGTTCCTTGCCTAGCCCAAGGCACGCCAGGGCAGGAATACCATCACACCCTGAAACACCTCCAAGAAACAGGCATTCCAGAGAGTAGCAGCACACATGTTGAAGATGACACATCAACAGCTACACAACTGCCATGAAACCACCACGGCCTGCAACTAAAGGAACATCTCCAGTTAGTGACTGAAATTGTCTTCTGGAAAGCAAAGAGCCCAAACTGCTTTAAAAAGAGGAACTCAACATGCTTAAGGATGAGGCAGAAAGGAGGAACCTCTGGCAACAAAATATGAAGCTTGCACGATTCGGATTATGGCTGGATGTGGTTTTGGCAACCTGATCTAATTGAAGATGTCCCTGCTCATTGCAGGGGGGTTGCACCAGATGACCTTAGAAGGTCCCTTCCAACCCAAACTGTTCTATGCTTTCTTGGGCATCCAGCTTGCTGGTATCTGAGCAGGAAGCAAGGGATTACCCTCTAAACTGCACCCCAGCTGATCCCGGCAGTGAGAGTGTGTGTGTGCACAGAATTCCCTCATTCCATGTCCACTCTGGGATTATTTTTAGCTCATTTTTAAAGAGATTGCCAAGGGTCTTTGTCTTCTTTGAGTGCTGACATGGACCACAGCATACCAAACCACCATCCATGGGACTGAGGGAACTTCCAGTACATACTGGTTACCTTGCTCCTCTGAAGCACTGGGCAAAATTACTTCCCAGGATCACTTGAAATTCTGTTCACAGTTATTTCACTATCCAAAGTACCGGGAACAGCCTCCTCCTGAAGCACACCACAGTGGCTGCATTTGGACATTAACTATGAGGAGAAACTATTGCTGTGAGCCTGCTGTGAATGCAGACCCTGCTGTCACCCATGGTGAATGGGGACACTCGACTGTCATCCCATGGACCCCTCTGGATCTAACACTGACCAAGTGGGTGCTTGTTCTGGCACGGGAGTCAATGTTCCTCCTGGGCTGTAAAGCAGCTGCAGCTTCTGCCAGCGTGGACAAAGACAACCCAACCTCACCAGAAACCAACACTGGCTGCTAAACCTGCACGATGCCCAAAGGGACAGCAAGATTTTGATCCCACTGTTATTACACCTGCAGTTTGGCGCACTGCTCCACAGTGCGGGCAACCAACCTGTTGAGGAACATCACCACAGAGTGTTCATTGTGTTGGGTTTGGGTCTAAAAGACTCAGGACATGCCAGCACAGGATTACTGTGAGGACATAAATGCTGGGCAGTCAAAGCTTTGCTGCCAAAGTCAGAGCATTAATCAGATTTGAGAGGGAAACCCAACACAAACCTTTCCAGAAAGCTTCTATTTACTAAATGGAAATAGCATCGTGGACAAGCAGCTCCTGGCCTCAGTCCCATGTGCTGTGAGAGCAGCAGTGCCCTGGCACAAGGCAGGGTGCAGCTCAGACCTTTGGCAGCTCAGCAATGAAACAGGTTCCCTGGTGCCAGCCCAGTCACAGGCTCCCGTTCAAGTCAGTCTTAGCTAAGACCTGTCTATATTAAAGCAAATGACCAGCCCCAGAAACACTCCATGTCTTTGCTGACATAAACCCTGCATTCACACAGTCCTCACCTACAGCTTGGTTTTGAGGGCAGGAAAAAAAAAGAAAAAAGAAATAAAGGCAAGCATACTGACAAATCAGACTTGGAATTTCCAGTTCAAGTCACAGAAGATCCCAAATCACATCCCTGATGGGGAAGCCACCCGAGCCCTCCTGCACAAAGCATACAGCCAGACACCATTCCTGTCTCAATCTTTGCCACTTCACACTTGCTGAGAAAGATCCTTCTCCCGTTTCCTCAGCTGAAGCCCCCATCAGCAGGGATGAAGCCACAGTAACAGGCCAGAGAGTAAGTTCTTGTTCTCAGCCCTGAGGATGCTCAGTGCTGATGCCCAGTGATAAAGTTTAACCTGTAAGAAGCGTATATGGCCATAGCTCTGGTGTAACCAGCTGGGAGATGAGCACCAGGATGTTACTTCAACTCTTCTCAAAATGAAATACATTTATGAGAAGCATACTTGGAAATACGCTTTGCACCTCCAGGAGAAGGCTGGATATTCAACAATGCGTGAATGTCCCCAGTGCAGCAAGAACTCCACTACCAAGCTGCTGCCTAAAGCAGCTCAGCTCCAAATCTTTACACCAACTCCTTCCAACAGGCATCCGAGCTCATTCACAGCCCCTCTGCAGAAACCTGCACACATACTTACACCATGCAGTCACACTTTCGAGTTACAACACTTGGGCTACATCAGATCAGAAAGGGGAGAGCTGACCTCTGCTTTTCCCCAAGTAGGTAAAGAAGCCAGCTTTGAAAGCAGACATCCCAAACATCCCTGTTTCCACAGGCTGGTTGCTCCCCCTACCTCAAGGCAAAAAGCACCTTGAAGAAGGGACAGACATCCCATGTCTATCCTCAGCTCTGGGCTGCCAGTCTTGGCCAGCCCAACATGAAGTGGTTCTGAATAACCTCCTCCTTCCTACACTCCCACCCATCCATGTTTCTGGGCGGGACAGGAGGAAAGAAGAGGACATCAAAGGTAGGGTGAGGTTTCCAGTGTTTGGCAGGATACCAGGTCCTGAACTGACACTGCTCAGGAGGGCAACTGGTCTTTACAGGAAAATTCGGACATAGTCCCATCACTCCCCAGAAAGGATTTCCAAATGCAATGCTTTTATCTTAGTCCATAACCCCTCCCAGGTTAAAGCAACACAGCCATGTGTTTTTAAAGGAAACTGTTTTATCTCTGTCCACAAACCTCTTCAAAGTACAAACCCTCTGCTCTCTGCTCCAAAAGCAAAGTGATGGCTAATTCAGCACAGAGAACCACTTCCAGAGAACGGCTCCAAAGCAAGCCATAAACCCCTTTTGGTCCACAGAAACGAAAACAAGCCTAGAGGAAACCTGATGAAAGGAACCTCCCTTCCAGCTCAGCTCTGCTCTCCACCAGCTGCCCTCCTCTTGCCACAGGGCATCTCCTGCAAGACCTCAGAAAAGTCAGACACACTATCCAAAACATAGCCTAATTCCTGGCGCTTGGACTCCCTGTTCGGCCCAGGCTCAGCTGTCTGCTTCCTGCAGGCCTGGCCCAGCCTCCAGTGAAAGGCAAACACAACAGCTTCGATTTGCAGAAGAGGAAATCAATTTAGCAGCTAATAAATACACAATTTGTGCAATATACATACTCTCCATCTCCCTTGATGCTCATACCAACGTTAATGGGTTGTACCCAGCTAAGCACAGCTATCGCACGTGTTCACCTGAACTGGCTGAGAGCAGAACCAAGAGGGAGATGGGAGCAGATGCTCGGCAACGCCACGTTGTATTTCCTCACAAATGGCAGTAGCAGAGATCCCTCCTCAGAGGGCTGCCCAGGAGTCAAGGGCACACGTTTTGGAAGATGCTCTGCAGCACCACAGATGGTGCTGATGCAAATCCAGGCCAAGGTCACCCCACCCACCAGCACAAAGCTTCACAAGGACCTCTGCTCATCCCTGGGATGGGATGGTCTCCTCAAAACTTCACACACTGCCACAGGAACTGAAATAAACCCATGATACCGTGCAAAAGTCATGCTTACACCTCACACCCGGCCGTGGGGAGGCACAAACACAGCAGCTGCTTGAACTGCAGCATGTGTCCTGTGGCAACAGCCACCTAAGTAGCCCAAGAAATGTACTTCGTGGTTCATCTTCAAGATCTAAAGCCTCCCATCAAAATGGAATCCCAGTAAAACTGTAGATGCCCAGAAGAGATGGCTTAGCCTAACTTTTCACTCTGCTTTCTTTTTAAAACAGCCTACCCAGAACACCATCCTGAGCACTGATGCTCAGGATGACACGAAGCTTTGCTGCTGTGGCCAAGACAAAACCACCTCAAACACTGAGGCAGTGAAAGTTGTCAATTCTCTCTTCCTTCCCTTGTTATTTCCAAATGTATTTGGCTGCCAAAGTTTATCAGTCTTCTTGTATATCCTCTGGTTTAAAAGCCCTCCTGTTCTCTGGGTGCTTGGAGTTTACCATATTAAATCACAGTCATTAGTTCTAGTCTGTCCCACTGCAGTCTTCCCTTCAACATTCAAGAAGTGTCTCAGGAAAAAGACCTATCCAGTCAGAAACAGTTACTGTGAAGGCAAAACCCTGGGATTAAAGGCAGGCAGGAAGTTCATTAGCTGCAATATGGTGCTCTCCAAACTCGTAAGGTTACTGCACACCAGAGCACAGATTTCTTACACTGGTGGGTTGTCAGTGCAGTGCAACTGGGGAAATTTGCTTGATTCCTGACAAGTAAAAACATACACATCCCCAAAAAATCCCCCAAACCACAGAAAAACAGGAGCCAAATGACCAAACCAAGCCCACTGTCCGCACCACTGATCGATGAAGGCAACCCAAACTTCACCAGCTCAGCTACCATAGAGCAATCAATACTGGCTGCTAAACCCACATGATCCCCAATGGGACAGCAAGATTTTGCCCCCACTGCTATTACACCTGCAGTTTGGTGCACTGCTCCACAGTGTGGGCAATCAACCAGTTGAGGAACATCATCACAGAATGTTCGCTGCGTTGGGTTTGGGTCTCAAAGATTCAGGACGTGATTACTGTGAGGACGTAATGAGCAGCCAGAGTCAGAGCATTAATCACATTTGAGAGGGAAATGCTGCACCCAGGAAGGACAGTGCTGGGCAGGCTGCAGAACAGTTCTGGCAGCAGCAGCTCCTCAGTGAGTCAGGAGCATCAGGCTGTCAGCTGGACATCACACACACTTTTGCCCTGCCAGCAGCACCAGGATAATAGAACCAGCCAGGTCAGAAAAGACCTTCAAGTCCTCCCTTTACCCCAGTGTTGTCAAATCCACCACTAACCATGTCAGCTATGAGCACTGCCTGGGTTTCAAAGCTGTATCAGCACCCAACAGAGCTTGCGATGGGACCTGCTTCCCAACGACAGCAATCAACTCTCACAACTTAGTGGGCATGGGATTTGGGATCAGCATACACTCAGTGTCACACCATGCCTGTACAGCACAAGTGAGGGATGAAGCCAAGCCACCATGCTCTCTGCTTGCCTCTGGGAAGGTGGGATTCCTCCCTCCTGCCACTCCCTGCAGCATCATCCTGCCTCTCAGGGGAGCTCTCAAAATGGGACCAGTCACCAGGCAAGGGGACCAGCACGGCCTCAACAAGATGGTGACCTGTGAGGAGCTCTAAATGTTAAAGATGCACAGATGTGAAAGGTAAATCCACACCAGCACCTGCAGTCAATACAAAGCTTATAACACAGGAATATCCCAAGGGGCTGCCATACATGGTACCTCCTGCAGTGGCACTTCTCAAAGGTGCTTACATACAGTTTCTATACACGTTCACCTAGCCAACCTTGGCAAAAGATCTGTACCAGAGAGAGCTTGTCCAGCGACTTGGCAATGGTACAAGGAGGTGGGGTGGGGATAAAAGTGGGTGCAGACTCACTGCAAAAATTACTGTGTCTTGTTCAGACAACCAGAAGGACCCCCAGGTAAAAATCAAAGAGGGCTTCAAGGCTGCACAAATCCCTCCTGCAACCCCATCCCAGGAGAACAAGATGAAACACTCCCTCCCTGCAGTTACATGCTTTATGGACAATGACTTAACCCCAAGGCACCTTCAAAATAGTGCAGGGCACTTTGCTCCTGATAATCAACTATTCTGATCGTTTAACATCCACCTTAAACATCCAAGTCCATTGCCTACTGAGAGGGGTAAGCCTCACAGCTTTTGTTTCAGATACCCCCAAACAGAAGTGCCATCATCACCTACAAGTGTCATGTGCATACAGAGGGATGCATTAGCTATTCCACTGCCAAAGCCTAGCAGAAACACAATATTCAAGTTATCTCCTAGCTGAAGAAACAGGGGTGAAGTGCCTCTCTCTAGGGATTTAAAAGGGAGTTTACTGCACATTAATTAATCCAGCTGCAAGAACAGACCTTTTTAAAAGGAAGAAATCTTTCAGTGCTGGACAGGCACTGCACCATCATTCACCCACTGTTCATACCTTTCTTCTGCAATCGGACAAGCCTGAAACATATAAAGGGATCTGAGGATCTAGAAGACAAACCAAAGCCCTCTGCAAGGAATGCCTGCAGACTTCAGTAATACAGAATCATAGAATGGTTTGAGTTGGAAGCTCATCCAGTTCCAACCCCTGCCACGGGCAGGGACACCTTCCACTAGAGCAGCTTGCTCCAAACCCCTGTCTCCAACCTGGCCTTGAATACTGACAGGGATGGGGCAGCCACAGCTTCTCTGGGCACCCTGTGCCAGAGCCTCAGCACCCTCACAGGGAAGAGCTTCTGCCTTATATCCAATCTAAATCTCCTATTTCAGTTTGAACCCACCACCCCTTGTCCTATAGCTACAGCTCCTGATGAAGTATCCCCCTCTGCATTCTTATATACCCCTTCAGACACTGGAAGCTGCTCTGAAGTCCCCATGCAGCTTCTCTTCTCCAGACTGAACAGCCCCAGCATTCTCAGTCTGTCTTCATACGGGAGGTGCTCCAGCCCCTGATCATTCTCGTGATATGGCGCAGGATTTGCTTCACTGAAGAACTCGGCCAAGTAAGCAGCACAGTAACTGCACAGGGACTGCAACTGGTAAGAGACACCAACCAAACTGATACATATAAAACAAACCAAATTAGCTTATTAATGCAGGAACTACTGCACCTATTGACTTAAAGACACAGTTTCCCCTGAACTGGTGTCTTTACAAGGACTGGCTTTCTCACTGTAAAAGATGTTACAGACCAACCATAGATGATAAGGATCAACACAGGAATCCCCAAAACATTTGTTCATACAACACAGTCCATTGCAAACAAGGTACATAAGATCTGGGAACATAAGCAGCACCTTTGAAAACCTGGTCCAGATCAGTGTGCTCCAGCCTTTGAGGGGATGCCAGAAGCACCACATACATTCAGGGATTTTTGTACCTTCTTTATAAACATCACTTCAGTGAAACTTGGACATCGGCAGTGCAGAGCAGTGCACAAACACTCCACACAGCTTGCTTTCATGCAGTTTTTCTTTCCAGTCCCCTCCCATAGGGAAGGGGACCTCCAGTTCTACTTTCAACACACAAACTCTTACCAAACCTACATCCAACAGATGTGACTGCAAAGGCAGCAATCACATCCCAGCCATATGATGCTAACAAGGTGTTTATGTTCACTGGATACATGCAGAGCTTGCTGTGGTTACACAAGACTCCTGTAAGTAATGCTTCACTGAATACACACCTATGAATAGACAGGACTAGGGGTGATGGGTTTAAACTGAACGAGGAGATTCAGGACAGACACAAGGAAGAAACTCTTTACAATGGGGGTGGTAAAACACTAGCACCGGTTGCCCAAAGAGGTGGTGGATGCACCACCCCTGGAGACATTCAAGGCCAAGCTGGATGTGGTTCTGGGCAACCTGATCTAGTTGAAGATGTCCCTGCTCATTGCAGGGGGGTTGGACTAGATGAGGTTTGAAGGTCCCTTCTGACCCAAACTATCCAGTAATTCTATATTAAGAATGTCAATTGATTACAACTAAACCAAAATGGAAAGCTGAAGTGCAAAACCATATACCTACAGTCCTACATGCTTAAGTGGACTCAAACACAGAGAAGATATGGTCACCCATATCCCTGCACAGACACCATATAGGAATAAACTGGTCAGCATGAACAAACTGAAATACACTGCTTTGCTCATCACACAACTATCTTTACTTTCCATTATAAACGCAAACACGCCCAAGCAGCCATGCAGCCATCAACGTGACAGACCTGGCAGTGTCAGCTTGCACCAGTGACACGGCCACTGTTGTGAAGTCACTGTACCCAACCAGCGCCCACGTGCTGGAGAGACAACTCATTTTGCCTGCATTCGAGTAAGAGCAGGTCATTAATACAGTGGCAAACAGTTTTTAACAACTACTGAGGACAAAGATTAATTAATTCTCCCCTCTTGTCCTTTTATTTTCTCATTTTTTGTCTTCCCTACATCATACGTTTCATTTTACTTGGCCATTCATACACTGGTTCATACCCAATCTGCTGCTCACTTACTGTTCCCTTTGTTTCACAACCTTTCCACCTCCTATCTCCTCATTTCCAAATCCCCTCTGATGTTCCCTGAGCAAACTGCCACATTTACTGGGGCTCTTCTTACTTTCTCCACCCGTTCTGCCCCTCTGCTAACAGATGTAAGTCCACACACCAGCCTTTTGATAGTGATCCAGTACATCCAACATCTCAGCATCAAGGCATCAACATCTTGCTCCTCTCCTGCTGGGCCTGGATCGAGGAACATCTTCAGCAGTGGGGAGAAGAGCTGCTCCAGCCACTCCTTGCACCCACAAAGGCAGCAACACAAAGAAGACAAGGATACAGGAGTCACAGTATCTGTTACTGAACCCCTGTACTAGCTACAGTGATGCCCACAAATGGTTTCAAGTAATACTCTGCTTTTTACAGTGATGGCTGAAGTAACTATGATTACCCCAGAGACACAACATGGATTACACCCCGACACCAAATCCATCTGACCGCAACAACTGACAAAGGCCACCACAGGGTTTGCCAATTCTGTCCTCTGCCCAACACGAACAATTCTTGACCTCTCAAAGAGCCTCCCAGCAGCTCTTTTCCACCGGGCAGAGAGAGGAACAGAGCAGAATTTGCTCATACATAGGCAGAAACACACCTCCCAGCTCCAGTAAGCCACCAATGCACAAATGGCATCCAATGGCAAGAGCACCTCTTGATGCACTCAGAGACCCTTTTGGCAACTCTCCCCTCAGGCTCCTTGCCATATCCACTGAGGACTCTCTAACTAGATATGGACCTTCTCTGATTTTTGCTGAAAACAGAAAGGTATATGGCTGGAGTGGGGTAGAGAAGGCAAAGACCTCAATGCGGGGAGCAGATAGGACCACACGTGAACGGAACCAGGAATCCCAAATTCCAGCTGAACAGGATGGGAATTCCCACCTCAATACATCTGAATCACCATGTACACTCTGAAAGACACCCACAGTAATATGCTTTGCTTCAGAAAGACACCAGAGCACAGCAAGCAGCAAGTACCTCACCAAGTGATCTTACCCCTCTGCTCTCATGAGACCCCACTTGGAGTACTGCGTACAGCTATGGTGTGCTCAACATAAGGACATGGAGTTGTTGGAGCAAGTCCAGAGGAGGCCACAAGGATGATCAGGGGCTGGAGCACCTCCCATATGGAGCCAGGCTGAGAATACTGGGGCTGTTCAGCGTGGAGAAGACAAGCTGCGTGGAGACCTCAGAGCAGCTTCCAGGGTCTGAAGGGGGCTACAAGGATGCTGGAGAGGGACTCTTCATTAGGGACTGGAGTGATAGGACAAGGGGTAATGGGTTAAAACAAACACAGGAAGCTCAAATTAGATATAAGGCAGAAGTTCTTCCCTGTGAGGGTGGTGAGGCACTGGCACAGGGTGCCCAAAGAAGTGGTAAATTCT
Source organism: Pezoporus occidentalis (assembly GCF_034315485.1). Lineage (NCBI taxonomy): Eukaryota > Metazoa > Chordata > Aves > Psittaciformes > Psittacidae > Pezoporus > Pezoporus occidentalis. The sequence continues at coordinate 1,764,177 of NW_026913295.1, forward strand.
CTACCCCTGGCAGAATTCAAGTCCAAGTTGGACAGAGTCTTGGGTGACACAGTCAAGTGTGAGGCATCCCTGCTCATGGCAGGGGGGTTGGAACTGGGTGATCTTAAGGTCCTTTCCAACCCAAACCATTCTATGAAGTCCCAGCTGCCTCCAGTCTTCCTGAATGCTGGATGCAGGAACTGAATCTGTAAAGGCCAGTTAAGAGCGGTTTCAGCTCCTGCTTGGCACTAGAGGTAGAATGACTGACTCCACAGGTTGCAATTACAATCAAAATACTTCCTAGGTTATGGAATTCATTCCATGTCTAGATTCCACATCACCATCCTTCAAACAATGGCAGCAGATTCCACACTACCATCGTTCAAACAATGGCAGCAGTAAAGACAATCACTAATTTTGGCTATGAGAGAAATGCAAACCTGCTCCAATTACAGTTTGGGTGTTGGTTTCTTTTAAATCACTGTCCAAGTGGGATATCCTGCTTCCTACAGAACCTCCTTTTTCTCCACAAAACACCCAGCAGGCTACACACGCAGGACTGCTCCAACATTACATGTAACTAAGGACAACAGTTCTTCATTGCAGCAGGCCCCGGCACCCAGAAAACAAACAGGAATTTCAAAGATCATAAACTAGAACCTATTTCCAACACTGAGAACTGCAGCTCTGTGTTGTCTCTAAGCTGGTGACTGCCTTGAACATGTCACCATCAACCAGGCCAGGGGACATCTGGGAAGAAAGTAAGGTCCCAGGTTCATGGGCATGAACGGCTGGTGCAGTTAGCCACGAGAAGACAGGTTCATGAAGCTGGGGCATGCAGAACACTAAGGGTGTGAAGCCTGAAGCAACCCCTTGCTTGACTACAAGGCTTGAGGACCACAGCTATACAGGAAGCCCAGTGTGAGGACAGCGAGGTGGCCCTTCGCCTCAGCACTGTCACCTGGAGGGGCATCAAAAACACTGCAGAATATCAAACTTAAAACAAAACAGGGCAGCTTGTCAAGACCTCCTTGATGTGCTGCCCTAGCTCCAGACATCAGCATGGTGGGCCTCAATTTTCATGAAGATTTCTCCCCTGTACCACCACCTCTAGCCTCCTCTCTCCCCTCAGCCCCTGCCAAACTCTCCAACAGCAGATACCCCTTATGAAACCGCTGGCCCTCGTACTGAAACAGAAACTCCAGCGTGAGGCTCTCACCTCAGCCTGCCCAAGAACATGCCTACGGGCATTCTCCAGAAGCAATGGATGGTTGTCCAGAGGAGCACTGCCTCAGCTCCTTGTGGTGGCCACAGGCCGAAGCTGCAGGAGACAGCCCACCCTCTCCCTGGCCCACCACCTCCCTTGCAGCAGCAGTTGCATAAACCAGGTCAGAGACTGCTTCTGGATGAAAATTGAGCAAAACTTCGGGTGGGTTTTTTGTTACTTGTTTCCAGCTTAATGACTTCCCTGCCCCACCTCAGCAGTGTTTAAACCAATTCAACCCAGACTGACACGGCCTTACTTTCCTTCCCACCCAGCAATGCATTCCCGCACCTCACTCGTCCCAGCTCCTGCCCAACCCCACCACGAGCAAGCACTGGGCATCCAAGCTGTGGTACGTTCACCACGGTTTGCTCTGCAGCAGCTCAGCTTGACTTGGCCTCAGCAGGGAGCCAGCAGGACACATGCTGGGAGACACAGCAGGGAACAAGGCCAGGGCACCTCAGCGAGCAGCTTTGCACAGGGGTTATGTGGCAGCAGAGAGATCCTGGCAGAGGACTTTCCTCCTGGGATAGAGCTTCTTGCTGCTCCAGAACTTGCTTCACCAACCTGCTGCTCCCAAGCCCACACAGATCCTACACTCAGCTTCTCCCATGGCATCTGAACAAAAACCACCCCAACACCAGCTCCCACCACAAACACCTGGATATCACCAACCTGGCCCTGCTATCCTGAATTCATATTTAAATAGGCACTTTAAACCAACAACTGCCCTTCCTCCACCCGACCAGGGATGCAGATGCTGCACCATCACCAGCCCTAGGGTCAGGGTGCAAACCCAACTCTCAACCCTGAGGACATGCAGGATTCAGGGGAACATCTCACAGACAGGAAAAACGGCGGTCAAGTGAAAATACAAGGAGCAACACAGAGGACTAAGTGCACTGTAGTGGGGCGATGGCTTGTTTTACCACAACTCTAATATACTGTGGTTGAGTGTTTTTACTCCACGCATTTAATTTAGAAGGTTTGGGATTCAGGTTTTCCAAAGCTGTGAACACAGATACCATCATCTTCCCCAGGCCCAGCAGGTACCTGCTCCTCCATCCAGCAAGCACAAGAGCTTCACACAAGGGATGCTGCAACCAGCAAAAACGCACCTTTTTATTCCAAATACACCAAACTCTTCAGTTTGTACCATCACTTCTCTGCCCACACAGGTGCCATCAGCCTCGGAGCCTTCTGTCCTAGCAGAACTACAGCAAACAACTGTGCCCAGAACTGTCTGCTGCGAGGGCAACCTTTCCTTCTATTAAAAAAGAAGGAATGCCCCAAACAGGGCAAACAGCTCGAGTATTACCATCCCTGTGTGAAATTAATGAAAAATAAAACCCCAGCACCGGATCATTTAGGCTAACAAAGCCCAAAACGTTGCTCAAGCAGAGGGAATTTTCCAATAGTCCAAAGCAAAACTCCAAGATGTTTGCTATAGCCTTTCTAAAAAATAAACACCCACCGTTTTTGCAAGACGGCTCCAGCATCAACAAGTGCAGGCGGGAACCTGGTGACACGACCCTGCTCTAGCACTGTAAATTTCCATCACAAGGAAACCAAACTGAAGCAGAAGTTCACTGCCGAACGGCTCTTACCATACACCTGCCTTAGGAAGCACAGGTAAGCGCGGGGACCAGGGGCCGGGGCTGAGCCACCCTGCCGCCCGCCGAGTGGCACAAACCCGGGCCCCAGGCCCGGCCACAGCACCGCGGGGTTCCCGGCGAGGGGACGGGGCCTGCGCGGGTCACCCCGGGGAGGCCGCAAAACCGTCCCCGGCTGCAGGAAGCCAGAGCCGCGTCCCGCCGGCCTTTGTCCCGCCCCGCTGCTCCCTCCTGCCCCACGGGGCAGCGGGACCCCGGCCACGGGCAGTGGTTCGGGACCCGTCCACCCGCCAGCAGCCCCGGGCGCGCAGCCGGGACCGCCCTTCCTCCCGGGGAGCCGCCGAGCGAGGCCGGCCGCGGGGGGAGGCGGCAGCCGCAGGGAGCAGCGGGGCAGGCCCGGAGCGGAGCCTGCCGGGACCGGACCGATCCTCACACACACCCCCCCGTGCACCTCAGCTCCGCGCCGAGGGGCAGCGCCGCTCCGGACGGCGGCACGGCCGCGCCCGAAGGGGTCCCCAGAGCCGCGGCCCGCCCCGGCCGGGGCCCAAGGGCCCACCCTCCATCCCAGCCCGGGTCAGCGCCCGCCCGGCGGCTCCACGCTCAGCCCGGGCAGAGCGAGACCTGCGGGGGGCACCGCGCTCCACGGGCCCAGCCCGGCCCGCCGAGGCCTAGAACGGGGCGCGCCGCCCGGCCCGGAAGCGACGGCCGGGCCGCGGCCTAGCACGGGGCTGCTTACCCTGCATGCTGCTGGCGGCGGCGTGCGCCTGCGGCCCGCCCGGGCCCGGCCCGCTCCCGCCGCCGGCGCCGGAGCCGCTGCTGGGGCTGGGAGTCGCCATTGTGTGCGCGGAGAGGGAGCAGCGCGGCGGCTGCAATGCAGCAGGGACCCTCCCAGGCAGGACACCTAGAGCCCCGCTGCCGTATAGCAGCCGCCGCCGCCGCAGCCGCCCCGTCCGCCCCCGGGCTGGGGCCGCTGCTTAACCCCTCCCAGGCGGGGCGACCGCAGCCCCGGCGCCTTGCGGCAGCCGCTGCGGCGGGGCGGGAGCGGCGCTGCCTCCCTCCGGCCCGGGGAGCTGCTTGTCCCGGGTGGCTCCGGCCCCGCTCGCTCCCGCTCCCCCCGGCCGGAGCGGCATCGCCCGCTCACTTCGCCGTCAGCCCCTCCAGGGAGCGCTGCGCCGTGCGGGCCCCACCGCCGCGGCGTGTCCCACACGTTCGGCCCCGGCAGCCCCTCGAGGGCCGCGGCTGGGCCCGGGAGTTTTACCGGATTTCTCATCTTCCCCTACGGCTTTTCCTCGCGCGCAAGCAGCTACTTCTGTGCAAACTTCTCTTGTCTTCCCGGAGACCTCTTCCCTGGCCACTACAGGGCATAACTGCACCCTGTGTTTGCCAACATATCCGGGGCAACATCCCCTCTCTGCCACCATCTCTGCGTTTTCTTTCCTCCCTTAGCTGCTGCGCTTCATTCTATAACATTGTTTCTGATCCTACCCCTAACTCCAGACAGCTGACAAACTTACAGCCTTTAGTGCTAGGGGGACAGTACATGCCAGGAATCAGAGCTGTGAAATGGGTCCCACAGAGACCCGGCTTCGCTCTGCAACCACTGTATTAACTTGCGAAAGTCCCTTCACCTACAGGAGCCCTCATTTCCTCACCTTTGTGACAGAAATAACACTGACCTTTATGGTTGAGACCCACTGAGGGAAGAGCTGGACACCCAAGCGCTAGGCAGGCTTCCCCTGTTCCTCTGCTGTCCAGGCTTCTCTGTGCTTCTCGTGAAGTTGGTGATAGAGCAGAGTCCTCAGCATGCACTGGATGTGCCTCCAGAAGCTGCTAACCATTACACTTTGTGCAAGTGCAAATGCAATGGGAAAAAGAGATCAGGGCAGGAGCTGCCTCCCCTTCTGGCCTTTTATTTCTTTCTCCTCCGTCTCAGCTCCCATTTAGACCTTAGCTTCATGCTAAGGCCTCTTTCATCTTGTGCTTTGAGCTTGGGAATGCATCCTCTCTCATCCTAGTGTCTTCTCATTTCCCTGCTCAGCTGCCCATGGGGTCAAGAGGATGGGCTGACACCCAAGAGGAGCCCAGCCTTCTGCCTGAGCCCTGCTCTCCTGTGAATACCTCACACTCTGCAGAGCTCTCCTTTGTCAGGAGGTGGGAAAGGGAAGCAGACCTGGTCCTGACCATCTCCCTCTTTCTGCTCTATCCTCCCAACTCCTGCTAGTCCAGCAAAGCCTTCTTCCTCCCTGCCAGGGATGCAGCTTTCCTTTGTCTCAGGTAACACCATCACTTCCTCATGTGGTCAGGCCAAAATCCCAGTAACCCATTTGCTGTGCTTGAACTTAGGCTGCTACCCTAAGCCAGGCTCCCACCCTGGCCTATGCTCTCTCTGGGGACTTTGCTGACTCTTTCCAAGCTCCATATAGTCTGCCCCCTCCATTGCTTTGGTTAGGAACGGAAGCACTTGCACCCAGAGCTCCCCACAAGAGCAGGCCTTCTGTAATGTGGTTTGTGTGGGCACCATGGGGAGTAACCATCAGTGCCAGTGCCTGAAACCAACCACAGACCCCACAACAGCACATGCACATATATCAAAGTGAAGGTGTGCCCTTATCCTCTCCTCCCATATTCCCATCTGGGACACATCCCCACCTAGCTCAAAGCCAGATTCACAACCCTGTATCTTTACCTACCTAATGCCAGGGAGCACCATGAGTGGCTGCTCTGCAAGGAGGGAATCCCAGGAGTGTAGCATAGCACAGTGGCTTCAGCAGCAAGGCAGGTCCCATGGCTGTAACCAGGCAAGTTTATTGCAATGAGGCAGGTCTGAGGTTAAGTCGGGTGCCCAGGTCAGGGTCTGGCTCACGCCCCAGGACACAGCACGCTGTAATGTAGCTTAAGTAGGAGACAAAGGAAAAACTTTAGCTGAAAACGGCCCCCAAGAGACAGAGGGAAGGGTTGTTCTTACCCACACCCCTCACACTTCTCCCAGCTGTTTTCCAAAGTGCTCCAAAGCCACCTGGCTCTTCCCAGCAAACTGGCCTTAAATGCTGGGTTTAACTCCTGGGGAGGGGAGGGGAGCGCAGCCCAGGTCCTGACACAAAGCATATTCCCTCCCCACCACCACCACATTCCACAATTTTCTGCCTTATACAAGAGTGCAGGTCCAAAGCTGGCATCTTGAGGCTGTGGCACAGAAGCCCAGTGTCTGCTGGCAAACAGTGGCAGCAGCTGGCTTCCCCCTCTGCTTTGTGCCACCTGCATGTGGTTTGCTTACAATTAGGTAAAATCATACTGTTAAGCCTTACCCTCCCCCCAGAAAAAACACCCAGAGCTTGGTATCAGCAATACCTGTCCTGACAGAGGTTTGTGAAACCAGTTCTGAAATACCTTCAATGCTGGAGATTGCACCATCCCCAGCAATCTGTTCTGGCACACTTCTAGCCTAATGTTACCTGAAAGCCTAACAGGTTTGTCTGAGCTGAAATCTTTCATGGCCTATTTGCTATGGCTATGGCCTTCTTTGAAACAACTTCTTATACACTTGATAACTGTAATGCTTCCCCTCCTCACTCTGGCTTCTTCCTCTAAATTGTCAATTCTTTCAGTCATTCTCTGTTACTGTGCCTCCCAGCATCCTCACTGACCTCCTTTGACTGTTTTCTGTTCACCTGCATTTTGATGTGCACATTACTAGCTAGGTACATTACTCCAGCTTGTCATGGAGGCTACTCCTGGTTCATACACTCCAGGGTGGTGTTTGCCTTTTCCATTGCTGGTGTTCAGTTTTTTCTCCTTTACACCTTGGAGTCCTTTTGAAAAGCTGCAGCCACCCAGTTCCCTTACTTGTGTCACTGTTCATAAAGGTAATGCTTGAAGTTGTACCTGTTGAATTTTACCCTACAAGTTTCAGGTCATTTCTCACATTTGTCAGCCAACGCTGCATTCTGTTGTCTTTGCTGTCCTTCACAGCCTGCAGTAACATGCAGGTTTAATAAGGCACTCAGAGATGCTAATTATCCAGGCTGGTAACTGAAGGAAATAAAAAGATCTGGCATCAGAATGGACCCCTGCAAAAATCCCTTCCATATGTCCTTCCATCTTGATAGCCACTGATAATTAGAACCTGAGGTACCATTACCTCAGTTTTGCACTTCCCATTCTTATCTTCTCAAGAAGGGGTCAGGACATCCAATGTTAAAACCCTTCCTCAAGCCACCATACATGACATCTGCCACTTCTCACTTGATGCCTAAGAATTTGTGCCATGCCAGGACACCAGACTGGTTTGTTCCTGCTGGGTTCACAGTGTGTGTTGTCCATCCCCTCGTTCTACTCTAGGTGCATACGAATGCCTGAGTTCCTAGAATGTTTCTGGGAATTGAGATGGACTTCAAATTAGGATTAACGAACCATCTGACAAAGCATAAACAAGAATTTGGGTGAGGTCTATAAAACCAATAAGGTAGGAGGAAGGTTGCCACTTTAGGATTATAATGACAAGAAGGAGGTCAATCTATTGAACACTTTAGACTCCAATCCTGTGTAGTATATGAGTGAATGTGCGGCTTCTCCCCTTCTCAGTAAAGTGGGCTCCTTCCTGCCCTGCTCATGGCATCTAGCCCATAAGTTAAGGCAACTAAACCCAAAGCCCTTTTGACAATATCAACTGTGCATACATATGCACATGCATATCAACATGCACTTATCTCCAGCTGCTTCTCTGTGAACTGTAGTTCAGGGTCCTGGAGCCAAGAACACCCCAAAGCCCCTGAGCCCTTCACCTGTCCACCTGCAGCCTCTTATCCAGTTTGGATTCAATCAAAACACATCTATGGCCATTCGTGGCAGCATCACTGGTGTCCACAGGGATGGAGAGGGCCACTGGGATGGGTGACTATGTCAATGCCTCAGTAACATCTCTGGTACAGGCTCTTGGGAAACAACCTGCCTCTCCTGATATCACATCTTGGCTGCTGGATCCATAGAATGGGGTGGGCTGGTCGAGACCTTAAAGCTCACCCAGTTCCAACCCCTTCCACGGGCAGGGACACCTTCCACTAGAGCAGCTTGCTCCAAGCCCCTGTGCCCAACCTGGCCTTGAAGACTGCCAGGGATGGGGCAGCCACAGCTTCTCTGGGCACCCTGTGCCAGCGCCTCAGCACCCTCACAGCGAAGAATTTCCTTATATCTAACCTAAATCTCCCCTATTTCCGTATGAACCCGTCACCCCTTGTCCTGTTGCTACCGTCCCTGCTGAAGAGTCCCTCTCCAGCAGCACTCTCCCTCTGCAGCACTCTCATGGGAAACCTCTGTCCTTCACAGCTGAGCTGCTGAGCTGAAGCTAAGCTCGGGCTTCAATGGGCTAAGTAGCAGCTCTAGAGAGGCGTAAGGGGGGAAAGCGGTTTATTTAATAGTGAGGAACTGATTTTTCAGCAGCTCGGATTCTACTCGGGGTACTGAATGTTCTCGGCCTCCCTCTTACGGGCGAAAGCAGCATTGCTGAAGGTTCTCCCGGGTCCGCAGAAGGGGCTGGTTATAGGAATTGCTCATGGAAGCTAGTAAAGCTTTAAAGTGAATAACCGTGACCTTTTCTTTGCACACCTAACACTAAAATTCCTTTATAGTTCTAAAAGACACTACAGCCCGATTGCTTTTGAATTAGAGCAGCAAAGAACAAGACAGACACAGACACCATGCTTGGTAAATCAACCTCGTCCTTCCTGCCCTGTCCTCACAGGAGACAGGCAGGCCTTTTGCTCTTTCTTGCTCTTGTGCCACTGAACCCTGCTCGCTCGCAGGGTTGCCAAACCCTCCACATTGCTCCCAAGTGCCCAGGAGAAGCTGCTTTCTGCCTGCTCAGCCTCTTCCCCTCAGCATGAGACCTGTCCCACCGCACAAGGGCTCAGGGTATGTCTCCACCCGTTTCTCCCAGCTGGCTCCCCTTCACCCATGACATGACATGACCAACAACCCAGCCCAGAAACAAGGTGGGCTGTGATTCTGTGACTCTATAGAAACAGCAGTAATAGGCACTCCCTGCCCTGCAGTGACACCACCACAGTCATGTGCAGCTGCACTGCTGGCCATGGCTCTTCCCGCCCCTACACAGACCTCTCTGAGCTCAGACATGCCCCAGCATCCACCAACTCACTGTGGTGACTGATGGTGCAGCTCCACAGTCATCTCAACCTCAGCCAGGCTACACCAGGGAGGACACCGCAGCCAACAGTGCATGGACAATGCCTGTCCCACTGTCCTGGTGTGGGGCAGGCAGGGCAGACCCAGGGGCTGCAGCCAGATCCAATTGAGAGCCCAGATCACCAGCCAGATTCATGGAGACAAGGCAAGCCTGGGGTCAAGCTGGGAAATCAACCTGTGTATTAGGATCAGGCCTGGTGAGGGTGAACGTCATCAGCCATAGCAGAGGTGGCTGGTGAGATCCATGGTGATGTGGCAGCTCTGAGGTCAAGCTGGGAACTCAGCCCATGGGTAAAGGACTGGATCAACAGGCTCCATGGGCTGTGCTGAGTGCTCCTGTCACAGCTCAGGAGGGGCTGTAGGGCCCCCTTCAAGGGGTTTAGCTGTTGCATAACCACTGGCCAGTTTTACTGTACAAGTTTGTTGAGGCAAAGATCTAATTCTCTTTCAAGCACATGAATTATGGCAGAACCATGGCAGTGTTGCTCTGAAGGCACGGCTGGAGCTCTCCAGTCCAACCGCCCAACTGAAGCAGGATTGCCACCACATCAGGTGAGCCATGGCTTTGTCTAGACAGCTTCCCTGGAAATCTCCAAGGATGGGGATCACACAGCCCGGCTGGGTCAGCTACTGCGGGCTGCACCACCCTCCCGTTGAGTTGCCTGTGAAAACCTTTTAAGCCACCATCTGTGGCCAGTGCCCCTTGATACATCATCAGTCTTTCCTCATAAGGGAGATGCTCCACTCCCTTAATCATCTTTGTTGCCCTGCGCTGGACTCTCTCCAGCAGCTCCCTGTCCTTCTTGAACTGAGGGGCCCAGAACTGGACACAATATTTCAGATGGGGTCTCACCAGGGCAGAGTAGAGGGGAAGGAGGACCTCTCTCGACCTACTAACCACCGCCCTTCTAATACACCCCAGGATGCCATTGGCCTTCTTGGCCACAAGGGCACAGTGTTGGCTCATGGTCATCCTGTCGTCCACTAGGACCCCCAGGTCCCTCTCCCCTACACTGCTCTCTAGCAGGTCGTTCCCCAACCTATACTGGAACCTGGGGTTGTTCCTGCCCAGATGCGGGACTCTACACTTCCCCTTGTTATATTTCATCCAGTTATTCCCTGCCCAACTCTCCAGCCTGCCCAGGTCTCTCTGGATGGCAGCACAGCCTTCTGGCGTGTCAGCCACTCCTGCCAGCTCAGTGTCATCAGCAAACTTGCTGATAGTACACTCAATTCCCTCATCTAAATCGTTGATGAATATATTAAATAATACCGGTCCCAGTACTGACCCTTGAGGCACTCCACTAGTTACAGGCCTCCAACTAGACTCCGCCCCATAGACTACAACTCTCTGGCTTCTCTCCTTCAGCCAGTTCGCAGTCCACCTCACTACCTGATCATCCAGTCCACACATCCTCAATTTAGCTGTGAGGATGCTGTGGGAGACTGTGCCAAATGCTTTGCTGAAGTCAAGGTAGACCACATCCACCGCTCTGCCATCATCCATCCACCGTGTTATTTCCTCATAAAAGGTAAGAGATTGGTCAAACATGATTTCCCCCTGGTGAAGCCATGTTGACTACCCCTCATAACCCTCTTATCCTTGATATGCCTTAAGATGGCACCAAGGACAAGGTGTTCCATCACTTTCCCAGGGATGGAGGTGAGGCTGACCGGTCTATAGTTACCCGGGTCCTCCTTCTTGCCCTTTTTGAAGACCGGAGTGACATTTGCCTTCCTCCAGTCCTCAGGCACCTCTCCCGTTTCCCAAGACTTGGTAAAGATGATGGCGAGTGGTCTAGCAATGACTTCCGCCAGTTCCCTCAGCACCCGCGGGTGCATCCCATCTGGACCCATGGATTTATGGATGTCCAGATTGCTCAACTGATCTCTAACCCATTCCTCATCGACTAAGGCAAACCGTTCCGTCGACCTGTCTTCATCTAAGGTCTCCGGGGTACAGGGCTCTTCAGGACTGACTGCAGCAGAGTAGACAGAGACAAAGAAGGCATTCAGTAACTCTGCCATCTCTGCATCTTCTGTCACCAGGGCCCCCATCCCGTTCATCAGTGGGCCTACATTGCCTCTGGTGTTAGTTTTGTCTGCCATGTACTTGAAAAAGCTCTTTTTGCTGTCCTTGACCCTTCTTGCCAGGTTTAATTCTAAGGATGCCTTAGTCCTCCTAGCTGCCTTCCTACATCCCCTAGCAGCAGCCTTATATTCCTCCCAAGTGGCCAGCCCCTCCTTCCATGACCTGTAAACTCTCCTCTTCCACTTGAGCATACCCAGCAATTCCCTATTTAGTAACATTATCTAGGTGTTCCTGCTCCGGCAGGGGGATTGGACTAGATGATCTTTTGAGGTCCCTTCCAATCTCTAGCATACTGTGATACTGTGATCTGATGCCGGCGAGGCAAACACGCCTCTGTGCTCTCCGCAGCCACTCCAGGGGCAGTTCCACGTTACTGCTGCGGTTTGCTTCCTCTTTGCTCACTACTGCTCAAAGTTCCCCGCGCTCCGGACCGGCCGGGGCCGCCGCTGCAGGACCCACTCCAGGTCTTCCGCATCCTCCCTCACGGGGGACGCTGGACAGGACGCAAAGTGCCTCCTGAGAGACCGGTAACTGCGACCGAGCCGCGCTGACCCACATCGGCTGCGGCCATCCCCGAGCCTGCCACCGGCTCCGCCCCGTCGCCGCGGCCCTCCCCGGCGGCCATGGCCATGGCGGGGCGGCTGTGGCGGGGCTGCAACCTCCTTATGGCCGCTTTCTTCGGGCTGGCGGCCGCAGTGCAGGTGAGAGCGGGGCCGCCCGGAGGGGGGCGGCAGGAGGCTCCCCCCCGCACCGCTCCCCGCGGAGCGCGGCCCCGGCCGGGTCTCAGTGTGCGCCTTCCGCTGCAGGTGAACGACCCCGACGCCGGGATGTGGACTGTGAGTACGGGACCGCCCTTCCCCTGCTCCCTGCATTTACCTGGAGAGCAAAGCAGGCGCCGGGAACCCGGTCCCTGCTGCAGCAACGGCTGAGTCATGGAGTCAGGGAATGGTTTGTGTTGAAGAGACCTTAAAGCTCCTCCAGCTCCAACCCCTGCCACGGGCAGGGACACCTTCCACTAGAGCAGCTTGCTCCAAGCCCCTGTGTCCAACCTGGCCTTGAACACTGCCAGGGATGGGGCAGCCACAGCTTCTCTGGGCACCCTGTGCCAGCGCCTCAGCACCCTCACAGGGAAGAGCTTCTGCCTAAGAGCTCATCTCAGTCTCCCCTCTGGCAGGTTAAAGCCATTCCCCTTGGCCTGTCCCTGTCAGCTTGACAGGGCTGCCTCGGTCTCAAGGGGAAATCAGAACCCCTCCAGTTCCCAGTCTACTTTGCCAGCCCTTCCTCGGGCACAGGAGCAGCGTGGCGGCCCTGGCACCGTGTGCCTGGCTTGGAGCTGAGCGGCACAGGCGCTGTGTGACAGGGGCTGTCCCTTTGTGCTGGGGACATCCCTTGAGTGGGGGAGCCCAGCCAGGCTCCTGCTCCCAGCGGAGCCACCCGGTGTAGGTGGAGGGTTGGGGTCTGGAAAGCCCCACAGGGTTTTTCCTTGGAATCAACATGCAGTGAAGGGGTAGTTGGTAACCCAGGGCCTGAGGAGCTGGGGCTGGCACTCAGCCGATGGTCCAGGATGGTGGGTGGCAGTGGTGATGGGCGCTGGCAGTGCCAGGGCATGCCAGGGGTGGGAAACTGGCAGCAGTTCCCCACATCTGGCAGCTGCTGTGGATGGGCACTGCTGTGTGTCTCACTAAGCCCTGCTACAGAGCAGATTTGTATTTCATTAACAGGTTGTCTACTTAGTGCCAGCTGCCCTGACACTGCTTGTCAGCATTAACCCTTCAATAACAGGTATGACATCAGTGTGCAGAACAGTCTCTGCTCAAAACCCAATTTTATCTATTGAATTGTAGATTAAAATCAGTTAAGAAAGGTATCCTAATATATCTTGAGGGCAAAAATCTGTGGAACCTGCTTCTACAAAAGCTGGTCATCAGTTGGATGAGCTGCAGATGAGTGGAGGAGCCCTGGATAAAGGGCAGCTGCTGGGGTGATTTTACCTTTGCACCCTGGTTCCAGGGATCAAAGCCTGAGTAGAACACAAGCCTAGCTCTGGTGTTGACGTTAGCACATTAATACATGTTGTTTCCTTGATGTAAATTGTGGTTTTGCTTATCTACCTCATAGAAGAGCAGTTGATCTCTGCACAGAAAGAGCTAAAGGTCTTGTTCAGTATCAAGTACTGCAGCTGCCCCTCAAAGCACATAACAGAGATGGGACCTGTTAGATGCTTCAGTGCTGTGGCTGTTTCCAAGGGCATACGCCAAGTGCTCTAATGCCACATCATGTTGAGAGAATCAGATCAGATTTGGTCCAGGCCTCTGGAAAATAGTTAATTTTTTGTATTTTCATCCAGTAGAAATAACAAACCTGACATTTTGCATGCATGAAGTGACTGGATCTTTTCTGGATGGATCCTTACTCTGACTAAACTACACGTATGCCAAAAAAAATCTTGTATGCTGTTGTCGCAGATCACACCATTGCAGCCTCTCAGCATTCTGGCTACATTAAGCATATGAAGCATTCATCAAGCCAAAACCCATGAGGGTTGTTTGCCAGTGGTTTATCAGTGCTGCAGGGGAGGTTTATTGTGTAATAGGTGTAACTTCAACATAATGGCATTTGGTTGAGAGAATTTGCATGTTAAACTCACAAGTAGTTTTTTTTTTGGTGCCAAGATCTGTGGAAAATAAAGATTAAAATAGCACAACTATTGTATGACTGCACATTTATGTACATTCACCAGGGGACATTTTGCCATTCCACTCTGTGGAAGACCCAAATTTTGCCTCTGCTGAGCTGCAGTAACTTCAGCCAGATGGGAAATCAATTACAATGCTGGGTCATGCTGAGCTCTTCAGTCTTGGCAGCTCATCTTTAATGCTTGCCTGGAGGGGTCAAGCACCGAGGTTTTGCCCATCTCCCCCCACTAGCATCTGGGAATAGACATGGAAAACCACAGCAATCTTTGGGCCCATCCAGATAGTTCACATCATCTATAGTTCTCTTTTTAAACATCAGCTCCCCAGGCAGAGGTGTCAGCAGTGATGCTCATCATCAGAGGCAAACCTCAGGCAGAGGCTTATTAAGGAGTGTGAGGGAAGAGGCTCCTTGCAGGGTGGTGGTTACTGTGTGCCCCTGAGGCTGACAGGGAGCTGGGGCTGCTCCCCTGGCCTCTGGTGTCCTCTGGGTCCTGCTGAGCATCTGGTTCTGGCTGGAGCTCCAGAAAGGCTGATCCTCCTGCTTAAGAGAACTCTCCTTTGTGCTCCACTCCGTGATTTGTTTCTCATGTACGTCAAATGCTGGAGCCTCTTGTGTTAACTGGAGAGAATAGGAAACTCTTCATTGAGGTGCTGCTGCCAAAGAAGCAAGCTCCAAGCCCACTAGTGTTTGTTTTCATCAGCACTTCTAAACAGATTTCCCTGGTCATAGAGATGCTGGTATTAATTCAGTCTTCCTGCCTAAGGTGTGTGTGTGTTTGCTGGAGGCATCTTTTTTTAGTGACTCAATTGCCTTTTTCATTTATAGGTTTCCTTCATGTGACACTGCAGTTGCTGCCAGTCTGTTTTTTCCCCAGGTAATGGTGTTTGGAGGAGCCTCTGTGACCTTCATTCTGCTGGATGTATCATTGGGACCATTGCTCTGGCTTGCTCTTTGTTTGCTTATGCTCAAGGAAACATTTTACATGAGGAAGAAGGCCGGTAAGTGGTGAATAAATCCCCCCCTGCATGAACTCAGCACTCCAGGCCACCTCCTTTGGTAGTCACCCCCTAACTTTATCTGCTGGGCTGCTGCAGTGAGTTCTCTTGGTCCAGGGGAATCAAACCAAGCAGAAGTGACCATAGTGCTCCAGATGGGGGTTTCTTGGACAAAGGGAGGGTGAGCAGTCCTGATTGCTTGCCTGATTGTGGCACATAGATTTTAGTGGGGAAACTTCTGGCTTTCAAAGAGGAGGGCACTGGCTTTGTAGCTTTGCGGTGGGAAGCAAAGTTACTCTGTGTAAATACCTTTACAGTTACAATCCTAGTAAAATACACTGAACTTCTCACAGGAGCAACAGTGCTGGTTTGGAGGCAACACTTGTATTTATTTACATATGTTTTAATAAACACCTGCTTGTATTATTTTCTGACCTGTTTTTTGTTTGGCTTTTTAGCGAGTTGTTTGGTCTGGTGATAATCGCAGTATGGATGAGGCTTTGTCGCAGTTCAGCCAAGTAAGTTTTCCTTTTTTCTCTTTGAAATCCATTCACATGTTCACATCTCATGCTTGGAGCTTCTCAGTTCATTTTGGCTGCTTGGTTTTCTGCTTCCTATCACTGCCTGAACACTCTCTCAGATACCTAAGCAGTACTAGCTGGTGCTACAGCGTGGCGGATCTTGTACAGGTACAAGTCTGTAGTGGGGAGTAAAGGAATATGAAAGCTTTTCTGCTCCCCATCCATAATGGCAGGGGACAGCCTCCCTTTGCACAATGACAGTGCGCCCCTTTAGTGGAACAGCCTAGGGAGTGTTGGCCACAACTGCTAATGAACTGCAAAGGCATTTCTGCCATTGCTCCCAAGTTACGGAACTTCCCAGTGAGGGTCTCTGTGCTGCTGTCGCCTCTGGAGGTGCACAGGGCTCTGGGTGACTGCAGTGGTTCCACATTTTCCTCCTCCAGCCTCTTCAGAGCATTGTGCTACAGCTGTTTTGCTAAATTCCTGTTAGCTTGGAGCAGGAAAATTCCCAATCTGCCAAACAGTACCTTTGTGCTGGCAAACACACACATGCCTTTGGGCAACTAGGGTGCTTTTACCTACTTATTTACCTGGTTTATGAGGTGGCAGAAACTTCCGCTGCAGCACGGTGCCTCTGTGGGAAAGGACTCTGCTAATGCACCAACAGGAGCTACATCGGAGTGGCCAAAGGCTCTTTGCTGTCTTTCCAACAGCACCCAGGTGTGATGTGAATGTTTCATAGCATTGATTTGAAACAGCTCTGTTGTGTTTGCTTCTTTCTAGGAACCCACTGGCTGGAGTTCGTTTGACTGCTGCAGTGGTGGTCGCGCTCTTCCCCTTTGTGTCATGGCTGTACATTTATGTGAACAAGGAGATGCGAGAATCTTGGCCAACACACTGTAAAACAGTGATTTAGTGGGTGGGAGATAGGACAGAATAAATATTCTGACCTTATTTGCCTTTGCTTTTTGGTTCTTAATGAAGGGTTCATGTCTGGCTGCTTCCAGCAGCGCAGGTTGAGATTTGTTATAGAAACTGAGGAACACTGTCAAATCTGAGTGGAGGATTTTCCTGTGGGAAATGGTGTTCACCTGGCTTCCTCCTACATTTTCAAAGCACCGTTGAGTTCATGTGTGTTCGAATGTTATAGCCAAGATACCCTGGCATCTCCAGATCACTTTCTGACCAGCAGGAAAACCTGCTGCTCTGTATCATAAGAGGAAAGTAAAGCAGACACTTTGTTTCAATAAATGACTGCTTACAGCCATAAATCTTCCAGATAGCTACCTGGATAGTCCCCTGAGACTAACAATATTTGAGCAGTCTGTTCCTGCCCTAAATATGTAGAATGTATCTGAAGAAATATTTTTGCTGTCATCTTTCACTGAAAATTCTTAGTTTTACAGAGTAATAAATACTAATTTTCCTAAGAAAATGCAATGAAAGCTTCTGTATCTTTTATTTTCTGTGGGATGTGCACTCTTGACTGTCCCCAGCGGATGTGGTCACTATCACAGCTCTGCTTCTCACAGCACTGCTGTTCCTGGAGGGCAGCGCAGCAGCAGCCACCATGCTCCACTGCTACTGATCCTGGACGACGACACTCAGGTGAATATTCTGGGCTGGGAGAAAGCCACAGAGGTCCAGATGCAGTGCAGCTACATCCTTCCATATCGGGGCTTCTTCACCCAGTGCTGCTGCCTAGTTCCCAAGCAGGTGTATCTGCAGCATTAAAGGATGTAGCATAAATCATAAATCGTCTGTTTTCCTTGGGTTTAGCTGGTTTTGAAGATTGTTTTAGTCTTTTAAAGCAATGTTAAGAAGGCTGCATTAGGCTACAAGGCAGAGTAATTCTGACACACATGAGACATTACTGATCATGATGTGCAAAAAACCACCTGAGATGGAAATGGCTGGGCAGGTACAATTCTGCATACTTTAATTCTGATTCATCCAAAAAAGTGGCTTTGTTTTTTTTGACAATTCATAACGTGGGGTTCATTTTTTCCACAGTACATACCAATCGAGTCAGGAACAGGTGTTTCAGGTCAACATTCTGCATTCAAGTATATTTCACATATGGATACTGGCCTTCTCTATTCTCCATGAAGAAATTAGGTCTGTTTTCTTACAGAAACATAATTCCTAAAATTGAGTATCCAAGAGGAAAATGACTGAATTAAAGCTATAAGGATCTGCCATGCACATCTTTCTACAAGCACATAATAAGCTGAATCCTCTATTTTTTATTCAAGTACTTCCTGCAGAACAGCAATTTGTATTTGCTTACTGTTTTCAGAAATGCATAACTCTGTCTGAAACTCTGCCCCTTCCCTTTAGTATCATTTTATCTTTATAGACATAAATAGTCCCAAAGGCATTGCTTTCTGGTGGAGTTTCAATAATCCCCTCCAAAGTCAGATGGTGAACTCCATGTGAGTCTAAACAATAGCCACCATCGTGCAGGTGCCCTGCAAGAAAGCAGACCACGCACTGATGGGCGTGTATGACTGAAAGGGCATCTTTGTAATTCCAGGCAAAGCAAACCCAGTCTGAGGCGTCTGGATGAATGGGCAGGTGGCCTGCAGTTGAGAAGGAAAGAAACAGGAGAGTTACTTTACATGTAACCTAACTCTGCCTTCATTGCTGGGAAGTTCAGATATCTGCGTAAAAAAAGCTCACACGAGTGTGAGACATGGGTCTTATGCTACTTCACAGGTTACCTGTGTACCTCAGTAGAGCTATAAAGCTGCTACATGTTTTCTTCAGCTAACATCCATTGGCTAGGTCTTTTTGCATATATCCCCATACATCTCCTATAACCACCTACCTGTGACTATGACTTTTTCTTGGTTTTCATCGGAGAACTTGAGGACTTCATTGAACCAGTCCAGCTGGGTTTGGCTAAATCCTCCGTTAAACTCTACAAACTGAGGTTCTTTAAGTCCTGCAATGAAGAAGAAGGTCAGGCATAGGCGCATGCACTTCTGTGGCTCCTGAATTTGCTTGCCTTATGTAAGTCTGCTTATGATAGATGGTTTACTCTTCAAACTGTTTTGTTGGATCTGAACTCCAGCCTCCTTGGACAAGCAAGAGAAAATCATTTGCTAGTGTTCTGGGAGGGTTTGGTCATGCTGCACACACAGGATTTCCACTAGTGGGTCCCCCAAGTCATGGGCTAGGGTGGGCATCACTCTTACACTCTGTAATAGCAGTTACACAGGCTGTTCTGATACTGCAGGGCACACAGCACAACATTAAACCCATCCCAAAAGCACCATGGCAGGTAAGGGAGCATCTCCTGCGCCCACCTAGAGACCCACTGACTGTCTCTGGGCTGACAGCGAGGAGGCGAGCAGAATCAGGGCACGTGCCTCAGCCTTCTGGCAACCAGATGCCAGCTCAGGGAGCAGAGGTTCCGCCACCCATGCTTCCATGGGAGAAGTTCAGCGCTTCACGCTTCCATGCTCTAAACATCAGTGGAGCAGGGGGGTACCTGTGGGGTCGTTGAGGTTGTCATTGGGGTTCTTCTTCCGCAGCAGCCGCAGGGACTCCTGGTAGCGGGGGTTGCCGGGCTCCCTGCCCAGCGTGCTCAGGTCGTAGCCATCGAGCACGACGACACGGAACTGCGCGGCGGGGCTGAAGTGATAGGCCTGGCAGTCGCTGGCGGGGGGCCCGGCCGCGGCCCCGCAGGAGCGGCTGCTGAGGCCGGTGTGCAGCAGGCGGGCCCGGCTGAAGTTATACAACTCGTGGTTGCCCCACGCGTGATGCACCGGCACCGGCAGCCGCCCCAGCGCTGCCAGCACCTGCTCCAGGGCACGCTCGGACTGGCCGCTGCGGGCGTTGAGGCCATCGATGCTGTCACCCAGCTGCAGCACGAAGGCGAGCGGCGGCTTCTCAGCGGCCCACGCTTCCACCGCGGCCCGCAGCAGGTTAAGGCTGTGCCGGTAGTACCGCCGCCGGCGCCCCCCGAAGTCGTACCCGTCCTCCGCGTCCGCGTACTGGATGTCCGCGACGACACCGAAGCAGAAGAGCGGCGGCACCGCCTCCATGATGGCCCCGCCCAGCTGCCGTAGGCGGAAGGGGCGGGCACGGAAGAGCGGCCATAAGATGGCGGCAGCCGGGCGGTGGTGCGGCCGTGTGGGGCTGTGCTGGCGGTTGTCGGGCGCCGTGGTGAGGAGCTGTGCGGTGCTGCCCGCGTCCTGCTGCCGCTCCGTGTCCCGCCTGCCGCCGGGCAGCGGCCCGCGGAAGGGCGCGCAATGGAGGGTGAGTGCGGGAGCGGGGGAGCAGCGTCCTTCCGCAGCGGGGTGGCGGGACGGGGTGGGCCGCGCCGCGCTGTCTCCCCGGTCTGTTCAGCCCCTAAGGAGCTTCTTCTCTGCAGCTGGTGTCGTGGCGGTCGCTGGCCGCCACTTTCGTGCTGTGCGGAGGGTTCCTGGCCGCCATGAAGAAGGTGAAGCAGTGGAAGGAGGAGGGTGAGTGCGGGGTGAGGGGCCGGACCCTGCGCGCCTCCGGGGGGAGCACGGCGGGAGGAGCCGCAGAGCCGCGCTCCATGTGCCGGGCAGGCCGATGGGACCCTCAGTGCCGTGGGTGGACTCGCAGTGCTGGGGAACGGATGGACTGGATGGGCTTGAAGGCCTTT
Source organism: Pezoporus occidentalis (assembly GCF_034315485.1). NCBI lineage: Eukaryota > Metazoa > Chordata > Aves > Psittaciformes > Psittacidae > Pezoporus > Pezoporus occidentalis. The sequence goes on from NW_026913295.1 coordinate 1,784,175, forward strand.
TCCAGCCCAGCCGTGGCGTTGTGCGCTTTGCTGTCTTGCTGAGTCGTGGCATGCTTTGTGCCCGTTGCATATGCAAAGTGCCTCAGAAAAGTTCAAAACAAGCAAACAAAATACTCGGAACACTCCTTCAAGGTTCAGCGTTTTAAACCTCCTAAACGTGTCTTTGCCGCTGGGATAGCTGTGTCTGCTCACGCTGCCCGTCGATGCAGTGCAGGCACAGAGGTGAGTCTGTTTGTGCATGTGGGGTTTGCTCTATGTGCTGGTGTGCGGTCACCTGCCCTATGATGACTGTTCATGTTCTTCATTCTCATGCTTTCAGTTGGGAAATTGGAGATCTTGCAGCTTTTAGGGTGTGTTCACTTTGTAAAGGATGCTGATTTTTCTGTTTCACCCTACACTGGGTACCTGACTTTTTTTTCTTTATGTAAAAAATACAGTCAGATGGCAGTATGGCATGTAGTGATAGGACAAGGGGGAATGCCTTTAAGCTGGCCGTTTAAAATGGCCAGAGGGGAGACTGAGATGAGCTCTTAGACAGAGGCTCTTCCCTGTGAGGGTGCCGAGGCGCTGGCACAGGGTGCCCAGAGAAGCTGTGGCTGCCCCATCCCTGTCAGTGTTCAAGGCCAGGTTGGAGCACCCTGCTGTAGTGGAAGGTGTCCCTGCCCGTGGCAGGGGTTGGAAGTGGAAGAGCTGTAAGGTCTCCTCCAGCCCAAACTATTCCGTGGTTCTGTGGTTATGTTTCAAATGAGTTTAGAGATATATTTGCCCAAAATGGGGTGGTTTTTGAAAGTCTTGTCCACATTGATCTTCTGCATGATGGGCTTTGGTAGAGCATGTTTCAATGCCCTAGGCTGTGAGGTTGCCAGACTCTCCAGCTTCTGAGGCTTGCCTGGGAAGCAGTGTGGATTGTGGCATGGATGTGTCTGATCCCCTCTTGTTTTTTGTAGCTCTGGAGAAGGAAAGAAACAGAGGCATTGGGAAACCACTGCTTGGAGGACCTTTCTCTCTCGTCAGTCATGAGGGACAGCCCAAGACCAACAAGGACTACATTGGGCAGTGGGTGCTGATCTACTTTGGCTTCACACACTGCCCTGACATCTGTCCAGATGAACTGCAGAAAATGATTGAAGTGGTAGATAACATTGGTATGGGAATTTGGTTGGCATTGTGATCCTCTTCATGGGAGGTCTGGGTTTATTATGGTAAAATATTGCAAATGTTAATAACTGATAATTGCTTAAAAAATGCCATTGACTATTCAATAGCTGAATTAATTGCCAAGTGATACATAGATCGATCAGCCTATGACTAGCATCTGTTATTTAGAGCATGATGGCACTGATCTTCCTGCAGCAGGACTGACTTCTTGGTAATAAAACTTGATGGTGGCAGGTTAAAGGGCCTCTGCATTGTATTGTGACCAAGCAGCAGTTACAGGGTGTATTAGAGGATTTTTTTCCCCTCTCCATTTTATTCATTCTGAGGATAAATCTCCCAAAGTCTCTTCTGAGAATGACAGTGCTGTGGAATGGAGGTTGGGGAATGCTGGGGATAGAGGTGGTTTTCTCAGCCTGCAGGGCCTGAGGAGTTATGGAGCTAGGATAATAGCAACCAGGCAAGTGGGAGGGTGCACTGAAGTGAGGAGAGTACAGTGAAAGGTGTGGCTGGAACATCACAGGTCCTCTTTGTACTGATCGTTGTGCTTTGATGCATGCATCATGCCATGGCATTTTCTGCATCAGAGCCAGTTTGTTCTCTGCCCTAAGCAGGTCAGAGAGCCTGCACCCAGTATGAGCACAGAGCCTTGGATTCCATTCACAAATTGCATACATTATGCTGCAGAAAATGGCCTTTTTTTGCCACTTAGGGTGGGCTCAGATGTAGCTTGGCTGTGAGCTTGTTTGCAGGGAGATGAGAAATGATTTTATCTTTCTAAGAGAAATATTGTTAATGTCACAGATAGAATTCCATCTTTGCCTAATCTAACCCCACTCTTCATCACCATTGATCCTGAGAGAGACAGTGAAGAAGCCATCGCCAGATACGTTAAAGGTATTACTGTTTTCTTTGTGTCTTGCAGCATGTAATATAGAGCACTGAAAAGGAGGCTCTTGTTGGGATTCTTCTCACTAAAATGTCCAAATGCCTTCTTTCTGTCTAGAATTTTCTCCAAAGCTGATTGGATTGACTGGTACCAGGGCACAGATTGATCAAGTGGCCAAAGCTTACCGTGTGTATTACAGCGAAGGTCCCAAAGATGAAGATAATGATTACATAGTAAGTAACTGTAGGGCCTTTGCCTAATGAGTTTGGATAAGAGCAACATAGATTTTAAAATCAGAAGGCAGCTGTTGCAATCTACACTGAAGTCCCACATGACAGAGTCCTGTTGCAGTGATATGTTAAACTGTTGGTTTAGAGGTTTCAGTCAAAATCCAAGTGCCTTCTCACCTCAGGCTCAGAACCTCACTGAAACATGTTCTAGAATGTATGGTCCTAGGCCTGCATATGGAATAGCAGATGAAATATCAAGCCTGCCATGTAGTGTTTTAGTCTGGCCATTTTCCTGTGTGCTCCAACATGAAAATGGAACTAGGAAATTCAGGCAATAGGAAGAGGGAGAAATGAGAGGGAAAAGTGAGGAACAACTCATACCCTGCCAAACAGGCACGAGGGAGTGGGGTCTTCCTGGTAAGAGACTTGAATGATGTAAAGTCTGCCTGCAGATACTGTAAGGATCTTCCTCCTGTGTCAAATGACCTCAAAGAGAGAGCCTATTAATGGGAATAAAATATGTAGAGTAATAGTGTGAAGGGGAAAGTGAGGTTTAAGTGAGGCTAAACTGGCTAGTCAAAATCTGGGTGTGAATACAACTGGCTATAGGGCTTGGAGCTGCTGCTGAGGCCTTCCTGACTTGCCACATCCCGAGCAGACTGGAATAGTAAAGTAGGTGCAAGTGTGTATGCTTAAACCATGACAAAGCGATATGGTAAAGGAGGATGCATATTATATGACCCTTTTTATTTTCTTCATTACAAGAACTAAGCACATCAGATCTAAAACCAGGTTCCACCAGGCGGTGGTTCTTGTTGCATTGGACATGTGAGAAGTGGAATCCCTCCCTACAGAGGAGAATGGTAGAACCTTACAGGAGTTCACAGGAGACTTCTTGTTAGTCTGTGGAAAGCCCAACCTGGTGAGGATTATGAAATGCACAGGAATGTTGCCTAGTTCAGGAAGACTGTGAGCTAAAGCATGTTGGAAACTGGGAAGTAATAGAGGAAACATTTTTGTGGCTGGTTTTATACTCTTTAACGCCACCATGGCTTGCCACTGTTTGAGGTAGGATGCTGTGGCAGATTAGGTTGGGTCTAATCCAGTATTGTCTATTCTTAATCTGTTTTTAAAAACCACCTGACCAGAAAACAGATTATCCAAATGAATAACCAGCAAGAGTAGCACATGTTGCCAGTAAAGGGGAGGTGGAATCACACTGGTAATGTGTGCACTGTGATTTGTTACTAAAAGGGGTGTGAAGTGGGAGATGAAGAGCTGCTTTTGCTTAGTAGCAGCTCAATAGCTACAGAAGTCTGTGTGTAAGGTACTGTATTTGAATGGAGAAGACAAGCTTGTTGGGGAAATTCAACACCAATTCCAGTCAATCTGAAAAGCATCAATCTGAAATCAATCTAAACATACTGCTTAAGGCTGGATTTATAGAAGAGGGATGGCGGAAATGCAAGAATAGATTATAGCAGCAGGACTGGCACAGGATGCCTGCTTAGGAGAGGGAAGATAATCAGTAGAATCTGACATTGAGTGAATTGAAGTTGAGGAGAGATGATGGAAAGAGGCCAGGAAAGATGAATGAATGCTGCTCCTTAGGAAGCAAACCACATGTGGATTCTAGCAAACCACACTTGGATTCTGACATGGCTGTGAAGGGAAAGTGTAGGGGTTCAGCCAAGGAAAACAACTCTGCAGATGACAGCAGCTTCAAGGGAGGCTGGAGAGTGAAACTGAACTGGAGAAAGTGACCACACAGGTGATGAAGTAGGAGAAGAGATTTGGGATCCAGGGAGAAGATGGCTGGTCTGTGCTAGGGTTGGGAGCTTGAGGGAAGAGGAGGACAGCAAGGAGGAAGGACCAGAGAACTAGGAGCAGGAGAGCAGCCTGGGAGCCCCAGCCATGGTGCCAAGGAGGAAGAGTATTACAGGCATGTCCTCAAGAGTTGTCAGGCTGCGGCTGTTGAGAGGTGGAGAGCTCCGTGTGCTCAGGGCAGGCAGGCCAGAGGACACAGGGCTGTGAAACAAGGTGGACAGAAGAAGAACAGACCTGGGAGGGGGAGCTTGAGGCTGCTTTTGTGTCTACCTGGGACTTACTCAGGTAATTACTACACTGTCATTTTTTTTAATCAGCTGTTACCTTTTCATTGGCCCTGTCCTGCCAGTTGGTGACTAACACTGCCAGCTGTGCATGAGCAGGTTGTTTTCTCTGCAGGCTGCTGAGAGGTAGGGAAGATGAATAGGTCCCCTACAGCCAGTTCAACTGTGCTGCTTGTTTTGACTGGAAAAGAGCCTCGAGATGAGCACTTTGGCTGTGTTTTCTAAACACCTGTTTGCATTTTTCAGGTATTACTTGAGTGCTGCTAGTTCCTATTTAATGATCTCGATTTTTCTAATTCTCAGTACCAGCATACCCAATGTACTTGCTTTATTCTGTGTTTTACAAGACTGCACTGAAACTCAAATGACAGTCTTCATGTGCATAGAGTGGGAACAGTGCAGGCTTCAGGCACAGCTTGAAAAGCAGTGCACACAAACTGCACTCCAGCCTCTTTACATTTAACCTTCCACAGGCCAGGGAGTAAAGATGCTCTGAGCAGGCTACCTTCTTTTTTTGCCAACTTCCAGTTGAAGGATGTGAATCGTGTTTCAGATTTGTTTCCTACACCTGGATTTTGTAATCTGATATTGAAAATTTGAAGTTAGAGTAAATTTTATTGCAGTAATTTTGAGAAATATTTTCTTCACTGACAAGTGCCATCAAGTTTAATGCAGGTGGTACTGGAAATGTTCATCTGGTCTGATTTCAAACACAGTTGTACTCTGAGTGCATAGTACGTTTCAGAGGCTTTTCTCCAGTGGCAGGGAGATGATGTAGTCACTTGAGCAATCACAGATTCATAGCCTCCAGTTTCAGTATTTTGTGTCTTTCACAGAATCCCAGACTGGTTTGTTTTGGACGGGACCTTACAGCTCATACAGTTCCAACCCCCTGCCACAGGCAGAGACAGCTTCCACCCCATCCAGTCTGGCCTTGAACACTGCCAGGGATGGGGCAGCCACAGCTTCTCTGGGCACCCTGTGCTAGGTCCTCAACACCCTCACAGGAAAAAACTTCTGCCTAAGAGCTCATCTTAGTCTACTCTTCTTTTATGAATATACAGGCAGTACATGCAGTGGCATTTAAAATCAATTTACAGTTCACTAGATGAGCTTTGGAGGTCCCTTCCAACCAAACTATTCCATGATTCATGAATTGTGACTTTGAACATGTTTTAAGGTTATTTCAGTGCAGACAGTAGAGGGAGCCCCTACCTAGCACACGTGTTTCTCTCTGCACCAGTTCCTCTCTCTGCAGCTCCTGTATCCCATGGATGCCCTTGCTCCCATTGCTTATACTCCCAGTGAGCTTAGTTTAATGAAATACCTGTTTCTATTGGGTCTGCATCATATTAGCAGCAGGAGCTTGGAATGCCTTGTCATGTGGAGCATCATGAGAAGTAGAAGGAAATTGTGAAAAGCAAGGGGGAAAGACCTTTAGCTCACATGTTGCCCCTGCCTTGTCTGTGCTGCAGGAAGGGTGCCAAGAGCTGAGGGATGCTATTTCTTAAAGTATTCCTTCATACATTCTGAGTATGCAACTAGTTTTCTCTATCTTCTTGAGTAAAACAAGAAGTCACCAAGGTGATACTTTAGCTTCTTTGTGAGAAGCCTTGTCAGATTGCTGAAGCAAAGGCTGGATGGGTTGCTGTTGCTGCTGACTGAGAGATGTGCAGGGTGTAATACTGAATGGGTGTCTCCAAAGAAGATGGAGACTCCCTTTTTCTCAGGAGTCACCTGGAGAAGAGGAGGGGTGGTGGGTACAGGTTACTCCTGGGAGATTCTCACTGGACCAAGCAGGAAAGATTTTCATCATGAAAACAATCAGCCACTGGAATAATCTCCCCAGGGAAGTGGTGGATTCCCCAGCCCTGGACACTTGAGATTTGGCTGGACAGGGTGCTGGGACATCTTGTCTAGATCATGATCTGCCAAGAAAGCTTGGACCAGATGATCCTTGAGGTTCCTTCCAGCCTAGGATTTATGATTCTGTGATCTTTTTTGCCAAGCTATGCTGTGCTCTCTTGCAGGTGGATCACACAATAATCATGTACCTCCTTGGGCCAGATGGTGACTTCGTGGACTATTATGGCCAGAATAAGAAGAGTACTGAGATTTCTGCTTCTATTGCTGCACACATGAGAAAATACAGATTGTAAAACACAAGGTCTTCAACGATTGATGTGAACATCACCTCTAGGTTTGGCTGGAATTGGGCATTGGAGTTAAAGCAGAAGCATGCAGGTGTGACATCCTGGCACCGCATGCCTCCTTTCTTCCAGGTAAGAAAGGCAGCCATACTTCTGCAAAATACCATCATCAAAAGTCTCAATAGAGCCTTCCTTGTGCATACGATTTGCAGCAAGATTTGGGACTTCCGTGAAGCATTGCTGGGAGCAGAAAATGGACAGCACTTCTCATGTGGGAAGAATATTTACCACTGGTAAAATTAACTGGTATCTCTTGGCAAGACTTCAGCAAAGGGCAGTCACTGCAGGAGGACAGTTACTTGAAGAAAAGCCACATGTGCCAGAGAACCCTCTTTTCTGCACTGTTTTGCCTTCTGGGAGAGGCACTTACAGTATTATAAGCAGAAGAGCCTTAAGAGTACTTAAGGAGGTGAAGAGCACTGAAAGCATCATAAGCTTCCTTGCATGGGACCAGCCCTGTAGTGTGCCCGGTTGAATGCTGAATGAAATGGGTCTTTTTCATTTGAATGCTGAAATGAAATGTTTTTTTTTCTTTTTTTTTTTTTTTCCTGGGTGAACACTGTAAACATAAGGAAATGAGGAATAGTTTGCAAATCCAATTTTTCTTCTGGCCTAAATCGTCTGATGCATAGTCAGCCTGATTGTGCTATGCTGAGTAGTGAGTGTAGTGCGGAAGGGTGAAGGGGGTCTGTGTCCATGCATAGGGTTGTCAGTCAGATCAGCTTGATGCAGTATGGCATTTGAAAATAAAGATTGTTTTGTATAAGCAATATATATTTTTTTCTTGGTTAGGTTTGACTGGAACATCATCAGTACTTTATATACTGGGGAAGCTTCAAATTCTTGCTGGTTTAGCTCTTACTAGAAAGTAGCTGTTATCTCTGGTAGTGCAAGCCATAAGCTGAATGTGCCTTTGTAAAGTACCTGAACCCCAGAGAATGGCCCACAGGAGCCAAACCAGACATGTTCTTCATGGCAGAGTGTTTCACACTGAACACAAGTGTTCCAGAACAGTTATAAAGCAAGATAAAGTAGTGTAACTCCACATCAGCTGCCCTATGCTATGGTGACCTCCTGAAGGTGTTTGGAAGGGTACTCTGATAGAGTATGTCTAAGATTTCACCCTTCTTATAAAGGAAGGAAGATTCTTCAAGTTCCAATGCAGATCCTATCCTTCTGCCCTTCCCCAAAGAGTGAATAGTTTTAAGAAGGTTTTTTTTTGTTTTTCTCTGTTCCAAAGGATCACAGGAATTTTTCTGTTTCAGTTTACAGTGGGAGTTTTTGAAAGTCTTGCTAGAATTCGACTCAGCTGAGAAAGAAGTCATGCTTTGTCTTCTGGCACTTGGAGCAGCTCATGTCCCACTTCTTTCTGCCTCTTAAATTGACTCTGCCCATCTCTTTTTCTTGGTCTTTCCACTTTCTTTGGAATTGGGATGTGTGTGGGGGAGTGTGTTTAAAAATAATTTACCCCCCTGTTTAGGCAGCTGTCGGACTTCTACTGCCAGGCCTTAGTGCCAGCAGGGAGCACCGTTCTGCTCCATGTATGCTGAGCACCAAGGATGAGCATCCTGAATGCTCACCAGGAGGAGGCAGAGCTGTTCAAGGGGAAGACATATAGTGGGGGAAAGGGAATGTGTTGTGGGGGGGAGGCTTGAAGGCTGTCAGTGATAGGCAGTGTTTGTTCAGTGTCAGAGCAAACTCCCCCTGTGCTCACCACAGTAGTCCAGAGTCTGTGTGCAGCCCACAAAGAGGGAGCTCAGGGGAAAGTTTATGGCAGGATTCCTTGTTCGTGGCTGTGCTCCCCGAGTGTCCCTATGGAAACTTCATGGCACTGGTTTTCACTTGGGAAGGTAATTAGAGTCTGGTGCTGTGAAGGTGAACCTCAGTTACTTTGGGCAAAAGGGGACCCCTGGGTGTCCCCTAGACAGATGGCTGATAGAGCACTGCTGTGTGCCTGCTCCCTACTTGTTACTGGTGGGAAACCGCAGCTCTTCAAAGTGGCTGTGTCTGTACCAGTGACTGCAGAGCTGATGCCATGCCAGGCTGGGGACTAGTGACAAGATGTCTGAGGAATGAGGGGTGGTTCCTTTTGTGTAGCTGAGGAAGGCAGCACATTCCTTGTGTGCTGTGCATGTAGCCCATGGAGGAGCTGAACTAATGAGTGATACTTGAGCAGCATGGGTGAAGTTGGCTGGTTTAGGAATGCTCTCACCACCAACATGGGCAGAGCCAGGGATTGAGAAGTACAGAGACTGTGGCTTTAAATGGCTGCAAAACCTGATGTTGCACTTGCAGTCCAGATCATGGAATAACTTGGATGGGAAGGAGCCTCAGGATGTCTGTAATCCAGCCTCCTGCTCAAAGCATGAGCAGGAGATTCAGAGCAGGTGGTTCAAGGTTTTAAGCAGCAAGGACTTGGAAACCTCCAAGGATGGAGCCTCTCTAGGTGGGTAAAGTATATTTTTCACTAGAGTACATCTTTAGCACCATTCAAGTTTCATCTGCCATTTTAACTCTTGTTCTTTCGCTGTGCACCAGGGTGAGGAGTCTGACTCCATCTTCTCAATAGCCTCTTCATAGGCATTGGAAGTCTGCTGTTACATCCCCCTGCAGCCTTCTCCTTCCTGGGCTAAACGAGTCCTGTTCCATCAGCCTCTCCTTGTGCTGTACACGATGGCAGGCTCCAAGCCTCTGACCATCTTGACCATTCTTCTCCCTAGACTGCCTCTGGCCAGTCAGTTCCCAGCATGGGTTTTTGCAGGGATGTTTTCCTTACTGGGTGCAGGACTTGTTGAACTTCAGAAGGTTCCTGTCAGCCCATCCCTCCAGTCTGCCTGGGTCCCTCTGAATAGCAGCTATGACCTAGAGGTCAGTTGCCCAGCCATCCAGATCATAAACTAGCTTGGACACAAGACCATTGTGGCAGGTAATTTTGGGAGCTGAAGTTGGACAGCATCCACTGCTCCCTCCACGTCCTCCAATCTGGTCACTTTATCTTGAAAGGCAATCAGGATGCTCAGATGTGATTTCTCTTTGTAAATCCACGCTGACTGTTCCCAATCACCTTTGCTTTTATGTGCTCATACACATTGAAGTGGTTGGTTTTTTCCTCTTCTTCATTGAACCTTTTTCTTCTGCACTTAAAAAAGAAACCTCTCAGGAAAAATCTGCCCCTAATCTGAGCTGGTGCCTCTTGAGGGGATGTGGGAGCCAGGCTGGGCATCAGTCCACAGTCATTGGGGCAAAATCCAAATCTGGCTTTATTTTTCCATGCTCTGTCACATGTGTACTGCCAGTGTGAAAATACTCTGTGGGACTGCTATGATAGCCAAAGAGCTCAGTCCAAATCCAGTTTGGATCTTGAGCAGAATTGCCCTGGCTCAAATGCCGAGTGACACAGGAATTAATCAGCTCTCCAGAGCTTGCTTGTGCCCAGAGTAGGTGAGGATGTGGCTCCCAGGCCTGATCTGCTCAGTGCCTGCTCTTCAGTGTTCATTTCAAAGCAGCTTGCTTTGACCAGGAGGTGCTGATCAGCTCTGTTCTCCACTTGTATTGAGGTTGAGCTATACCCCAGCATAGAATCATAGAACCATACAATAGTTTCGGTTTTAGAGAACCTTAAGTTCATCCAGTTCCAACCCCCTGCCTTGGGGAGGGACGCCTCACCCTAGACAATGTTGCCCAAGGCTCTGTCCAACCTGGCCTTGAACACTGCCAGGCATGGAGTGTTTGGGCAGCCTGTTCCGATGCCTCAGCACCCTCACAGTAAAGAATTTCTTCCTTGTATCTAACCTGAACTCCCCCTGTTTCAGTCTGAACCCATCACCCCTTGTCCTATTGCTCCAGTCCCTGATGAAGAGTCCCTCTCCAGCATCCTTGTACCCCTCTTCAGACACTGGAAGCTGCTCTGAGGTCTCCACACAGCCTTCTCTTCTCCAGGCTGAACAGCCCCAATGCTCTCAGCCTGTCTCCATACAGGAGGTGCTCCAGCCTCTGATCATCCTCATGGACTCCTCCGGACTTGTATGGGACTATGTGCTTTTGGAGCTGGTCTCTTGCTTCAGCCTGTACCTTGCACTTGGGTGGTGAGGACTACCTGGGTCATACATGTTCACACAGTGCTTTGGATGCAGTTCTGTTGCATATTTGAGTGATGGAAGTGTCTTTAATCACTCATGACTGTCCCCAGCCAGAGCAGCGTGCTGTGCCCTGGAGGGACTGAGCAGGACAATTCCAGGGCAGGTACTGCCTGCAGTGCCAGGTTTACCTACTGTTTCCAAAAAACCATATCTGGCAGAGTAACTCCCAGGAGGGAGTGAAAATAGACATTTCTGCTGTCTTGAAACAAGCGGTGTCCTGGGATGCTCCAGATCTGCAGTCATCCGTCATCTTTCTTGACAACTTGTATGAAGCAAACACTTGCTGATGGTGCCAGCAGGGCTGCTGTGCTTCCAGGGCTTGGTGAGTGTCTTGACATGGAGCTTGCTGGCCTGGGCCCTGCAGGGTGCTCCAGGGGTGTGCCAGCACCTTCTCTGGGAAAAAGGCAACCTCAGGACCACTCCTGAGTCACTCCTGTCAGGCTGCCACATGCCCAGCATCCCTCCAGGCTCTTCCCAGCCCTATTGCTCTTCCCGGATCCCCTTCCCTGGGATGTGCTGCTCACACGGGTTCAGGTGATGGAGCCTCAGGCTTTCGAGTGCTGATAGAAGTGCCACAGTCAGCGCTGCTTGGTGGCATTTTGGCAGTGATAGATTGAGGAGCACTATTGGCCCCAGATAACTGCAGGCTGTGGTACAATGAGGCTGTTGTCATGGCAGCCCTTCAGGAACGGCAGCTGGTGGCACTGAGCTTCAGTGGCAAAGCTGCCTGGCATTGAAGAAAGCTGGCTGAACCTTGGTGTCCTGCAGCCACCCAGAACCATTTAATCCTTGGCAAGTCTTTCTCATCCCTGTCTTGGTGCAGGGCTGTGGTTTGAAATACTGTACCTCTTTCTCCAGTAACTTTACAGGTATCTACATTTTCTAGAGTTTTTTCTCACTTCTTCAGACTGGCATGGTCCAAGCACTGACCCTGTATCATGAAGATGTGCTCCTATGTCATGAAGGTGTGCTCCCATTAGCCTGTAGCCAGGTCTGTGGGATGAATGATTGCTCTTTGCTGATGATGGAGCTGACGGCTGAGCATTTGTTGGGGCCTTTACCACCTTGCTGCAAGTCAGGATGTATCTTTACTCAGGTAAAACAATGTGTGGACTGCTGAGGAGTGAAGCAGAGCTATGAGCAGCCTCACGATGCAGTGAAGTTGCTGCTTGCAGCCAAAGCTTTCCAGTCCCTGTTGCTGGTGTAGTGTGCTCACCTGGAAAACTCAGGAGCTGTGGCTCCAGGACAACACGTGCTGGGGCTGCTCAGGAGCTCCCCATTGAAGCAGATAGTCTGGGCTGTGCTGCAGGGGAATGACTGCAGTCCATGCTATTAGATGTGAACTGATAAGCAGGTCAGTTTTACTGGATCACTTTTAGGTTTGGTGGCCTAAAAATGAAAGTCAAAAGTGAAGTGTTTCCCTCCACAAGAGAATTTTAAAGGTTTGGTTTGGTTCAAACAGAAACTCATGTTTTTAAAGCAATCTGTGCTGCTTGCAGAGTATCCAGCCCCTGGCTTATAGCAGCTCTGCATCAGTTGTACATGTTCCTGGGAGCATGAGGAGCTGTGCTGAGGAGACCTGGACAGGAATGATTGCATCTGTCTCTGTGCAAGAGCCAGCTCATTCCATGTTTTAAGCTGTGTATTACTAGTTTAATAAAGCAGGTTCTTTCAGCATGCCAGGGAACTTACTCAGCTCCAAGCTTACAAAACCTCCTTGTTCTCCCGAAGTTCTTTGTTCAAAAATAGATAGACACCAACCAGTAAATCCACCTTTAATTTGTGGGGGCATGATGAGCCATGAGTGCCCTTCTCTGGATGAAGGGCAGTAATAAAAGCTCCCTGGCAACACCAGGACTAGAGAGCCTTGCAAGGCAATGCAGCTTGCTGTGGTAGCTTGTGACCTTCACCTCAGGACAGCTTTGGGTCTGTTTGGGTCTGCCAAATGATGTTGGTGGCATGGAGCAACATACAGAAATGCAGCTGCTGCTCCCTAGGGCTGTTAGCAAGAAGGTGGGCACCCACATGTGTGCTCTGGGGCTTCAGTGCAGTGCCCCAGTGGGATTCTGGTGATAAAGAAGGTGATTCACTGTCCTCTGCCTGGGAGAAGCTGAAGCAGGGTATTGTTGGCCCAGGACTCATCCTGAATCTCATCTCTGCATGGAACATCAGGGTAGCGTGGCCCTGGGCACAAGTTGCACTGTGCTCAGAGGAGCAAAGATCAGAGCTCTGAGCTGACAAAGGAGATCCAGGCACTCTACAAGTAAATGAAAAGGATGCTTTTTCCTACCTAGCTCTTACAAGGCCAAGAAATAAGCACCCTTTGCTTCTGTCAGAAAATATTGGGAGTGAATGTTTCCCAGAATGTGTAACACCCTTGGCTCCCATGTCCTCTGAAGCGGCCTGGTTGTGTTGAGATGTTTCTTTGTCGTGGTGAGGGTTATGTAGGAGCCCTCAGGTTGTAACCTGTGGAGCTTGCAGTGTCGTTTGCTGCTGTTTCGCCCTTTTTCATACTCCCTAGGTGGGCACTGTTGTTGGTCCTGAGCAAGCTGTGGTCCCCATAGCCCTCGCTGGGCCTTCCCACCAGTTGCTGGGGCAGATGCAGCAGGTGCCCCACCATCAGTTGTGCCCCTTGGGTTTAGCCTCAGCCGGCTGATGGCCGGCACTGCTCCTTTGCCCACCCCATGCATGAGGAGCTTTTCTGGGCCATCTCCTTGACTCAGGGGCATGAGACCTGCCTCCTGCACCCAAGCCTGGGCCTGTGAAGCGAGGCACAGGGGCACTCATTAGCCTAGGAGGTGTCTCTGGGAAAAGAGGGACAACCCCAGAGCATGGTGGAGCCACTGGGGTCTCTGGAGGAGGGCTGGGGGACAGGCAGGTGCCTTGTTCCCTGTTCTGCGTCCCAGGCTGGTGCTCTGAGTTGGGTGATCTAAAGGACCAAATCGGAGAGAAGGGCTTTGCAGGGAGATCAGGGTGACACAGGCTGGGATTGACACTGTGGTCTTCATTTTGGTTTTGGGTCTGCTCATCCTGGCCTGCTGTTGCCAGTACGCGTGCTCAGTGTGCCCACCGCAGCTCCCTGTAGTGAATATTCCAAGTTTAAGTCCCAGAAATGGAATAAAAGCAATAATCTTTATTCAGCTTGCTGGAAATCTGGCATTTCCTTGGTTGGGTTGAAAGACCTGCAGTGTCTCACATTGTCATGCATCAACACAGAAGTTTCGGATCTATCATGGCATTTTGTGATTTTCACTCACACAAAGCTCTGTCATTCCTTTTCACACAGCTTGTCAAGCATCCAAAGGCTCCAAAGCACAGATGAGTCTAAACACAAAGGTTTGTGCACTTAACTTCTTGAGAAGAATCTAGTGCATGTCCTTAACACCAAAGGAAAACCCAAAATCTAGATGTGCACATTCAGCTGCACTGCCCAAGTTTCTTGGCATTCTTGCTTTGCAGTGTAACAGACACATTTCTGTATCTAAGCCCCTGCTCCAGGCTGCCTTCTGGTAAGATTTTAAAGCAGTTATTCTCTTGAGACATTTTTTGTGTAATGATGGAGAACTGCGCAAAATAAGTGTGACTGTTACAGTGAAAAGTGGAGCCTTTGCAGGTAGTGGGCAGGTAGTAGCAGTGGCTGTTGTAGCTGGTTGCATCATGCATGGATCAGGACTGGAGATCTGAAAGATTGTGTATTTTTTTAGTTGCTAACCCTTGCTAGGCTGGGCAGAACATGGAATTCCATCTTGCGGATATACTGCATGGTCCTGATTTAGGGCAGTTGAGACAGTGGCAGTGTGCAAATGGTTTTAAACAGTGGAGTATGGTCTTGGTGTGGTGCTCAGCAGATGCCAATGACTAGTCACTGCTCACTGCTAACTGGTTTCCTGCACTCTGCTCCCAGCTGGGCACCTGAACCAGGGAGGGAATATAGGAAGAGTGGTGTGCTCTGCCTGTGTGTGCTCTTTGCTCTGATCCTACAGCTGGGTATGGGGAGCAGGGTCCATCCCCCTTGCTTTAGGCATGCCTGGGAGCAGGAAAGGCCCTGTCTGAATCACACTGACAGTTCAGTATCAGGACAAAGCCCTAAGCTGGTTCTTGGTGTGGTGTGTCTGGCCTTTTGCAGACACTCAGTACATCCACTGTGCCGAGTTCAAAGGGCCGAGCACGGGGGATGCTTGCTAAAAAAAGCTTTCCCTCATCCTCCAGGCTTAGGGGGATTTTAGGAATTCATGGTTCATGAGCTATGGGGCTGCAGTGTCCATTTTTAGTGACCTTAAATGAAATTAAGGGCAACATGGAATAAGTTTGTCAAAACACTAGTGACAATGACGCTCCTGCAAGGCCACAGGGTCGGCTTTCCTCGGGCAAACACAAGCAGGGCCAGCAGTGTCTGCAGGATGAGGTAAGGTCCCCCATGCGGCAGAACCAGATGTCCCAGTGTGCTCCAGCTGGGAATGGTGCTTTGGGGGGTGCAGGAGCTATTTGGGATGGGCTTCTGGCTTCACACAGGTCTTGTGGGCTTTGCTCTGGTGCTGCAGCCTTGGATGAGTGGCCAGGCAGTGCACAGGGCAAACGGGTGCTACTGGACAGTGATAGAAGATGACCAAAGCAGGCAGGATGACTCGGGGAGGAGGAGACCCTTCTGCTCATGAACCAGGAGCTACTCCCTGTGCAAGCATGAAGCCTCCCATTGCTTCTGCCAACTGCTGTCCTGCCCTGCTCTACGAGGTGAGCTCAGTTTGCAGCCATTGCCTGTCTGCTCTGTGCCAACCAAATAGAGCACTAGGGACTGGAAGACCTCCACTTAAAGCCCACCATAGCCCAAAGGCAGTTCATGCCCTCTGCAAGGCTTCATGGATCAGCTTTGCCAGAGTCAGCATAACTCAGCAGAAGCCTGGCTGTGCTGCCATAGTCATGGTGCTGTGCCCTGGGATGGGAGAGCTCAACTCTGACCCTCAGCCTCTCCTGCTACTTTTTTTTTCCTTTTTGCTATAAAAAAATATTTGCTACATTTTTATAAAAAAAATTATAAAAGAAAAATTTTCCTACATTTTTCTTTTTCTCCATGCTAATTCCCACTTTTTCCCCC